>NC_090924.1:260371654-260996654 GCF_040938575.1 Ambystoma mexicanum
GAAAACACTAGATTCCATTGGTTTAGGAGTAAAATAGATCACCACCGGGAAGGTCCCAGTCGACATTCCTTCTCATGCACAATTGTACAAGAGTTTTACTTGGGGTGATTTTTGTGGTATCATTCCATGGCCCTCTTAACGTGGTCCTGTGAAGCAATGGACAGCACATTGACTGCAGACTGTAAAGCCTTTCCCTCCCCTGTCAGCCCAGAGGGGTTAGGATCCCTAAGCAATCCTAGAGGGCAGGATGTAGATGCAACCCATCACAAACTCACTATGATTTTGCAGGGATTTGAAGACCCGGGTAAATGAGGATGTGACATTCGGGAGAACATTGAGGAGATGGTATTGCAGTGGCTAACACCATGATACACACACTGGGCTATGTTTCTACAAACAATGGATCTGAAATCCTCACTGCACTATGAAGTAGCAAGACCATGCATGTTTTTTGCTTTGTGCATGTCCTTCACCTTGTGGTGAGATGTTTCATGAGCACTTTCTAGAGACCATGAAGGACATAATTAATGTCAGCCAAAAGATCAGCTCAAACTTCAGCCAGGCCAAGGCTGCAGGAAATGTGCTGCACGTGTTGCAGGTGCAACACACACTGTCGCAGCATCACTTTAAGACTGCAATGTTCACCTTCTGGGATTCTACTTTGCATGTGTTGCACTAGCTAATTAAACAATGCAGTGCTATCGCTGATTCTTGTAACAGTCCCAGCAAAGCATTTGATAGGCATTCTTAATGCAACAAGAGTGGGAGCTACTGTCTGATGTGTGTTCTCTCCCATAGAGGTTTGGTGAACAAGCTAGCCTGTGCATTGCACCAATCTGTCATGTACTACCAGTGATGTTTATTCTTGAGCTCAACCTATGCAGCATGATGCGGGTGCATGCGTTGCCTGGCAAGGTGGATACGGGGCAGCTGGTGAGGAATGCGATCTCTACTTTCTCTGTAAATCCATGTACAACCTCAATTAAATGTAACACTGAGTACATACGGACTTCATTTCCGGACCCACATTTCAAGATCAAGGTGTCTGCTTTACAGGTACAACAGTACTCTGAGGACTCAGAAGCAGTTCTGATGTGCAAATATGCAATGATGCAGCAGGTGGAAATGAAGTTGTGTGCCAAACTGCATCACACATAATTTGGGGATGATTCTAAAGAACATGCCATTGACGCTCATTTCAGAAGGGGGATGTTTTTGTCCCCTGCAGTATTAGTTTAATAGGCAGTCTGGCCAGCACAGCCTGTGCAGTTGCCATAGAATTACTAAGCTGCCCCCTGCCAGTATACAGCATGAGTGTGACTTCAGTGCTTCCAGTGTTATTGTGCCTGACAGCAGGAGAAGAGTTAAGGCTCCCTATGTTGAACAATTAACCATCATTAAATAAAACATGCAACACACAAAAGAAGGGTATCACACAACACCTCTGATAATGAACACCTGTGCTCTGCTTCAGGTCACACACTGAGAAGTGTTGTGACTTTGTTTAGTGGGGCTTGGTGTTGTTAAAAGTCTGCCTCTAGTGATTGATTGCTGGTGTGGTTGATGTTTGCCAGTCATATCATGACGAGATGTGTGGGATACCTGAGGCAATGGTTCACACAACTCTTACCTAACCATTCGACAAATTGCATTAAATTAAACGAATGGTCAGGGTTAGGGTTAAATAAATGCCTAACATGTACTAGGGGAGCTGCACAACAAAGAGGCTCTTCCAAATGAAACTGTGTCAGGATCAGTTGGCCTCAATAGTGATCCTTTTTTTGCGCCCACTGTTCCTCTTGTGATCGAACGTAACATCCAAAAGCTGTTGTAACAAGTGCTCGCCCTTGCAGGGACACACTTATCCACAAAGAAATGTCCAAATGTTGTGGCCAACAGAAAGGTCTCAAACCTAATCTTAACAAATCTTTATTCTCCCTGTTACCATATGTATAATAACAATAATGACACAAAACGTTCCAAGGATTTGCCCGAAAGCAAAGGTTCAGAGACCTACCCTTCAAAGTTCATCCTCAGTCTAATGCAAAAACAAAATAACTTGTTCCTTTGGTGTCCCAAAGTTTAAAACAGGCATTTCCGGGAACTTGGACTTTAGTATTCATGACAGGTCCCGCCTGGACCTTCCACTGTCTATCTCCACTTGTATAAGGGTTCTTTCCTCCCCTGGCTCTTTTGTTATGAGTACTGGATTCCCATTACACCTTTCATGTAGGCCCTTGGGTACCAGATTAACAGTATGCCTCTCTCCTAGGCCTCGGGTTTAGCATTAACAGCAGGCCTCTCTCATAAGCATTGGGTTACAGAACTCAAGTCTCCATATATCAAGGTTGTTTCGTCCTCTTTTTACTTTGTATCAAAAGTTCAGGATTTACAGTAGGTCGCTCATTGGCCTAGGCTTTGGGTTACAGTACTCATAGTAGACCTTTCTCATAGGCCTTGGGTGCAGCATTCATAACTGATCTTTCTGTTAGGTCTTGGGATACAGGAATCACAGCAGTATTAGGACTTGGGTTCAGCGTTCACAGCAGGCCTGGAACCCCTTATTATCATTCCCCAAGGGATGCAGATGGGAAGCTCTAGGCTTTGGATATCCAAGCTCTAGGCTTTGGATATCCATGTTGCCTAAGGAATTGAGAGGGGTGAAGCTGATCTTTTTGTCGGCCTTCCACCACCAGGGCTTTCAGGCGTTTACCTGTTTTCCACGTCAACATCCAGCCTCTCCAGACATCAGTCTTTGCAGCAGTTCCCCTAGGAGTTGGCCCTCCAGCATGTTCCTCTTTTATCAAGGGAACATCAGCAGCTATGTCTGATTCCTTGTGGTTGAAGTCACTGAATGACGTAACCCAAACCCTTTTATATGCATGGTGCTCTGGTGCAATAGAGTTTGGTTGATTACCTCCCAGGCTTCTTTGTCTCAGTCCCTGACATTGGTTATATTCAGGGAAGATCTTTCCTCATAATATCTCTTTAGGGATTGGTTCTTAGTGCTGCCCGATTGGTGTATTTATTTATTCCCCTCTTTCCTGCAACTGGAAGGTTTCTTAGTCATTTAATAGTGCACCATCTTGGAAATCCCTTTCTCTATGGCGGGTGTTCAGCCACATTTCACAAAGTTATGTTGGTCCGGCCTCATCTAATGCATGGACTTGAAATGCTTGTTTCACGTCTGCCCAGTCAATCTTTGTTAGTACATAGACTCCTGTGATTGCATAATTCGCCACCTTCCGAGCCCGAAAAATATTCCACTTCATCGTAGTCAATATAATGATCTCTCTGCTTATTAAGACATTAATATGATATGATATTTTATTTGTATCGCGCCCCTACACACGCGTTTCAGAGCGCGAAATATGTTGTATGAACACAATTCTGAGAAAAACCTTTACCATGACTGAGACCCATATCCTTACAAGATGCTGCTACTGAGGTAAGCTGGAACTTTTACTCTATGTCCCTTCCTTTGGATCATGGGAAAATGTGTGGAGCCAGAGAATTACCATGCCTCTTGCTGGGTAATAGGCCTATAGGCCCCGGCATCATCTGCCGTTGGGGAGACACTTTTGCTAGCAGCCTGTCCAGCCTTGTCCCTAGAAGACCATTACCCCCAAAGAATATAATGGTGAATTCACCACGAGATGACTTTAGCATTGTGCTACTACTCTTATGTTCTTGCATCCTCTCCTAGGTACTGCTCATGCTGTTTTAAAACCACAACACTTTAGGGGAGGGATGCCTTTTTATTAACGACTACTGCTATGACCATTTTTTATGTTTTCCCTACTAATTGAGAGCCACCAAATTACCCAAGAACCACAAACATACACATTTCTGGGGTTTTCCCTTCTACACAAGAGTAGAATCTTTTGGGTTATCCCCAGTACCTAAGAGCCAGCAATATTAGAAATGTTTGAACTCTCCCACTACTCAAGAGCCCTAAACATGGGAATGTATATGGGTTCTCCCCACTATACTAGAACCACCAGGAAGAGATGTATTTGGTTTCTTCCTCCTACCTGAGATCCAGCCACATAAGAAATGTTCCCGTTCTCGCCACACTTCATGAGTCGATAGACACGCAGACATAGCGTGTTTATCGGGGTGAAAAGTAGGACATAAACTTGGGGTCAGGAACCTAGCAGCAGAAGAACAGGAATACAAGCAAGCATGCCGACCATGCCCTTTTGGCACAGGCAATCAAGAAGGGTATGAATGTTCTGGGAAAGTCTAATACCTCATCTACGAGTAAGAGATCGAGTTAGTGGCAGATTTGAAAGCAAATATTTTGGTGGTGTTTTTGATGTCAGGGAGTAGGGAGGGAGTTCGATGGTGGGAAGACTACAAGGAGGGAGAAGGCGGCGGAGTGATAGAATGCACAGGGTGGGTGACAGATGGAGAAATTCAAGAGGGTACTATATGCTAAGGTGGTAAGACGCGAGTGGTGTTAAAAGGGAGCATCAAGGTGAGGCATGCTATTCAGTGGCAACATACAGACATTGAACACTTCAGTCTTTTCCCCTTTCTCCAATTAGTGGGAGATATTGGGGTGATGGACACCAATCTTGTCAACCTTCAGTGAATATGTTATGGCAGTGTTTTCCACCTCCTTCCAGTTGGCTACCATCCCTGCATGCACACAATGTGTGCCTGCATCATGAAACAGACGATCATGTTGGCTGCTTATGAAAGGTATAGCCAACCTTTCCAGGGCTTGTTATTTGTACTTGTTGTTGCTAGCTCTGGTTTGAACTCTCTCAAACACTCCTGTGCTCTGCGTTGTGGTGGGGAATGACCTGCACCTCCAGAGGTGCTGGCAGGTATATTCATGACCTTCAGCTAAAGCAACCATATACTCATAGAGCCTTAGGAAGCCACCTTTTGAGTTCAAGCTTATTGTGATTCAACAATAAAGCTTATGAGCACCACTTCTGAATATGTATGTTGTGCAGCCACCAGTCTACCGGATGTCACAGCAGCTTCCACCTTTTTGACATTTGTGGTGGTGTAAGGGAAAAGGATTCAAGCAGACAACAATTACAAAATATCTGAACAAAGTGTTTCTTCCATTCTCTTTTCAATTCTTTGAGGCGTAAGGAGGAAAGGAGAGGGGCAGGGAGTCAACTAAACAGAAAATCAAAAGTGTTTTAGAAAGGGTCTCTCAAAGGGGGAATCTCACTTTAAGGAACTGAAGGAAGCCCAATCAAAAATACAATATCACAAACAAGGTCAAACAGACTCAGAGAGGATGGTACTGCACAAGCCATGCAGCTTTCTTCATGTGTGGATCTGCCCTGTTCCTTTCTCTATCAGAGTAGCTCAACACACAATGAATCAATATATGTAATTGGCTTTTCATCAGCCCATCGATTTTTTTCTAGAGAATCAAGTGCACTGATTGGCCTACTAAGACCCTTTGGGACATTAAGTGATTCTGATGGGTGCACTAGCACAAGTCAAACGTCTTGGATCTCTCCTGGGGGTTTGGGTATCAAAAATAATTCTGCTGGTGGCCTTGAGAGATTTCACTGGAAAGCCAGCTGTCAAAGTCGATATTCATCTCGTCCCAAGAGATATATTTGGCGCGGGGTTACCCGTCCTTTCTCCTAAATCCCACCACTCAATTTTCTGTATGAACCCAGGGTGAGTGTTCTGTTTCCTGTCAACCATCTGACTATAAATCAGTATGGCAAGCCAGCAATCTTAAAATGCCAGTCCAAACCTAGAGGTTATAATCATCTTACTTACAGGGAGCCTTAATAAAACCAACTCAGTTTACTTAACCGAATAACTACTTGAGCGGTGGTGTGTGGCCTTTGGGTTTTCCCAAAGGAATGTAAACGTTCACTTCGAAAGATTTCTTGCAAAAATCACTGCAAAAACGGTTTACACAAAGGCCCATAACTCACAAGCAAGGCCAAAGCAGGCCATTTAACAATGTGCTAAACTTGTGGATATTTTACTTCATATTCTTTTTATAATGATATTTTGACACAGCACGATTAAAGTGAAGTTATCATCCGTGTTGTCATTTGTGTCACCCTAACTGGTCAGACACTTGATACAGTGGGGTACCGAATGAGAATAACTTCTTTAAAGCAACAAAAAAAAAACTTTTTCCCATTAGAAGTATTAAGCAGTATTGCATTAGATTAGTGGTAAGCCGGTAAAATAGCTCAGTGGGTTGAGCTCTTGCTGCTGCAATATGTGTGTGATCCGCAGGTCGCAGGTTTGAATCCACTCAAGGCCAATTCAGCCGAACATTTGGATTATATTGAATGTAAACATTTTCTATGTAAAGCACCTTGACGAAAGAGCTTTACAAATAGCTCATCATTACCATTAGAAGTAGGGTTCCACTTGCACACTGATAGGTGGTGCAGGGCCTCTGCAGAAGACTGTGTGATATAACGTATGCTCTCACAAGTTCCATCAATACAGAAATCGAAGATTTTCAGAGTTAACCGTGCAGAAAATCAATAAAAATCAAATGGTGCCCTTACACTTGGAGGTGTGTTTCTGCAATTCAATGCATGCCTGACAAGAGGAGAATATTGCAAAGGGAAATTCAACCTCTTTTTATAATAATAATTTAGCATTTATACAGCGCTACGAACCCTCAGGTATCTGAGCGCTGCTTATTACTGTCACGATCCTGCTCGCCTGCCACTCAGCACCGCTACATGCGCCTCTTCCTTTATTTCCTTGTTTTACCGCTGCAGTTTTGGACTACTCTAATTGCATGTTCCATTCCGGATTTTGGATTAAACCAGCAGATGCATTCCGGGACATGTATGCTGTCCAAAAGGCAGAGGGCTGGAGGAGGCCTATTGAATACAATTGTTTGCAGTAAGCTACCAAGAGCTGCAGAGGGCCTAATTGAACACAGCTGCCAGAGTCTGCAATCGGCTCCACCCTGCTGGCCTGCTGGCTGGGAGGGTCCTTGTGAGCTCTCTTTGAACAGAAGCAGCAGCCTACTGAAGCCAGGGCTGGGCTTAATAGAACACAGCTGCCAGAGTCTGCAATCAGCTCCACCCTGCTCGCCTACTGGCTGGGAGGGCCTTTATAAGCTCACTCTGAACAGAGGCAGTTGTCAGTCAACTGCTTCCACGGGGAGTTCGTGCTTGGGCTCCTGTTTCCAGTTTTCTTTGACCTTTCCTGGGAATCCTCTTTTGGCGAATTGATTCCTGTTGCTGTTTATTCTTGCAGCTTCCTCTCCAGTCTGCTGCAGCCCTTTCATGGGAATCCTCTTTTGGCGAATTGATTCCTGTTGCTGTTTATTCTTGCAGCTTCCTCTCCAGTCTGCTGCAGCCTTCCGCCCTGCTCCTTTGGGCTTCCACCTGACGGCTCTGCTGTCCTCCGCTGCCTTCCGCCCAGCTACTCTGGGCTCCTACCTGGCAGCTCTGCAATACTTCGCTGCCTTCCGCCCTGCTCCTCTGGGCTCCTACCTGGCGGCTCTGCCGCATTCCGCTGCCTTCCGCCCTGCTCCTCTGGGCTTCCACCTGACGGCTCTGCCGTACTTCGCTGCCTTCCGCCCTGCTCCTCTGGGCTCCTCCCTGGCAGCTCTGCCGCATTCCGCTGCCTTCCGCCCTGCTCCTCTGGGCTTCCACCTGACGGCTCTGCCGTACTTCGCTGCCTTCCGCCCTGCTCCTCTGGGCTCCTACCTGACGGCTCTGCCGCATTCCGCTGCCTTCCGCCCTGCTCCTCTGGGCTTCCACCTGACGGCTCTGCCGTACTCCGCTGCCTTCCGCCCTGCTCCTCTGGGCTCCCGCCTGACGGCTTTGCCGCACTCCACTGCCTTCGGCCCTTCTCTTCTGGGCTTCCCTGTCTGGCAGCCTTGCCACACTTCTCTGCATTCTGCCCTGTTCCTCTGGGCTCTTTGCCTTGCTTCCTGCCTGTTCCAACTTCTGATATCCTATCCTGTCCTGTACCTGGTTATTTCTTTCAACGCTGCTTTCTACTTATATACATCTTGGTCCACTGTGATGCCTCCACTTAAATCCGTTTAACAGTGTGACTCTGGGTTGGTCTCCGTTCCGATCAGATAAGGGAAGACTTCTGTTGCCATCACCAAATCCATTGAAGTCGTACCTGTCTCAGTTTGTGGTCTTTCAGGTTTACCCTTGCACTGAGTACAACAGTTTCCTCGGCACGCCTAAGTCATGACGTTGCTGTATGACTGTTGTTAAGAGTAATCTGCTGGTACCTATCCCAAGGGCTTTCCTAATCCGTGGAGAACCCTTATCATATTCCAGTACACCCTTATTTCTGATCAATCCATGTTGCCCAGTATACTTGCTTGTCTTTGCATTTTCTCTGTCTCTTTGTTTACAGCCTGCTCCTGCTGCCCCTGTGAATACCTGTTTCACCTTTAATCTGTTATATGCTAGCATTGTCTCCGGAATCTCCCTTATTCCACTTTCATGCAGTGAGAGATAGCCACTGTCCTGTGCTCTCCGCCCACACTCCTGACAATTACCCACAGTGTGTGGTGCCCATTTATCGCCCTTGGAAGGATGAAAGGCTGAGTTTGGCCCTGTCAGGATTCGAACCTGCGTCAGCAGATCTGCACAGATGTCAATGCGAGCACTCTATCCGCTGTGCTATCACATCGGCATTTTTGCACTGCATCAGGACTTAATGTTAATTAATGATCACCACTGTACAAAAGAAAGCTTTTTTTTAAGAAGGCAGTGCAAGCACCACTCTCCGTGCAAAACATGTGTTGGCTCTTCTTTTGACATAGTTTGCTCTTGTTCCAAGTGAATTTGAATCGTGGAAATACATTCACACACTCCAAACCTAAGGAAACCATTCGTTCATATTAATTTTCAGAGTGACAGACTCTTTTTATATCCCACGTATATTATCTATGCACCATGCAGAGTGCTCCTGTGTATTCAACACATGGTTAACAATGACGCCAGTGAACTTCCGCACACATGTGCTGCTTAATTTGCTATAGTGAACCACAATTGCAAACGCTTGCTTAATTGCTTCATACCTCTGCTATTGCTTACGGATCGGAGACTCTCATTACCCACAGATTGGCTCCTCATAATTTAGCATGATGTGATGGTGTTTCAACTCATATCTAAAGCACAATAAAATGCTTATATTCCTGATAGAAGTTAAAGAAAAATACCAGAGCAAATACTGTACATCTTCAGCAAATGATCTCAAATATTCACTTGGAGAACAATGCAATACGGCATGGTCAATTCATTATGTGACAACAGAAGGTACTCCGTGTCTTAACAGGTACAACCATCAGATGAATTATCCTGCAAAGGCTTGAAGACATCATGTAATGCAAAGTGGTCTCATACAGCACCCTTCAGCCAATAAAGCTGGCCTCGCTGAGCGTGGCTCTGTAAGAAAGGCGGGCTGAGTGTGTTAGTTGGAAAGCGAGAAACCGATGCAGAAACCTGCGATGTGGATAGATGCAGGTCAGAAGTACCTGTCAACCTGTGTGCTCATATGAACATCTCTATGCTGTTTGCGGTTGGTACGTACCGGGCATATTAGTTGTATGGACAGCCCCCAGAGTGCAGAGTGCAAATATGAACAGATTGGTTGGTGAAAGAAGACAGAGTCTGAATCTGTTAAGTGAGCTAGTCCTGGTTGGTCATATGAATGAGTTTGATCAGATATGAGGGGGAAAGAGGGGCAAAGGAAGTAAGGGTGTTGCTTCCTGGCTCTTACTTGTAGATTTCACTGATATTCTAGTGTGGACCAGAGTTGTGCTGCAAAGTATCCATCAATACAGTTAGTTTCCCACAGATGGGAGTGGGAAGAGTTTAGCAATGTTTTTGTCATAAAGGAGCCCAGGTTTCCGCTGCACAGTTATTAGTTGGTTGCTGTTAGCAAAGATTTCTCTTGAAGCAACTTTTCCTCCAATTCTATAAAACCCCACACTTTTTTCTTTTGTTTTCAACTTGTCCTGACTTTTTAAAGGGGAAAGTGAATCCTTCAGCTTCACTCATCCTTCGCCTTTTGCTCATTTTGACATGGGAAAACTGATCAATCCTTCAGACTATCAGACTATCAGAACCACGCAACTGCAGGATGAAGAACTACTTATACACGTTGATGAGATTGCAGATACTCTGATGTCCGATGCTTTACTTAATATGGCTCCACCTATAGCTAACAAAGACAAACCACACAGCCCCAATTGCTCAATTCAAATAATAGAGGACAATCTTACTCCTTACTCTAAAGCTGCACTAATATACCTAGCGACAACCTACTTCCGATCCGAACCCCAATTATAGCTATTGCCCAAGTGCATGAGCAACAAATGATATTGTTACCTCTTTTACCAAAGAGTCTACTCAAATTAACGGCAAGGGAGCACAAACACAGACTGAAGCAATAGCAATAACAGAAGGTCTAATGAAAGATATCAACCCTTTATTCATGTAACGCTCACCTGATTCCCGTAGAGGCGCCGGTCTTGACTGGGCGTATACCGTATCTTCAAAGGTGATGTGTAACACACGGCTGGCTCTTTGGGCTGGGCCTCTGTGCACTGTATGTCTGACTTGAAGGGTAAGATGTCTGCAGATAGAAAATATGGGATTAATGAACTGGGTTATTGAATGTCTCTCTCTTCTTCCCTTTCTCTTCTCCTGTAGAACCCCAAAGGTTAACGCTCTCACCTTAGGTAAGTGAACGCCGTGCTCTCCATCTGTCTCGGGGCAGGGTGCTGTAACCAGTTTCTTCACTGGATAAGGGGAGCAGGCCTCTTGACTTCAGAGGACTGCTGACCGTCGTTTACTGCACGAACGGTAAGTTTCGAGTAATCCTAATGCCTTTAAAAGTCTTTAGTAATGATGTCTCTTGTTTTGCAGGGTTCCGGCGATGGCGGATGATGGGCTGAAGTGAGTTGAAGATGGAGCCCGTGTGATGAATAGAAGCGCCTGGAAGCACGTAAGTAAGCGCTTGTTGCCTGCTTCACGATGCGCTCTAACTGTCTTTTTATTTTGCAGGTAAAAGTTCGGAGCGGCTGCAGGGTGCCGGAATACCCACTGAGTTAGATGTGGAAAGGAGTAATGGCACGTGAGTATTAAAGTTCCCCAATGTCTTTAAACGCACCTTGTTTTGTCTTTCAGATGCGGGATGCAGCGCCGAAGGCCTCCGGAGCGTGCGAAGAGTTGGTAAGCTTTTGTCTTTCAGATGCCGGAATGCAGTGCGAAGACCTCCGGAGCGCACGAAGAGTAGGTAAGCCTTTGTCTTTCAGATGCCGGAATGCAGCGCGAGGCGTTGGTGACAGCCGATGGACCAGGTAAGTGAAGCTCTGTCAATGAAGACCGTAATGCTAACCTGTTCTTTCTTGTCTTTATAGGTGTTGCTGAAGACTGGATTCAGGATGGTAAGCCTTTTTCCTTAGGCCCAGGATCAGATGCAGAAGACACGATGAGCGTTCTGCTGCAGAGGATGCAGAATAAGGCAAAGCAAGATTCATCCATCGGGTGTGGTTTAAATAGCCTCCTGTAGTGCTTAGGTGTCTCCTTCCACAGCCACGCCTAGGTAAGAAAAGAGTTCCTGCTTTCCACAAGAGTTCCAGTGTTCTGAACCTAGGGAGTGGCTCCTGCCCCACCCAACAGGAAAAGTAGTTCCAAACAGAAGAGGATCAGAGGCTCAACTGGCAGGCAAGTAAGCAGCATGGTCTGCTGCAGGTAAGTCCACCCAAGCATTATGAGCCCGGCGCTTCCAGCGCTGGGACTGGGCATGTTTATGAGCCTGGTGCCACTGGCGCCAGGACTGGGTCCAAAAGGTCCCAATTGGGACTGGTTAGCACTCGGAACCTGGGTTATGGATCTGCTTCCAAGGGAGTTGGGAAAACCCTGACCTTTTGGAAGCAGAGATCATGACAATTCAAGAACAAAAAGGCAGAGACCCTGTTATAGTTCCAGATACCCAAGTCTCCAGTATGCGCAATCTCTCCTGCAACTTAATCTGTCTGCATCCCCCATTTTGTGTGGAAAGATTCGTCAAGCTGCTCTTCTGCTGCTTTTGCTAACCCTACCCCCAGACGAACAGGACATTTTAATAAAGAGCCTGCCCCGTTATTTGAGGCAACCCTGTCAGTCATAAACACTTCTCTAATGTCTCCAACAAAATTATATGAGCCACTAGACACTAAACTATAAATACAAACAGATCTATTAAGTAAATTATATAAACAGCGTTCACAAATCAGATTTATGACACAGGGAAAAAGACCAGCGAAAAAAACTGAATTAAGTATTTCACCTAAACATTTCATTGAACACTCCACTTTAAGTAGATCAACAGTTCATAATACAGATGAGGTAATAGTTGAAAACAAAGTATTACAAAGCCAAATTGAGAACTTAATACCTCCCAAAAAAGTACTTCTCCTAGCCTCAAGTACTTGGGATGCCCCTGAACAAATCAACAAACCATCTTTTGATATCTTTGCCATACAAAGCAACATTGAAAAATTGCTCAGCCTCTATTAAAAAAAATCAGAAAGCCACCTCTAAGAGCTTGCAAGTAGGCTCAATGAAAATCTTGTGCACTTTATCAAATTTGGAAATATCAAAGCCAATACAAATACTCGATTAATAAAGAAAAACCAGTGGTTGAAGTGTATGAAAAGAAGTAGTGGAACTATGTTCCCTGCTGGCCTGCACCCACTCCCCACAAACCCCATCACCACGTCCCCGCCCACACAGAATACACACCCCCAAACACTTGCACCTGCTGTTTAATGTAACGTTCAGTGCAGTGCACTGAAAGTGCAAGTTTCAACTTCTTCCTACACTTTTATTTTAAAATGAAAACATTCCGGAACGGTTTCTTTTTTTAAATAAAAGTATAGGAGCTGTAAAAGGTAATTTAAAAAAGTAGAGGAGCACCGCCCCGACCGCTTCCGCTCACTTCGACCACTGAGAAAAACAAGATATTAGCTAGAGCAAAAGCTTACAATAAATCATTTAAAGTGACAATGAGACTCTCACAAATATCTCTAGCACTGGAGAATTGTGAACCACTGGATTACCTTATTGAAGCAGCAGGACATCTAGAACTGGCTGCTAAAAATGATGAAAATATCTCAGCGCCTACGAAAACAAGGACTAACTCACCCAAAATCCAGTTTCAATTCAATAATAATGAAACTCACCCTATTAAACCTTGCCAAAACCCAACTAACTTTACCACCTTAGAATGAAGAAGGCTAGAATTAGAAAGAGCGGGTGTGGGCATTCCTGTCCCATGCTTTCCTTAAAAATCTAATCCTGATAACAATCAATTAAACACTGATTTAGTAGCTCAAAATGAGCCAGGCTGATGGAAAACAAAACCACATGAAAGCCTGAACCAGCAGTGTGCTATAAACGGCTTGGTCTATTTAAAAGCCAATCCAATAGCTCCAACTCATAATGATCACACTTTGATTCTCCAATGTAGACCGAATCTTTACTCACAATATGTTTTAAATAGAATAAGCGTGCTTAATATAGTAGGTGATATACAAATGTTAGACAATCCCCAGTCCAGTGACTTTGAACAAACTCGATTCACTGATCTAAAAAAAAAACAGTATAGTAAAACCGTGGTTTAAGCATCTCTTATTCAGGGACACAGAAGCCCACAATGTATTAGATATAATTCTCCTACAAGAAACCTGGCTAGCAGACACTCCAGTTTGGGAAGGCCAAATTCTGTCAGCCCTACCAGCCAAGAACAGCTTGTTAGGCAGCCCCTTAACAGGTATTCTGGTCACTGTTAAGACTGCCCTAGAATTTACAATTGATTTTTTGTGCACCACCCAAACCTTTTACTCAGTTAGTTAGATTTAATACCCCCAGGGAGAATTGCCATTCTCAGCATATATTGGAATCACAATGCAATAGATGATCATATCTTGATAGCAGGTATTATCGAAATGCTGGAGATTCAACAGTCATCCACACGATAATAGCAGGAGACCTGAACATGAACTGTATAGGCCCTAATACTATAAAAAGGACCAAGATCATAAACTCATTGCTAACTCTTATGAAGAACAGACAGTTCTTGATGCTAAATGGTAACCTGAAAGAAGATATACCTGCTAAAACAACGTGGACAAGAGGTATCACTGTCACGACTATAGATTATATCATTGTGTAACGTGTAGCTTTCAATATAATTGAGAAATTTGAGATCCTTAACCAGTCTAACAGCAATCATAACCTCTTAACGTGCACCTGGAAATGGAACTTGAAATTGGAAATGCCTGACAAATACTGTTATAACCAAGTTCTTACAGGAGGAAGGAATAGATTTAAATGGACTCAGGAGAAGCTAGCTATATTGAGATCCCGGATGCATATTCAGAATATAAACTTGGACCAACACATGATTAAAGAACAGGACAGGTATATTGCTATAATATCTTTATTTAAACAAAACTGAAGTCTAAATTCAAAGCCCCATTTTAAACACAAGCACTGCTTCGATAGCCAAATAAAGGGAAAAAAACACAACTGCTTAATAATATAAGGTCAGCTGGTAGGCTTGCAGCAGACATTAGAACATGGAAAATGTCTAAGCTAAAAACCCAATATAACAATTGGCACAAATCCCATCAAGCTCTAATGGTACAGAATGATAGTGAAAGCATGCTGAGAACAATTGCATCTAAAAATAGCGTGCAAACTTGGGCTATCTTGAACAGCATATTGGATTAATTAATTAATCTGAGGAACTCTATGGGTGTTCACCAACAATTGTTGTTCCTCTAAATATCACAAGGGACCCTAAATATTTGTTGAAATTCGATAGAGAGGATATTCGCACTCAGATAATCAAACTGATTTTGTCACGTGCACCTGGCCCAGATAGCCTTACTAACGCCATGATGAAAGCCCATCCAGTCACCTGTGCTGACATATTGCACCTGATATTTACTAAGGTATTACAAAAGCAACAGATACCACCATCATGGAAAAAATCAATAATGATACCAGTTTTTAAAAAAGGGAACCGGGAACTCCTACAATATTACCGACCTATAGCTCTTCTAGATGTTCTAGGAAAGAAATTCGCCCGACTTTTACTAAAGGATTTTACCAAATGGGTTAACGATAACCAACAAGCAGACACATATCAAACAGGCTATGCACCTGGTCTAGGAACGTCAATCAATCAATTGGCCTTATCACTAATCAAAAATTCTATCTCAAGAGATCGTCTCTTTGATAAATTAGAAAAACGAAATGCCTACAATACATTTTAATATTAGTTAAACAATTCTATTCTGAAACTACAATACAAGTTTGTTTATCTCAAGGACATTTACCTATGCCGATTCAAACAACAGGGGACTAAAACAGGGTTGCATATTAGCAGCAACCCTCTTTAACTTTTTTTCTATCTGACATTGGTAAATCCCTAAAAACAGTAGTTTAGACTTTCAAAAAATAGGTTCCTCCTTAATATCCTGACTACTTTATGCCGACGATCTCGAAAACACAGAGTGGGTTTAAAAAATTACTCCTAGCTCTAGAAACGTATGCCACAATAAACTACCTTTCATTTATCTTAGAAAAAATGAAAGTATTAGCTTGCTATAACAACTGCCATAAGAGAAAATTCAATTGGATGCTTAATAGCAAAGCCTTAATTACTACCAACAAATACATCTACCTAGGATTAAACACCAACAATAGCCCCCTTGACTTACCTTACCACACAACCCTTCAAAATAAAATTCAGACAGCTATTTCACAAGCCCAAATAATACATAAAATGTTTTGCAAATTCTCATTTGGACCAGTTATCACCTATTAGAAACAAAAAGTAATGCCTGTAATTACCTTTGGATCCCAAACACAGCAGTATAATGGGGCAAAGTATTGGACACAGCTCGAAGGAGCCTTCTGGAAGAAGATCCTCAGGCTACCATTATCGACACCTATGGAACTCATTAGACATGAGTTAGGGCTCCTTTCCCTTAATATAATTGTAATTTGGAAAATAATATCCCTTTACAGGAAATGTCTACTAGCGCCAAACACATATTATTTGCCATCAATAATCGCTAAAGCTTCTATTTTGAAGGCTAATAGCAAACCAAAGCCATGGATTCACACAGCATTGGATTTCATGACCATTGCAGATATTACCAAAAACACATTACTGTCCAATCCCAACAAAGCTATATAAAAGCTCTGGGCCTATGATTGGCAGAATACTTGGGATAGGTTACAAAAATATGATTGCTTTAAAAATGGTCACTTTAAATATTAAATCCCTGAATGTGACAGAACCCTATTTATTGACATTTTTGTAGGGAGAATCCCAAACAATGTTCATAAGATTTCGATTTTACATCTGGCCAACTAAGAATCAAATTGGATTACTGATAAACTCCAGCACTACCGATAGAGCATTTAGACATTGCTTTGATGTTACAGCTCTTGAAACTTAAAGCATATTCTAATATATTGCCCTGCTTTGGCCGACTTACAGAATCATTATTTCTATACATTTTTTGCTGACATTAATATAATGACCCCAGAGATTTTATGGAAAGAACTCTTTAGTGGCCAGCATATTTTTTTAATGTTGGCAATAATGAATTTCTTACTATTACCAAGACTGGGACTAGGATCCGTACAATCAACATAAGAATAGGAACTGTTAAAACAGAATAATCTACCACCTGATAACAGAGTGATCCTCTACAAGCCATTTAAAATTAACTACATTTTCTAGCTAGTAATCTCCACCATAGCATACTGATTGATTTTATATATTCTAACATCTTTTGAATTTTTATCCATCATGGATACATTTTAACAAACTCCTTTAAAATGTTACGTGTTTTTCTAATCATGTTCATCTGCATTTTTATTAAATGGATTAAACGTCATATGTATTGTATATTGAAAAGTTGATTTGAATCAGCCAAAACAATAAAAAAAAAAGATTACAGATGACTCTATCCATGTTAGAGAAGCTGCACCCATGCAAGGGAAGATACTCTTTGTTGATGGTTCGTCGATGATCAATCAGGATACGGGTAAGAGACACACGGGTGCAGCAGTCGTAAGTCTTGAATCGGGGAACATCAGGTGTTAGCAAAAGAATGACTGCCCAATGCACTACTCTGCACAGACAACAGAGCTCGTAGCACTCATAAGAGCATTAGAACTATCCCAAAGGTGTCCCACTACCATTTATTCAGATTCATCATATGTCAACTCTACAATACATTCAGGTCTATCCAAATGGCGTAGGTGAGGGTTCAAAAAAATCAGATGGCACACCAGTGCAGCATGCAGCTCTACTCTCCAGGTTAATTGACGTAAACACACTCCCTGCAGCAGTGGTAGTAGTTAGGTGCACAGCCCACACAAACAATACATACCCAATTGCTTATGACAACAGTGCAGCAGCCCTAGCAGCAAGAGAAGCAGCATACCCACACAATTCCAATACCACAGTATCACCTCAGGTAGTGTTACAGCCAGTATAACTAACAGCTCCTTACAATGCAATCTCTTTGGCCCAAATTATCTATTAAACTACAAGCACAAGCTCCCCCACAGGAAAAAGGTATATGGACAAAGAGATGGTTTTCATTGCCCCCATATATCTAATATGGAGACAAACTATTTCAGGGAAACCAGTTATGCCACAAGGATACTTACAATTGCCCTCGAGTACCAGCACTTCCCTGCACACACATTTAAACAGTACATTATAGTGGATTTACAGGAAGAGTGGTTCATTCCAAACCTTCAAGAACACGTTGATGATTTCATATCCATTTGTATCAAGTTCAAAATGTACACCATGGGTCGCAAACTCAGTACCCTGAAAGTCAAATTCCCCTGTCCCTCTGGGTCTTTTTGACACATTGACTACGTGGAGATGGCTAACATGTACAGTAACTTTCACTATCTAATTGTTCTTGTGTGCCCATTCTCTTGATGGCTTGAAGCTGGTCTCTGTGTTCACACCCATGCCAAATCGGCAGCAACAATTCTAGTACGTGAAATATTCCCATGGTTGGGAATATGCAGTGTCCACAGATCAGACAACGTGACTCCCTTTTTCAATTAGATGTTTAAGGAGATCTCCTCTTTATTGAGCATAAAGAACAAATGGTGCTTATTTTACCACCTTTCATGCCAAGGGGATAATAGAGTGTTGAAACAGATTATAAAAACTAAAAACGTGCTAAATTGTGTGATACTCTGCACAAGAGATGGCTACAGTCTCTGCCGCTCACCTTATTTGCATTGAATAGCCAGCCTGGTTCTGATCATCACCTTACAGCACATGAGATAGTGACTGGCAGGAGGCTGCATGCACCCCTCACACCTGCATGCTCAACCTCTGATGCACATAATTCTGCTGAAATTGTAAGCAATGAATTTGGGGGGTATTTTAGGGAACTAATAGAATCTGTCAGATTTATTTCTCACCAGATTGTGCCCCACCAAAAAGAGCATGCTTCACCTGTGACCGACTCCACAGCAATAGCAAGAATCGTCAGAGCTAAAGCCACTACAGCTCAACCCAGACAATCGAGTTTTTGTAAGGATCTTCATGCGCAAGTGGAAGGTACCTAAATTCAAGGGACCGTACAACGCCATCTATGCCATACTCACAGCCATCAAATTTGCCAGCTGGAAAACCTGGATCCACATCAGCAATGTCTGGAAAGAGAAGAGCTCCACCTTCCTTGCCCAACAGGAGGAGGAAGAAAAGGGGGTGATAATAAGATGAGTAACATTCCTTTAACTGTTTTAAAAAAAATACGTCCATTTGGGTGGTTGGACATCAATGTTTCTCCCCACCCTCCAAAGACTGGACACTATTACAAAATATGTGCTTTACGTTGTTCTTCCCTTCTGCCTTACGTCTTTATCTTTCTTTATGGTCAAATTCATGGTATTATTTTCTTGGGGTGGGTCCAATAATGATACTAACATTGTTGATGTACCAGTAAATATGAGATTTTATATGACTAGAAGTAGGAGGGATCTCTTTAAACCTATTAGTGCCCATTGGAAAACACGCAGTGCCATGCTATTTCCTCTTATTTTAGCAGTTTCATCTCAAACTGCTGTAGCTCACTAGAAATCGATAATACTATAGGATGACCATACATTTTTTGTTTCAGTACAATGAGCCAAAAAACACACATTTGTGTCACACCCTGAGGTCACATGACATAATTCAATATGGTGGACACATATCACTGTAAAGAGTATATATCAGTGACACACAGTTAGCACTTTCAGAAAACTCTTTTTATTTTCTGTAGGTAGATGGGCAACTTTCAAGTATATTAGTGCATCCCATGAGTGTCAAATGCAAACTTTTTTCCGAATCCACAAATATTATGAAAAAAAAGGAAAAGGAAAAAAACAATAATTTACAAGCATCATTAGGGAAAGCATGTTTTTTTACTTAGTGGTAATTTGATGCAAAGGAAAATAAATATTCTCAGTGGTTTTGCCTGCAATAAACTATGTTGCAGATCTGGAATTCAATAAGGATTAGTAAATGGTTTGTTGTGTTTTGTTCTGGTATGTATGTTTAGTCATCAGTACATTTTCAGACGTGTTATCTAGTATGTGAGCCAATGGGTCATACAGTCTTTGTATTTGACACTTGACCTTAAAATGAGGTGCATTGATTTTCTCAATATACACAGTAGCCATTACCTTACAGGTCCAAACATGTCCAGCACATACCTTTTTTCTGTCTTCTTTCCAATTTGCTCCCAAACTATTGGAATGTAACCAACATAGTTGTTGCCTGACCTGTGCAAATGACCCCTTCCTGAACTTGGAATATTGTCAAATTTTCAGAAATGTATGCCTTTCTGTTTTCCCATTCAGCTTTCCTACCCTCCTCTTCCATTCCGTCCAAGCATGCCCTATTGGATAAAAAGGGAAACATCGCCTATCTCTGACAAAACTGATGGTAACCTTATAAAAATGTTATTTTTCCAATTAACCTGTTCTTGAAATCTTTGACAGTGGCAAATTCAGAATAGCAAACCATATGCTCCTATATCTTACAAAGAAAAAAACACAGACTTCTTTGTACATCATTTTTTTGGCATTTTCTGAAAAAAACTCAACATTTGCTCTCTTTTTTGTTATTTTCTCTCACCTACATACAGCAAACTAGGATTCCTTGGTGGCATTATGTCCACCACAGGTGTGAAGAAAAGGGGCCACATTTTGCAGAGATTTCTTATGTGACGAAAATGTTACAAGGGATTTAATGGCAACATACCAAAATCTCCAAAAAAGGACTCAGCACTGGGAGGGAATACCCTCAGCAGTTAAGGTGTTAAACTTTGCTATCAAACAAACAAAGGGGGAAAGAATGGGTTTGGTTTTATGGTGAAACCGATATTCTGGTGTTCTGATGAAGTAGGACACGGTCACATTCACTGCAGAAGAAGACCTTGGTTAAGATAAAAGGTGCTGTTTTCTAAAAAATGAATTAGTCGAAAGACTGATTGGGTGCAAAGCAGGCAGGATGTTTGGGTTACCAAAGAGTGCAGTATTACAAATAAGTGAAACCTGTTGGCTGTCTGTGAAACATATATCAAAATTTGTGCTTGGATAGATCAACATTAACCCAGACCAAGATCATGAAACGTACACGATTGTCCTTGTATTTCAGTGGAAGTGTGCTTGTGGGCACTAACAAACAGTGTAACATGATGATCGATCTCCCAGACATCCACGGGGGTACAGCAGCACTCAGCAGCACTCATGGACATTAATTGGGCATCTTGAGGGATGGAGTATATGCAATTACTGCCATCCTGGCGAGGAACATGTTCTGTGGCAAAACTACAAGCCCCATGTTGGCAAGCCCAGATGTTAACCTCACAGCAATCTGCAAACACCCAATGACCAAGCCTGTGCACTTAATGCATCAGCGTATCCTGTGTTCTTTGGGCTTGCAACACCACTGCAGTAGTATCGACCTGTCCCAGTACTCCAGTGATAGGCTCATTGACATAGGAATATAGATTATTTAGCAAAGCAGAAACGTTTTTTGCATCATATTTCGCTCCTGGGATACAAACAGCACCCAATGCCAAATGAATTCAAATCACAAGGTGGAAATTGATACAAATGATGAGTGAAATCAAACATGGACTGAATTCCATAAGGGAAGGACTGAGAGTGATTAGGCTGACCACTCTTCAGAATCGCTATGCTTTAGATTTACTAACTTCAATGCAAGGCATAGTTTGTGTGAAATTGGTCACTTCCTTTTCTACTTATATACGTGCCAACGACACGGACAATGGAACTCTTGTCCAGACAATACCTGCAGTACACAATGTGTGCACCACAATAGAGAGGGAGGGTGTGGTGTAGGAAAATGACTGGTTCCGATCACATTTTTCATGGGTGTCCTCATGGATGAGTAACATTTTCAAACTGATGATTTCTGTTCTTGTTTTGCTGCTTGTTCTTTTTTTGTACCTGTCAACTGATTGTGGGGTGCTCCATGGAGATAATGTTCAAAACAATACCCATGATGTCACTCACACTGAAACCTATCAATGACGCTCCTCTTTTAAAACATGTTCACACCCAAACAGAACAATGGATTGGCGAGGATCTGCCTCTCATGGTTAGACCAGAACATCCAATTGGTCCACCAGGAACACGATTTGATGACTCAAATGACCTTAAAATCTATAATGAAACTTATCTTGATGGCACACGGAATGGTGAGTGTTGTTTTTTAACATGCAACCCAGAGGACTATGGGAGAAAAGTGTGTGATGTTAGTAAAGTATGGGTACCAACAAATCCTTTTGCCAAGATGAAAGAGGACGGGGGTGCACTAAATCAATTAGGGGGAATGTTAATATGCAAATGCAAAACCCTAAATTTAAAGGGAAATACAGGCTGAAAGTTTCTGCCTCATCCAAGAGAGCTTTTCAAGTTGGTAAATACATAGCTGGATAGCATGGCAGTGCAAATGTTAATCATATTAGTTATTATTTCAGGCTTGAGGTTCCTGCTATCCTTTCTCATGAAGATTTTCCCAGGGAATTGGAGCACATGTAATAATAACGATGTATGTCTTTAGCATTAGTGGGAAGAAAATACAATAGTTACAAAAAGAAATATTCTGGTGTGAGCTGGACTTCCAGTTAAGGCACTGCCAAAATACAGAATCAGGCTTTGGATCTACTGCCCACTATAGCAGTCCTAGGACTGGTGTGTGTGGTGGAGTGGCTTGGTAGAACAAAAAATACAAGAAACGACTTTTCAATTTGGGGACTCTGTTACATTTCTTCAAGAGAGATGACTATCCTGCAAACTAACAGTTTCTATCCTTGGCCTAGCTAGAAAGATGACTAATGGGAACAGCAACATGTGTCAATGTGATATTTGCAAAGGTATGCTTCATGGTGAGGAAGCTGCGATGTCTGGGAATGGTCTAGGGTGCCAAGATGTCTGTTGTCATGGAAAAGGATGTTAGTGTTTCACTTTTTTACTAACTGCCCTGTTAGGTCATCTACAGGGGGTGGATTTGGAATATCACACGTAATGTACTAACCAATAGAATAGGGTATTGTATGATGTTCTTTATGATTGTAAATCGTGAGAGCCAGTAGGATAATAGGCATTTGTATTTACTTAATTTCTGGAATATATTGTAATTTTGTAGTTTTTGCCTATAAATACTGTAGCTCGATGGAGGCGGTTTAATATTTCTTAGCCTGTTGGTCACTTGAGACTGACTGGCCTTCTGCCGATAATTGCATCCATTAAAGAGCTGCCTTTCTGCAATTTGTGCACCTCGTTATTGTTTTCTGGATATTTTGGAGTCAAACAACTCCACCTACCAATGGAACATGTAACCCAATCTATTCAACCAACATTGTAATATTTGTTATTCCAGTTGGGAGGGCTAAATGTCTCTGATTTTGAGCATGCAGGACACATTAACTGTATTCATACAGTTCCAATAATTCATATCATATCAACCTTACTTATATGGTGTCATCTGGCAAGCATTCACTGGAATATGATCCCACATTCTGGGGCTTTCAACCTACCTGCCTGATGCTGTGAAAGCCATGTAACACAAGATGGCATTCGATGGGCTAGCAGGTGAAAGGTCAATATATGTTATGTTAATTTGTTATCACATGTAGGAATGTCTATTATGTAACAAATGCATGTTTGAGTTCCCCACATATGTCCTTTTTCCGGCTTAGTAATATCTTCACAATGCCTCACAGACAAAAAACATGTATACAATCATTGAACATTAGCAGGATTCGATGCGCGAGAAGCGTGACCATACATTGGGGGACTTCATAGGATGTGCGCCCCTCTGTGGTGTAACTATTTGTTTTCTCTACAGTTATTAATTTAGTTTAGATGATTGGTTTTGTATAGAGCAGTCTGGCCCTGGGGCATCTGGGCGCTTGACGTGGTTCCAAAGTTACAGACAGTATATGATGTTACATAGTTATTATAAACACTGTATGGCATTTACAGGTCAATGTAGTACATGGTATATACAAACAATTGTTGAACGAGATAGTCGGAATATCTGAGATATATACAGAGTAATTAAGGAGTAATGTTTTGCAAATTGTGGTGGCTGTATAAATATATGTACATGTGTTAGAGGAGAGCAAATGTTGTAGGCTTAGGCTTCTTTGGCGAGTAGCCATGTTTTGGCGATTTGTCTGAATCGGTGAAGTGATGGTTCGGTTCTGAGAGCAAGTGGTAGGGAATTCCAGAGTTTTGCGGCGAGCACTGGGAAGCTTGTGCCACCTGCTCTTTGGAGCTTGAATCTGGGGATATTTAAACAGTGGGTTTGAGCTGATCTGGTTGGACGAGATGGGATATTGTGAGTGAAGTTGTCTGAGAGCTATCTGTGTGCTTGGTCTGACAAACATTTGTGGGTGAGAGATAGTGTTTTGTACTCGATTCTTTGTGGTACAGATAGCCATTGGGTAGATCGTCTTACGTCTGATATGTGCTCAGATTTAGGTATGTTCAATGCTGCTCTTAGAGCATTGTTTTGAACTACTTGTAGCTTGTTGATGTTCTTTTGGCTAGTGCCCAAGTAGAGTGCATTACAATAGTTGACTTTTGAGAGTACTAGTGCTCTGGCAAGGGTTGTACAGTTAGAGGTCAATAGGTATGGTCTGCAGGTGTTGATGAGCTTGTATTTGTACGTGGTAGAGGAAGAAATGGCATTGATTTGTCTTGTCATGGTAAGGGAAGAATCGAGGTATATGCCTAAGGTCTTGACATGGTTGGATACGGCGATGTTGTTTCCGTCTATGGTGAATGTTTGGTAGAGTTTGTCGAGGTTGTTGAGCCTGGATTGGGAACCTAGGAGAAGAAGCTCAGTCTTGTCATCGTTGAGGCAAAGTCCATGTTTGGCCATCCATTCTTGAATAATGGAATAAATGTTGTTGAGGACTTCGTTGTCGTTGGAATAGTCGCCTGATAGTGGAATGAGTATTTGGGTGTCATCTGCGTAGTTCGTGTAGATGACACCCAAATGATCGAGAATGTCGAATAGGGGTTTAGTAAACACATTGTACAGTGTGGGTGAGACACAGGATCCCTGTGTGACGCTGCAAGTGACGGGGGCTGGTTCAGCAGCAGTAGGTGCAGAGACCATCATGGATCTATTATTGAGGAATGACTGAATCCAGACATTAGCCTTATCAGAAAAGTTGGCTGCAGATGCTAAATGTTTCCAGAGGATCTTGTGGTTTACCAAGTCGAAAGCAGCCGAGAGATCAAGGAGGAGTAGAAGGTCCAGTTTGCCTTTGTCTTTAAGATTGTCCATTTGCGTCTTAAGATCAGTCAAGGCGGTCTCTGTGCCATGTTTAGGGCAGAAGCCCGATTGTCTTAGTGCTAGCAGGTTGTTTTTCTCTAAGTGGATGTGTATCTCCAGATAGGCTGCTCTGCCCAGGATTTTTAAGAGGAATGGTACTGTTGTGATGGGTCTGTAATTGGTGGGGACATTCGGGTCTAGAGTAGGTTTCTTGAGCAGGGGTAAGACCCAGGAGTCCTTGAGGTTGTTAGGTACTATACTTGATGCGAACGATGAGTTTATGAGTGAGGTGATAAATGGGGCTAGATGTTTGGCCCCGTCTTTGATAACTGGGGCCGGGCAGGTGTCGCCTTGGCATTTGGACGGTTTCAGGGTGGTTATAATGTCTTCAACCTCTTTGGTGGTAATGGTTGAAAATTTAAATAGGGTGATGTTGTCCATTTGTTTAGTGTGAGGGGGTGAGATAGGGTTATCAGCGATGGTGAGGCTTTCTTTCTTGGACTCGATCTTTGATTGAAGCATAGCAATTTTGCCAAGGAGGGCTTCTTGGATGTTTGTACACCAAGATGTGTCTTTGGTGCACGTGTCGGGTATGGGTGATGGGGATTCGAGGTCTCTCAGGATGTTGAACAATTCTTTCGTGTTGGATTTGGCCTTGCTGATTCTTTTGGTGTACACGTTTTTTTTTGTTTGGATGATTGCTGACTTGTAGTTGTTAGATGCTGAGGTGTAGGATATCTTGTTTATTATTGATTGGGAGTGTTTCCATACTGATTCGGCTTGTCTCTTATTTTTATGAAGAATTTTTTGTTCAGGGGTGAACCAGGAGTTGAGGTGCACGCGTGGTTTGGCTTTGCGTAGTTTAAGTGGCGCTACAGTGTTGATGGCTTTGAGAATAGTTGTGTTATAGAGGTCTACTAATTCTGTAGGGTTGGCAATGGTAATGAGTACCTGAAAAGGATAGAGTGTCAGAAATTAAATATGTCATTTTTATAATGTGTTGCTAGGATCATAATTTGAAAGATTTGATGAAGTATTATTAACTGAATATCTAAACATGGCATAATCTATGGTTTATTTATACAAATGAAAGATTGTTGTAACTTGGACTGATGACGCTTATTACATGTTTTGTTATCATTTTAGAAACTATGTGCCTCCCATATAAGGCCTTTAAGCTCAGCACTAGGATTCCTACAACATCAGTCAGTGAACTGATGTGACTGATAATGGCAGTGTAAAGAGCCATGTTCTAAGTTTTTTACAGAAGTCATGTGCTGGTCAATCAGCAACTGAAACAAATGCTAATACTTGCACTGAGAAACTACCTGATAAGAGAATGTACAACTTCTTTGTGTGTAACTCATGTAACTCATGTGGAAATTGAAGTTTCAGGAGTTTCACTTATAATGAGTGCAGTTGTGAGGTAGGAGTCAAAATCTAGGAAGCAAATGTGAAAGATCAACATGTTGTACAACTTTGTGGACTGCACAGAGTGATTTGTATTGTATAGCGTTTGGAACTGGGAACCTGCTCAGGGCTGATACCACTGAATAGATGTGAACCCTTTTACACATAAGATATGCACTATGGCATGCCTCATTTTCTTTATAAAATGCTTTATCTTTTTGAGGGCAAACTGATCCAGAAGTGCACTAAAATGAGCAGTTTTACACCAAACACCCAGACATACAGACCTGGCTATCAACCATGAACCCTGAGTGCTTCAGACGTGAGCTCACCTCCTGCCCCAAGCCCCTCGGGTTCAACATCGACAAAAACATCTCCTTCAAAACACACATAGCTAAGTAAACTCAGACAGCTTGGTGGCAGCTCTCCCTCCTCTGGAAAGTCAAGCCTTCCTCCCTCTGGACTGCTTTAGATCCACTGTTCAAGCACTTGTCCTTTCCCACCTGGATGGGGACAATGCCCACCTCGAAGGCCTCGCGTCTTCCTCCCTTGTGCCCGGGGAAGTGTCCTACACACAGCAGCATTCCTCATCAATGGTCTACGCAGATACGAACACATCACCATGGCCCTCGTCAACCTTCACTGGCTCCCACTGCATGCACAAATCGCCTTCTAGTCCTGCTGTATCATCTATAAGGCAGTCTCCCTGAAGTCACCCAGCTACCTCGTGGCGAAATTGAGCATCTCTGTTGGACAATGCACCACTAGAAGCCAGGACACATGCAGACTTGAAATCCACCGCTGCAAAAGGGAAGGACCAGAAACAAGCCTTCTCTGCCTATGCAAGACTATGGAAGTTCTGTCTTGTCAGCATCAGACTCGCCTGAACGCTCATGCAATTCAGAAAATAACTCAAGACCCACCTTTTCAAGGAGTCTTTCCTCCTCAACACCTAGGCCATCACACACCCCCCACACCACCTGACTAGCTAGATGCCATCCATCCACCATCCTATACAGCTGTACCCCTCCTCTGTGCCCCTCTGTATCCTACCCTCTGCTGTATATCTTTTCTGTTGTTGCCTCTGAAAAGCACTGCATTATGCATCTGCACTGTTGTATACCTCTGTAAAGCACACTGTTGTATATCAGTTTTGTTGTATACCTCTGTAAAGCACTCTGTTGCATCTCGAAGCAAGGTCTGCACTCAAAAAATACAATAATAATAATAATAATAATAATAATAATAATAATAATAATAATAATAATATGCTTCACTTGTTCTGAAAATTCGTTTGAGTGAACAGAAGACTCTCCATAACAATTGTAACTTCCGAGTGTAGTGCACAATGCTCCCTAAACCACACACATAAATGTCCACAGTCCATTTCTACCTCTCCACCAACAAGCCGGAGTGCTGTCTGCAGCCCCTGACCACCGGCACTCTGAACAGCCACGATGGGATAAGCCAGAATAATGATTTAAAAATGTTGCTCCATGACATCTATTTTTTAAAAATAGTCAGTGGAAGTTAAAAATTGGGAAGACGAGAGAGAAAAAGGACATAACATAACCCAAGGTCCATGGGAAACATGTAGATATGCAACTAAGGAGAATCATAACATCTTTGTTTAAAATAAAATTTGAAGACATGGGGCCTCATTACACGGAAGGCGGTGATCCAGGGTGCTATTAGCACCCTGGACCATGCCGGTAAATTACCGTCACCGCCTTGGTGGTAAGGGGATTTACCGCCCCATTCCAAGGTCGGTGGGGCGGTAAATCCCCCTTCCGCCATTGCCCTTCCCCATTCCCATTTCTGCCCCATAGGGCTCTATGGGAATGGGGAAGGCGCTAATTACGGCACCGCAATTTTGCGGTGCCGTAATTAGCTCCGAGGTCCCTAAGCGGGTTGGTTTTTAACGCCTGCAAAAAGCAGGCGTTAAAGCACCAACCCGCTAAGGGACCTCGTAGTACGGCGGTAAGGGTTAACGGTCACCGTTGTCATTAACGGTGACCGTTAACCCTTACCGCCGTCCGTGTAATGAGGCCCATGGTGCAGATTTACTATTGTAGACTCATTCTGACCTTTTCTATTACCTATTACACTTACGCAAATACATTTGGCCGATCCCTGACCCACCCCAATGTTCACTGTATTCGTGAGATTCAGGTTTTGGCCAAACTTTTAAAAAATGTGGGTGATAGATTTGGGTTAAGGTCATGACAATTCATGCTTATTAAATATGGCGGTTACCATTGGGTTTAATATAAATCGGGCCTTTTCCTGCCAGCATACATGCAGAGGAAAGAAAGGATAACGCTAATTGGAACGTCTTGCACCTGGCTGTTATTTTTAATATAAAAAACAAAATTAACAATTGGTTTGCAGCTGAAAATAGATGTAATCTGTTCAAAAATTCATTTCGAGCTAAATTCACAAAAAAATGTAATGCAAATTAAAAAACACTGTAAACGCATTTTTTTATGTTTATAACAATTGAGAAATGCACATGTCACCTTATTCAATAAAGTGGCCAGTACATTTTAAGGCGCCCTGCAGCAGCACACATGATGTGCTGATTAGCCCCTTTCAGACATTAGTGTGGGGTGCATGGATGACTCTCCCTGCACACATGGCGATGCTGGGAGTGAATGTTAGCAGTCATCATCACGGGCCCTGAAAGGGCATGTCATTGAGAAAAAAGAAAAAAAAAATGTGAACCTGTTTGAGGGATAGTAACGCATATTGTACAGCCAAACTTACAAACAAAATGCTGAAATTCCCCTCCACCTTTGCACAGAAGCATAGAGGAATGTGTGTGTTTTTGCACATTTTCATGTTCATCCATTTTCGAAATTGGAGGTGAACTTTGCAATGTGTAGAAAATGTGCGGACGGGACAATTCATCATTATGTAATGATGTTATGCCCCCAGCAAGCTACCTGATGGTTTCACTCTTCAGATTGTTTCTAGTTCAGTGCGTAGATGCCGATATGTGCGAGTGTGCACTTTATAAGAAATGATGCAATACCATGCGAAGAAAGGGAATCTGAAGGTGTGCATCTTGGATGCCCACTTTCAAAGGAACTTTCGCACTAGGGCATATCTTTTTTGGGCACAAGTGAGGAGATGCACTAAGTCATTTTGTCTCTTACTGTAAATATATGTTATGTGTTTATTCCAAGGTACAGAGTTCATATCATTGCTATCCTACCTAACAACATGGCATTGCTTTAAGGAACTTTAGATTATATATCATGAAGCTTGATATGTGACTGGCTGTGCCACAGTCCTAATGGACGTTCTGAAGTCACTGACCTGCAGTCCTGAACGAACCCTTTTATTAAATAAGAAAAAAACCTTAGTAGTCCTCAAGGACGCACGCTCAGCAAGATGAAACTGCATACACTCCTATTGCATGACTGACTCTTTCCCAGCCTTATTGGGTTTTCCGAGGTCCATGTCTGTTATGAATTCCCTATATTGTAATAGCATGAGCCTCAGTAATACCCAATGTGTCAACCTCTTAATGATGAAAGACAGATCCGGGCATGGCAGACATTTGATTGACTCTGCTGGGTTGACATACACTCTTACAATTCCCCTTTTAATAATAGTAATATTTATTTGTATACAGTCATTTAGACTTTTACAAAATATAAACATTAATTAATTAATTATAGAAAACATACAGTCACATTCAATCATTTTCATGTATAAATACACCAATAGCAGTACAGTGCAATGATATAACCATGCTTTATCTAGAGCACATCTTACTCCACTGGGGACAAGGACAGCAGGGAATTAAATTGGATTTGGGCCTGTGGAGTGCTGACTTAGACCCCGACCATAACCAAAGGGTTCATTCTATCTCTGAATGATTGCACCTTAGTGTGCCTTGCGGCATCTCCCTCTATTCTCCCTCTTCACTTATTTTTCTTCTTTCCTCGTTTAGAGTAGATGATATGATGTATTATGGCAATGTAAGTAATGTTTTGTAGACAGGATGTACTTTGATGTTTGATGATACAACAATTCAAAACCTCAGCATTTTCTTAAGACATTACATTCAAAATTAAATATGTCTATCCACTTGCTTACAACTTCTTTAAGTGTTTTTCAATTCCCCGTTTCAACTTTACTAATTTGAGTAACTTCAGAAAGATGAAAAGCTAAGTTTGTCTCACACAGGTTGAAATGTGAAGATGTAGGGCTCTTAAGCTAGTCAAATCTCTCTAAGAGATGTGCCAGAGCCTCGGATCACTTTAGAGAACTTTTGCCCAGGTTTATTAGCTAACTGGATTGCCAGGATGTCTTACATTTATATTGCATTTGGGGAGTTGCTCATGGCATCCATGACATAGTTGTAATCTGGTCAGTGGCTCCTTCGATAACTGTGGGATGGTACCTAACTAAGGGAATATATTTATAGTATGGCGTGTATATATACCAAACAGGAACACGCCATCTCCTTCTCCAGATAATTCAAGTACACGTCTCAGTGATATAAAAGCAACCCCCTAACCAATAAATCCATCACGGCTGTCGTTTGCACAAATAAATTATGAAACACATTGAGGGAATGGATGCTTTTGCTGTGTCAGATAGTCAGATAGTTGGGCATGGTTTTCTGGCCGGAGGTCAGTAGACTTTTTCTCCTCCAACCATGGCATTGGTGAAGTATAATGAGAAGGCTATGCCAGTACGGGCGCCCGCTGCTGTGAACATCAGCAGATGAAGCACATCGCTCATGCCAATATGAGCCTTACATTACCGAATTCTCCATGCTTGGTCTAAAAAGGTTTAAAAAGACATTACAAGATTATGGGTCAAAAAGAGAACCAAATCTGAAGGAACAGCTTATTTATGGGAATCTGACGAGACAGTCTGAAAACGCCGGTAAATAAAGGCTGTACAGAGGGTCTAGTAGTAGAATCTAAAATCCAAATCGTTTGAGCCAGATTTCAATACAAGTTGATTTATCCTGTAGAAGAGCAGGTTGAACATTAAGTATTTGGGAGAGGAAAGCATGGTATCCGATGACATGGACAACTGCTGCAGCATGTATTAAGGTCCAGTCAAGAAAACAAAGGCAATTGTATTCCAACTAGCCTTACAGTATTTATAGTGGATCTGTGACAGAATGTTCTTTTTGCTAAATAAGAACCAAGAACAACAATGAGCTGATCCAAAATTAGACTCATGTTCTAATGGCGGTCTTGTAAGGTAATATTAACAACAAGGAAAATCCAAGTGCTGGCTTGAATTCGGAAAACGCTGTGAAAGGAAATTAAAACCGAGTAAGATCCACTCGACTACATGTTCTCAGGATACTGGGGGCCATATCACAAAAGGTTTGCACCAGTATAAGTGCTATTAGCACTAGGGAACGTACTTGCCTTGGGAAACATGCTATTCTTTCATAGTATTTTTGCACTGGGACAATGTGTGTGCTAGTGCTCGCATCTGGGCTGCTAATACAGTAATAGAGCAAGTGCAATTAACATTAGGCCGGAAAAATTGCACAAAAACATATCCTCTCAAGGCCTGTTTACACCAGGTCCATGTTTGCCACTCATTTGCCAAGGTGCAGAAATGCACTGTAAGAATGATTTTATGCATGTATTTATTTTCCTAGCTTTAATTGCAAATTTAAGAGTCCATAGTTTCTATAATACCACGCTAAGGCAGAATGGGTACTGGGGCAACAATGAATTGAAAATATACTTTTTTTGTACGAGGGCAATTTTTGCCCTTTTTCTGATTGCCTTTCCACTTTTGCACATTTTCAGTAATAAAGGCCCTGAGTGTGTTATCACAGAAACGTTGCAATAGGCTTTGGGCAAAAATTACCCTGGGGCAACATAATATTATTCCAATTCATGTTTGCATTAGGGCAAAGGACTAAGACTAGGGAAAGTATTGGCTTGGTTAAAAAGGCATTGAAAAATATGTTTTTTACATAAGGGCAATTTCTGCACTGGTGAAAAATCTATGTAATACTTCCCTGGATGTTCTGTATTTTGCTCCAATTAATGTTCGAGGAAGACATATACCTGGCACCAAGTTTGCCTGAAGTGACAAAGATGTTAGCATTGTATAAAACACATTTCACATTGTGTGTTGCAGAAGGCGCTCACTTGGGGATCTGAAGTACACAGAAAAAGTGAAGAAATGCTTTTACCTGAACTTCACACCTGCACTGCAAGACAAGGGCCACAGAGATGAGGTAAATTAATCAAAATCATTACACAGAAAGTAATAATCACATGCAGTTATACCAGTTGTGGAAATAACGCATATTGGAAACACTGCATTATACAAACACAGTATCTAAACTGGGATTTGCCACTGCAAACGTTGTTTGGAACACAGTGGAATCGAATCTGAATCATGTTAAATGAGGGAATGCAAAGCGCAGCTGTTAGGGCCTAACACAGTGAGTCCCATTACAGTCTTGGTGTATTTTTTCTGTTGCCCGAATCACGGCTGGCAGTAATTATTTTTAGCACCTTGCATAATAAGAGGACCTCTGCTAGCTTACTGCACTTCCTCCTTCAAGGAGGTTACAAATGTGATTTTTTTTTTAAACTGCATTTGAGAAAATCTGCTTGCATTATTAAAATATGTATTCTTAACATTCCCTCCTTCATCTTGATTGATTGTTTATTTATTATGCGCTTATACACACGTGTTTCAAAGTGCAACTCTTGCAGATGGAAATTTATTTGCATTTATTGATTGAGCATTTGTTTGGCTCTTATAAAACTGAATAGTGTTTCAAAGTGCCAATGGCTTAAAAAAATGGCTCATGTTCAGTAGCGGGTCATACTACAGCTTAAGCAATAACACCTGAGCATTACTGTTAATGTCCCAAATTACAGACCTGACCTGAGCGAAATGAGAGCCTTACCAAGGGTCCCAGTGCCAATATGTACTAGTAATGCTCGCACCAAGTTTATTTTAGCTATTAGCACCCAGGCATGAATTCCAGGGTTCTTATAGCTTTTTTAGTTTGAGCTGAGAAGCATCATGGTAGCTGTTTCTCAAGTTAAAAACTACAAAACAAAATGGTTGCCATGGAAATTGGAAAATGGAGAAGTGAACTACTCTTAGCTCCTTCTCCATTTCCATGGCTTCCATAAGGGCATACACTGGGGCGCAGAGGCGAGCAGCATGGTCCCAAAACCACAGTCAGGGTGTGACGGGCCAAGAGGTGGGGGCGTGTGGAGGAGATGTCGGGGAGTGTGTGTCGGAGGCCAGTGTCGGCATCCCATAAGGTAAGGCGGCAGCCACCGACTGCTTGGGAGGCTTGGAAGGCAGACAACACTGTGAGGTAATGCCCGCTTTTTGAGCACTCATATTGGCTGGGAAGACGTGGGTGCTAATATACAAAAATGTATAATGCCCTGAAGGGTCATTCTTGAACTGTATTTGCATTACATTTCAAAGAAGGTGAAATGGGAGGGTCAATAGACAGAGATTCCCACTCGTTCATGTCATTTGGGGGTCCCCAATGCAGAATTGCTTCTCCTGTACAGGACGCAAGCACTTGCACTACCTTTTACTACAGAATATATGACTTAATAACCTTCAGGGGACTTTCTACAATGTTTACCAAAGGATTAATTTGCCAGTATTTCTCCATTCAACCAGGCAATATTTCCAAGGCAATATTGCCTTCAGTAAATACCCAAATGGTGTCATATTGTCATATGGTGGCCAGTAATACGTGTGGTTTGCAAACATTGCCTTCTTGTGCTAGTGCTGACATTGCTGTGATGAAACCCAGTGCACTGAAAAGCAAAGCTGGAGGAAAAAGGAGTGAGATGCACAAGGGTCACATTTTTCATACATTTTGATTAGCAACGGATTGGCATATTTTAGAATATTGAGGGTTTGGTTCCTGCTGCACATTCACTAGATTTAGCACTACAAATGTTCCAGTGTACATCAAATTAATTGTGCTTCCCTCCAACTAAACTTTATGGGAAAATCTTGTGTTTCACTGTACATTTGTCATACAGTGAAATTCACTTACATGTGCAGATTTGGAGGGAAATTCATAGAATTCGGCGCACAAGTGGCGCATGCGGCTGGCGCACAGAGGCGCAGGTGCGGCAGTCTGCGCCAGCCGCATGCGCCAAAACCCATTTAGGCGCACAGCGTATTCATGGATTAAAATATCCATAAACAGTCGTGGCGCAGAGTGGCGCAGCGACCCTGCAGCAGTGCCAGTTACGCCCCCAACCCCGCCCCGTGCGCCAAAGAAATCGCACAAATTCCAGTACCTGGTGCAAAGGCCAGTGTAGCAGCATACAACCCCCCAGAATACACCTACCCAGCTCGCACCAGGCCCATCGCGTGCAAAACTCTTCGAGCACCCCTCGGAATACATGTAACCCGCTCGTGCCAGCGAAAACGCGTGTAAAACTCCCAGCGCACACCCCAGAATACACGTACCCCGCTCGCGCCAGGTAAATTGCGTATAAAAAGCACCCCCCTGTGGCGTGGGCTGCCTGTGGGGCATGCCCAGGGTGGATGGGGTGCTTGCGTGTATTTGGGGGGTGTGCTGCAAGTTTCACACGCGATAGGCCTTGTGGGAGCGGGGTACGTGTATTTGGGGGGTGCACGGGAAGTTTCACACGTGATAGGCCCTGTGGGAGCGGGGTGCGTGTATTTGGGGGGTGTGCGGGAAGTTTCACACGTGATAGGCCCTGTGCGAGTGAGGTACTCGTATCTGGGGGTACGCAGGGAGTTTCACATGTGATAGGCCCTGTGCAAGCGGGGTACGTGTATTTGGGGGGTACGCAGGAAGTTTCACACGCGATAGGCGATGTGGGAGCGGGGTACGTGTATATGGGGGTTGCGCGGGGAGTTTCACATGCGATAGGCCCTGTGCGAGCAAGGGTACGTGTATTTGGGGGGTGCATGGGAAGTTTCACATGCGATAGGCCCTGTGGGAGCGGGGTACGTGTATTTGGGGGGTGTGCGGGAAGTTTCACATGCGATAGGCCCTGTGCGAGTGGGGTACGTGTATTTGTGGGGTACGCCTACCCCTCAGATGTTGATGGCCCCGAGCCACCATCGCTCCCACCTTGAGCCTGCTGCTGCCTGCATGTCCTCCTCCTGCTGGGGTCCAGTTGTTGGGGTGGCCACCCCTGCTGGACCTCCGACTCTTGACTGTGGCAGGGATGTGTCCTCCACCAGCCTGGCCGCTGGGTCAGAGGTAGCTCCACAGGGTGCCCAGGTGATACTTGGGCCGGAAGATGGCACGGAGGATGACTGCCACATAGGGGGTTCAGTTGAGGAAGGGGTGGGCATAAGGCCCAGCACACGGAGGAACCCAGCACCAGTGATCCCTCCTAGCCAGTCAACGCAGTCAACGAGGCATCTGAAGTAACGTGCAGCGTCCTCACGAGAACCATGCACGTTATCCCAGATGCCAAGTTGACGTAATGCCACCCCAGCCAGGACAGGCTCAACACGGTTCCGGATTGCCACGTCCGCAGGGAGAGGAAGGCCAGTTGTTGTTAGCGGATCTCCTCCCAGAAAACGGGTCTGGATGAAGGCATCCCTGCTGGTGCGGGATGATGCAGTCACAGGATCGGGGAAAGGATTACACGCAGGCACCTCCACGATGCCTGTGCTGCCTCCTGTCTCTGCCCCTGGACTGCACCACTAGCACCAGTGGAATCCCCCCTCCAGACCCCGTGTGTGACACTTCCACGGCCTCCTCCTCAACCAAACCCTCCACCAACCTGGATGACTCGGTGCCATCTTCCTCCTTAGGCCGCTGTGGGGTCTCAGCTGCCCCTTCTGCTGCCGAGGAGTCCACCTCTGACCTCTGCCTCTTGGACCTACCCTCGGCAGCTGCAGACGCGGCACCAGACTCTTCACTCCACAACGAGATGACAACCTGACAGGGGAGCTGGGCCTTCTGTCTCCGGCTGATGGTGGGATCCCTGCTGCTGTGCTCCACAGCACCGTCTCCGCCCTCTTCATCAGTTGACGCTGCAGACAGGGAGAGACAGAACACAGCCATCAGGGCACTGTACAATGGTCTGATACACACATGACAGTTGCAGATGAGTGGCAGTCTCAAACTTCACACATGGCATCACACTCCCCAACACACATATCATTTCAACCCACACACATGCGCAAATTAACATGAATGTTGCAGCAGGCAGCACCATCCATACACATACAACAGCATGAGCATCTGAAGGTTAGCCTGACATCACATGCAACACGGGGAGTGCCAAACACATGCACACCCGCCATCGGACATACATGCATCTGCACATCTCCACCACGTGTCGCAATGAAATCATCGGCATCCATGTCACATCTGCCAATCAGTCTCCTACTTGTCGTTGTCACATGCATCCATGGTGTATCACAGAGGCAAACATGTCAAATACACACACATGCACATGTACATGAAGGTGGAACCAGCATCCATGTGTCACACCACAAACATGCCACAGTACATCCACATAATTGTAAACATGTGTGTACCAACACATGTATTTGGGCACCATGCATTTAAACACATACACCATTGATGTGCCTCACACATGACTGGACTCACATGCGGCAGGCTCATGTCCCTATACATACACATCCATACATGGGCCTTCCAAGACATAAGTCCAACCTGCACACTCATGGCACACCTCGACATGTACAGCGCCCAATCAGTAGGCATGATCATTTACCGCTCGACTCCGGACAGGTCTGCCTCTGAAGGATCTGGTGGTGGAGCGCTGGGTTTATGCATTCCAGGACCCTCATCTGGATGTTGCTAAGGCGGACCCACCACCCCTCTGCATGCTTTCCCTTCAAGAGGTGCCGGGCCTTGCTGAGGGTCCTGGACCTGAAGTCCTCCCAGCACTTCCGGACGTGTTGCATGTCGCGGGCTTCCACCCCCTCCTCATTGATGGCAGCCACGATGTCTGTCCAGATCCTCTTCCGTCCTTCATTGTCGGCACGTGAACTTCCAAAGAGGGCATCATAATGCCCCACGACTTGCTCCACCAGGATATCAACTTCTGCGGCACTGAAGCTGGTAGCCCTCTGCCTCTCTGGCTGGGGGTTGCCAGTGGTCTCCGATGGTGTTTCCCCTGACATGGTAAACCCCGAGGCAGGTGTGGGTGTGCAACTGGGTCCTGGGGCTGGGCTGTAGAGCGATGGAATACCAGTAAAGAGTCTTTTGTTCCAGCAGGGGTGGTCACAGCAACTGGACCCCTGCAGATGACTGACGTGCAGGCACCAAATAGCAGGGCACGTCGCCAGTAGGAAGGCCGGCAGCAGCAGATGGCAGGTGGGAGCGTGCTCAGGGCTCTGGGAGGCAGGAAAATGGCCTTCAGGCAGGAGCGTGGTCTTCCGTGTGTTGTCGCGTAGCCAGCTTGATAAGGAGTGATTTGGCACGTGAAAAAAACTGCACGTCAGCGTGTAATTCGAGGAAAGGCCCTTAGCGCATAAGCGCGTCTGTGACGTTACGCGTGCAGGCGTTTCCCTCGTGACGGGTGCATAGTGACTCAGCACATGAAAAATCAGCACCTCTGCGTGTTAATGCGTGTAATCCGAGGAATGTGCCTAAGCGCGTAAGTGACTTGATGCACGCAGGCGTTTCCCTCAGCACGGGTTAAAGGTGAGTGGGGCCAGCAGTTCGCTGTACGTGTCTTTCGTGGAGACCGACATGTGTGTTGCTACTTCGTGTTGTTTTGCGCGCCATTACAACGTCACAGCAGATCAATAATGTAGCTCTTCTTTTGGCGGGGGTATTGGCTATGCATGTTTTTCATTATCACGCTAGCCTGACAGTGAGTCGCGCACCCTATTTTTCCCACTGCGGGTGCCCCTGTGTATTGCGTACCCATTTTCGAGGTCATAGTAGCCTGCGTGTCCCACGCTTTTGTGTTTTTCGTGTCCCTGGGTGCCACCGCGTACTACAGGAGGTTAATTCCACACACGTGGGCTACCAGGGGTTGCGTGAACGGTTTTACTGCAGTTTTGGGGTGCCTGAGTGTTGCGTGACCCATCACTTTATCACCGGGGTCACATACAGCCTTGTAGGTGCAGGGGTGCTCTTACCATCCTGTATCCCACCCCCTTCACCCCAATTGCCCAGGACAATTGTTGTGTATACCTCCCATTGGCACTACTACATCTGTGCCGGCACTACTACATCTGTGCCATGGCTGGGAGGCCACAAAAGGTGAGAGGCGCCTCAGCTGGGCATACTCCATGTGGCAGGCGTGGTCAGGGACGTGGCCGGGGTGACCAGGGAGTAGGGGGACTCCAAGGTGTCCAGGGTGGCTGCAGAGGGGGAAGAGGCAGGGGTGCGCCAGCTCGGCACGATGTTGTGCCACATGTTGGTGCAGTCATGCCACCACTCCCTGCGGCTTCGGGAGATGCAGTTCTTGCATCTGGCACTGGTGCCCATGTGACCCGGCAGTCCGTTTCATCGACTGCCACGGGCCCATGGGTAGTGGTAGCTGCAGGTGCAGCTGTGGACACCACCACCCAGTCTCAGGGTCTGCCAGCGCAGGCTGCGTTGGCACTTGAAGAGTCCACGGAAGATCTCCAGGAGGTCAGAAGGCACACTGTAGGTGCACGCAGGGCTTCCTTGACCAAAGCACGTGTGCCTGAGGCAGTAATGTCATCTGCTGCCCCCACCAGCCGGGTGTTGGCAAGTGCATGGGCAGATGCAGCCAACACCAACCCAGTTGTTAGTCTACAAACCAGGACAGTCCCGGTCAATGACCCTGGCACAGCGGATGTTGCTGCGCAGGGTCCATTCCAGGGCACCCAGCAGCCACTGATGCAAGTCAGGGCTTCCGTCCATGTTCCACCTGCCACTCCCTCAGCTCATTCCACCAGCACCACTGCCCATACTGATCAGGGCGGCATTTGCCAGCCAGGGTCTGGACCAGCGTCCAAGAGGAGGAAGGTTGCAACTCCAGCAGAGGCTGGGACCCCAGACACAGCTACAGCCTCTGGCACGTCGAGGAAGAAGCCTTTCTGTGTGCAGGAACTGGACTTCCTTGTGGACTACGTGCGGGAACACAACCGTGACATGCTAGTGGTGCGAATTGTCAAACTACGGCTGCCCATCCTAATACTCACTCGAAGCAAGTTGTGGATCATGCGAGTGCATTCGGCCATGAGGTGCGCACAACTCAAGAGTGCAAAAAGCCTTGGGATGACCACAAATGCAGCACTAAGGCGAAGCATTCCTCTAATTACAACATGACTCTGGTGACTGGCAGTGGGCCACCACCTGAGGAGGAAGACCTCACTCTGCACGAGTCAGTCGTTGCGGAGTTCATACAGACAAGAATGGTCGAAGGAGTGGGAGAGATGCTGGACTTTGATGCCCCGTCCAGAGTGTTGTCGCGTGTTTCTCGAGGCCATGTGTGTTTTGCTTGTGTGATGTGTTGTGCTTGGCTGCCACTACATGTCATGTGTACATGGTTCTCATGTGCAAGTCATGCAATGCTTCATTGATGCGTGCCTGCTGTGCAGGATAATGGACATGTAGAGCAGACAGGGACTGTCCTCATCACCACACTTGCACCCTACTCACATGCTAGTCACCCGGCTGCCCCTCCGGTCCATGTTCCAGCTCACTGGCCCTTCTGCATGTAGCCTGGGGTGTCTTTCCTCTCAGCACTGCGACTATGTCATTGCATGACTGACGTGCATGTGTCCTCTTCCTGCATGCGGGTACTCCACCTAGACATGCTCCCTTGCCCCTCCATCCCCCTGCACCACAATTTGACCATGGCACTGGTGTGCATCATGTTGGCGTACTGCCCTGGCGTGTTCAAGGCTCCTGTGTACATGCAAACTTCCACCAGCCAACCTGCCTGACACATGCAGTGGGGTAAATCCTCTGTCCTTGATGCAGGGTGTCTCACTTGGACTGGTCAGATTGCAAATGCTCCACAGGGACAAGATTGCCCATCCATGTTCCATGTGCATTCCATGCATGCCCCCATGTTTCCTTAGCAGGATGATCATAGTAGTAAGTGTCCAGTATGACCTACATTTCATGGAATTTGATCACAAATTCCATGCACACTCTGGCCCAGGCCAGCATCACACACAGGTTTAGGGTGTCACAGTCTGTGTGGGGCACAGGCCTCACCCTGTTTCTGGCCCACCGACTCTGTTTAACTGGTGTAGTGGCTTCTGCACACATGGGTGTACTACTGAGGGTTCAACATGTGTCCTCCTTACTGTCCCATCATCATCTACTGTGTTGTCAGTTGACTCAGATGATGCAATTGATGCCAGTCAACACTGTCTGGCAATACACAGGTCTCTGGTCACCCTTTCGCTGCCATGCAATGCCTCCCTGCATTTTCACTTAGGGGGGTGGGGGGTTTGCCTGTAGCCATGCAACCAATTGCATGCACATTGCACATGATGCCTGAACTTGCCCTTGCACTGTCTACACGTGTATTGGTAGACTTCATAATGTACTTGTTCATGTAGATAGTGGGTCACACCCACATGTTCTGCACTGCATCAACCCACTTCTGAGCTGAGTTACACCCTTCTACATGACTACTCACTGATGCTATGTCAAAGTCACCTGGTAGGTATGGACTGTTTTTCATCCCTTCTCTGTCATGTATGCAACGGCACAGGTACATCCTGTGACACATGTACTCAGTGTTAGGACTATCTAGTGGTTGTTTAGATGAGTTTATTGGTCAATGTGTGGCCTATTCCAACTGGCACAGGGCACTGATTGGACGTAGCCTGCCAATTGGGTTGTGATGACTGTGGAGCATCCTTCATGTGTGTATGTGTGCACTTCCACATACATCAAAGCAATCAGCGTTATAGCTGCTTGCTTTGGTGTATTGGATTCTGGTCATGTTCAAAATACAGGTGTATGGGGAAATGAGTGTTTTTGAACGCTTTCACATGCACATATGCAAGCAGCTTCAACGTTGTGTGGTGCAACATTGCGAGTACTCACTTATGTGTTTGTGAAAGTGTCCATTTACACATGTGTCTTCCGCAGCTTTATTGTTGACAGAGTAATATGTAGTGAATAGATGTTTCTGCTGGTGAGATTTCTGCATTGTGCACGTTATGTGGAACTGGCATGATCCCAAAGGTTCACTGTTGTGCAGTATGTGTATGCCCAGGCCCACTTAGCTTCTATGGTGGTTCCTAGGCATGTAGATTTCCACTGGGAATGATGTAATAGGGCACAATCATAGCCCAATGTGGACATTCATGACCTGAGGGGTTATGTGGAGGCCTCATGTCCTGCAGCTCAGACAGTACACAGTGTTACGGTCTCTCATGCCTGGTTGCAGGCCCTTGCTTTGCTTGTGACATTCACTATTTCTACATGGCCCACACCACCCGGTATGGGGCGAGCTGCAGATGGATGTAGCTATATTGATGATGATGATGCTTCAGTGATGCATGGCTACGTGCATGTTACCTGTGTCATTGTGTGTTTGGATTCACTTGCAGCAGTGGTCAATTTGCAGTTCAGGCATGCTTATGGTGTGTTGCATCTCTTAGTTGCCATCTGTCTTTTCTGCCTGTGACATGTGCCTAACAGAGGTGGTGTCTGATAGAGTTAATATACCACTTTTGTAATAGTGTAGGCTTTGCTATTTACACACATCCATTTCTGCTTTTGGGATGTGTTTGCATATCAAGGCCACTGGATGCATGCCAGGTTCTCATTTGTGTGCAACATGTCTGCTTCATGTGTTGGCTGTGTATGTGATGTCTATGTGTGTGTGTTTTATGTGCTTCTGACATGTGTACTAATGTTCATCTTTTCTCCCCTTTCCAGATGATGACGCAATGGAGCCAGAGGATGGTGTTGTCATGCCAGACACAGTGTTGCTATCACACCAGCAACCCAGCACAAGTGGGGGTTGTGGGGTGGTAGACCACAAGAACCCACGTGTGCTACAGACCATCTTGTCTAGGGCTGGCAATGAGTCTAGCTCGGATGATCACTCTGACAACAATGTCGAGTTGGATGTGCATCGGGTCCATTTGTCAGGGGTGAGTGATTCTGATGTGGACTCTCCTCTGTCCACGACACCTGCACTGAGGGACCAGATGGTGGTGAGAGCTCTGCCTGTGGTGGATTGGGATGCAGGGTCACCCCCCACTCAAGTTGCTGATGTGCCTGGGGCATCTGGTCGATGGAAGAAAGTAGTCCTGCAGCTGCGGGCGGTGCCCAGCCAACAAGGACCTCGGCTCCTTGGACCCCGCAGGTGTCAAGCCCAGCAACATGGTGGCCGCACGCGACTGGGGTATACTGAGTGGGAGCAAGCCATAGTTGCCAATTCAGAACACCATGGGGCATCAATTGATAACATTGCAGAGAGCATGGAACGTGTGGCCCAATCCATGCTACCCCCTGCTAGGCAGGTGGAACTCCAGCTGCGGGTGGCACAGTCCAAGGCCTGCTCACTCAGGCTGGGCATGGCAGCCTCAGAAAGTGCACACCGGGCTGAAATGGTGTCTTTGCGTCAAGCAATTGCTGCTCACGCAGAGGCACACATGAAGGCCATGAGGGTTGAATATGAATCCCTCAGATCTACTCTGGGTGTGCTCTTGATGTCCCTGAGGAAGCGGTCAGAGGAGAGGTTGGAGAAGCTAGAGAGCACCATCTCAGCTGAGCTACGTGCTTGCCGGGAGTTGTACCAGTTGTCCAGCCAGGTCATGCACGAAGAACTCCATGTTACACGTGTTACCTTGCAAGAGGAAGCACCTGTATCACATGAGGTTCTACGTGCTGACCTACGTGTCATCGCTGCACAGAACCAGGCTCACCCATCCTCCAGACTTGCTGCCGACGAGGGGCAAGCTGCACCTACGCATGGTCAGGGTACTCTGCCACGTCAACCTTTTCAGGAAGAGGGTGATGAGGATGACGAGATATCTCCCACACAGGCCTGGCTGTGCAGGCGTTGAGCCCATGGAGTTTTTTTTTGTCTCAAAATCATTGCATGTGGGTGTTGAGGTGCTCCCTGTACCTCCCCCCTCCTGGGTGCCCCCGCACGCCAGGTGGCATTTGGCCATTTTTTATTTTTCTTCTTAGTTTAGTTAGTTAAAATGGTTTTTGATAGTTTAATTAGGTAATGTAGGTTTTTTATAGTTAGTTTAATTAGATAATATAGTTTAAAATTCCTTGTCTATTGTGTTTTCACGTGATGTTGTGGTGCTTTGTGGCTTTTGAAAGCATCCACTGTCTGTTCCAGCTGGGCCCTTCAAGCTTGTCTCGTGTATGTGTTTGCAGCTTGGGGTCCTGACTCACATAGGCCACTCCTACTTCCCTTATCCATGGCTCGCAAGGATGGTTCGGTGTAACAAACATTTACACAAGAGCTTTGGACTGTCGTCATATCTGTGGCCTGTCTGTTGATGTTCTACTTGTGTTAACACCCCTAGTGGGGGTTGTGGGGGCTTTATCCACAGCATGTCTGTGATCAATTTGGGTGGGTTCATGATTGATGTGTCCATTAATTGATCTAGATTGTGATGTATGTTATTTTCTTTCCTGTATATGTGCTTGATGCACTTCATGCTGTAGACAGTAGCCTGCACCCTTTGCCTGTCAAAGTCACACTGATGGTGGGAGGAGTTCTGATGTAGGTCTCTAACATGGCCCATTGACAACCAGCATGAAGACACACACACAGAGAACTTTCAAGTGTTATGTATATGTTTTATGCCTTTTCTGCAGGACAATAAGCCTCCAGACCACCTTTGCCAGCAGACACAGGGCGAAGTACTACATTAACCTGGCTACGTTCGGTGGTGCAGACATGCGCATGTGTGCGCAAGCAGTAGCTCAGGGCTTGTGCTCAGACGTCCAACAGAAGCAGACGTGTTTCCAGGAGCTACAAGCAAGGTGAGCAGCACAAGGGGGCCACACCGCAGCCAACCTTCCACCAGGCCACCTGCACATGCATGCTAAGTAGTGCCACTGATGGGGAGCTTGGCCAGATATTGTTGTAGAACCGCACAGTACAGCTAAAATGCGTTGAGGGACAAATACCAAGTAGCTTTACTAGTTGTCAGGGGCACACGCAGGGGCCGCCGCACACATCCTCCAGTCCCCCCTGCTCCATAGAAGCTGAGTTATTAGCGCAGTAGTGTTCCGAGCCAGAAACTTATACAGCGCACAGGAACACCCAGCGAGGCACAGACTCCTGGGCAGTGCATATCATTTGCATGTGCAAATTGCCACTTGCACTACCTATTGTAATCCACGGCTGCCAGAACACGACTTGTACTGAAGTCGCACTTCGCTATATGCGTCTAGCAGGTCACCCAGGGACCATTCTATCATGTGTGATTCTTGACGCATTGGTCTTCCATTTACTGCGTGCCCACGTGCGCCTGCCTTACTGCATTGGCAGTGTATGAACCATCACAGGGGCAAGCTAACATATACTTACATAGCAGCAGACAAGGGTGTTTGTTTGTGGAGAAGTCACTTACTTTGGGGCAGGAATGTTGTTGTGTGTGTGTTGTAAACACACACAGATTAGTAACTCACGCTTTCTTTGCAGCATTCAACTGATCCTGTACCGGACCTGAGAGTGCGCAGGCAGGAGACAAGCACTCACCCCAGAGATAAGTCTCTCTTTGTCTTGCTTTTTACTCATTTCATACTATGTGCATGTAGATCATGGTTTCTCTGATTGAGTATGTGTTATTGTCAATAGTTGTGCTTTGTATTTTGCCGATTTTCCCTTGCAAATTGAACTACCCTCGCCTGCCCCTCTTTCCGGTTATCCTGAATACCAATGCCTGTCCAACCAACGGATCCCTGACCCTCTTTCCCCGCCGTGGTCTCAGAGGCCTGTGTAAATTTTACCTTGCAGGCGCCCAGACCACAGAGGGGGTGGTTGGTTCGTGCCACTCCTGCGCTTGGAGACTGGAGCTGTGACACTACCCATCAGTTGTTGCATCCTCATTGTATATTATTTCCGGAAAAAGGTACCCTTCCTGTTGAACCATTGTTGAACTGTGCCAACTCCTGCGTGCCACTCCTGCGCCTGGAGACTGGAGCTGTGACACTACCCATCAGTTGTTGCATCCTCATTGTATGTTATTCCCGGAAAAAGGTACCCTTCCTGTTGAACCATTGTCGAACTGTGCTACCTTGGTAGGTCGATCATTCTGCTTGTACATGTGCCAGGACTTTTCTTTCCACTTTGAGTAATCTACTGGAGACTTTTCCAGGGTTTTTTTGTGCCGAGAGGCTTTTTACCTGGTTTGGGGGTTTGGCTCCTTGGAGTTCTCTGCGATTTGGTATTTTTAATAGTCAAGGAGGACTCTGAGGGGGCTGGACCTTATTTACACGCAAGGTGGAACATGAAGACCAAGAGGTAGGGGGATCCTGTAGCCAGGTAGACTAAAAGGGAGAAGGCTACATACCCCAGACACAGTTGTTCAGAAGGTCATGATGATGTAGCAAGAGACACACACAACACACGGGTTTGGGAGTGATGATTTTGCCTTGCCTAATGTGCATGTGAACAGGCATTCAGTGCTGTGTTGAAGCTACCACTGGTGTACAGCATTTGTGTATGACTTGGTATGTGTGGGAGGTTGTTGTCAGTCATTTCATCTGATTCCATGTCAGGCATCATTGTCTCGGGCCACTTTCATTTCATCACATGTCACTTCGTATATTATTGGTCATGTGTTGTCCTTTTGCTGTTGCATGCCATGTTGTGGTGTGGCAGACAAGGGTGATGTGATTTGGGAGGGTTTGGGTGACATACCAGGGATTGTCATGGCCTGTTTTGCGAGGGGGGGTGCAATATACACCTTGCATGTGTTCCTTTTGGTCACACAAGATTGGTTATGTTTAAGTAGCTAGGGATGCACACAATGTAGCACTCCCATGGCAACATCCTCAGGGTGGTAAGGTTGTGACAGTGGACTATCTCTTTGTCATCATCGATTGTCAACTGGTATGTGCCAGGCAAGTGTGCACTCCGCAGGGGTCGGAGTTTAGGTGAAACATGTGGCCACAAGCTGGGTCTGGGCTGCCTCGCCACTTGCCCTTGCCCCTCCCATGGCCATGGGCAGCGCCTGTGCCTGTGGTTGGGGATGTGGGGGCACCACCATGTTCACCGGTATGCCCTGCCGTGTTGCAACATTGTGCAGGACACATGCTGCCACAATGATCCTGCACACTGCTGGGGGAGCATATAGTAGCTGGCCGCCAGAGTGGTCTGAATGTGCGCTCCACTATGGCCCTGGTTGCAATATGGCCAGCATTGTATCTTACCTGGGGTGGTGTGGTGGGGTTCCGGATTTGCATTTGTTCCATGAATCGCCCCCATAATATTTTAAAAAGAGGAAACTATAAATGGAATCACATTAAATGCCCTGAAAAGACAGCTGCCAAGCTAAATGTCAACTACACAGATTTGACTTTGCTTGAGTGCAGTCCACATGGACTAACCAGGATCCAGGAGACAGTCTGTCACTGACATTTCTGCATTTGCTAATTGAATGGCTTTTCCCCAATTCTCTGATTGGGAAGTATGCCAGCCAATTTGCTCAATCAGAAAAGTGGAGGGTGCTGCAAACCGGACTTCTGTGCCTATAGGCAGGTTGTTGGAAGGGTTGCCCCCCTACACTGCCTCATCTTTTCTTTCTGATACAGAGGGCATGTGTTTTGGCCAGACTAATGGCTGATGGTGTTTTTTTTTCTCCTTCCCTTTTGAAAATTCACTAATGAAATTAAATTCAATACCCAAAACAAAATAAAGTGTACCAACCAAATCATCTAAAATGATGTAAAATGTTCGGTTTTAATGCTATAATGTTGATATTTCTTGAAGGAACGATTGAAATTTGAAGAACAGCTGTTTTCCGTCCACACTTTACATTGTGGAAATAATAAGACAGTGTTATATCTCCCAAAAATTACCAATATTCCATTGTGTTTCCGACTGCTTTATGTGCACAAATGTACCCTTTCCACTGTGCAAATGCTAACTTAGAATGAAAGATCCCAGAAACATCTTTTATCCACAAGGCTGACTGCTCCATGCTGAAACCTTGGTAACCAGTGATAATACTGCCATAAAAATAATTTAATCAACAATGTTGTAATATTTAATTCTGAAAGTATGTATAAAATGTCCTATTTTCTATAGATCTTATTAGTTATTATTTAAAAGTCATGAAGTACCCATTTTCACCCTTGGAGGCTTTCGCTAGTTTTCGTTTCCGGTTTCCAGTGCCCGCCATTTTCAATCATCAGTGTTCCAGGTGAAGACTCTCCTGCATTCATCAAGGCCTTGTATTTTTGGGGGAACTGGGATAGTTTCACCTGTTCGGATGGCATTTTTTCTAGGTATTTTCAATTTTGAATAATGCTTTTTTCAGGACAACTTGTTGGGAACGCTGAATTTTCTTTTCAGATTGAAAGTTTGCTTTTTTCACATTTCCAGATGTTTTTTATCTGGGATTCTTTGGATTTTAAAATGCAATCTCTGTACACACGTGGGAAATTCGATTTTTTGCACCTTTTCGGATAGTTTTATTCTGGGATTCTTTGGATTTGGGAATTTATTTCTGAACACTTTGTTTTGATTGATGGATTACTTTTGGGGACTTGAATGTCCAATTATTCAGGATTTTTTGGATTGATTTCTCAGGATATGGTGCTTGGATTGGTGTAATTCTTCTTGGAAATCACAGAAAAAAACAAACTTTTCTAAACGGAGCATCGCCTGGATGGATAATAACAACGTGGTGAGATTAATATTTATTTTCTTTATTCCTTAACAACTGCAGTTGCTGAATTTGGTAAGGACTATTAACAGTCACTTTTTTAATATGTTATATTACATGCAACACTCTGCAATGTGAAATGGCATTTTTAGGCATATTAGATTAAATACAGTTCCACTTGACGATTCCCATTTCTGGCAGAGCTTTAAATTCTGGTATTTTCTTTTCCATTTCGGTGGTTGTGTTATGTCTCGTGAAATACATTAGCATTGAAAAACATGATTCAGGTTCCTTCCGTGCTGTTGGCAGCAGTATTTATTTTTTCAGCAATGTAATTACCTATCCCATTGTTTACATAGGGATGCTCTGAAAATGATAACTCTATTATTGTAACACTGTTTTGTGATTTCAGTATTTGCGGAACGATTAAATCACATATAACCTAAACCTTCATCTGTTACACTGAGCAAAAGTTATCTCATGGTGCTGCTCCCAGAAACAGTTTCTCCACTCAAGCTTGTCTTAAGGCTCCCTGCTCCCCATTACTATTGGGTAAGGGGCAGAGCAGTAACAAAGCACAGAATTACTCTTTGTAAGAAGTAACCAAAGTTGGTGAAGTGGGCATAACTAACATTAACCATCCACTTGATCATTCGTATAAGTATGGGACATTTTCAAGTTGCCTGAAGGATTGTCAGCAGACGACAATACACATGTTGGTGTTTTATGATTTAAGTGTTCAGCCTAAGTTAGGAAGATTTTTTTTTCTTTTTCCCCACATTCTTCCTAAACGTCTGATGAATGGATACACAAGAATACATCGTAGGTTAACAGCCCCTCTCAGCATTCACTACAAACATTTTAATAGTGCCCATTACAATTACTCCTATATCATGCTTAAGGATTGCTAGGTCCATACAAATACAGAGCATGCCAAGGTCAGTGATAGGCAACATCTCAGAAAATATTGATCCCATTATCAGGGCCATGCAAAACAAAAACAGCTATTCATTTAGCAATCATCTAGGGACAGATGCAATAGTGAGTCATAAAACCAACTGAGTATTGAGAAAGGTCGCCTCTGGGCTGATGTGCACTATATACATGTTAATAAATACATAAATTAATAAGAATGATTGCTTTGCTTGTTTTCTGTACCCTGTGGCAACCCAGCTCCACTGAGTGGGGGGTTATCTAGAAAATGTGGGTATTCACCCTTCTCACGTATGGAAACAGTGTGAGTAAGTGTAACTCTGCTATTTGGGAGTGTGGTCCTTAATGTTGAGTATGCATCCCTCTCTTCTTTTGGATTCTGGGTATTGTAGAAGGTGTGATCTTTCAAGGATCGGGGTACTGAGAACTCACTTTATCACCTCACAACCGCCACTGTATTGTTAACTCTTCAGAACCAGAGCTATTACAACCCATCAAGTAAGCAGCTGCTGCTCCAGCTACCCCGCCCTGCACTGAGAGTCAGACCCTCCTGTGAGTCCTAGATATTCTATGAAAGTCTTATAGAATGCTTATGCAAGCGCTAATGCCTTGCGAATGTCTGCTGAGATGTGTTGATAAGATTTTGATCCATTTAGATGAACATTGGTTGTTCTGCACGAGTCACAGGGAGACAATAAACCAAGCAGCACTAAAATCGAGATTCGATTGCTCAACATCAGGGGGTATCTTCTAGTTTTGATGCCTTCACGGACAGGTGGTGCTGCCCACAAAGGCTGGTTGGAAAAACAATATTGAAACACCTTGAAAAAGAAACTTGGTTTCATGAACCTTCCTGAGAAGTGTGAACATGTTGGAGTAGGACATGTATTATCTACATTTTGTAACTGTACCTGTTTCTATGAACATTGTTCATGTAATGTATACGTTTTGTTGCAGGACACGCTTATGTTAATGAATATTAATATATACGATTGCAAAAAGTCTAAAAGATTGTAACCGTATTTAAGGGGACATATCCAACTGGACTCCAAAATCATAAGCCCAAACTTTTGAGACACTAACTTTTTTTTAAAACACTATTGGCATTTGAACATAACAGTTCCACAACTTCCCCCACCCTCCCTAACCCTCCAATATCGAGCCCTCCACATACATGAACCTTATTAAACAACCCCCGAACCACTTCCCCGCCCCCCCAACCCCGCTTCCTAGTATCCCATCTACTTCCTCTTTTTCCAGTGGTCACGAAACAGCAGGCTTTAGAGTCAATTGTTCATTCAGAAGCAGGCCAGTCTGCCTTCCGCTCACCCCTCCGGACGCCCCCCTCCCACAACTTTTGAGACACTAACTTGAACTGACAGTTATATGGAGAACCAATGTGTATCCAGTGTAGACTACTATCATAAAAGGCACTAGGTTCATCCATAGTTGACACGCTGTTACTGTTCACTGTCACCGGACTTTACTCTAATACAAATCATTATATTTAGCCAGTCACGCATCACTACGAGGCTTTTGGGGGATTATACCAAATGAGTTCGAAAACCCATGTTTTCGGGACATTAACTTAAATTTACAGCTAGATGCAGAACCATCATACATCCAGTGCACATTACTGTCAGTCACTAGAGTTTCATATTGTTTACATGTTGATACTGTTCAGTATCAGCCAACTACGCGTGAATACATATCAGTAAACTGAGTCAGTCAAGCATCACTATGACGCTTTGTTTACAGATGATGTAATCATGCTTGCGTGATGATGTCAGACGTCACGATTAGCCCTTAAGCGGCCATTGCACACTGTCCGCGTTTCCTTCAACAGCATACCCGCGAGAGACAGTAGCACATGATTTCACTGGTAAGCATATAGCACGCATCATGGTAGTATTTTAACCGCCTCTACAGGTGATTTATTATACTGTCCTCGTTCCCATATATGTTTATGCTACTAGAGCATTCCAGAATGCTCCTGTGATTATGGGCAGCCTTACTCCATGACAATATTGCCATTACCCGAAATCTTGTCCACTTCACCTACACCAGGTAAGGTTTTAGTCTTCAACTCCTTGCATTGTTATGAACTTTCCTGGATATCCATTGACATAGCGGGAGAGATTATTGATATCGAAATGTGTTTGACTTTAGGAATAAGCTGATCACAATTTACACAGCGAAGCAAGGGCGAGTACTGTCACCCTGACCTAGGTAAGATTGCTATTTGCCTATGCACTTTGGCTCCCATTGAAACGAATTAGGAGATTAGTAATTCCTACCTTAATGTTCATGTTCCTACAGACACTTCTGATCGAATGGTGAAGTTGTAGAACAGTTTTTGTCACTGGTTGAGTTTTGGAGATGCCTACTCAGCCCTTGAAATCAGGTAAATAGGGTCCCTTAATATGGGAGCCAGATCTTCCTTTTTGACATGTCGAATATGCCTAGAGTTGCACACTAAATATGGCTAATGAATTGTGTGTACCTTGTAGTTATGTTATGTTACTTGCCATTTATATAGCCCTCTATATATCATTGGTATGACCTCAAAGCGCTGTTAGGTTGAACGCCCTCGGGAACCGTAGTTCTGGTCAGTAGAGAGAGATAGTGTCGTACGGTGTGTGGGTGCACCAGATATGTGTGCCAGCTGATGTAATTGCTGGGTGGTAGCTGCATCAAAGGTGTGGTGCTGAAGATATCAGTTGGATGTGTGCAGTCTGGTGGGTGGCTCTGGCTGTGTTAGGTGTGAAGGTCACATATGTGTGCAACTAGGCCGGAATGTGCTCCCCTAGATGCGTTTCATTAGGGTGATGAGGTGTTCATGGGGTTGTATTTGTATGTGAACAGTTAGGCCAAATTAATCAGGGGTATAGCTGTGTTCTAGATGAATGATGGTGTATAGTAGAGCGTAAGCAGAGTGATGTGATTGTTATCTTTAAAGCGCCCGAGTCCAGGGACGTGAACAGGATGCCAGGGAAAGAGCAACACACGGACACAAAGAAACATGTGGCTTGGCTTACAGCGACGGGGGGTTACGGATATATAGCAACAGCATGGGGAACAGGAAGGCAGGGTACACAGTGACACACGTGAGGTGGATGTTAACATTTACATTCGTAATTCTATTCAGATGGGATTCAGGCTAATGATCACAGCTCCAAGTGTGGGACATGCCACCATTTTCATTTCTATCTAGAAGCGACTCAGGCTAACGTTTCCAATCCTGTCGGGAAATGGTACAGTTCTAGCTAAGTACTCCATTAATTTCATCTATTTCCATCCATTTCATCCACTCCATCCTTTCCATCCACTCCACCCATTCCATCCATTCCATCCATTCCACCCAATAAACACACATGGAGGCTAGAAGGTAGGGAATTTCATCCATTCCATCAATTCCGTCCATTGAACCCATCCATTCCGTCCATTCAACCCATCCAATAATGGAAGATTGTGACAGTTGAACTGATTACCTAATTGAAGCTCCTGGCGAAGGGGATTACCCGAAACGCGTAGAGCTCTTTACTGTGTGTATATGAGTTATCGTATTTCCTTCCTTAGAACAACTACCAAACAGCCACCTGCTTAGAAGTAGAATTTAAACTGACACTTTTAATTTTTTTCGATCTCCTCTCATCATTTAACAGCTTGTTTATAACACTTTCAACGATCAAAATACACTCACCCTTTACTCCTCAACAACCTTAAAGGTTAGAGAACTTGAACTTGAGCTCACTGAAATTAGGGAGAATTGGGTTTTGCTCAAACGGGTTTGGGCATGACTAACAGCAACAAGGCAGGGTGCATGTCTGCACATTCACATTCGAATTTTAGGGCATGTGGGCATTGAGCTAGGTAAGGTGGAGGCTTTGACACAGTCCAGAAAGAGTGGCATTATTAACTGTAGAAGCACGAATTACTATGACTAGTGCATTCATTCTCATGTGCTTCTAGTCCTGGTAATTGTGCTACTTGTAATTGCTGGCAAGCACGGCTTGGCACAATTCCATAACTTGCGAATCATCATCACATGCATCTGTCTGTGCATCAAACTATAGTTAATTTCCTCGCTCCCCTTTCCCCTTCTGAGTTTGACTGTTGAGGGCATGTGCGTGTATGCTTTACTTCACACACCACAAATAGTTCTGCAATATATCTTTTTCCAAGCACACCACTTGCTCTTCTGTGTGTTTCCCCTAAAATGATGGCGCAGTGTGTCTTCTAATGGAGTGTGTAACAAAGCAAGTGCCTTTCACAATATCTTCAAACAGACATTGATGCAGAACACACTGTAAATGCCCGCCATTGGCTCTGCCTACCACAAGATTCTCCACCACCAGTCAAACAACTTACTGTCCACAGCCATGGTTTTGATTTAATCAAGTGCCTGCCACAAAACCTCTCAAGTGGATGGTGCATCGTGTTACACATCCGAAAAAATTGCTAGTGACAGAAAAAGTGAAGTTATTCTCAAATTGTGTGAAAAAGTGCCCAATCCGTCGCCCATCCTTCTCTCTCTCTCTCTCTCTCTCTGACTCACTGGTTGTTCTGAGAGGTCTGGTGGTATCCCACTGGTAAATCCGGTGGGATAGCACCAAGCGGTAATACCGTTACCACCACTTGGTCTGCTGGAATTACAGGCAGATTACAAGTGGCGGTCAGTGCTAGAATTATACATTCCATGGAGTCCCATAAGAGTCCATGGGGGTAATTGCCGGTATTACCGACACACCAGCATTTTTTGATGATGGGGTGCCAGAATTACTGGCAGCTTGGAGCTGCATGTAAATTTGGCCACCCCACCACCAAACTTTGAGTGTTTCTGTGCAGTAACATGCCGGTATGCGGTAATACCAGCATGTTATTACTGCACAAGCTCAATCCTAATGAGGCCCAATATCTTTCTCTCTCTCTCTCTCTCTCTCTCTCTCTCTCTCTCTCTCTCTCTCTCTCTGTCTCTCTCTCTCTCTCTCTCTCCATCTCTATTTCTCTCTCTCTCTCTCTCTCTCTCTCTCTCTCTCTCTCTCTCCATCTCTATTTCTCTCTCTCTCTCTCTCTCTCTCTCTCTCTCTCTCTCTCTCTCCATCTCTATTTCTCTCTCTCTCTCTCTCTCTCTCTCTCTCTCTCTCTCTCTATTTCTCTATTTCTCTCTCTCTCTCTCTCCCTCTCTCTCTCTCTCTCTCTCTCTCACAAAAAGATAAAAACTGCTATGTTAAACCTGTTAAAAGGACTACTTAAGGAAAAACAATGCTGCCCACTCATTTCTAAATAAACTATCAATGTCAAACAATAGCTTCTTGTGTCTCTTTGCAAACAACATGCAAGAGCTGCAATAGGCACACGAGGCCAAGGAATGCAGCTCATCTCTGTACATTTACCCATGCACACAGCAACATGCAGATCCCACAAGAAAAGCACAGATATCCCTGTCACCTCCATGTAAAGCGAAAGAGAGGTTCTTTCTGCAGCAGATAAACCTCAAAAAGACTGTGTAAGGTCACCTTCAGAAGGAAATAAACGGGGATGTAGAAAATGGTGCCTTCACATTTGCAATTTACTGTGTGAACCTTTACATGGGTCTCCATAAATCTCGCATATTGCTCTCAAGGTTTTCCAATGCCATAAACTGAAAACACACTCAAAGTGACAACGCCAATATGCGCTTTTAGATGTCCAGCAAAATAAAGATAGCATTAATTGGGAAGATCAATAAACAAATGTAGACTGGGGAACCCTATTTTTGTGTGCGCCATGTCTGGTACCTCTGCACACATGACGTCATATCTTGTCAACATTTAGACAACAAAACACACCAATGCAGTTCTGTTCTATTAAGCCCTCCATAAAGTGCAATATTACTTTTAGGAAATCACTCTACCTTCTCGCATCAAAATGGTCTCCACGAAAACAACAGCTGCCACTGCTCTCACTACATGGAAACCTAGAAGCAACCGGTGCAGAGCTGAAAAGAAAAGAAAGATCCTTTTGGTATTGTTTATTTATAAAGCGCCAATACACAGGCAAGTGTTTCAAAGTGTTCAAGAAGGGTGGGAACATGGGGGAAAACAACAGCTCAGAGCCCTTGAAATGTTGAGACAATAATAGTCTGCACAAGCAGAGTTAGTGCGTAAAATACATTTAAAAGTTAGAGACACAGGAAATAGGCCTGATAGCAATTCAAATGATGTTCAGGTATGGTACGTATGGATTGTGCAAGTGCACAGACGGTCACAGGGAGGAGACTAGGGTAAGTGCAGAGAGAGCCACTCTCTTGGGTTATTTCACAAGTGCAGTGAGTTTGGGTGGGGTGTAGGGCCCTGAGGCAAGTGCAAAAAGAGGACTGGCAGGGGTGCCAGGGACCTGTGAGACTCTGAGGTGCATTAGGCGGCCAATTAGCAAGCTTTAAGGGAGAGGCGGGAGAGAGGAAAGAGCAGAGGACTAGATTAGCAGGGTAGAGGGAGTGAGAGGAAGAGTAGAAGAGGAAAGTCTTGAGGAGTTTCCGGAACTTAAGAAGATCAGGCTCAAGATGTAGGGTGGCAGGGAGGCTATTCCAGAGGGAGGCACCTGCTGAGGATAAGGATCTCCCTCCAAATCTCTGCTTGGAGAACCGGCTCAGTCGCAGAAGGTTGGAGGTAGATGAGCGGAGGACTCATGAGGGACGGTATTTAGGAAGGAAGCGTTGCAGGTAGGTAGGTCCCAGGCCCCAGAAAGCCTTGTGGACAATGCAAAGGGTCTTGAACTTGATCCTTTGAGCGACCGGGAGCCAGTGAAGGGATTTCACCACCGGAGAGATGTGGTCCCTGGGCTTGAGGCCAAGCATAAGTCTCGCGGCTTTGTTCTGGATGAGTTGCAGAGGGCAGAGGGCAGAAGAAGGGAGGTTGAGGAAGAGGCTGTTGCAATAGTCCAGCCTATAGAGAACCAGGGCTTTGGAGACAGTGAGCCCATGGGGGAAAGTGAGAAAAAGTAGAGTACCTCTGAGGAATTGTAGCTGACAGTTAGACTTTTTAGAGATGTCTGAAATGTGAGAGGAGATGGGAGGGTAGAGTAAAAAATGACACCAAGCTTTCTTGCCTAGCATGTGGGTGCGGGCGTGGGGCAAAGGGAGGCTGGTCAGAGTAAAAGTGGGTAAGCGGGAGCAGGATTCCCAATGCGAACAATCTCAGTCTTACTGGTGCTGAGGCAGAGGTCGTTTGCAGCACACCAAGACTGAATAGCGGACAGACATTTAGATATGAGCGAGGAGGGGGAGGTTGCTCGGGATAGCCTGAAGGATAGTTGTGTGTCATCCGCGTAACACTGGAGGTGAAAGAAGTAATCACATGTGCCAAGGCAGACATATAGACATTGAAGAACCAGGGGGATAGGTTAGATCCCTGGGGAACACCACAGATTAAGAGAGCTACAGTCCAGAGAAAGGCTCAGAGTTTCACCTGGGATGGACGGTCATAGATAAAGGAGATTAACCATGCCAGAGCCTGACCTGTGATTCCGAGGGTGTCACAGAGACGTGCAATCAGGAGCCCAGTATGTCCTTATTATATTTCTTCCAGGCAGATTTAGTGAAAGGAGAAGTATAGGAGATAGTGAAGCAGTTGGAGAGGATAGGAGAGATAGATAGTGACATGGTTGGCTGCAGTGGAGGTGAAGAGACACTTACCAGTCTGAAGCAAAGATGCACTGAGAAAAAGGGGGTGGGTTGGGGGACAGAGGGTAGCTCACCAACTAATGAAGACACCAAGCAGCCACAAGGCTAAGCTAGATTCAATTGCAGCATGACAAGATGAAACACAATGCAGCAAACATGCACAGCTAGATTTGATTTCAGCAGGACAAGGCGAAAACACAATGCAGCAAATAGGCACAGCTAGATTTAATTTCAGCAGGACAAGGTGAAAACACAATGAAGCAACTGGGCACAGTTAAATGTGTTTTTTTGGCAGTTCAAAGTGAAACACAATGCAGCAACTGGGCACAGCTAAATTAGTTTTTTGGCAGGACAAGGTGAAACACAATGCAGCTTCTGGGCACAACTAGATTTGACTTCAGCAGGACAAGGTTAAAACACAATGCAACAACCGGGCACAGCTAGATTAGTGGGAGTAAGATGAGATGGAGTGAGATGTGGGACAGTCCCAGGTGTGAAGGAAGATGATCGATGAAGTTAGTTGAGGGAACTGACCTTCAGAGAAATGTTACATGCTCCATTGATTACAGTGTGTCTGGAAAGTGTGGAGTTCTCCCCAGCCTCCATGTGCATGTGGGGGGCTGTTGGAGAGGACCCACAGACCCGGCCAGGGGAGCAGACAGGGCCTTAAAAAGTGGGCTTTTGAGTAGGGTGGCCGACCAAAGCTGCCGGTCCCCATTGGCCACTTTAACAATCCGGATGGCCAATAGGTTTAAACGAGGCAGGCTAGAAGACACATGTGGCAGCCTTTAGATCCCATCAAAGGCGGCGGCCATCTTGAAATTGCCAAAAGGACGTCAAGAAAGGCAAAACAAATAGGATCTGAAGCTACACAAGCTGTCCTGAGAGATGTTGCGCACAACAAGGGAGGTGTCAGCATCAATTTTGGCCCTAATGCATCTACAATACCAAACTCCATTGCCTGACCTTCTTAAATGTTTCAGAAGATCGATGTTGATGAAAACCAAAAGCCACAAAGACTCGGGTGATTCATGGTTTTGTCATACATATTTTTCACACTCTATTGAAGATATATTGTACTACATGCTGGGCAACGTGTTATTTGTATGTAACATTCCTCTGCGTAGTCCAGATCCTACCTCATTAAATATTCTTTTTAAATCAAGATTGATATATAGATTGTGATCTATACTTCCATCTTCAGATAATCTACCAAGGTACAGCTACAGAAGTACGTTGCAAAACGCAGGATGAAGTAGCACCAACCAATACATCTAGTGAAATCTATGCCACAGTTTCCCATAACAAACCATCCTTTTTATTCTTTCCTTAGCAGACCTTTTCAGTGTGTGCATGTATTAGTTGAACAGACCCTCCCTTACTTAAGGAATGCATCTCTTGTGTTATGGCAATGATAAAGCACTTTATGATTCGACACACAGAGAACTCCAAGCTTCTTTGTCTAAAATGTACAAAAATGTTTATTTCAGAACTTTCTCTTCACGTTTTGGGAAAAGGAAAATCATTTAGTTTGGGAAAAGCGAACAACTGATGGGGAACAGATAGCACAGGGGGAATGGTAAACATTTGGAATAGCATAGTACATACTTTTTTATTTTGAGTGCATTATCTGAATAAATCAGGTGATCAATCAACGAAACCCAATCAAGTGCAACGAGATAGGTGAGGTTTTACTTAAATATCTCACACATATACAAATTCAATGGTATTGCTGTATCTTAGAGCACCATTTCTAGATATTACCCTTTTTTATCACCCTAAACATCCATGTCGTGCACACATCTGACTACTATTCTGTCCCTAATTTGACTATGATTGATAGCTGATAAAGCCTTGTGAGACTGTGTCTGTAATTGCATCATATCAGCAATATTACACATGTAGATAATAGATATTGTAGGTCAAACATTACAAGAGAACTTTCCTACAGGAAGGTAATGTGCGGACATTTGAAGTCAAAGTTTGTTGCATTTAGCACAGTGTAATCCTGAATATAATGTTGGGGATAAAATTTGGGACCAAACTGTTTTTCATCTCCATGTCTATCCCAGCGACTTGCGTGATGCCTCTGGGCCCTCTTATATCACTCTAGGTGCCACTTGAGAATCTGGCCTAAGTCTCACACACCAAGTGAAGCAAGTGGTAAGATCTTATTTTTCACTCCACCAGCTGCTCCTTCATATTATCCAATTCTTTCCCCAAGAACATCATGTCTCAGTGGTATGGCTTCCCTTCCACTCCCAACTTAAGTTTCATTTTCTCTGTCTAGTCTTTAAGTCTCTCCATGACCTGGCTCCCCCTTATTTCTCCTCTCTCCTCTCTTTCTATAGGGAAAAACAGGAGGGGAATAGGGTGAAATTTCTCAATATCTTTTAAGATGCCTAAAGTCTATTAAAAATGCAATCAATTGACTTTTATTTAGAAGAGCTAACATTTCTTTCAACACCACCTTCAGACACTCTTTACATTGGTTACCTGTTCATCAACGCATAGTCTTTAAGATACTATGCCTAATAATCAAGAGCACGCGTGTTCTGGTTCTCCTGCAACTGATGTGGAAGATACAACCTTACCAGCCCTCCAGACTTTGTCAGTTACAGGTTACATGTGTGTTACTTGTTCTGAGGTCATGTTTTGAAACTAGTCATCACTTTCACTCCTAGAACCCTTTCTGTGGAATTACCTTTGTTAGAACTCCAATCAATTGAATCCCAAGTTGGGTTGTTATTTTTCAATTATTTCTCCCTTCCTCCTACTTCAGAATTTGTATTATCTCTGTCCAGTTGCAGGTTCTCCTGCCCTTGATCTTTGTGATCTGCACAATAGAAATAAGCTAAGCCAAATAAAACCATATCAAATCTTTCCAGCTAGTGCCTTGCTCTTTGGAGGTCAAGGTTGTATCAATAAGGTAAATGATTAAGACTGCACCAGCATTTGCTCAAAACTACTGGGGTCCTGCTTGATGGAACATGAAACATAGATAATACATTCAATGAGATTCACAAAGAAGGAGACATTAGTTAGAATTGAATGAAATGTTTTTTTAATATTAATGATTCCTGCTCAAATTGAAACAAATAGAAATTGAAATCATTTCGATGAATTGTCATGTCGAGATGGAAGATTTGGTAGCTATCCCCAAGAGGTACTCCACCATCAAAGACGTCTTGAGAAACAGAGTTATGCTTGCCAAAGAGCTGGAATGAGAACGGCAACACGTGCAAGATTTCGCCCTTGTGGCTTGGGTAGAGGTGATAATGTTTCATTTTTTTTTTGTTATTGAGTCACACGTGCTGTTCAAGGGGGAATCACCCGAGCCGATTATGGTGACAAGTTTTGTCACTTCATTCGAGGGCTAATGATGTAACTTTTCTTGAAAACTAATTTTGACTTGGACTTTCAAGTCTTCGAGCTGTTATTAGGGCTAAACAGGTGTGCATGAGATTTCTAAAAAGTTTGTAATTGCTGTTATTGATTTTTTTTAGAAAATGTCATATTTTACATGTCAAAATGTGATAACAGAGGTTGAGGTGGGGTGGGAGGACATAAGATTTGGTATTCGGGGCCAAGCTGTGGGCTTTTGTAACATTAAGGCACAAGCAATTTAGATTAAACAAGATGCTTAATCCCAGCTTGTGCCTTTAACAGATCTTCAACTGTCCCCTTCGCTACATCCTTGAGGTCACGCATCTCTCCCCAGTGATATATATATTAAGAAATAAAATGCACCAAGCTATAAACAAATAAAATATAATTTCAAGGCAATGGGAAGTCTTATGACCTCATGAAGGATCCCTTCTAAAATGTCTGTATGCTGAACTCGATGGGCCTCATTTACAAAGTGTGTTTAACGGGATTGTACCATTGTAAAAATACTTTCAGGCCCAGCGACATCATATTATACTTGTAGTCCTCCTCTCACATAAAACGCTCAGGCAAAAGAAAAAACTACCAATGTCTGGAGGTCTGAGTATTATTAAAAATAATGGAGTAGAGGTTGGCAGAGAAGAGGAGTGACTGGAATTAAATCACATTTTACAACTAAATGAGGAGAATTCTGACATCGACCCCAGGAATGCGTTAATGCATCTCTTGGCATTAGATAACAGGGACACACCTGGGAGGGCTCAGGGCTGAGGAAGTTACATGAGAAGATACTTTGCTTAACAAGAGAACACTTGTGATGCTCTGAACCACGAAGCCCACCAGTCTTTATGCGGGCAGAGGTCAGACGTGGGAACGTTCATACTTCGCAAATAGGTTGAGATTTTGAGAGCTCTATACCGAGGACAAATCTGTAAAATTAACTTGTGCTATGTCGTTGCCTTGCACATAACAGGACATCAAGTGAAAGTATGTTACTGTGACTTTAGAATGGTGCTTTATTAGGTAACAGTAAGTGGAAAACGAAAGTCCAAGTCTTTAACGATTACACCTCAACTATTTTAAGAGTAGATCCACTTTTGACAATTCGACACGCAACCTCTTCAGCACACTGCTGCCTTCCCCACCATCGAAAAACCCATGAAAGGTTTGGACCTTTAGACATTTCTCATCGATTTCCAGTGCAAGAGCGCAGCAAATAGAAACAAGGTTTTACATGCGCCAATGCCCTGTGGAGGCCTTTCAAGCCCCAGTAGTGCACTGGGGTATGATATATGATCATGAGAACGATGGACAGAGCCTGTAATTTCTTTCAGGGCCTCAATAGTTAGCACCCGTGGAGAACCTTGAATAGTTCAGGCCGAATTCTGGAAACGTTGTAAGTGAAGGGGGCCGAAACACCGAAGATGTGGTAGTTTTGAGTTATTTACTAACTAGTTTGCACATCGTTACATAACAGTCTAAATGAGTTGGGAAGCTTTAGTAATTATCTTATCATCACAAGGCCTCTGAGAAGTTGCATCTCTGTAGGCAGGGAAACCCTACACCTGTCAATTCATATTTCGACTCCTGTTATGGCCTGAATTAATGATGATGAAACCAGGAGACATATACAGCGAATTCTAGGTATTGCTGCCCAGTGTTTTCATGTACACAATGAACACGTGACTACTACTGGACAACGTTCTTTTTTAATGCTTAAATGGTCTAAACATGTGGTAAGTAGCAATGGGGTGAATGCTCGAGTTCCTGCTTGGAAAACGTAAATTAGCTGACAGACCACTACCATGGCGAAGCGTGATGCACTTTTGTATTCGGCAACCCCATGGCACTCTTTTGTGTGCCACTCTACCACTAAGCAGCCACAAGACTGCCAATGCAAAAATCAGTACTGCAATGCATATTGTTGAGCCTGCCTCAAAATCGCAATATATATTTGGCCATTTTTCCACAAAAACATTTCTATTTAATGCTGCTGTCTAAAAATGGCCTTTGGCCATGCCTACTGTCCACTTTAAAATGGTGGGCACGGCAGAACACTAAAAAGCCACTAGCCTTTGAGCATGCCACTCTATAATGTAAAACACTTGCAACCCATTGCTCAAAGACGTTCATCAATCACAAACTGATTTTGTCCTGTTTTGACAGTGGTATTGTTTTGTATAAAAGATTACAGGCTTCGAGAACTCTCAATGTTTTTAGGCAATGCACAGATTAAATTATTTGCCACGGATCACACACTTTGATGAAGCAGCATGCTCCAAGTCCCTTGTTTTGTGGCTCGTCTCTTGGTGACTGTTGTGATATGATATGATCTGGCATTTATAACGCCCCTATACACAAGTGTTTCAAGGCGTGACGAGGCAAGGGAGGGAGAACAGAGTGAAGACAGACAACGATCCTACTAGGCCAGGTGTCATTCAGATCGCGCAAGTGCATGGGAGGGGGAAGGAGGAGAAGTGCGGGGGATAGGCGGAGTGGGCAGTGCAGTACATGGGATGAGAAAAAAAACAAAATATAAATAATAAATAAGAGTAAGTAAAAGTAAGGCCAGCAGCGGGCAAGTGCAAGGTTAAGTGCAGAGATCAAGTCTCAAGTGCTGGTTGTGGGACTGTAGGGATACAGGAACAGTCCACAAGTGCAGGGGTTGCCAGGAAGGCAGTGAGGGGTGCGATTGGCGGTGGAGGGGACCTTGGCCCGGGATCTCAAGGTGACCAGGTGACCAGTGCAATATCAGTGTCAGTAGCCAGGAAGACAGCAAGGGAGAGGAGGAGAAAAAGCAGAAGCAAAGAGAAAGGTTCTGAGGTGCTTCATGAACCAAAGATGATTCTCCTCAAGTTTCAGGGAGGTAGGGAGGCTGTTCCAGAGGGAGGAATTTAGGTAGATGAGCAAAGAGCTCGAGAAGGAAGGTATTTAGGGAGAGAGAGTTGAAGGTATTGAGGCCCCAGGCCCCAGAAGGCCTTGTGGACGATGCAAAGGGTTTTTAATTTGATCCTCCCAGCAACTGGGAGCCAGTGCAGAGATTTAAATCCTGGAGAGATACGATTCCTGGGCTTGAGGCCAAGGACAAGTCTCGCAGCCCTGTTCTGGATAAGTTGCAGATGGCGGAGCGTAGAAGCAGGCAGATTTAGAAAGAGGCTGTTGCAATAGTCTAGCCTAGAGAGAACCAGAGCTCTGGAGACAGTGAGCTTCTGGGGAAGGAGAGGAAAGCAAGAATACCTCTGAGGAGGTGCAGCTGGTAGTGTGACTTCTTAGAGACGTCAGTGATGTGAGGAAAGAAGGGGAGTGTAGAGTCGAAGATGACCCCAAGGTTTTTAGCCTTGCTGGTGGTAACAGGAAGAGGACCAAGAGAGGCTGGCCAGAGAGCTACAGGACGCAATACTGCATTGTGAAAGTAGTGGCGTGGCATAGGGAGGCTTGCCTCCTTGCATTAGCACTCATCCAGCGAAACTTCTGCCACTATTTTAGCGTCTGTCGTCCTGTCCATTGGTCAACCTGTCTCATCTGTGTGCACCCTGCCCTGTGTCCTTACCTAGTGTTCTTCTCTACCCCTTCCCACTCGCTCTCTCTTCTCACCTCTCCCTTCCTTCTCTATGGTGCTCTATGTCTCTCCTATCTTTTCTAACTGTTTCTCTATCGACTATCCTTCTCTCCTCACTACATCTGGTAGGAAGAAGTTTAAAAAGGACATCCTGGTCTCCAACCCAGGCCTCCCTATCGCTGACACCTATACCGGTGCCTCCTCCAGGCAAACTGTTAGCGACATCCTCTTGGTCGTTCCCTCGCCAGACCTATGGACCCTACATATGGTCTCTGTGCTCTCTCCCTTCTCTTCCTCTCCCATTAATGGTGGCACTCGGTGGGAGGCCCTCCTGTCCTCCTTCCACTCCTCTAAGGTCATCACCAATGTTTATTTGTATGGTTCCTTCTTGGTCCAAGGCCCTCAGTCCAATCTTCTCCTCTTTGATAGACGCTTCCCGCGCCTCATCAACTTCCTTTCCTCTCCTGCTGTCCCTTTTCTTCCCTTCAGGGCTTCCCTTGCTGTCTCCTCCTCGGCTACCTTGACCTCTAATCCTTCCCTTTCTTCACCCCCGGGGGCTTCTTCTACACCTCTGCAGAGCGTACCTCTGATTTGTACCCCTCCCTGGAAGTCTTTCAAGGGCAGCAACCTTCTCCACATTGACACTTTTAACTCTCGCTCTGCTGTCAAACACTCCTCTGACATCTGCCACCTTCTGGAGGAACTTGACCTCAACGTCCTCGATCTCACCAAGACATGGTTCCCGGCCAGCTCTGTCACAAGCTTTGACACTCCCCTCCCTGACGGCTACAAGATCCTCTCTGTGCCTAGGCCCAACCGTTGAGGAGGGGGTGTAGCCCTGATCTTCCCTGAGTGGATTCCTGCCTCTGTCATTCCTATGCAGGCCTACTCCTCCTTTGAATGCCTTGCCTGCAGGCTCTCTCCTAGCCATACCCTTACTGTGGCTACCATCTATCGGCCACCTGGTCAGATCCCCTCCTTCCTCTCTGAGTGGTCAGACATCTCCTTTTCCCTCCTGGTCTCCACCACTCAACTCCTCCTTCTTGGAGACTTCAACATCCACCTGGTTGCTTCCTGCCCTTCCTCTGGACTCTTTCGAGACCTTTGTGGCTCTCTCTCACTCTCCATTCTCCCCTCTGGCCCCTGGCCCACTCTGCAGGTGGGCTTGATGTTCTGATCTTCTTGATGTTTGATGCGCTTGATGTTCTGATCTCCTCAGATCTTCACCTTTCTATCTCTCTCACCACTCCGCTCTCCTGGAGTGATCACTTTCTCCTTTCCTCCCAGCTCACTCTCTCTACACTCCAGGCCAAGCCTACTCCATCATTGCCACCCACCTTCTCGGTCTTCAGACCCATGAAGCGCGTGTCAGTGGAGGCTTTCGCCGCCACTTTCTCTTCCCCTCCTCCCCCTTTGGCTGACTCACACCCAGACACAGCCCTTTCCATGCTCCACACTGCTATATCAGACACTCTCGATGTTCTTGCCCCTGCCATGAGGATTCGCCTGAAGCCAAAAGCCAAGTGCAACTCCTGGTACGACTCAGACCTCGTCACCCTTAAACGCAAGTGCAGGGTGGCTGAGAGGAAATGGCTTGCTTCACGTACATCCTCTGACAAACTGGCCTGCCGTCTGCTCCAAAGGCAATACCGGCTCGCTGTTCGCACTAAGAAGAGAGCTCACATCCAAGCCTGTGTCTCTGCGGCATCCAACAACTCGGCTGAACTCTTTAAAATCTGGAAGGAACTGGCCAATCCTGCCACAGTCTGTACCTCTCCTGTCCCTTCCCAGACCCTCTGCACGGCTCTGGCTTTTCACTTCATCTCTAAAACTCAGGACATCCTGTCCTCTTTTTCTCCCTCTACTGCCTTCGCTTCCTCTGGCCCTTCTGCTGCCACCTCTCCTCCCTCCTTCTCTGCCTTTCCCCTGTTGTCCCAGATGAGGTTTTTAGACAAGTCCGATCTATGAAAGTCTCGTCAAAACAGGTTCACCCCTGTTCCTCCAAAACCATCAAGGACCACATTGACTCCCTGGCTCCTGCTCTTACTGATTTCTGTAACCACTCCTTCACCACTGGAGTCTTCCCCTCCCCCCTGAAGCACTCCCTTGTGCACCCCCTTCTTAAGAAACCCTCTGCCAACGCTTCCTGCCCAGCTAACTATCGCTCAATCTCCATCACTCCTTTCCTGAGCAAACTCCTGGAAAAGCTGGCCACCTCTCAGCTTAATTTTCACACTGAATCTGTTGGTTGTCTCCACGACCATCAGTCTGGCTACAGAGCTGCCAGAAGCACGGAAACTGCTCTTCTGAACATCTGCAAAGACCTGCTCTCAAACCTTGATTCCAACACCCCCTGTGTCCTCATCTTACTTGATATCTCTTCTACCTTCGACATGGTCAACCATGCCATCCTGCTCAACCGTCTCCGTGATAACCCTGGCATCATGGATCAGGCCCTGGTGTGGCTGGCTTCTTTTCTCTCCGATTGACACTCCCAGGTTTCCCATATGCTTGGCTACTGCCGCGGTTATCTCTTGCACAGAGAGAAAAACAAGATGGCGGATCTTTTATTTCTAACAACACCTTGTTTTCCGTCAAATATTTCAAAAACGATTGCACTGAATAACCCCAAACTAAGCATGGATTGCGAGTCAATGCTTCATGTCCAAGTTGTTTTGGACCTTGTCCAAATCCGTCCAGCAGTTTGAGCTGTGCGCTTTGTCTAAAATTAGGCCGCCTTTTCGAAAAAATGTATTCTTTTTCTTCTTAATAACTTTTAAATTTTTTTAACAAATCTTTACGAAACTTTGCAGTCTGAGGGTGGGGGGGCATGAGTCCTTAAACACTTTCAAAATTTCAATCAAATCTGTTACTCGAATCAAAAGGTATTAACAACAGCAGTTAGAGGGGTTCCTATGGGAGACTGACTCACCTTAACTATAGGGCGATGACAGCCACCCTACAATATTACACAGCCACGGTAGTGGCCATGTAGTTATGGTTAAATTGCTAATCCCATAGGAAGAGCACTTTTTGGGTGGCTTATAACTTCGCTCTCCCTGGACGAATCCTCACCAAACTTTGCAAAAAAAGTATATGGTCCACTCTGAACTCTTTTGCAAAGTTTGGTCCAGGGGTGGCAAAGTTATAGGGGGGTCCCAAAATTTCTTTTTTCCCATAGACTGAATGGGGAAAAAACGTTTCTCACGCCTACAGCCCAAACCGCTGGACGGATTTTCACCAAATTTGAGGCAGGAGCAGCAGCTTGGTCCCGAAATCATGCTTTTGTGAATAAGTTGAAAATCCGTCCAGTAGTTTTTTAAGAAATGACCAAAAAGTAGGTCACAAAAAATTAGTGATATCTATGTCCGGTCCACGGACACACTTCCCTGTTCGCTCCGCGGACAGTGTCCTGATTGGCTTATAGGCTTGCGTCATGTCCGCTGATTGGATGGTGAGGAGCGTGAAGTGCGTCAGATGTTTGGAAACGCCCGCCATCCTGGATTCACAGACAGCGGCCGATGTCCGCGAACATCGCCGTAAAAACATATGAAAAAACACAGCATTCCACTTGTCAAACTTATCAAATAATCTCTGGGGAGGTGAGGGTTGATGAGGATGGGATGGGGTTTGGCTGCAAGAAGCAAGAAAAAACAGGTGTTTTTTGCCGCAAAAGTCCGCGAACAGTCTGATGTTTGCGAACAGTCCTGTGAAAGTTTGCGAACACCTTAGCATTACAGGGTTGGTGAAATGCAGTTCTTGGATGGCTTATAACTTTGGCACCACTTAATGGAACTGCATGAAATGTTGCATGTATATTCCTGGGCTGATTCTGAGTGGGTATGTAAAGTTTGGTGGGATTCTGTCATGAGGGGGCAAAACTACAGGGGGGTCTAAAATAATGTAAAGGCTTATTAATGAGGTGCCATTTGACAATTCCTCACTTAATTTGGGAAACTGATAATACATTTAGATATGAATGTTTTTCCGAGGTTTGGTAGGATTTTGTGAAGAGGGGGCAAAATTAGAGGGGGGTCCCAAAATAATGTAAAGGCTTATAAATGAGGTGCCATTTGACGAATCTACACTTCATTTGGCAAACTGATAATAGATTAAGTTATACATGTTTTTGCAAAGTTTGGTGGGATTCTGTGAAGAGGGGGAAAAATTGGAGAGGGGTCCCAAAATAATGTAAAGGCTTATAAATGGGGTGACATTTGATGAATCTACACTTCATTTGGCAAACTGATTATAGATTAAGTTATACATATTTTTGCAAAGTTTGGTGGGATTCTGTCAAGAGGGAGCAAAATTAGAGTGGGGGTCCCAAAATATTGTAAAGGCTTATAAATGTGGTGCCATTTGACAAATCTACACAAAGGTTTGGAAAAAGATTATAGATCTAGATTTAGATGTTTTCGTAAAGTCTGAATGGATTTTGTCAAGTGAGGGCTAGGTTATATGAAGATTGTATGTGCATACATTGGACACTTTTGAAAAAATAAAACATGGTGGATTTCCAGCAAACTTGCATAAGGAGCATTGGCAAGGACCTAGAAGCATGGTTTTGCAAATGTGCCAGTGTTTTATTATTTGACAAGTGTCATAATGTAGTTACAAAAAATAGAGGTATACCTTTAGTGACTGAGGGGTAGCCTGTGGCCATGGGCAGTGGCCCGATTGTCCGGGTCATGGAATAAGGTCATGATCCGGACAATCTGGCTACTGGCCATGACCACAAGGGACAAAACATAGGATTAAAGTGGCCATGTCCTCCTGGGACTGGCTTTGTGGTAAAATTATTCGAAATTAGGATAGATTTGAAAGGGAAGAAAAATGTGCTTGTGGTAATATGGTCATAGGGTTCTCTTTTTGCCTTCTGCAGGCTGCTATGGAAAGCAAAAAGGGGCCCTGTATGGAACCCTCACCTTCCCTTTCCATGGTGGCCATCCTGGAAAAGGATTTTCCTTCCTACACCGGGATGCCACAGGCGTCCCGGTGTTGGAAGAAAAATCCTATTTTTTAGCACCCAGGTTCCCGCTTTGGGAACCTAGGGTGCTAATGGCATTCACCCCCCATTTTAGGGGCTGGAATGGGGGGAACATTTGTGATGTCATCTTTGATGTCCTGGGTATTAGTCTTAGCAGTGCACAGTGGTGGTGCGAGTTATGGTTGCTTAGCTTACCATAACTGGCGAATTTCAGGGGGTTTTCGGTTTTACTTGGAACCATAACGTCCGTTTAACAAAGTTTTATCTTTGAATATATATATACTTCAGGCACGCTGATTGGATTCAATTGTTCAGGGTTCACTCTCTCTGGTAAGTACCAGGATGTGGCAGCAGGGAATTCTGGTAACTGTAGTGGTGAGCCAGCCAGGATTCAACTCTCCCCCCATATTTCAATATTAGCCCTCAGTAGGGAGGAGGGGGGAGTTACCATTAGCATGGCACTCCAAAGTCAGGCATGTGTATCCGCAGTGCAGCCCCTCGGGAGCTCCATTCTCCAGTTAGATATGCAAAGAAAAAGGAAGAGTGGCAGGGGCGCTACTCTGGGTCCCAGCTGCAGTAAGCTCAAACAGTCCAAAGATGTTCTCCTCCTAGGGTACTTTCATGCCTCAGCAATCTTCAGGGAGGCTGATTGGTTTCAGGTGTTCAGGGTTGACCCACTCTGATAATTACCAGGATGTGGCAGCAGGCAATTCTGGTAACTGTAGTGTAGGGTCAGCCAGGATCTAACTCTCCCCCATTTTTCAATATTAGCCCTCTGTGTGTGGGGGGGGGGGGAATGGAAGTTTACAATTAGTATGGCACTCCAAAGTCAGGCATGTGTAGCCCCGGTGCAGCCCCTCTGGAGCCCCAGTCTCCAGTTAGATATGCAAAGGAAAAGGAAGGGTGGCAGGGGCGCTACTCTAGGTCCAAGCTGTAGTAAACTCAAACAGTCCAAAGATGACCTCCTTCTAGCGCGCTTTCAGCAATCTTCAGGGAGGCAGATTGGATTCAGGTGTTCAGGGTTGACTCCCTCTGGTAAGTACCAGGATGTGGCAGCAGGGAATTCTGGTAAATGTATTGTAGAGCCAGCCAGGATCCAACTCTCCACCATATTTCAATATTAGCCCTCACTGGGGAGGGGTGGCAGGAGTTACCATTAGTATGGCAATCCAAAGTCATGTATGTGTAGACCCGGTGCAGTCCCTCTAGAGCACCCATCCATTTAGATATGCAAAGATAAAGGAAGGGTGGCAGGGTGCTACTCTGGGTCCCAGCTGCAGTAAACTCAAACAGTCCAATGATGTTCTGCTCCTAGCACACTTTCATGTCTCAGCAATCTTCAGGGAGGCTGATTGGATTAAGGCGTTCAGGGTTGACTCCCTCTACTAAGTACCAGGATGTGGCAGCAGGGAATTCTGGTAAATGTAGCGTAGAGCCAGCCAGGATCTAACTCTCCCCCATATTTCAATATTAGTCCTCAGTGGGGATGAGGGGGGGGGGGGTTACCTTCAGTATGGCATGCCAAAGTCAGGCATGTGTAGCCCCGGTGCAGTCCATCTAGAGCCCCAGTTTCCATTTAGATATGCAAAGAAAAAGGAAGAGTGGCAGGGGCGCTACTCTGGGTCCCCACTGCAATAAGCTCAAACAGTCCAAAGATGCTCTCCTCTGAGCATGCTTTTATGCCTCAGCAATCTTCAGGAAGGCTGATTGGATTCAGGTGTTCAGGTTTGACTCCTTCTGGAAAGTACCAGGATGTGGCAGCAGGGAATTCTGGTAATATATTTAGGAAAGCCCATTTGAGCCAGGTCACACAATCCACAAAACCAACTAGTAACCATCGCTGGAGGTTTACCTCCAGTTCTGAGCAACAACAGCAAGGAATTGTGGGTATGCAAATTAGCTCAAATGCAAACCTTTTCCTCCAGGAAATTGGCTTTGTCAGTGTTAAACTTTGTTAAAGGGATGTAAAGGTTACAAATAAAACCAAAAAAGCCCAGAAATTCACCAGTTACGGTCATCTAAGCAACCATAACTTGTGCCACCAACGTGCACTGCTAAGAATAACACCCAGGACGTGAGACGTCTTGCATTTTGCAGCCAAAAGAAATTAGCCACAGGGGCCAGGAACACATAGTCCATATTCTCTTTCTATGGTGGCCATAGTAAACAGAGAAAATGGCCGCCATGGAACGGGAGAAGGGACTACACGTAATCCCTTCTCCCTTGCAATGGCTGACCAAGCGCATTTGTGGGGGAGGCAAAAGAATGAGTTTGCCGACACGACGTGAGCGTGAATACCTTACAGTAAGGCTTGGAAAAGAAACAATCAGTCAATAGAACACACAATCTTTACGGTGCACAGGGTACTAATGGGCAATTGTATACTAGAGAAAAATATAGAAGGACAGAAACAATTTTCTGTCTGAAATACTTTTCTCAAGCATACAACAAGGACCATAATATATGCACCTTTACAACTATCCATGTTCTCCACAGTCCACTTTCCAGGCCATGGATCATTAAAAGACCCAGATGGCACATGCCCACCATCGCACAGGCCAGCCCTTCTACCCTTTTTAATTTTATATTTGCAACACTCCCTCAATGCCTACTTTCAAACAGTCACACATCCATCCACCAATCAATTCCAAAAACGGTACATATAACCATATGACCATATTATGCTTCCACACACCAACTGCCACTTAACAATCTTCAACAAATCTTTTGCATCTTCATTTCCCTTACTTATACAAAACAACTGTACGCAGTGCTCCTGTAAATGCACATATGCATTGCGCAATTAGAGAAGTGTATAAAAAGAAGTGGCAGTACGGATGGGCAAGTGCTCATGAGAACCCTGGAGGGAAATGTCAAGGGATGCCAAGGTGGGATGCCACTGGCTAACTATTGGAGCAGAGGAGTTCCAAGGATGGGATGCGTCTTAACCGTAACATCTCTTTAACAAAGCTTTTTCTGTCAATTTAATAGGTTTTGATAAGTGAAAATGTTTCATGGTGTTACATCACTCTATATATGTTATTAATAATTCCTCTTTTATATATATGAAAGAACTATAAACCTCCTTTAAGAAACATATTTTTTGCAACACATACTTATGTCTGTCGTTATCAGCAGCGCATGCAGGGGATGCAAATCATCGTTCAATTGCCTATGGCATAAGGCTCAAACATGACCCCAGGACAACCAAACCACCCCTATTATTCACTCCACCTACCCTGCATGCTAGTTCAGTGGGAACTATACCCTAATAATGGAAGCAATGGCCAGTGCTCATGGCTTGCAACCATGGCCTGACTCCAAATCCATGTTGCATGGGCTCCAGCCATGCTGCATTCCCCATTAAGCAAATCAGAGAATACATTTGTGTTTGCTGAGGACCAGGCCCACTATCCAGACACCAAATGTATATCACTATTTTTTCTTCTTACATTCTTACAGTTATGTCCTTGCTAATGCTCATCACACACGTTTGTTGTAATCTAGTCCACCACTTCAGGCTGTAACCACAAGCAGAATATGTTTTACCATTCAAACCTACCACTTTGGCCATGCCACAAGCCCCAATAAGCTAATTACAATACATATTTATCCTTGCTGACACACAGGGCCATTGCCCAGACACCAATGTTATATCACTGTGTTGTGTACTTAAATGTTCACACTTTCAAACCAATAAAACACAGGACATATTTGCAAAACAATGATTTGAAGTTCTTGCTGACCCTCCTTGTGCATATTTGAAGCAATCCCATCCAGCATTTCAACCTGTACCCAAGAGCAGAATGTTTTCTCCATTCAAACCTATCCCAATTTTGAAAAACTTTACCACATAGCCGTTCCCTCGTGGCCATGCCCACTTTAACCCCATTGCTGGTCTCTCATGCTCAGGCCCAGTAGCCAGATTGTCCGGGTCATGGCCTTTGGACAATCTGGCCACTGCTCATGGCCACAGGCTATACCTCAGTCACCAAAGGTATATCACTATTTTTTGTACCTACATTATAACCCTTTTCAAAAAATAAAACACGCACACATTTGAAAAACCTTGCGTTCGGGTCATTTCCAATGCTCCTTACACAAGTTTGCTGAAAATCTGCCATGTTTTTTTTTTTAAAGTGTCAAAATATACGTACATAAAATAGTCATATGTCATAGCCCCACTTGACAAAATGCATTCAGACTTTGCCCAAACATTCAAGGTTTGGTCTATGATCTTTCTGCAAACTCTTGTCCACATTCATCAAACGGCAACAAAGTTAAAATTCATATGTTTGTCTTAAATCTTTTTTTCAAACGTGTGCAGGCTCGTCAAATGGCACCACATTTATTAGCCTTTAAAATATTTTGGGACCCCACCCCCCTCTTATTTTGTTCCCTCTTGACAAAACAGCACCACCCCTTGAAGAATCATTCAGAGTCAGGTCTAGAATATATTTCCAAACTCTCTTACAGTTTCAATGAGTGGCGCCAAAGTTGTAAACCATCCAAAAACTGCGAACATCACAGGACTGCCCCGGACATTCTGACTGTTCGCTGATGTCGGAGTTGAAAAACAAAAGTTTTTGCCGCTTTTTAAGGCCATATCCGATCCCATCCTCATCACCCCTCACCTCTCCAGAGATTGTTTCATTAATTTGACAATTGCAATGTTGTGTTTTTAAATATGTTTTTACCACAATGTTTGCGGACAATGGACGCTGGCGGGCGTTTCCAATAATATCACTCACCTCACGCTTTTCACCATCCAATCAGCGGACGCGTCTGATGTCCGCGGATATCACGCTGCCCTCCGGACCAATCAGATATCAATATGCATAGATCTAAGAAGGGCTGATTGTGCCGGTCTATCTTGCTAGTAAAGGTAAAGGTTAAGTTGGGGTGACATAGTTTGAGCCATGACACAAAATCGCCTGACCAAATGAAGATAACATCATAAAGGTAGCAGTGCCACATTGTTACCTGAGCTGCATATGGATTATTGTTGTTGTATACAAAGACAAAATTCGGCTATCTAAATATTGGCTACGCTTGGGTCAAAAACTGCCCTGTAGCAGTACCATTTTCCTGGGTGTACAGGTCCCCTCCGAAAGTGAAGAAGGTGTTAAACAGGGCTATATTGAGAAGTGCTACAATAAAAGTAGTGGGGACCACTTGCGGCCCTGGCCTAGAGTTAAGCCTTCTCCTAATCACTGCTAGAGCCTCGCCCTGCAGAATGTTTGTGTGGAGGGCAGTTATGTCCAGAGTCCCCAAAATTTCAGAGGTGGGGTCACACTATACCGTTAAAAGCTGTTTATGACTGCTATAGTATCGGGGACGACATTTCACCAAAATACCATGGGTAGCGGAAGTGACATCACACGACCCTTGACCCCCTGATTACATCACAGGAAGTGAGGTCATTTGACCCCACCCCGAAGTGATATCGCAAGAAGCGATGGAACACGACCTTTCAACCATTGACAAAAAAGGAAGTGGCAGCGCATAGCATTGTACACTACGAAAAATATGGTTATGATATCACTATAATGTGATGTACATTTCATACAAGAATGGATCGACATATGTATCGTTAATATCAGTGTGTATAGGCCCATATTACCAAATTACTGTGAATGCAAGCAGACGTCCATGACCAAATGATAATGGTGTGTTATTATATAGCACTTACACTTAAGCGTTTTATATAGAAAAAATATACACACAATATCCCCCAACCTGTGTTGGTACTCATTTATCGACCTCAGAAGGATGAAAGGCTGAGTTGAGGCGTTTAAGAACAGACTAAATCAGTGTCTCACCCCCTGAAGTGTGCCTGAAATAAACCTTTAATGATTCTAGCAATTATTGAATAGAATTTCAGAAAGACACATTATTTGGTATTCCTATTCTATCTTATTTAGGGTCAGTGCTGACTTGTGGCACTCCTGTTCTTATTTTTCTTCTTTTTTAAGGGTCCTGAACAAGAAAGCCAGCCACTGCAGGAGTAAAGTGCCACATGGTGCTGGCCACAGCCCAGGAGCTTGCATTACAAAAAAAAAATGAACACTTTTTTTTTAGAGGTCGCAAGGGAGAATTCAGAGGTTGCAGTTGCGACCTCTGGTGACCCCTAAATGACGTCCCTGTATAGTATCCTTGAGGTAAGATCTGGTATCCACGGCAAGGGGCTCTAGAAACTGGCACCTTGGTTCCAGTATAGAACCACATAGGGCAACAATAGGCCTACTTGGTGATTCTCTGTGGATTTGTGCATGTCGGTTAGCAGGTAGATTACAGGCACCTTGTCCTAATCTGGAGTAAGAAAATCAACCTCATTTCACATGAGGATACCACCCTCCAAGCCCATCCCACACAGATCTAACAATTCATCCCTGAGTCTGGCAGGTGGATCAATTCTGATCTTGATATAGGGTTCCTCATTCTCTACCAGTGTCTTTAACATAGTAGAATAGAGGCCAGTATCCATGAGCACAATCCCCCACCTTTGTTGGTGGGCTTAATCACTAGGTTCTTGTTATTGGCTAAATCTTTGAGTGCTTTGTGCTCATTTTTGTACATGTTGTTGTAGTTTTTATGGTTCACTTGGTCTCTAAATAAAACGGGAAGATCCTTTAAGATCATCTTCTCAAATGTGATAATCTAAGATGGAATTTAAGAGTTGCTTGGAGTAAAGGTTGACCAATCCTCAAGGTGTACTAAAAATGAAGTGATTGGTCCATGACTATAGTATAATTCAGGAATGTAGCAGTCAGATGTATGCTACAAGTTTTCTTCCAGTGTTCTTTTCTCTTCGATATTCTAGGTTCTCAATTACTGATGTATGTGATTTTAGATGAGAATAGAAAATGTGAAAGATTGGTTCAATGACTGATCCAACAATAGAAGTAAATCTCCCCTATGAGAAACCTGAAGGTGTCTCACCCACTAGAGCCCGGGGATCTGTCATCCAGGTAGCCTGGACATGGCCATCGCTTTTGGAACCAGTTCCTCAGGGTGGGCCAGTGCAGGAGGATCACCTGGATGGGGGGTTGTCATGACCACTGCTTCCAAGGAGTCAGGAGCAGCCCAACGCCCTTGGAAGCAGGCTCACAACATTCATTGCAGACGCCAGCAAGTCCCTTTAGGGACCTTTTGGGCCTTGTCCTGGCACCGGTGGTGCCAGGCTCATTGTGGGGACTGGTCCCGGCACAAGAAGCGCCGGGCTCATAGCAAATACAGAAGTGCTTGGGTGGACCTACCTGCAGCAGACCATGCTGCTTCCTTACCGACAAGATGATGTCTTCATCCTCTTCTGGTAGGAACTACTTTTCCTCTGGGTGGGGCTGGCACCACTCCCTAGGACTGGAACTCTTCTGGAAACTGGAACTCTTTTTCTTACCTGGGCGAGGCTGTGGAAGAAGACGCCTAAGCACTCCTGTGCACTATTTAAACCACACCCGATTGGTGCAACGTGCTTTGCGTTATTCTGCATCAGCAGCAGGACGCTCACCGTGTCAGCTCCAGGGAATCTTCCATTCCGGCTCCTGTGAACGCGAAATCTCCGGATTTACCTGATGAGAATCCAATCTTCAGTCTTCAGCAGCATCTGCAAAACAACAAAAACACAGATTAGCAAAGTCAAGGTCAGCGCTTCAACTTACCCGATCCACCGGAGTGTTTAAGGTATTTGCCGCATTCTTTCTCCGCCATCGAGCCCTGCAAAGACAAAAGAACATTGGTTAGTAACGTTCTGTTTCTGAATGGCTTACCTGTGCGACATACGCTCCAAAGTCAGCTCTCACCGCACTCCGCCACCTGCAAGGCAAAAGAGAGACATTAAGGTGCGTTTAAAGGCCTAGAACAGACTTTCTACTTACGTGCCTTCATATGCCCCATCATCTTGTTCACTCTTCGGCACAAACCTGGGCATCATCTCCGGCGCCTTCATCATTCTCCATCTGAAAGGAAAAGACATTAAGGTGAGCATTAAAGTACTGTGGCATTCATTCTACTTACGTGCCTCCACGAACTTTGGCATTCTTTCGCCATCATTTCTTCTCAGTGAACCCTGCAGAAAAGGGACGTTAAAAGAGAACATTAAGGACTTTGATATATGCAAAATACGCTCGTGCAATTAACGGCGGCATCGCTCTCTACTTACCCTCTGCAATCAAGAGGCTGATCCCAAATCCAGTGAAGTAACTGGACCCAGAGCCCCTGCACAAGACGCAGGATGGAGAGCCCGGCATTCACCTATTTAAGGTGAGCACAGTTAGCAACCGAGTACCACGGGAGGAGAGAGTGTGGGGGTAGAGACTACATCCAACCTTCCAGCTACTAATCCCCTGATTTTTCCACTTGTAGACATCTCACCCTCCAAGTCAAGCTTTCGGCGAAAAGGGGGCCAAACCAGGGAGCCAAACGAACCCTACGCCTTAACATTGAAGACGGTTTCACCACCCAGCCAAGACCCACGCCTCCGAGGGAACCAGGTGAGCGTTACAGAACGCGAAGCCTTACCGCATATTTCCCGCCCAGGCGCAATGGAAACCTCAGACACAGACCAATTGGCCCAGTTGCTTGGGGAGTTGAGGGCAGAAGTACACGCAGCACGCCAGGAAACGAATGCCTTAAGGAGAGAGTTAGTTGTTTCTAAGGAGCGAACTGATGATCTTGCCAGACAGTTGTTACAAGCCCAAGCGGGACAAACTCCTCTGCCCGCCTCGGGAGGGAGCCATGCTCCAACGACTTCCACTAATCCGGTGCAGATTAATCTACCAGGAAATGTACCTTTGGCCCAGCCCGAGCGTTTTTCTGGTGATCCGAAGAGATTCGCTGTATTCTTCAATCAGTGTCGCTTGCACTTTTTGTGTAGACCCGCCGCATTCCCAACGGACCAGGCCAAGGTGGCCTTCGTGCTCTCATATCTTAGTGGCAGTGCCGCAGATTGGTCTATACCTTTAGTGACTCAGGATGACCCTGTTCTTCATAACTTCCAAGACTTTCAAGCTAGTATGGAGAGATTGTTCGCACGACACTCCCAGGGTCAGGCCTTGGATAATGAACTTCTTTCACTAAGACAGGGTAATCAAGACCTCTTGGCTTACATTGCATCATTTAACAGACTAGTGGTGGAAACCGGATGGCCGGAAGATAAGAGAATCACGCTTTTCTACAGAGGCCTGCGAGGGGAACTTAAAGACGTTCTGGCCGAGGTGGTAAATCCGCCACAAGACTGTTCTGAATATATCGATCTGGTGGTTCAATTAGATCACAGGCTACAGAATCGGAAGGCCGATCGTTCCAGATTTGAATCTCGTGTTTTTTCAAGACCACAGAGCTCCGCTAAAGGAAATGATTCCGTGGAACCCATGCAAATTGGGGTCGTGAAAGGACCCCTAACCCAAAAGGAACGGGAAAGGAGAAGACAATTGCAATTATGCCTCTATTGCGGAAATTCAGGACACTTTCTTCGAGATTGCCCGGTGAAACCAAAGAAGAAGATGGTAGGAGCATCCGATAAAGGTGTCGAAGGTTCTGAGTCGGAAAACAACCTCGCCTGACAAGTGTAGAGGTCCGCTTGCCGAGCGTTAAAACCAGTTCTTTGACCTCGCATTTCGTCATGCCTATGGTCCTCGTGAATCCAGAGCAGCCTAATCGTATGCATGCCATAAAAGCATACATTGATAGTGGCGCGATCGGCAATTACGTGGATTGTGAAATGGCCGCCAGGATGAATCTACCTCTTTGTCCTAAGACGGTGAGAGACGTCATTACCACCGTGGACGGTACGGAAATAGCTTCCGGACCAGTAACTCGCACCACCTTGGAAGTGACGTTGGTAGGCCAAGATGGACATCAAGAGAAGATCGTGTTTGACGTGATCAAGGCCCCGCAGTTTCAAGTTATTCTGGGAATCCCTTGGTTGGAGAAGCACAATCCTCAAATCGACTGGCGAGCAAAGACAATTCGGTTTCCAGAATGCGCTCCCACCTGTTATCCTCAGCCTCCCAACAAGCTGGCAGCAACCTCCTCTGAGACTTCACAATTGCCTCCTGAATACCGGGAATATCATGATGTCTTTCGGAAAGATCAAGCTAACACCCTGCCTCCTCACAGGTCATACGACTGTCAGATAGACCTGATTCCGGGATCCACTCCTCCGTGCAGTCGAATTCATGCCCTTACCGAACCAGAAAATCTTCACCTAAGGCAATATTTGGACCAATACCTGGCTAATGGATTTATCCGTCCTTCAAAGTCCCCAGCCTCTTCAGCTCTGTTCTTCGTTCCAAAAAAGGAAGGAGACCTGAGAACATGTATAGATTACCGTACCCTGAATCAGATAACAATCAAGAACAGATATCCGTTACCATTGATCCCAGAACTACTAGACCAAGTTAAAAGTGCCTGTATTTATACTAAGTTGGACCTCAGAGGAGCTTACCATTTGGTACGAATAAAAGAGGGCGATGAATGGAAGACGGCCTTTCGTACTAAGTATGGATTATTCGAGTATCAAGTAATGCCCTTTGGATTATGCAATGCACTGGCCGCTTTTCAGTACTTTATGAATGACGTCCTCAGAGAACTCATTGATGTGTGTGTAGTTGTCTATATTGATGATATTCTGGTCTACTCGGCCTCTGAGGCTGATCATCGAAAACACGTCACAGCGGTACTGGAGAGGCTCCGTCAACACAGACTTTTGCCAAGCTGGAGAAATGCGTTTTTCACGTTACTGAGGTCGAATTTTTGGGATTCATTTTGTCACCTAACTGAGTTCACATGGACTCAAGAAAAGTGGACGCTATTCTTAAGTGGCCCTCACCAACCTCAGTAAAAGGAGTCCAAAGCATGTTGGGCTTCGCCAACTTTTATCGTAGGTTTATTCCAGACTTCTCTCGAATAGTTCAACCCATTACAGCCCTTCTCAGAAAAAACAAACGTTTCGAATGGTCTACGGAGGCTGAACAAGCCTTTCAAGAACTGAAAACTAAATTCATCTCAGCTCCGGTTTTAAAACATCCCCGCCCGGAACTTCCCTATATTGTTGAGACCGATGCCTCCAGTCTCGCGATGGGAGCAGTGCTTTCGCAGAGGGACCCAGAAACAAACCAGTTGCACCCTGTGGCCTTTTGGTCCCGCAAATTTTCGGCTCCCGAAATCAACTATACCATTACCGATAAAGAACTTTTAGCTATTAAGTCCGCCTTTAAGGCCTGGCGGCACTATCTCCTGGGGGCCCGACACACAGTCACCGTCATTACGGATCATCACAATTTACAATACTTGAAATCAGCCAAAGCTCAATCCTCTAGACAACTCTGTTGGGGTTTATTTTTCGCCGAATTCGACTTTGTAATTACTTACCGACCAGGCAACAAGAATGGAAAAGCAGATGCCCTCTCTCAAGTGGGAGTAGATGAACTCACGACTAGTCCTGAACCCGTACCAATAATTCCGGAACAAAGAATCCTGGGTTTAATTAACACACAATCCCTTGAAGATATTGAAGCGAAAGTTAAAAAACTTATAACTCCAGCAGAAATAAAAGATTGGAAACTCAAGGGGAAAGATTTTACAACGGAAAAAGACTTACCATACTTTCAAGGTAGATTATATCTGCCATGTACGGATTTACAATCACAGGTCATCTCATGTTACCATGACTCCTTAATGGAAGGGCATCCCGGCATTGCTAAAACGTCTGAAAAAGTAAAAAGACATTTCTGGTGGCCATCTTGGAGGAAGGACATTAAAGATTTTGTAATCTCCTGTGGTGTGTGCGCTCAAAACAAAAGTCAGAAGGAGAAACCATCAGGCCTCTTACATCCAATAGACATTCCTCCTCACCCGTGGCATACTCTCTCCATGGATTTCATCACGGATTTACCACCATGCTCCGGATATAATACGATCTTAGTAATTGTGGAACTATTTTCTAAAATGGCTCATTTTATTCCATTGAAGGGGTTACCCACAGCTTCAATTCTAGCCCGGGAATTCCTCGAGAACATCGTTCGGTTGCACGGCTTTCCTTCAGTTCTAATCTCGGATAGAGGAAGTCAGTTTATTTCCCACTTCTGGCGGAGTTGCTGTCGCTTAGCCCAAATTGACGTAAGGCTTTCAACCAGCCATCATCCCCAGACCGACGGGCAGACCGAGAGGATCAACCAAACTCTGGAACAATATCTACGCTGCATGTTGCAGCAAGCAGAAGGCACTTGGAAAGAAATCCTCTGGATTGCGGAGTACGCTTATAATAATTCAGTCCATTCTGGAACTGGAAAAACCCCTTTTTTCCTCTTGTATGGAATCCACCCTCGCACCTCAAATCTCGATCCACCTCAGACTCTTGGAACACCTGCTGTAGATCACCTGCACTCTACAATCACTCAAGCCTTTAAGGAAGCCACTTCTCATCTTCAGCAAGCCAAGGAACATTACAAGAAGGGTGCAGACCAACATCGAAAGGAAGCTCCCCAATATCAAGTGGGAGATCAAGTCTGGCTGTCCACCAAACATTTACCCTTAAAAGGACCACGTACTTTCAATCCACGATACCTGGGACCTTACCCAATCACTGCCATAATAAATCCAGTGGCAGTTAAACTGGGCCTACCTACTCATATGAAAGTTCAACCCGTCTGCCACGTTTCCTTACTAAAACCCATGCAACCTGGAACCCGTTTGACAAAATCTCCAGACCCTATCCTAGTGGATGGAGAACTGGAGTTCGAAATTCAGAACATCCTAGACTCCAAGATTTCCAAATCAAAGCTATACTATCTGATTGACTGGAAAGGTTATGGCCCCCAGGAACGGTCTTGGGAACCATCGGAACATGTGCATGCACCCCGTCTGGTCAAGAAGTTTCATCGAACTTTTCCCGACAAACCAAGACCCCCGGAGAAGACGAACTTGGGAGGGGCCTTGAGGGGGGGTGCTGTCATGACCACTGCTTCCAAGGAGTCAGGAGCAGCCCAACGCCCTTGGAAGCAGGCTCCAACATTCATTGCAGATGCCAGCAAGTCTCTTTAGGGACCTTTTGGGCCTTGTCCTGGCACCGGTGGTGCCATGCTCATTGTGGGGACTGGTCCCGGCACAAGAAGCGCCGGGCTCATAGCAAATACAGAAGTGCTTGGGTGGACCTACCTGCAGCAGACCATGCTGCTTCCTTACCGACAAGATGATGTCTTCATCCTCTTCTGGCAGGAACTACTTTTCCTCTGGGTGGGGCTGGCACCACTCCCTAGGACTGGAACTCTTCTGGAAACTGGAACTCTTTTTCTTACCTGAGCGAGGCTGTGGAAGAAGACGCCTAAGCACTCCTGTGCACTATTTAAACCACACCCGATTGGTGCAACGTGCTTCACGTTATTCTGCATCAGCAGCAGGACGCTCACCGTGTCAGCTCCAGGGAATCTTCCATTCCGGCTCCTGTGAACGCGAAATCTACGGATTTACCTGATGAGAATCCAATCTTCAGTCTTCAGCAGCATCTGCAAAACAACAAAAACACAGATTAGCAAAGTCAAGGTCAGCGCTTCAATTTACCCGATCCACCGGAGTGTTTAAGGTATTTCCCGCATTCTTTCTCCGCCATCGAGCCCTGCAAAGACAAAAGAACATTGGTTAGTAACGTTCTGTTTCTGAACGGCTTACCTGTGCGACGTACGCTCCAAAGTCAGCTCGCACCGCACTCCGCCACCTGCAAGGCAAAAGAGAGACATTAAGGTGCGTTTAAAGGCCTAGAACAGACTTTCTACTTACGTGCCTTCATATGCTCCATCATCTTGTTCACTCTTCGGCACAAACCTGGGCATCATCTCCGGCGCCTTCATCATTCTCCATCTGAAAGGAAAAGACATTAAGGTGCGCATTAAAGTACTGTGGCATTCATTCTACTTACGTGCCTCCACGAACTTTGGCATTCTTTCGCCATCATTTCTTCTCAGTGAACCCTGCAGAAAAGGGACGTTAAAAGAGAACATTAAGGACTTTGATATATGCAAAATACGCTCGTGCAATTAACGGCGGCATCACTCTCTACTTACCCTCTGCAATCAAGAGGCTGATCCCAAATCCAGTGAAGTAACTGGACCCAGAGCCCCTGCACAAGACGCAGGATGGAGAGCCCGGCATTCACCTATTTAAGGTGAGCACAGTTAGCAACCGAGTACCACGGGAGGAGAGAGTGTGGGGGTAGAGACTTCATCCAACCTTCCAGCTACTAATCCCCTAATACCATCCAAGACTACAACAGCAAAGCAATGACAATGAGCTCAGCCCAGCCGTTGAGTCAGGAGAAGCTGATAGCAGACCAGACTGTGTTATGCTCAAGATTATAAATGGTAAAAATGTATGAACAAAGAACTTGTGTACAATTGAACTTTAAGAAACCAAGATAGGTACCAGAAATAGAGTGGTCCGGCGCCACGAGGGTGCTCACTCGAAGGTTCTGTTCGGTACCCCAAAGAGTGTGAAAGATTACTGAAAGGTGAATTGAAGTGGTCCTGCAGCGGGTTGACTTGAATACAGTGCACATTCGAAAGTCTTCAATCGCCTACTTGTTAAAATTGGTCTGAGCCTGGCTGAGGGGGATCCTGGGGTGAAGAGTAAATCTGCCTATGTGAATATCAAGGTAGGAACTTTTCTCTTTATTTGTTTATGGAACATCAGGACCCCTGCTGTAAGAGACTTTGCACCAAAGAGACTTGGGCACAGAAAGGCCTTGATATAGGAGAAAGGAAAAGTGACCTTGTGCCGGAGAAGTCCAGGAGTGTGCTGTGATCAAGTGACTCATTTTCCCGTGCAAAAAACTTGGGGAATGGGAGCCACAGCCTACACATCCTGACTCATCATTTTGTGAAACTATTTTCCTTTTGTGAAAATTATCCCACACTATTGTTTAGCATAGCATTAAGGAGTGGTAATAGTTTTATTTTAGTATAGGCCTTTTTTATTTGACTACACTCCACTATGACTGTATTATTATTATTATTATTATTATATTGATGGTCGTACCTTGCTCCAATCGTAGATTTAGGGTTATATAGGCGTTTTTCACACCCCTGATAAAAGTTCAATAAACACCCTTGAACTTTGTTCACTTGTGTTTGTCTTACTTTGATACAATGCCTTCCTTACACCCACTTAAAAGGCACACATCTGTAAAATTCTTAAAATGAGATAACAACAAAATAACATCTGATGACCACTAATAAGGGTGTAGAGCAAAGTCATTGAAAAAAAAACCTAGATAATACGTATCGTTTAATCATCACAGGTGCTCTGATAGGATGAGTTCCTACTAACTCAAGCAGGAATAGGCAACTTGGACAAAGCAACAACCCATATGTCCCATGCTTTCTCAGGAATAGAATAGGGGTATGTTTACATTGAAAGTAAGAAAGCTTACCTGATCTAAAAGCAATTAGGTTTCCTCTTGTCTTCATGATTAATTCTCAATAATGATACTTCATGGGTCGCATTTTGCAGCTAGGGAAGCCCATGTCACCATCATGGTTCAAAAGCTACCAGAGATGCCAGCAGGATTCATTTAAAACAATGGGCCTCATCACGAGTCTGGTGGTAACCCTTAAATGCGGCGGTAGCCCTATTACCCACGCATTTAAGGGTCCGCCAGATCATGGGTTTGGCGGATTTGCCTCCAGCTCTGAGGCTGGGGGCAAATCCACAGCGATTTTCGGTGCTATTACCGCTGGCGCTAATACCGCCGGCGCTAATAGCGCAAAAATTCCCCATTGGGCCCAATGGGGAATGGGAACCAACCGTTCTGCCAAACCCATGATCCGGCGCTAATAGAGCCAGGGGGTTTGGCGGTAGGGCTAATAGCCCCGTCGGTAATACCGCCGGGGTTACCGCCCAACTCGTGATGAGACCCAATGTGTCATAACTGATTTGGGTAGAGCAGAGGTTATAGCAGGCCAGTAGTATAAATCATCAATTATTAGGAACCAACCTAATCATGACAGGTGACGTAAACTAACATGAACTTAGTGATTGCTTTCAGCAGTTGATAGTTTCTTGGGAAAAATACAAATATATATTTTATATATGAGGATAAAACTCTATATTGTACAAGTAGAAGGTAAATACATCCACAGAGACATAGATGTCCACTTCAGAATTCCCAATAAAGCGTATTTAAAACACATCTCCACTGTTACTGTTACTGCCTCCACACCCTTGTTCATGCACAGGGCTGACTGCCATCTTGCTTCAAGTATCAGGGTTTTGGTCAACTTGGCTTCCTGTTCTACCCATCAGTCTGTCTGAGAAAAGTGAATCCTTTATTTTGAGGATGGTACAATTTCAGGGTTGTTCAGTCTAACATAGATCTCTCAGTCCCAGGCCCTAACACAGGATTTGGACATCCAATGTTATTGATTAGCTGTGCTGATATGAAAGTGAAGAGAATGGAAGGGGTTGTTTGGACACCACCCATGATCAGGACATGGGCAGAAAATCAACTCAAAATGACTATTTAAGCATTGAAGCACATAAAGAACAGCATCAGAGCAAGCACACACGGCCGTGCCAACCTTCTCTCCACTAGAGGTTTTGTGTGTTAGCAGGACCGAACATACACTCGATTGCCTGTACAAAGGGCTTTCATTGTCTTTACCAGACCTATACTAGTCATTATTTCCCCTAATAATGACCAATCACTGTTGTAGAAAGCCTGCTTTCAGTTCTATTAAGGTCATATGCATTGCTTGAATCGTGCATGTTAATTTGCAGGAGCAACATTTTCTCATATGTTTGTTTGTTTATTTATTTATATCAGGGCGCAGGGTATAAGGAAGTTTTCAGCATAAGGTTACAGGTTAAAATGGTGTACAGGGAAGATACAGGATACAAGACAAGGTACATGGATATTTACAAATTAGGAATACAAATTACATTGTTGAAACAAAATGATACAGAGATATAATACAAGGATGTGATACAGTATAGTTAATAGCACGGTGTATAGGTGTACGTGTGATGTTCCAGTGGTATACGTAGCAGATATAAGATACGAGACAAGGTACATCGATATTTGTAAGTTAAGAAAACGGTATATGAAGGTATAACCATAGATTTCTTAACTGGCTTGCTCTAGACACGTGACAATAATGTTGTATAACTTTGAGAATCGTATCTTTTTGCCAGGAAGGATTGCAGTTAGTCCTCTTCTAACAAGCAATCCAGAATAGAATTGAAAACGTATTGGCACTTGTTATTTTAAATGATGTAGTGACCTCCTGGATGCAGGAAGTAGTACCAAAAAGTGTTCTGCAGCACACTGAATGCAGAAACAGGGTGATTTCAGGGAAAGTCTCTGACTTGAACTAAATAAAGATTGATTTAAGGGTCTGGGCTAGTTGGTGGCCACAAGTACAGGCATATGTATGTTGCAGGGGACCGCGATTGAGTGTGCTTTGGGAGGCGGTGGCAGCTCAGTGGTAGCAATGAGTAGATATGGTGGAAGAAAGGGTACAAGTGTGCCAGGCTATTTGGGATTGTGTCTTGTCAAAACTCCAGATACAAAGATAAGCGCAGAAGGAAGATAGGGAAAGGAATTGGAGGTGAAGATGGCCTTCAAGGGTGGTCCCCCACTAGCAATGGAAAGAGTACCAAGGACATGAGAAAGCAGGTAGAGGAGAGGAGGGGATGTGCGTGTGTCTCCCCGGCATACAGGAGACTGGGAGGGGGAAGCAAAGGAGTGGGAGCCAGAGGACATTGCCAGATTTCTGTTATGGCTCTGTCTGGTATGCATTGTAGTCACAAAGTGAAATAGAACGCAATGCAGTAAGTGTAGTTGGGAAAGGAAGGTAATTAGGATAGAAGTGGCGGTGGTGAGGGAAAGGTTTAGGCGTAAAACAGGAAAAGGGCTATGGGAAAATGGATTCAGAAAAATTGTCATGTGTAAATCCCCGCAGTACGCATGCAAAAATGCTCAGGATCTTATTGACATTTCTCCAAAATTAGGAAGTATATGAGAAGTTCAGCGTTTGTAGAGGGCATGCTACAGTTTGTGACACAATTATGTATGTGAGACAATTATGACAAGTTATAACACTGATGCTGGCTGTGAAGGACTAGAGGCCGAACAAGTAATGCGCGATAGTTTTATATGGCGCTCCCTAAACCCCTTATCCACAGAGGACAGTCCCTTGCAATCGTATCCCTTTACACGATGCTAAATTCAAATGCCACTTGAACAATAACCACATTTCAGGGTCTAAGATGCCAAAAGACTTTGCTTCGTTCTTCAAACTGCTCAGTTTTCGAGCCCAGAAAATCCCCTGTTACAGAAGGAAAAAAAAACAAAAAAACACCAACATAACGACAAGGCGAGGAGGGCAGCAAGCGGAATGCAGGAGCCGAGGCAGGATGGCAAGCTTCGCACTGCAGCAATGTGAAATGTGGGAGGCCTGCTCTGACACAGAAACAGGAGCCAGAATCTTGTGCTTGCAAAACAGAGCCGCCTTTTGAATCTCTGATCTTTCCTTTTGTGCAAAGTTTTTTTTGGTGACCTAAGGCAATTTTCTACAAACCCGCTTTGTTTGCAGTCCGAAACACAGGCTGTTTATCGCATTTTTAATGTTTTAAGGGTCCCTCCCTTCATTCATGGATGGAGGTTCGATGCTAAATATAAAACGGTGCCTTTATCCATCACAATTTGGGGCAAACAGCACAGCACGAAAAGAAAACATGAAGGCAGATTACTCGGTTATTTTGGCAGTGATTTAATCTATAGAAGAATTCTGAACATGTTCCTATGAAATGATACCACCACTGTAATTCAATATAGATGTCACTTTGTTTTTTGTGGAATTTATAACAAATCCCAGAACACTCGAATTTCAAGGAGGTGGATTTCTTCAAAAAAATCTGCACTGGTGAAATTTAAGTTGAGTACAATGGAGCCCATTTTCAACGAGCCATGGAGTAAATCGCACGCGTGAAGACTACGACTTTTACGCGTGTGATTTACTTCACTCCTCAGTTTCGTCCATTGGTATGGCGAGAGGAGGGGTGGAAACACAAGTTACATTGTCACTGCATCCCTTCCTCTGAGCTATCCAAATGCTCCGGCATTTGCGCAGGCATGCATTTTCATGCTGGTGCAAATGCTGGGGATCCCTATGGGGTCAGCTGGTGTTATGCACCAGCAGAAAGTAGGCGGACTCCAAAGGGATCCTCTGTAAACACTGCCAGCCATGCATAAATGGCATGCAGCGTTTACTTCATTTGCATGTCAAAGTGCAAATGTGCAGAGCAAAAGGTGGCGTACACACTTGTACGTCGCCTTTTGCCTTACACTTATGAGCTCCACTGTGGAAATAACCCATATTTGTCGACAGTGATTCGAAAATGAGCCCTAATGACAGCTAAAAGCGAGGAACTCAGAATGCTTTAATGTAGTAGTACCTTATTTTCGGCATATTGGCATACAAGTAGATATAAAAACAGTAGTAATCGCAAACAAATTACCAAGCTAAAAGTAAAAACTACCACAGTATTACAGGCTAAATTTGGCAAGGAAGCTACCTATAAGAAAGCATTGTCTAAAAATTACAAAGTAACATTGATATGAATAGATTAAAACAATTGGTATACAAACAACCACAAGATAAGGCTGTTAAAAAATATACTCCCTTCTTAGGCGCCAGGCTCTTTTCAAAAACTGCGATTGTGCCTGAAGGTCTGCTTTACTTTCATTGCATAAAAAGAGTTTTAATGCCACTTCAGTACTCTTTATGCAATGTTCTTTGTACATTGGGACAAGCCAATTACGTTGCAGATACCTATACTAAGGGCAGAAGAACAGGAAATATTGTAAATCTTCAGCCCCTTTCTCGCAAACTTTACATGCTGACATGTCTCCTCTGCTCCAGGAGCTTGTAACCCCTGCAAGCGGGAGTATCTCCAGTCTAGCGTTCAGAAACAAGGCTTGTGCCTCCTTATCTTCAAAGAGTGTGAAATACTTTTCCTCACCATAGGATTGTTTCAGGTCAAGATATCTCGCCTTTGTGCCTACCGGGCCTATGTTCAAAAACCTTGATTTATAAAAACCAATGCTATGCACTTTCGTAATAAAAATGTCTTGATGCGCAGCAACAAGGATTGCGGGAAGGCCAAGTTTTGCACTTAGATCAATCACGTAGCTAATCCATGAAAGCGTTCTTGCACCATCTTCGGCAAAGACGTCCAAAAGGGGCTGATCTATACGTTAGAATGGACGGCATTGTACAAAGCTTATAAAAATAGAACAAAGGACGCAACTTGGCATCGTACCCAAAGCCATCCATCCCTAACTCCAGTTTTAACGGGAGAGAGGGGGCAGTTCTTCACAGAGGCCATTTCTTTCAGCTCCATCTTCCTAAGGTCTCAATGGCCTCGAATATCAGTTCCATACAGGGCTGAGGTGTTAGCACAGGCCCTCATAGCCTCTAGACCTTGGGGAACTACTACTGCATAAAGCCCTGCACAGCTGCCCCTTGCCTCACACAATTAATTAGGGATTTCTATATATTTCTTCCATCTACCGCTTTCATCAAGTCAAACTCCCAGATAATCATAATAACCCACCCTCTCAATTTCCCTGGTTCCCAAACAGACAGGGGGAAAAGAATCTGCACGCATCTTGGTCAGAGCATTGCCTTAGTTTTGTAATGGTTAATTTCAAGCCCCATGCTCGCTGATAGGGCTTCAATAAATTCAACTGTTTTTGGATGTCCACTCTTGTTTTGCTGATCAACACCATATCATCGGCAAACAAAAGGATTCTGCCCCTCCACCTAGCTAGGGGGCATCCATGTTGCACCTTCCTATTTCTTCGGCAATTTGATTTATGTATAAACTAAAGAGTGTGGGTGCCATCACACAGACCTGCCTAACACCCATATGACCTGGAAAGGGCTTTGACAGGGATGCACCATTTGGTAAACACACCTGAGAATAGGTGCCCAAATACAGACTGCAAATAGATGCTAGGAGGTTTAGAGGGACCCCCAGCCGAAACAAGTACACCCAAAGCTGTGCTCTAGGTATCGAATCAAAAGCTGATCTTAATTTGTAAATCGATAAACGCTAAATACAACTTTTGATTTCTCAATCTCATATACTTATCGCAGAGCAAGGATAGCCTAACAAACCTGGTCCAGTGAGCCTATGCCTGTTCTAACCCCTGCCTGCTGATGAGAACGCACTTCATTTTGAGAGAGCAAATCTTCTAGTCATCTCACTAATATTTTCCCATATATCTTTGAGGCCACATCAGTTAGAGAGATGGATCTATAATTTTGGGGCTCATCCTTTTCCCCTTTTTTAAAGACAGGTACTATTATGGCACCTCTCCAAGTTGCTGGAAAAAGGAAGAGGGCTCTTAATATAGAGAAGACTTCCCCTAGAACAGGTCCGCATACTCCCACTTCCGTGCTAAAAATGTCTGCAGGCAATGCATCCAACTCTGAGGTTTTACCCTTTTTTGTGAGAGGATTACCTCTTCCACCTCTTTTAGGGAGATATCCAGCGAGTACTGCAGCATAAAATCCTCCCATTGGGCAGCTACAGTATTCGCTGGATATTCTACTCCCTGGCCTGATATAGTGTGCAAAAATGGCTAAACCATATTTTTTCTGAGATCAATAAGTTGGCGGTTGAGGTTGGCTTTTTTGTATAGGAAGTGACTATCTTCCAAAATGCCTCAAAGTTCTTCATTTCAGTTGCCAACTTAAACTGCTCCCATTTCTCCTTGTCAAATGCCTCTTTCTTTTAGGCCAACAATAGTTTATATTCATCTCTATTAACACATTTCAATTCCTGGGCATTCCTAGGCTCTTTCAATTCCACAAATGACAACTATTTCTGACTTTTATGGGAACAGTCTGGATCAAACCACCCGGTTTGCCGCCCACTGCTCCTCAGCCCAGAGGGACCCACTCTGGTAGAAATCGGTCTTTAACACACATGTAATCTGGTTCGAAAAATCACTGAGTTAGGGGTAGTCTGCATTTTCAAAAACCTCAAGAGGAGACACTAAAAGCTTATACAGCCTACTAATTTGATTTGTATTTGCTTAAAAGGACAATTGTATGTGTATTCGATATAGAAACTGTTTCTCAAAAATGTTGCTAAATAAACTGTGCCAAATAAAAGAACAAAAGGCACATTGAATACTATAGCTCTATGGACCTGCAGCGAGGGCCGTACCAGGCGTTGTGGGCCCTGAAGACCGAGTCGCTCGGGCCTTTAACGCGGTATGAGGGACCATAACGCCCGGTACGGCGCTGGCTGCAGGTCTATAAATCTATTTGAGTGCCCTCAATTTTTTATCAAAGTACAACAAATGAGACATGCACTGTGCCACAGGAAAGAGCTGCAGTATAAAATGTGTATTTTCCAAATAATCATCAAAATGAGGTACGATTTTGATGATCCCCGCAATTTCATTTTTGATAACGTACTTAATGCAATTAAAAATTATGTTTTCAATGGCGTGCCTCAATCGTTCACCAAAACTGACGGGAGAATATTTCATTCAAAAATAATTGTAGCAGCTTCAATAAGATTGGTAGCCCAGGTAACTTTGCAAAATGCGACATTTCCCTGTAAAAGAGTTAAAACTCATTGAGCGCCAGGTCCCATGTCGCACATTTAGTAACTATAAAGCAGACACAGCTGTCTTCTTGCTGTGCCAGATGAAGAGTTTCTTTCGGCTTCACTTCAGTGGGCATGGCTGTGTTGCACAAGTTAGTCTTGAAAAGTGTAATACCTAACGGGAATTTAACTCTTTGCATTCTGAAATTACACAGAGACCAACACAGCAATTTTGCAGGCTTCAGAAGGCACCGCGGGAACAGGTAAGCAATTACTTTGCCGGCAGTAATCAATCTGTGGGCTATACCAGATTATATAGCCCACAGAATGACCAATCAGGAGTGTGGAAACACCACTAGGTAGTATGTAGTACATGATAAAAACAAAATAATTAATTAATGTATCATTTTGTCCTCCGCAATGAGATTCCACCCCGCACCGGCTCCCAAAACATGTGGTGCTGTATAATACAAAAACAAAATACATACATTGATTTCAAATCTTTCTGAAGACACAAACATAACACAAGGCCTTATGGGGCAGCGTTGACTGTGTAACACTCTGGGGCTGATTCATGGAATTATTTACGCCGAAAAACGGGGATTTGTACGCCATTTTGCCGCAAATCTCCATTTGTTAAAAAGGGATTTGCGGGCAGAATGGCGCACAAATCCCCATTTTTCGGCGCAAATAATTCCATGAATCAGCCCCTCTATCTTTTCAATAAAGTCAGGCAAATAGCATTGATAATGATAAGGCAGGGAAGCAGCTGGTGTGGTTTGTTAACAGAGGAAGGAAGTTAGAATTATCACAGAGACATGAATTAGGGAAACAGTTAATGTGCATGATCAAGAGGGGAATAACTATGTCCACTGTTTTTGCAGGACTCTCTAATGCAGCAAGTCACACTGACCTTGAGGAAACCGTGGAGTAATTTCAAGAGGCTTAGGTCCTCTATTTGCCAAAAAAGTACTGGCAGGTTTCAACAAATCTTGTTGGTGAAAAAGAGACTTTTGGGTATTTTGAAATGGTGAGTTGATGCAAGTAGACAAATGTGTTCAGCCATGCTCTCTAGTTCTAAAGGCCTGACACTAGACAGGGACCCTCTCTTTTGAAATTCATAAAAGGCACTGATAATCTGCCAAACATACCACCAGAACCAATCTGTTAGGCCTTATCAGATATCCAGTAAATCCTGCTCTTCACCGGCTTACTGTCTCCAGTGTCCACATCATGGGTGTACCAATCTGCAACCTGGAGTCAGGGAAAACAGCCCGGCATATTGTCCCAGTAAACTGCGACAGTCTGTCAGTTGCTCTTCTGAGAGGTCAGTTGCAAGGTTGACACCTTTAACTGACCCCTTGTGGCTTCAGAGTGCAGGAGGTCAGGGAGGGGAACAGTCTGCTTCTCAGTCACTAATGCCATGACCAAGTCATCCCGACTATAATGTTTGTTTTTTTTTAGCCGGTTGACGTGAAAGACCCTGCACATCTGTTTAAATCCTTTCATGTCAATGAGATAATTTACATCACTGACTTTTGGGGGCACACAGTAAGGCCTATTCTACTTGTCCTGAAGGGCACAGGGTTTGACAGGTTCCTTAATCCACACCCAGTGGCCTGGAAAATAAACTATTGCTTTGGCCTTCTGGTCGTGCCAGTGCCTCATCACCTCCTCACTGGCCTTGAGATTCTTTGTTGACTGTTCCATGTACTTTGTCCTTCAAGACCAAAGGCCAAGTACATATTCCACCTCATCTCGTGTGGGGGATGAGGGGTTGCTCTGCCATCCCTCTCTCATTAGACTGACGGGACTTTGTAGAGGGTGTCCAAACAAAAACTGAAATCGGATAAACCCCACACTGTTCTGTGGTACCTCCCTAAAGGCAATAGCAGGAGAAAATCACATTTTCTCAGGTGCTCTTACAAGCCACCTATCATGCCTTTTAGGGTCTTATTTAACCGCTCAACTCTTCCATAGCCTTCCTATACGCTGATATGAAGTTTGTTCCCCTGTCAGAAATAACTTTCTTGGGGAAACCAACATGGAAGAATATCCTGATCAGAGCCTTCGCAACCACAGGGGCCCTCGCTCCTCAGAGGGACAGCTTCAGAGTACCTAGTGGTGTGGTCTACCACCACCAAGAAGTATCTGCTCCCTGAGCTGGTTTGGGGATCCAAAGTGCCCAGAATGTCCATGCCTAGTCTCTCGAAAGGCCGCCCAACCAAAGGTAGTGGAATTAAGGAGGCCTTTGTGGCACTGCCTAACTTGCCAGATGCCTGACAAGTTGGGCAGGACCGGACAAATTCCTCTACATTTACGACCAACTGTGGCCAGTAGAATTGCACACACAACCAGTCCAAAGAGTCTTAGTAACTCCCAAGTGAGGGGCTAAAGAAAGTTGTTGAGTCCAAGTCCAAAAGGAACATTCTAAAGCACTGCGAAATCACCAACCTTCTGGTGCCCTTACTCTCAGAGTCTTTTGGATCACTGTGCAGGAGTCCATCCTCCCAGTACACTTGGAACAGTTCAGGTGCCTCGCCTTGAACCTGCTCCTCTGTCTGCTTCTGCATGCATGCCCGCAAGAGTGGGACACTCTTTCGGTCTTTGAAGAAGTCAGTCTGATCTGGACACCCAGCTGATGCAAACTCATCCAGCTTGGTCAGGCCCTTTAGATCTGAAAACACCTGAACTCATCTTGTCCTCCATCTCATGTTCCTGTGCTGTGCCAGGCAATTCTGAAGTCACTGAGTCCCCTGCTACTGAAGTAGGTTCCTCAGTGTCTACGGGTCCCTCTCCCACAGATGTAGGCAACTCAGCAGTCTGTGGAACTGGACTCCAGGCCCTAACGCACTTAGAGCCTTCGAGCCTTCAATCTGGTGGCCTCTTTGGCCTTTTTTACTCTGGTAGCTGCCATGACTATCTCGGGGTCAGGAGGATTATTACCCAACAGACATGGGACAGGGATGGAGTCTTTCACTGCTACACGGCGCTGGGCCATTTAGTCTCGCCAGCTGGACTCTACTATTGCCAAGGGGCACTTACTCTTTCTGTCAAACTACTGATGCTACAATCAGGCCCATCAATATTCTTGTCCGGCTGTACCCATTGCTGTGTGACAGCAGTGATGGTAGCCATGCTGTCTCTGACCGCGGGAGTTTTTTGTCCATTGATATGCACATTCTAAGAACAGCTGAGTAATATTTGGAACTGGGATCTCTTCTGGAGACCCGGTACCATTCCCACTTAGTGTAACCAATCCACATTCAGCCACTCCTTGGCCTAGTGGGAAGTTCTCCTCTAGGAGACCCACACTAATGATGGCCTTCACCATGAGTCCAACATTCACTATAGCTTGCTTCCATAATAGCTTGGAAGCAGGATCCCCTTTCCCATCTGCCAGATCCTTACAGACAAAACAACCTTTGGGTTGTGAGAACGTTGGTGTCCCATTGTAAGGAGTGAGTGCATTCTTCTTTTCTGATTGCACGGCTGAACTAAAGGTGGGGGATTTCCCTTCATTCTTTTGGGGACCTGACATAGAAGAGAAGTGGGTTGGACCTTTTTCCTTCCATCCTTGTTAACTTTCTTGTAAGACAAACTCTCTTCTGTTTGGGCCTGCTCACATGAGCCTTTTTCTGCACCTGCTCAGATATTTGAACAACAGGTGTGTGAACGCTTCAAATGTCTGCCCACCTTTCTTTCAGATCTCTCTAAAGCTCCTCAGATACTGTTCAGGGTTTTACAGAACATCCTGAGGAGGGCTGCAGTCATGCTTTCATAAATGTGCCTTTCCACAGGAGTTAACTGAATACTAGCATCAGTCCCTGGTGTCGGTAAGTGACTCATCAGTGCTGCACCCCACAGAACCCTGTCCACCTCCTGTAGCTGAAAATCAAGTTTGAGTGCTTCAAGTCAGTCCAAAATATTTTTAATAAGCCTGCACTAAGTTTTCAGGGATGTGGCACTAGGGATTATCCTGAGCATCCTGGTTTGAGCCACTAATGCTGTTTATGCTAGAGGTGGATCTGTCGGCCTCCTTCTCTTCAAGTGCCATCTTGCCCAGCTCTATGGTGATCTTGTTTTTGTTCCTCCAGCGATAGTCTCCTCTCCTCCAACAGGAGCTTTCTAGTCGCTACCTCATTAACAGCTGGAACAATTACTGGGCCACTTAGAGGCTGTGCTGAGGCCTGGGACCTGCGGAATGCTGCACTAACCCCTGACCACACTGACACTCTGGAGTGTTGCGAAACCACACTTGACCCCCAGAGGGATGGTTGGCAAGAAACACTACTCATGTTGTCTTCCTCGTCATCTTTGACTAGCCCTCCCAGAAGGTCTTCTTCATTCAGGTACACAAGGCCTAGCCAGTCCCCTAGGGTCTCCTCCGCAGCTTGCCTCACTTCTACCCAAGCTTGGAGGCTGGCCAGCAACTCAATTAATTAAACCAGATGCTGTGGGGAAGTCCTCTCTCTTGACATAGGACGCGCAGTGCATCCTTGCCCATGCCTTTCAGAGTCCCTATGTCAAGAGCCATGATTATTAACAAATACATAGCAGTTTTCCAAACGTTGCCTGCAGCAGTACTTTTATTGTATCGTATTGTATTGTATTTATTTATATAGCGCTCCGAGCTTTGAGGCAACTGGGCGCATTTCTTAGGGTACATAGAACGGTGGACTAATATACAGTTACATATTACAGTTACATATATACAGTTACAGGTATAGTAGTTCACACACAATACAAGCATGGGGGATAATCATTTATCGTTGGGTGACTAAGCTGTGCGCAATGCTCCAACTAGATCAGACTGTCTGCCACCATGTGATGAATCAACTTCTCGGGTACCAGTGGTCCAGGGGTGAACATCGGTTTTGAAACCATCAAATCACCCCTACATCTTTAATACACCAGAAGGGATCCAAACAGACTGGAAAACAAGCTAATTATAAACATCTTTGTCTAATTTTGGTAATGTGGACGGAACGGCAGGCTTAAATCCAAAAGGTTTTGGATCATTGGTTAGTTGCAACACAGCCAAAATACAATTATTACCCAATGATAAAAGGGACAGTCAAGTCAAGATTGTATCAAAAATATTGACTTTATGTATATCACATTAGACAGTTGAGCAACACCATGAAATGCAACCCACCCTGTAAAGGAATGCAGAGGACAGACAGTTAAAAAGAAGTAAGGGGGATTCACTCTGGATACTTACAGGAGGGTAGTCAGTATGGTTGATAACCACAACAGTTTAAGCTTACTTGGCTTCAGCAGAAAGGGAACAATGGTTCTTAATATGTCTCTAGGGGCCTTCTCGTGGCAGTACCATGGTGTACCTTGTGCTTTAGGTAGTCTTGGGGCTCGATAGGATTGAGTCAGTGTCAAGGTACTTTGGAGTCTTCTGTGAAATAGTTCGGGACAGAAGTAAGCTGCGGGTATGAGGCGGCAAAACGGATCCGCGAGAGAAGCTGGAAAAAGGCTGCTGACTGCCCTACATGGTGGCTATGGGTCAGGAACCATTGTCTCCGTGCTGATCAGCAGTTCTGATGCACTGGTCGAGACGTCTCAGATCTCTTCAAGCGATGTCGGCTTGACAATGGTCAGCGTTGCAGTCGGTTGCGGGTCAAGGAACTCGACAGGCTAGAAAATGTCCTATAAGACAGATGTCTGTAGATGATCATTGATGCACTTCTCCCAGAATCTTCAATAGGCTTGCGTCATCCTTTAAGGTGGACGGCCTATAGCTGTGGAGTGTGCTGCAGGCAGCTGCCTTGTCCATGGGTGTAGGTTCAGAGACCATCTGGCACTTTCCATCCAGGAGGCTTTCTGCAGAGCCTAGCAGGGCACACTTTGTACTGCCTGGGTACCAGTTCTGGAGTGGCTGGGATGGGTCCTCTGAGTTCTGTATCTCCCTCTGTTCTCTGTTCCCTGTTCCCTGGGAGATGTTTAGGGGAGAGATCTTGTTTGCCTCTTTCGATATCCTGGGCTTCCTTCATTGGCAGAAGATGTAAGGCAGACTTTACCTCCAGCCAGGGTCCAAGGATGAGTTCTTCTTTATGCTTTTTGTGAAGCCTTCAGATGATCTGCTAAAAGAGGGGACCTGCCGACAAGCTCCTGTTTGTATAACTAGAGTGCTTTACAAAACAAAAGGTAAAAAGGTGAAAACAGGAACAGGATGTGCCCCAAAGCAAAAATGCTGGAACCTTTCTCTCAACAGAAAGAACTCTGGTCACACTCACTTGTGATATGAAGTCCCACCCATCTTCCTGTCTGTTGTTGATGAAAGAGTCTCTCTGGATAATGGTCCTCTCTGTGTGGTCCCTGTTAAAGTGGCACATTCTCACACCTTATGAATGGGGTCCCCTTAGCGTGGTGGCCTTCTCTAATACATCTGATACTGAGGGCGATAGCTGAGTTCACGTTGACACAGCTACATATGAAAGGTTGTTGGGTTTCCTGTCTCCTTTGTTAACCTCTACAGCCAGGCCCCATATGGGCCTGTTTGAAGTACCCTCTATTGGTATATTAATCGCTGCCACCGGCTGCAGGGCCTAACAAAAGAATAGGAGGTTCAATGGAGCCTTAGTCAGTTAATCAGGCTGACCATGGCAGGAGGAAGGCTGGTCCTCCCCCTTCCTGGAAATGACATTGTGTACCCCTGTCTGTCACATTCCAATTAAATATGAAAGGAGCCTATACGTTGTGTCCATGCCAGAGTATACAAGCCTATGCTTTTGCAATGATGTAAGCATAGGAGAATGTTTGTGGATTAGCACTAAACATTTTCCTGAGGTTGTTCTACCATCATTCCATTTCATTAAACATTTCCCAAAAGCCAAGGCAAGGGCATGCCCACCGTGTGGATGGACGAATTCCTAACAGTTTAGTATTTGTTACTAATAGGGTGCGGCCAAAACACTGGAAGGAGTTCCTCGGTTTTCTTGCAATTGTGCTGTCTGGGATGCCTGCTTGTGTGAAAGAACTTTACATTGGTTACCATGGAAACCGGGTCACATTAGGAACTGAAATGACTAAAGCTGTTTCTCAGGCAGCTCTGCAGAGTAAATCGAATTCAGGTGTGGGGTGTACAGGCCTGGTTTGATGTTACACGTTCTTTCTTGTAATAGTTTGTTTGAACCTCATACTGATTAGAGTGATATCAAACGATGATTAATTACAAATGAATCATTCATTTCAGCTTACTTTCAACAAAAAAGTAATTAAAGCAAACAGCAAAAAAAGTGCAGTCAATCATAATAATTTCATGAAAGAAGATTATATAAAATCGATTTCACATGATAAAACATGCATTATAAATTTGACAACATTAGGTGAATTCTGATATAACAATACATTTGCTGAATAAGTATGTAATGCCTGCACTAACCTGTTTATTCCAACGAGACCATGCTTTGTGTATAATATTGGCAACAGATAGAGAGCTCTTAGCTTCAGTTGATGTTTTACACAGCAGCAGAGCATAATTAATACGCCTGATGTCATGGTTTTCCAGAAGGGTAATGAAATAAAAAATAAAAAAAACTCTTAGATCCTTATACATAGGGCAAAAAGAATTGATAATATGATTCGGGCGTTCCAGAACAAAATAAACAGCCATCATTAAACGCAATATTCCAAGTATTCGGTACACATTCTAGGGCTAAAGTGCACACGCTAAAATCGGATTTATCCTTGACGTGGTATATTTATAATAGAGGTCATACAGCGTCATGACCATGTGCACTAGCACATTTACAGACTGTGCTACTGGATCTATCTAGTGTTATCTCTGTTCTCTTGATTAGGTTGGCCCAAATGCATTTGCTTGTAAACCTCGGTCCGAGAGAGTCATACTCAGCGACCTGCTCAAATGGTGTATACCCTATTGTAATTATTAACTTTGGTATTTTCTTCCATGGTGGATTGAAGACCATGGTCTTGGTTTTGGTCACATTAATTTCAAGTACATGTTCCTGTCAAAACTGTTTGAAAAGTTCACACTGCTACCATAGACTAAATGGAGAGAGATGAGTACTGTGCCGTCCGCGAACAGTAGGAGCGGTTTCCTATCAACTCCTAAGATAGAAGCGTACATGGCCACCTTGTCAAAAATGCAAAACAGTGGGTTAATGAACATGCAAGAACACTGGAGCCAGGACACATCCTTGATGCACACCCTTCTGGGTGGGGAAGGTGTGTTTAAGATCCCCACCAGAGTCCAATGCACGGCAGCTGTGTTATTTTTTTTTTAAAGCCATATAATGTGTATTCCAATATGATTTACATTCCAAGTTACCTGAGTTTAGACTTCAACCGAAGTACCTGAAGCTGGCTTGTGTTATTGATATATAGGGGATGAAAGCTCTCAACAATGACGAGGAAATACTTTTTCCTACCTGTCTCTCCCACAGTCTGCTGCATGGCACAGCATCAAAGGAGGATTTTGGGTCTGAGAAATAGAAATAGAGATTATTTTTTCTTAAAATACTTTTGTAAGAGCAAGTAATATCTAAAGCATTGGTCAATAGTACTCTGATCATACTGGAAGCCATTTGTATCTTGAATCCAGGCTTGCACACGACCTAACTGCATAAATGAGTGAGATTGGTCTATAATTTTGTACATCATCTCTTGCGACCTTTCTAAAAACATGAATTATTTCAGCGTTTGTCCAGGAATCTGGGACAGTTGCAGCATTCACTAATACATTAAATAGTTTTAGGAAGAATGGGCCCAATATGACCATTTTATTTCTCTTTTCATCAGTGTATAGGTTAATTACAAACCTTGACACTCTAAAATTCATCAAAGACAGATAAAAAGGTAAACATCCATTAAATCAATCGACACATCAGAATAAAAATCAGCGTTGCAAACAGCCTCAACACATTGACATATAACTATTAATCTATAGCAGCTCTTGTGAGACTTCAACTGTAAAACTGATTACCATTTGGCTTGGTTTCCATTACCCTCCATGCCTGCTTACCGTATGCAGAATTTAACAATACCCTCGATTGGGCTGACATCCAGATGGCTCAGAATTGATCTTCAGGTATGTCCTGTAAGCGGTCTACAAATGGCTGATATCGTAGACCATATTCGGTCCACAAATGGCTGATATCGTAGACCATATTCAGGGATCAACCTGAGGCATAGACAAAGCAAGTGCCTTGCCGTCTCTAGGCTAACTTTACAAGTCTGCATCTCCTTTCCTGCACAAGAATGCATTCTGTAGAGCCTATAACCAAAATGGGCGGGGGAGTTGAGAGGGGTACAAGTTAAAACGCAGAAGCATCGTACATCTTCTCAAATTCTAGTCCACTGTGTGCTTAATGTAATTGATGGGTATGAAATAGGGAAAAACAACCTAGCATATTCTGCAAGAGACTTCTTGTCTGATAAATAATTGATATTGTTTACCCTGTCCCAGAGATAAGCTTTTTTAACCAAATGTTTATTGGCAATATGTAGAGCAATAGTGGTATCAAAGTTCCAGCCTATCATCCTGTGGAAATCTACACAGGAGATCCATAGCTCCTTTAATCACTGTGTTAGGGAGACAGCAGATTTAAATGCTTCAGCACACCAGCTCAACAGCGAGTCACCCTTATCAGTAAAAAGTTTCAATAATAGTAATAGGCTTTTTTAAAATTTTGACCATAATGGCCAATGATACTAGGCCAAGTTCCATATGAATGGCTTCCACTGACAAGGATTGTGGAAGACCCAAGTTGCGTATCCACAGCTTGCCTTCTAATGGTTTGATCCAAATAAGCTATTTGTCAGCAAAAATCTCTAGTCCATATGTTATACGAGGGACTATTCTCAGTTTATATATGTGCAGCATTACCCCCTTTTACATGAATAAATGATTTGACTGCGCCAAATCTACTCAAAGCTTCAGGAGAGATATAATGCTTCAGCGGCGTGGTGGAGAGGGTCGAGGGGATTAAAGTACCTAGGAATTTATAAGACTCTACTACCTTTATGGGAAGACCATCTAGTTTCCAATCAAAGTTTCAGGAAAGATGTTTGCTTCAAACAACTATAATCTTGGGCTTTGCCAATTTGATGTTTAGGTTATTCCTTTCAGAATTTTCAAACAGTGCTGTTAATGAACGCTGCAAGACCAATGGAGTTTTAGCGGTTAGTGGCTATGGTTATCTGGACAATTGATTGTGGGTGCTAAAATGTTGTGGTCGCTAAGATCAGTGAGTAAGACCTGAAATGTCACAATGTACCGCTTGCTGGTGGGAGTTATAAAAATGTAATTGATTCTACAGCTAGATGTCCAATCCGTCCAGGTATATTTAATACCTGTCCCTGTGTCACCTGTCTCATAGAGAGGCACACGATCAAAAGCGTGCAACAATCTCAGCCATCTCTTCCCCTGGAAATATTATATCATGTTTATTTTTATTTGGGAGGGGGTTAAACTCATTCTCCTCCTGCCCAATCAATGAGCAACTTGCTAGATTGCAGTAAGCATTCAGGTCTCCACATATTTTACATCAACGTTAGGGTGATTCCAATTCCACATTATTAGTACTTCCTTTATATATTATATTATTCTTACTGTGTGCTTTCCCCCAGCGGGATCACCTAGATTAATCAAGAGGGAAGAACGATTAGTACCATCCATGTTTGTTGAAAGACAAATGTCAGTCTTTTTGTGCATATCACCTGTTTGTATTTCTCAGCTGGTTGAACATGAACCGGAGGTAGGCCAATGTACCATTGCTTGTGTGGTCACACGGGGCACGCACAGCAGCTGCCCAGTTTAGGAGTGAGTGTGGGGGTACTTCTGCTGCCTTCCCTGACATTTCCACAAGACATCTTAACAACTTGGTAAAAGTTGAAGATGAAAGAGCACAATTCAGTCCACACCCAACGTACATCAGAGGCAGCCAGGCAACCTTCCTACAACTGCTTATCTTCTGTAGTGTAAATAGCTGTTAGTGGGTGAGGCAAAACATTCCCTGCCTCCATGAGACCCCTGCCTGGAACAGCTCATAGTTGTGCATTTGCTAATGGCTGCCATCTCCTCCCTATCTTTGGAAGCACCGCCTTCAGAATCTGGATGAATAAAGCATGGGTGTTTTCACGCTGCTCCCGCCATGTTAGCTGTGGCACAATTAAGAAAAAAGAAAACTGGCACCCTTAGGGGGCAAGAGAGACTACTCACTTGAGATTGATGCTTTCTTGGAAAGGCCATCAAATCCCCGAGCCCCATAACCCCTGTCTGTCAATGGCAACATACTGCTCTTCCACATGCTGCAGTTGCACATGCCCACACCCTTTTGTACGCCGAAGTGCATCACATTTTCGAGGCAGCCATGCCCCACCCTTCATCTTCTCGGGTCTGTGCTTCATCCTCAAGAATCCCCTGCAAGGTTGTAGCATCACTCTGATAACGACGGCCTGGGGTCACGTCAAAACCTGGTGAGTTTGGGTCTGTTGGTAGAGGCAGTGGGGGGATTTTGGACTGTGGCAGAAGACCTTGGGGTTCGGGGATGACAGCAAGGTAGACCTCTGGGCGAAATGAGCAAAGATTCTATCCCTGCTCCGAACAATGCCTGATGAACACCTGACAAATGTCTTCTTGCACTGCCCAAGATGGGCCCTGCCCTTACAGGCAGAATTCTCAGCAGGCCACAGTGAGTTTTCATGCATCTCTCAGCCTGCCATTCTGCATGCTAAGCAAGGAAAAATGGGTAACTGTTGCCCCACATTTCAAGTGGACCTTTCTGTGAACCAAAGGTTCTTGCCTCCCATAACCCTGAGCTGCAACATATGGTAATTGACTTTCCCATCATCTGCCAACTCACAGATGCTTGTTTTGTTGCAGATTGGTTACAATGTATTGATGAGAGAGAGAGGTGGCTGAGGTGGGGGGCAGGGGGATTGGATTTACAAGGGCAGTGTGAGCTACTGAAGTGGGACCTGTATGCAAGAGGCCAGTGGTGAGAGTGAAGGGTTGCAGGTTGTTTTGCATCGTAAGGTCTACTCCACCATTCCCCTAACTAACCCCACCAAGATCTCTTACCAACTTAAGCATCACCCCCCCTTCCCACAAATGACCACTGCAGGCCTAGCCGTGAGCACATCATCTTTACCCAAGACATGACTAAGCTACCCTCTTTAGCCCTTTTGCACTCTCCTACATCAGCGGTTAACTAGAATCAAAGCGCTGTAGTCGGTCAGATCTTGGACTCTTCCCTATGGATAACATACTCCCAAGTTTCTCTGCCAAAGCCATAGAAAGGAGATCGGCACAAAGGAACATCCAAGCTGCAGCCATCAACACCAAAGGTTTTGCATCTGACTTTCCAGCTATCCCACTCTTCCACTAATGAAGCCCCCCTTTTTTTTTACATATCAAGTGCAGCGTGGCCACCGAAAGTAGCAGATGGCCACTATACAAGAATAATCAAAATATAGTCCATAAGCAACCCTCTGCAAGAACGAACACGGCCCATTGACCTGTTATTTAAGAAGGTACCCACTCGAGAGTCCGCAGCTACACTTTAGCTCACTGTACCTTTCACAGATGGGAAATATCCATTTGCATATCAGTCTTTGTCCCGCCCACATGGGCATTCCAGCACTGAAATGCTATGGCAATTTCCTTCTGAACAAGAGTACCAACAGCAACCCCATACAAGTGTTTCAGCCTTGTTGGGCCTCATCAGTTAGGTGGAGCTGTGCCTCTCTGAGAACAGTGAGCAAGGGGTCCACGTCTGGATGACACCAGGAAACCTAGGGTGACTAAACCTGAGTCCCTTAAAAAATCAAAAAATAGTCCATATGCGCCCCTCTGCAAGAACGAACACGGCCCATTGATCTGTTCTTTGGGAAGGTACCCACTCAAGAGTCTGCACCCATACTTTAGCTCACTGTACCTTTCACAGATAGGAAATAATCATTTGCATATCAGTCTTTGTCCCGCACACATGAGCAGTCCAGCACCAAAGTACTATGACAATTCCCTTCTGAACAAGAGTACCAACAGCAACCCCATACAAGTGTTTCAGCATTGCTGGGCCTCATCAGTGAGGTGGGGCTATGCCTGTCTGAGAACAATGAGCTAGTGGTCCACGTCTGGATAACCCTAGGAAACTTAGGGTGACTAAACCTAAGTCCCTTGAATAATGAAAATATGGTCGATAGGCACCCCTCTGCGAGAACGAACATGGCCCATTGACCTGTTCTTTGGGAAGGTACCCAATCGAGAGTCCGCAGCCACACTTTAGCTCACTGTACCTTTCAAAGATGGGAAATATTAATTTGCATATCAGTCTTTGTCCCGCCCACATGAGCAGTCCAGACCGAAATACATTCAACGCATGTCCTCTTGTATGTGCCATTGAATTATTCGGAAATGTCTATTCCTTGGTGTCTAGCTACTTCTATCATGTAGAAATTTCAAAGATTGTGTTACATAGGGCCCGCCATTGTCATTTTTATTCAGGCTTCTGAGATTTAATGCCTCAAATGTACATGTAAATGAGTTACTGCTGTAATTAAAATAAGATACATGTGTGCCCTTGCACGTGTTCCTTGCACTTAAGTCTTGTTAAAAACAAGGACTAAACAAAAGTAAACGTGTTATGGTAGGTATTATGTAATGTACGTTTTCTTGTATAGCGCATATATGCTTCTATTGGTGGCCTCACTGCAGTTTATATGTAAAAGAAAGGGGAGCTTCATAAGTGGGATAGTAGGAAGTGGGATAGTTGGAAAGGCAGATACAAAACCTGTGGTGTTGATGGGTGCAGTTTGGAAATTCCTGTGTGCCAACTGCTTTCTATAGCTTTGGCAGATAAAGGTGGGAGTATGCTATCCATAATTGATTATCTGTGCATGTGAGGCACTGGAGGGCCCAGTAGGAAGGTATGCCATTTTTTAATGGGCATCTATGATAGATGCCCAGTAAAAAATGCTGTGCCTGGGACCACCAGCATATTGTACACCCACAATTGATGTGTGCCTGTGACGGACTTGGGGCCCTAGGGGGAGGGCATGTCAGTTTTTACTGGGCATCTATGCCCAGTAAAAAATGCCATAGCTGTCATGATCTCTGCTTCCAAAAGGTCAGGGTTTTCCCAACTCCCTTGGAAGCAGATCCATAACCCAGGTTCCGAGTGCCAACCAGTCCCAATTGGGACCTTTTGGACCCAGTCCTGGCGCCAGTGGCACCAGGCTCATAAATATGCCCAGTCCCAGCGCTGGAAGCGCCGGGCTCATAATGCTTGGGTGGACTTACCTGCAGCAGACCATGCTGCTTACTTGCCTGCCAGTTGAGCCTCTGATCCTCTTCTGTTTGGAACTACTTTTCCTGTTGGGTGGGGCAGGAGCCACTCCCTAGATTCAGAACACTGGAACTCTTCTGGAAAGCAGGAACTCTTTTCTTACCTAGGCGTGGCTGTGGAAGGAGACACCTAAGCACTACAGGAGGCTATTTAAACCACACCCGATGGATGAATCTTGCTTTGCGTTATTCTGCATCCTCTGCAGCAGAACGCTCATCGTGTCTTCTGCATCTGATCCTGGGCCTAAGGAAAAAGGCTTACCATCCTGAATCCAGTCTTCAGCAACACCTATAAAGACAAGAAAGAACAGGTTAGCATTACGGTCTTCAGTGACAGCTCTTCACTTACCTGGTCCATCGGCTGTCACCAACGCCTCGCGCTGCATTCCTGCATCTGAAAGACAAAAGCTTACCAACTCTTCGCACGCTCCGGAGGCCTTCAGCGCTGCATCCCGCATCTGAAAGACAAAACAAGGTGCGTTTAAAGACATTGGGGAACTTTAATACTCACATGCCATTACTCCTTTCCACATCTAACCCAGTGGGTATTCCGGCACCCTGCAGCCGCTCCGAACTTGTACCTGCAAAATAAAAAGACAGTTAGAGCGCATCGTGAAGCAGGCAACAAGCGCTTACTTACTTGCTTCCAGGCGCTTCTATTCATCACACGGGCTCCATCTTCAACTCACTTCAGCCCGTCATCCGCCATCGCCGGAACCCTGCAAAACAAGAAACATCATTACTAAAGACTTTAAAGACATTAGAATTACTCGAAACTTACCGTTCGTGCAGAAAACGACGGACAGCAGTCCTCTGAAGTCAAGAGGCCTGCTCCCCTTATCCAGTGAAGAAACTGGTTACAGCACCCTGCCCCGAGCCAGATGGAGAGCACAGCGTTCACTTACCTAAGGTGAGAGCGTTAACCTTTGGCGTTCTACAGGAGAAGAGAAAGAGAAGAAGAGAGAGACCTTCAATAACCCAGTTCCTTAATCCCATATTTTCTATCTGCAGACATCTTACCCTTCGAGTCAGACATACAGTGCACAGAGGTCCAGCCCAAAGAGCCAGCCGTGTGTTACACATCACCTTTGAAGATACGGTATACGCCCAGTCAAGACCGGCGCCTCTACGGGAATCAGGTGAGCGTTACAGAACGCAAAGCCTACCACAAAACTCCCGTCCAGGCGCTGTGGAAACCTCGGATACCGACCAGCTAGCCCAGTTACTTGGGGAACTAAGGGCAGAAGTGCATGCAGCCCGTCAGGAAACGAACGCTCTAAGAAGAGAACTGATTATTTCCAAGGAGCGAACAGATGATCTCGCTAGACAATTGCTACAGTCACAAGCCGGACAGACCCCGTTACCCGCATCTGGGGGAAATCTTCCTTCTACATCCTCTATGAATCCAGTGCAGATCAACCTACCTGGGAATGTACCTCTGGCTCCGCCCGAACGATTTTCTGGTGACCCAAAGAGGTTTGCAGTATTTATCAATCAGTGCCGGTTGCATTTCTTATGCCGGCCAGCAGCCTTTACAACTGATCAAGCTAAAGTAGCTTTCGTGCTTTCGTACCTTAGTGGCAATGCGGCAGACTGGTCGATCCCTCTAGTAAATCAAGATGATCCGGTCCTCCATGATTTTCAAGCTTTTCAGCTCTGTATGGAAAAACTGTTCGCAAGACATTCACAGGGGCAGGCCTTGGACAATGAGCTTCTTTCGTTGCGACAAGGTAATCAAGACCTTTTGGCTTATATTGCGTATTTCAACAGACTGATAGTGGAAACTCAATGGCCTGAGGACAAAAGGATTACGCTGTTTTATAGAGTTCTACGTGGAGAGCTCAAAGATGTGTTAGCCCAAGTAGTGAATCCCCCACAAGATTGTTCGGACTATATAGACTTAGTCGTTCAAATATATCACAGACTGCAGATCAGGAAGGCCGATCGTTCCAAGTTTGATGCTCGAGTATTTTCCAAACCGCCAACTCCTTCCAAAGGAGTAGACTCCGGGGAACCCATGCAAATAGGGGGTCTGAAAGGTCCTCTAACACAAAAGGAGCGGGAAAGGAGAAAACAGTTGCAATTATGCCTCTATTGCGGAAACTCAGGGCACTTTCTTCGAGACTGTCCGGTGAAACCTGCCAAGAAGGCAGTAGGAGCTGCAGTTACCAAAGTTACAAACTCTGAGCAGGGAAACGACCTCGCCCGACAAGAATAGAGGTCCTCTTGCCGAGCGTGAAAACCAGTTCCGTGACCTCGCATTTCGTGAAACCTATGGTCCTCATTAGCCCTGATAATCCGGATCGATTACATGCAATTGAAGCTTACGTCGACAGCGGTGCCATCGGCAATTATGTGGATCATGAAATGGTTTTGAGGATGAATCTAACTCTTTGTCCCAAGGCTGTAAAGGACGTCATTACTACGGTGGATGGTACGGAGATAGCCTCCGGGCCAGTAACGCATACCACTCAAGAGGTGACGCTAGTAAGTCAAGATGGACACCATGAGAAGATCGTGTTCGATGTGATCAAGGCCCCTCAGTTTCAGATTATTCTAGGAATACCTTGGTTAGAGAAACACAATCCTCTGATCGATTGGCGAGCAAGAACGGTCCAGTTTCCAGAATGTGTCTCTACTTGTCAGCCTCCACCTGGTGTTGCACTGGCAGCAATTTCTTCAGAGACTCCCCAGTTACCTCCCGAATACCTAGAATACCAAGATGTTTTCCGGAAGGATCAGGCTAACTCTCTACCTCCTCATAGGTCTTATGACTGCCAGATAGACCTGATACCTGGATCTACTCCTCCTTGTAGTAGAATTTATGCCCTCACCGAGCCTGAGAACCTTCACCTTCGACAATACCTGGATCAATACCTGGCAAATGGGTTTATTCGTCCTTCCAAGTCCCCTGCTTCTTCAGCTTTGTTCTTCGTTCCAAAAAAGGAAGGAGACCTTAGAACTTGTATAGATTATCGCTCCCTGTACCAGATCACCGTTAAGAATAGATATCCGTTACCTTTGATCCCTGAACTCCTGGACCAAGTCAGAAAAGCATGCATATATACAAAGCTGGATCTTAGAGGAGCTTACCACTTGGTACGAGTAAAAGAGGGCGATGAATAGTATGGGCTATTTGAATATCAGGTCATGCCCTTCGGACTTTGCAATGCCCCGGCCGCCTTTCAATATTTTATGAACGATGTCCTCAGAGAGCTCATAGATGTGTGTGTTGTTGTTTACATTGACGACATCCTCGTTTATTCTTCATCGGAATCTGAACATCGGAAACACGTGAAAATGGTCCTCGAAAGATTGCGTCAACACAAACTTTTCACTAAGTTGGAAAAATGTGTTTTCAACGTGACTGAAGTTGAATTCTTGGGATTCATATTATCACCTGGCGGAGTGCGTATGGATTCAAAGAAGGTCGATGCAGTTCTCAAATGGCCATCACCATCCTCCGTAAAAGGTGTGCAAAGCATGTTAGGCTTCGCTAACTTTTACCGCAGGTTTATCCCCGAATTCTCTCGAATAGTCCAGCCCATCACTGCCTTGTTAAAGAAAAACAAACGTTTTGAATGGTCTACCGAGGCGGAACAAGCTTTCCAGGATTTGAAGACTAAATTCATCTCTGCACCAATCTTAAAACACCCTCGCCCCGAACTCCCCTACATCGTGGAAACTGATGCTTCAAGCCTTGCCATGGGGGCAGTTCTATCACAAAAGGACCCGGTAACCAATCAGTTGCATCCCGTGGCATTTTGGTCCCGCAAATTCTCGCCTCCTGAAATCAATTACACGATTACTGACAAGGAACTTCTGGCTATCAAGTCTGCCTTTAAGGCTTGGCGGAATTATCTGCTGGGGGCCCGACACACCGTTACTGTGATTACGGATCACCGAAACCTGCAATATTTGAAAACCGCAAAAGCCCAATCCTCTAGACAACTCCGTTGGGCATTATTCTTTGCCGAGTTTGACTTCATAATTACCTATCGACCTGGTACAAAGAACGGTAAAGCTGATGCCCTTTCTCGGATGGGAGTGGAAGAACACTTGATCAACCCTAAACCTGTACCAATCATTCCCGAACAAAGAATTCTGGGTGTAATCGCCACAGAATCCATAGAGGAAGTTAAGGATAAAGCCAGGCAACTTGTAACTCCAGCAGACATACAGAATTGGCATCTGCAGGGAAAGGACTTTGCAGTAAAGGACAAATTATTGTATTTCCAAGAATGATTATACCTACCCAGCACAGATTTACAGAAAAAAGTAATCTCTTGTTATCACGATTCTTTAATGGAAGGACATCCCGGTATGGCCAAGACCTCAGAAAAGATCAAGCGCTACTTCTGGTGGCCGTCTTGGAAAAAAGATATCAGAGACTTTATAATGTCCTGTGGAGTATGCGCCCAAAACAAGAGTCAAAAGGAAAGACCAGCAGGCCTCTTACGCCCTATTGACATCCCACCTCGCCCTTGGCATACGCTTTCTATGGACTTCATCACCGATCTACCTCCATGCTCCGGATACAATACGATTCTAGTAATCGTGGACTTATTCTCCAAGATGGCTCATTTCATTCCGCTCAAAGGCTTGCCAACAGCAGCAATTCTGGCCCGAGAATTTCTCGAAAACATCATCCGACTGCACGGTTTTCCTTCGGTTCTAATTACGGATCGAGGTAGTCAATTTATTTCTCATTTTTGGCGAAGTTGCTGTCGGTCGGCTCAAATTGATGTGAGACTATCGACCAGTCACCACCCTCAGACCGACGGACAAACCGAGAGGACCAATCAAACTCTGGAACAGTATTTACGCTGCATGCTGCAACAAACTGAAAAAACTTGGAAAGACATCCTTTGGATAGCCGAATATGCCTACAATAACTCTGTCCATTCGGGAACTGGGAAAACCCCGTTTTTTCTTTTGTACGGCAGTCACCCTCGAACCTCGGAGTTGGATTCCCTCCAAGATCTTGAAACACCAGCAGTAGACTACCTGCATTCTACAATCACCCAAGCCTTTAAGGAAGCTCTTTCTCACCTTCAAAGGGCTAAAAAACAATACAAGAAAGGAGCAGATCAACATCGGAAGGAAGCCCCTCAATATCAAGTAGGGGATCAAGTCTGGTTATCCACCAAATATCTACCTCTAAAAGGGCCACGCACATTCAACCCAAGATACCTTGGTCCCTATTCCATCACTACCATAGTAAACCCAGTAGCGGTCAAGTTGGACTTGCCCCCGCACATGAAGATACATCCGGTCTTCCACGTCTCCCTATTAAAACCCGTGCAACCTCAAACACGACTAACTAAATCTCCAAAACCTATCCTAGTTGATAGAGAACTCGAGTTTGAAGTCAAAAGCATTCTGGACTCCAAGATCTCCAAATCTAAACTATTTTACCTAATTGACTGGAAAGGCTACGGCCCCCAAGAGAGATCCTGGGAACCTGCTGAATATGTCCACGCTCCTCGCCTAATCAAAAGATTTCACCAAACATTTCCTGACAAGCCAAAACCCCCGGAGAAGCCCGGTTTGGGAGGGGCCTTGAGGGGGGGTACTGTCATGATCTCTGCTTCCAAAAGGTCAGGGTTTTCCCAACTCCCTTGGAAGCAGATCCATAACCCAGGTTCCGAGTGCCAACCAGTCCCAATTGGGACCTTTTGGACCCAGTCCTGGTGCCAGTGGCACCAGGCTCATAAATATGCCCAGTCCCAGCGCTGGAAGCGCCGGGCTCATAATGCTTGGGTGGACTTACCTGCAGCAGACCATGCTGCTTACTTGCCTGCCAGTTGAGCCTCTGATCCTCTTCTGTTTGGAACTACTTTTCCTGTTGGGTGGGGCAGGAGCCACTCCCTAGATTCAGAACACTGGAACTCTTCTGGAAAGCAGGAACTCTTTTCTTACCTAGGCGTGGCTGTGGAAGGAGACACCTAAGCACTACAGGAGGCTATTTAAACCACACCCGATGGATGAATCTTGCTTTGCGTTATTCTGCATCCTCTGCAGCAGAACGCTCATCGTGTCTTCTGCATCTGATCCTGGGCCTAAGGAAAAAGGCTTACCATCCTGAATCCAGTCTTCAGCAACACCTATAAAGACAAGAAAGAACAGGTTAGCATTACGGTCTTCAGTGACAGCTCTTCACTTACCTGGTCCATCGGCTGTCACCAACGCCTCGCGCTGCATTCCTGCATCTGAAAGACAAAAGCTTACCAACTCTTCGCACGCTCCGGAGGCCTTCGGCGCTGCATCCCGCATCTGAAAGACAAAACAAGGTGCGTTTAAAGACATTGGGGATCTTTAATACTCACGTGCCATTACTCCTTTCCACATCTAACCCAGTGGGTATTCCGGCACCCTGCAGCCGCTCCGAACTTGTACCTGCAAAATAAAAAGACAGTTAGAGCGCATCGTGAAGCAGGCAACAAGCGCTTACTTACTTGCTTCCAGGCGCTTCTATTCATCACACGGGCTCCATCTTCAACTCACTTCAGCCCGTCATCCCCCATCGCCGGAACCCTGCAAAACAAGAAACATCATTACTAAAGACTTTAAAGACATTAGAATTACTCGAAACTTACCGTTCGTGCAGTAAACGACGGACAGCAGTCCTCTGAAGTCAAGAGGCCTGCTCCCCTTATCCAGTGAAGAAACTGGTTACAGCACCCTGCCCCGAGGCAGATGGAGAGCACGGCGTTCACTTACCTAAGGTGAGAGCATTAACCTTTGGCGTTCTACAGGAGAAGAGAAAGGGAAGAAGAGAGAGACCTTCAATAACCCAGTTCCTTAATCCCATATTTTCTATCTGCAGACATCTTACCCTTCGAGTCAGACATACAGTGCACAGAGATCCAGCCCAAAGAGCCAGCCGTGTGTTACACATCACCTTTGAAGATACGGTATACGCCCAGTCAAGACCGGCGCCTCTACGGGAATCAGGTGAGCGTTACAATAGCTGTATCCTGGGACCCCAGCGCCTGACACGCATATGCCCCCTTTGCCCCCAGCGCCTCACACTCACACACAAGTACATTTATAATTAATGTCTGAGTGCAAGGCGCTGGCACACTACTGGGCAAACATGGCATTTTTCACTGGCCATGGTTGATAAAGCAAGCATGATAAGTGTTAATATGTAGCTAGATCGGCATTTTAATGCAGCCAGTTTAGTCATTTCTTACTGTGGCATGACATTTTTTATTGGGCATCTTTGATCGCAAGCATGCTAAGTGTTAATATGTCGCTAGATTGGCATTTTAATGAAGCCAGTCCAACCATTTCTTATTGTAGTATGACATTTTGCATTGGGGATCTTTGATAAAGCAAGCATGATCAGTGGTATTATTCTTTCTGCTGACTGACATTTTTTATTGGGCATGATAAGTGTTCTTATGTAGCTAGACTAGCATTTAAGTGCAGCCAGTCTAGCCATTTCTTTGTGTGGTATGACATTGTGTATTGGGCATCTTTGGGAAAGCAAGCATGATAAGTGCTATTAGTGGTGTGGCAGGATTGCTATGCTGTGCTATGTTATGCAGGATATCTATGCTATGTTATGTTAGGATATGTTATGCAGGATTATAATTAGGTTATGTTATGTAAGATTATTATTATTAGGATATGGTATGTAGAATTCTTCTTATGCTATGTTATACAATGCTATGTTATGGTATGCTACATTTGGCTCTCCCATATAGTGAGGCCTCAGACTCTCCAAGTCACGACCCTCTGCCCCCACCTGCTGTGTCCCTCTGCACGCAGCACCCCCAGACAGGCCCAAACCCCTCCTAGGGCATAGGACATGTCAGACCTTCCTTTCCGCTTATTCACTACAAGTATAGCCATAGCCCCATATATGGGAGATAAGAGAAGGGGTTCTGCAAGAGCCGCTTATCCATAATGCAACACAATGTCCCTGGATGCTGCATCACAAGGTCACAAGTAAGATGTAGACAGTTCTTGCCAAATGTCTACAATATCATGCCAAGTAACATGCGCATTGTGAAAGTACAGAACTATATTAGTGTTTGCCTATGATATGCTATATAAACCGGCAGTGTAGGGTGGGGGCACTAGAGAGAGCTTTGTGTGCCAAACTGCTTGAAAACATGCATGCTGTGTTCCTGCATCTCTGCTGATTATGTCTCTGTATGCTGTGTATTTGCTGCCTAATACTAGTGGCGTGATTTACCATCAGTATTTGTCTCTCCCCTTATTTGCTTTTATTGCTTAGTTGCTGCAAGCTGAGGCCAGCCCTTGCAAAGGGGCCCACTCTTGGCTATGAAAGAAATGATGCTGTGAGTCTGGCCAGGACTGTGCAGGAGTTATTCTGAAGGGCTGCCATCAACCACGACCACAGGCCGACTCATAAGGTCCTCATCATAATACCAGAGGGCGCTGTTAAAAGCATGACACGCCTGTTATCTTCAAAGTTGCCAAACTCAGCGGGGTCTTTGAGAAGTGACCCTTCGGGAAATCTCTGTCGCAGCGCACGGCAGTGGACCTGTATGATTATCCTCATACTGTCTGGTAAATACAACCTGCCGCTTATTTTTTGTTTCTCTTCTCTCTCTCCTTTTTCCATCTCTCAACACTGCACTAGATTTTGACTAAACGACGATTTGCAATGTTATGTATTGACTGTCTCTCTCACTGCCTTTCCTGGTATGTTTTGCATGCGTCTGCTGCTACGTAGATAGCACTGCAGCTCTGCATGCAGTGTATCTGTTGTGCTTCATATAGTTAGTGTCATATGTGTTTTTTCTCCAGTGTAAAGATACATGCTCAAGATGAGTACCCATGAGCGAATTAGTGCATCAGGCTTATCCTGAGCGTAGGTCATTACAAGTGCTGGTTCACTAGATCAATAGGAAGCAGAGTAAACGCTGAATAGAAAGAGGGTGATTTTATAGATGAATGACCTAGGCCGTAGTATCATTGCCAGGCACAACATTTTGAAAGTGATGACCCACATTTTAGGTCTGCATAGCGTCTAAAGGTGCATTTTCAAGTACCCATATTGTGGCAGAGCAGGTCCCTGCAGTCACAGGCACTAACCGTCCCCCTTTTTAGAGCAGCTCACTGCAGACGTAGAGCAGCGTTGGGGGGCTGCCATAGCTCACACAGAAGAAAAATGTTGTCAAAATATTCTTGCCAAACATGAAACAATGATAAAGGCAAGCACTAATCTACAGAATTCTTTCCCTGAGTAGTTCTTTTTAAAAGGGGCTTTCCTGAAAACAACAGGGTCTATTGTGTACATGTGATTACTGTCTGGTTGTCATGTTCCTGTGAAAACAGTTTTGTGTCTACAACGTCATGGTTGCCAGTGAATTTTGATGTATGTTGTTGGGTTGTCATGTGAGGTTTAACTGTTAATGTTGCAATTCTTTTTGCTGCTCACACTGTTTGAAGACAATGTTTAGATACTCATTGCATTTTCTTGTGATTTAGACAATGGGCTGTGTGCTGTCACAGTCGATTTCTGGTTTTGGAGCTAGTGAGACAGGATGCTGTCATCAAGTTAAGTGAGTTGCTGAGCAAGAGGTTTGTGTGTGCCGCAATATAGGTATGACCCAAAGTGACCTTTTACAATTGACCTTTTGCACAATTGATATAATTACAGTGGTCCTAATTGACCTTTGACCTTTATATTATTTTAGTTATTTTATATATGTGTTGGGTTGGTTTTGGATTATAAATAATATAAGGGAATTGGGTGAGGGGCTGCAGGGGGTTTTGGATTGGGTGGGGGATTGCGGGGGGTTCCCCCCGCATATATGTCCTAATTGACCTTCTAAATTAGGTCAATTCTCCAGAGGTCAATTCTCCCGAGAAAAGGTCAATTAGTATACAACCGCCATATACACACGGTTTGTGAGTAGGGGGTCCAGGTGTGTTGTCGCAGCACCCCAAGGTTTGGACACTGGTTCCAAGGTATTTTCCACTGGGTGTCTATTAAGGGTGCGTGCTCAGGTTAATTGTTGTGTATTCCTGTGGGCTGCCGTTTCCATGATTGCAGCTGACAGCATTGTCTTGTGTTTTTTTCTCCACTGCTGTGTTATTCAGCCGTGGTTTGCCTTGCCATGCAATCAGAGGATTGCTATGGTATGCCATTACCACAAAAACTTGGCCTACGCCAGACATCTTTTATTGGATGCCTGCAGGCCTGCCACATTTGGGGAATTGCGTTATTCCCTTGGGATTCTTAATGATTGTGATTTTATATTTCTTTATATTTTATATTTTTAGGTCAATGAAATGACTTTGTGCTTATTTTCTTGATTATTGTGGGCACGGTCAAGGTATTGTTTGCTGCGGTGCACTATCGCCATGTCCATGCATCAGACAACGTAGTGCCATCACTTAGTGCCACAGAAATACCTACATGCTTTACTTCCAGGTCTTGATTGACAAGAAAAGAGTTCCTTCTTAACTAAATTTGCGTGATTCGCCTCTCACCTTCATTGCTTTTACTCATTACAACATTCAGGCGACGTTGAGGGCCTTTTGGCCATTCAGGAGTTAAGTACCAAATATGATTGCTGAGATAAGCCTGATGCGGTCCTCTGGTCCATCTTGTCTTACTTTATCTTTATATTCAGCAAACTCTATCAATCCTTGCTTGCTCCTGTCTCGCCTTGTGTACCACCTCTTCTGTTTGTCTTTAAACTATCACCAACAGTAAATACCAATTGCGGGAAGGTTATTTGCACCGCCCTTCTTGATCTGAAGTAGCTGCGGGCCTACCTCCTTCGTGTCTCGACGCTCTTTGATGTCTAGACTTAGCAATAGGCTCTGACTTACTCCTACTTTAGGGACTAATGCCTTCTTCATGTTTTCAATGTATGGGGAATTCACCTGTAAATATTTAAAAGTGTGGAATGTTTTGATGCGGGTACAAAAGGAGTTTCAGAGGCCACTTGAGGGGTTGCTTCATGCAGATCACCTTATTGTCTTGCATGAGGGTTTGGAACAAAGAAAGTATAAAGTGTCTGAGGGTCATTGGTCAGCTTATTTCACCTGGTACAAAGTGTCTATGCACAGATTGCGTGACAGTCAGATTACATAACTTAGGAACTCTTGGGCTAGGTAATAGAAGGAATTAGAGCAGTACAAACATCCCTCAAATGCTGGCCGGCCAAAAAGTAAACACACTTGCAAAAACAGACCCATACCCAAGACACTGTTAAAGAATACCTTTCAGAAGCACCTACAGTGCCACCTGGAGACCTTTTAGATGAACTAACTACATGCTCACATCACCTGAGGGCCTGTTAACCTCCTTTTCAGCCCCCAACTCTACCCGCCACGCTACCTCCTCCACCCACCACGCCACCACCAACTGTCGCATTCCCCCAAAGGCCCACACCACAGCAAGCTGCCAGACAAGCTAACCCCCACCACGTCCCCTGCCTCTCACAACCCGCCTGCACCCCGGGCCCCCTTATCTTCCTCTCCCACCACAACTTCATCTTCATACCCTGCCCTGCATCCCCTTCCGCCACCAGCGGCCTCTACCTACACATCATCCTGGACTCTCTCACAGCCAAAATGGGTTCCCAGCTCGATCTACATTCACTCCCCTGCCTACCACACAGTACTAAAGGCACATGTCTGACTCAATCTGCCAGAAATACATTGTGGATTTGCAGGCACTGTCTGACTCCTATGCTGTTATCTCCAGGTCAAGACAATTTACCAGGAAAGATATTCAATTGTCACATTCATTAATGCCTGAAAAACCCTCCCTACACACAGTGGATGCCTCAACATTCTCTGCTCCATCCACCCTTATGCCTATGCGCACCTTCCCTCAGGCTACTACTGTTGCGGAAACCTATGAGTATTCACACTCCCTGGAGATTCACTGACTTGTTACAATTCCCCATGCTGGCTGATAGCCACCACTGCCTTCATGGAACTTTTGGACTCAGTGATTGCCTGTTATGATCCCACCATTGGGGGCCTTAAACAACTCCTATGACCTGTGCTCAAAGACACTCTATACAAAAACAAATTATTAACAAACTTCAATGGCCTGACACACTAGGCAAGGTGAGGCAATTGCTGCTAATATTACTGCTCTTACCACCCTCATCAAAGGAAATACTTGGTTGAATTTGACTGGGGAAAGATTACATCTTGCAAACAAAACCAATGTGAATCCCCATGACTTCCTACCTAGATTGACTGACTGTTTTTTCAATTTTTTATTGTCACTGGTGTACTTCCGGATATTTCTGACAGTATACCAAGTGTTCAGGTGGGAGGGGTAAGCTGAATGTATTGAAAAAGCACTAGAAGCAGTTCAACATTTCTATGACAAACTCAAACACCAGGAGCAAGTTGGGGCAACCCGCCTCAGGGATTTGCAGTTACAGCAGGCTCACCAAAAGATTGACTCTGGGGGTCAGGGATGCCCAGGTACCTCACACCAGCCCTATGAATCCTTGGCTACCTATTTCACCAGGGCCACAAGTAATAGCAGATTTATGCACACCCATTTTTGCCTGCCCAGCAACACCTGCCAAGGCAACCGTTCTGTCTATGTTGTAAGCAGACAGGCTACCTCATACATTCCAGACCACAGATATATTGCCCCACTACTGCTCGCAAAGATTTCATTCCTCCTAACAGTTCTATTTGCTACTCTATACCCACACCACCTTCTCCCCCTATTCCTAACGAGGGCTGCCAGGACATTCAGATCTCCTATGGTCCACAATGACATTGCCAGTCTGACCATGCCATCCTGTCTGCTGCTTTGCTACCACTGGACTACTGACACTGGTGCCAGGTGCTCCACACTCCGAGCTGCTGGATTTCTAAATGTGGATGTCTCCAACAAAATTATCAATGCTGTTGGCAAATCTGGCACCAGTGTCCCGCACCCGATATCACCGGAATTGTCTGTTTCCATTGTTCCCATCACTGAAAAGCATGCATTTCTGTTAAGCTCATGCTCACGTACTAATGTGTTAGGTATTGATCTGCTATGCAAGATGCATTATACCATTTATTGTTCTCCTGATGGTATTTATCTAGAGGTTCCTCAATCTAGGCAAGCTGAATGCTGGTTTCTCCTCCAACAGCCCACTCACGAAGAGCCTCCTGAGAGCCTCCTTCACTACTCACATCTGCACAAGCTACACAGGTACAACACCTTATTGCCTCAGTGCCAGTGGCCCTCTGTGCAGCACATGCTAATAAGGTAGGACACATTCTCTCTGCTTAACCGGTTCACATCACTCTCAGTACAGGGTTGCCTCTCCCACAGGGTCCCCAGTCCTGAATATCACCTCAAGCAGAGGAGGGTATCAGTGATGTATCTCTCCCCTCTTTTCACAGACTAGTAATCCCTCTCGTACACTTGTACCTGGTCCAGACGCCTATCGTATTTTTAAGTTTCCATACTATTCCTCCTCACCCTATGTGTCCGGAATACCCTATGACCCACCTGTCTCATTTTCCTGTTTTGCCTCAATGATTTTGACTCGCTCCATCCGTCTATTCTCCTCCCCAATGATTCAGCCTCTCTCGTTTCGTCCAGGCAAACTGTCCCGCTGTGTTCTCGTGTTTCTGATGATCATGTGTCTCCAAAAACTCTCCCTCACGCTGTTTCTCTGCGTCTTGCTTCCTGTCTATGGGCCTCATTACGGGTCGGGCGGTACGGAATTAACAGTGGCGGTAAACCCGCCGCCACTGTTAATTCTGGACCGCCCGATCCTGACCCCTGCAGGCGGAAGGTGATCTTCCCGCTAGGTCTGACCTGGCGGGTTGAACACCTCCCGCCTGCAGGCGGACGTGGAAACACCAGCACCACCACGCGATGGTGCCGGTGTTTCCATTTCCCCATTCCCATTGAGTCCTATGGGACTCAATGGGAAAGGGGATTTACACCATTCCGCCTCCGTGACTCCCAGGACACCGGGGCTGTAATGCCCTGGTAATTCCGGGAGTCACGGAGGCGGAATGGTAATACGAGTCTGGTGGTAACCAGGCGGTTTTACCGCCGCGGTTACTGCCGGACTCGTAATGAGGCTCTATGTCTCTTACGTCTGGTCTTTCCTCTAGCTCTCTTATTCGTGATTATCATGCCTTCTGTCTGCAGGTCGTATCCTCCCCTGTTTTGTTTCTTTATTCTTCTGTACTACACCTGCTTCTCTTGCTTGTTTAGTCTTCTTATTTGTTCTGTTGCTGTTCACTTTTTCTTTCTGGATCTCCTCCTTTAGATTGCTGCTCATTTCCTTCATCCCTCCACCCCCTTTTATTCTACTCCCTGCCCATCCCACCCATCCTCTGGCTGCTGTCCTCCACATGGCTATGTAGGCCAGAGGCCTGCAACCTGCTGCTATCCATGTGTGTTGTACTATGACTTCCATGATCCCATGCCAGATTTTTCACATGCGTCTTGCCTCTGCCTTCTTCTCAGTCCCCATCTGTGGACTTTATTGACTACCCATCTCTCTTCTCAAAGATTCAGCAGGAAGTCCTCTAGGATGTCATCTTCCCTCGGGGTTCCACTATGATTCAATACATGGATGACCTACTGTTAGCATCACTTTCCTTTCAGGTCTCCCTCGCCGACTCCGAAGTGCTCTTCGTTGCCCTGGAAGCAAAAGGATATAAAGCTGAAGTGAAGCTCTGCCTACCGACAGTGCGCAACATAGGACATATAACTTCCCATGGTGCTAGGCACCTTGCCTCTTCTCATGTGTCCTGCATCTTACATTGTCCCATGCCCACCTCTGAAAGGCAGCTCTGTGCCTTTTTAGGAATGAGCAATTTGTGTTGCCCCGGGATCCTTGATTATGCCTGCTCGGTTGCACCTTTGCAGAAGATGTTACATGACTCCCAGCCTGACAAGCTCACATAGTCTCCTGGTGCTTTCACATCCTTCACCAATATCAAGACTGCCCTCTATATTGCTACTGCTCTGGCCCTTCTGACTACTCTAAATCCTTCACCCGGTTCAGTGATGAGAAAGAGGGGTATGCCTTAGGCGTACTCACACAGAAGCATGGGGACCTAAAATGCCTTGTAGCCTATTTTAGCTCACAGTTAGACCCTGTAGCCTGTGCCTTTCCCAAATGTTTTAGAGAGGTAGCTGCTGCTGCCCTTCTCCTTACAAGAGCTGACATTGCCCTAACATGGGCTTGCACAGACAATATATACACTGATTCACATTACGCTTTTGGTATATCACGCGACTACAGGGCCCTCTGGAAACAGAGAGGTTACCTAGCTACATAAGGTACTCCCATTCCCAATGCACCCTAGGTTGAAGCCCTGCTTATTGCAATTCTGCTACTTTCCAAGTTGGCCATTATGAAGAGCAGGGTCCACACTCAACTTTCTGACAACACCATCCTCTCAAGCTCCTGTTGCTGTTCCACTGTTTCTCCTTTGAATTGAGGACCCCTAACATTTCTTTACATCCAGGCCTTCCTGTTCCATAAACTATGACAGAGATACACCTGTGCGCGAGAAGCCCATGATAAGGCCAGTTACTGTGCCACCTTCCCCTGAACTCAGCCTTACATCTGAATGATGATTGTGTGGTATCATATTGCAAAAGACTAATGCTTGTTGTCTGTCTCACTTCCAGCAAATATAAGAGGCTCTGCCTCGACCAACTGAAACGCTGTGCCACAGCCTCCTGCCGGGGGACTGTGTGGTCCTGAATTTGCATCAACGAAAATAATGCCTGCATCCTCGCTGGAAAGTTCCTAACAACGCACGCCACAGTATACACCAGCCAGTGTGTGAATGTAGCATCTCCACTAGAAAATTATAAACAGAAAAGATTTCAGGACAAAGACAACACATCGTCCACCATCAACAAAGACACAGCAAAGGTGCAATCTGCAGCGGTACAGGAGAAAGATAACCCTCTTCAGCCGCCCACTGAGTTCCCAGCAGCTAAAACACTGTTGACTCCACTGCTAGTATTTCTCAACAACAAAGTTCTGCTTCCTGTCCCAAGGTACAATTTGCAGAGTACGGCCACCATCTCACCTGACATCAACAGGTGAACCATCGCTCTCAAAAGATTGTTACCCTTGTCTCATATGGATGGGCCATCACTCTCAAATGTTTTTGGTACCCTTGTGTCCAACGGGAACCCCCAACACTCTCGAATGTTATTGTCACCAAGCAGCAAGAATAACGATGCACACCTGGAGTATAGGTGCATAAGTGCTCCAGCCAAGGGGGTTTCTGGAGGCCAGCAGAGTGTGCCCAGCATGGCAGCTGATTTCTTCAAGCTCTTTGCAACTGTCATTGCCATTCTGGCAGGGATCCTGAACTTATCATCTCTCCTGTCTACCGGGTCCTGTAACAACACTCTTTGGAATTTTTGGGCATAAGGCCTCAATCTGCATAGGGTTGGACTGCAAAAGCTAGGAATAGTAACCTTATTAAATGTGAATTATTTTCACCATGTTCATTACCATGGTGTTTGTTCTGCCTCACCCTACATCCACCATACTACTCTAAGACACCAACACCTTTATCATTTTTTCTTGGGCCTATTCAGACCTAATGAATGGCTCTGATTGCTATGTATGCTCCCACACTCCTATGAACAGCACTGGGGGGATTCCCTTCATACCCGTCCTGTTCAATCTTGCTGAATGGTGTTATAACCTCCTAAAGAGTGACTCTTCTTTTCCCAAGATGACTCATCCCCTTTCCCGTGGATTATTCTACCCCATCTACAGCAATGTGCTGCCTCCCAAGAGACCCACTGCATTTGTTCCAAACGCTCTGATCGCTTTCACCGCTTTCCAACACTTTTGGGTTCACTGAGCTCTTCCATTCTAGATGGTATTTTAATTATTGTTGTTATAACTGCTTCTTTTGCAAGGATAGATTTTCTTATTTGCTGCCTTCTGTCATGCTATGCTAGATAGTTGGCTCGCACTTGCACACCGAAGCCAGACTGCTGCCACTTGAAATAGAAAGGTTTCCAGTTTCCGAGACATTTTGAATGTGCAACACTGATTGAGCGGAATTTTTGAATTAGGAACTCTTAGGTCCAACATCTCTGTCTCTACGAACAACATTGTTTCAGTAGCAATCCCTGTGCCACTCCACCCTATCCTTATTTCACCCATATACCTGGGTATCTTTGATTGAGATTATATCCCAATTCTGCTCCCTGTGGTCTATGCCCTGTTCAGGGATGACAAAATAGGGGGTTATTGTGGCATTGCTATGCTATGTTATGCAGAATGGCTATGCTATTTTATGCTAGGCTATGTTATGCAGAATGGCTATGCTATTTTATGCTAGGCTATGTTATGCAGGATTTTTATTAGTCTTTATTATGTAGGATTATTGTTATTAGGCGTTGTTACATATGATTCTTCTTATGCTATGTTATGCAATGCTATGCTATGGTATGCTACACTTGGCTCTTCCATATAGTTAGGCCTCAGACCCTCCATGTCATCTGCCTCTGCCCCCTGCGGTGTCCCTCTGCACGCAGCACCCCAGACGGGCCCAAATGCCTCTTAGGGCAGAGGACAGGTCAGACCTTCCCTTCTGCTTATTCTCTACAAGTATAGCCGTAGCCCCATAAATGGGAGATAACAGAAGGGGTTCTGTGATTGATGCTTATCCATAATAAAACACGATGTCCCCACAGCGCTGTGTCACAAGGTTACACATAAGATGTCAACAATTCTTGCCAAATGTCTGCAATATCGTGCCAAGTAACACCCCCATTGTGAAAGTACAGAAACATATTATTGTTTGCCTATGATATGCTATATTAACCGGAACTATAGGGTGGGGGCATTAGAGAGAGCTCTGTGTGCCAAACTGCTTGAACACTTGCATGCTGTGTTCCTGCTTCCCCGCTGATAATGTCTCTGTATGTTGTGTATTTGCTGCCTAATACAAGAAGCCTGATTTACCATCAGAATGTGTCTGCTTATTTGCTTTTATTGCTTAGTTGCTGCAAGCTGAGGCCGGCCCTTGGGAAGGGGCCCACTCTTGGCCATGACATTAGGATGTCAAACTGACATTTTTATGCAACCAGCTAGCAATTTCTTATTGTGTTATAATATTTTGAATTGGGCATATTTGATAAAGCAAGCATGGTAAGTTTTATTATGTAGCTCGACTGTCATTTTAGTTCAGCCAGTTTGGACAGGTTTTCATACTTTGGCATGCATGTTTAACGGTAAAGTAACAGAGTATCTTCAGGAGTATGTTCTTACATGGGGCTACTGCCATATATTGACAGAACAAATATGGACATGTTTTCTTATGGTATCATACTGACATTATGCGCAGAGCACACATGAATATGTTCTTAAATGGGAATAGTAGGGTTTTAATTATTGCTTGTGAATTGCTATTGTTTATGATTTGTTGAAAAAGCGAAAGAAAGCTCCCCTAGACGAGGAAAGACCATGTTGTACAATATAGGATGAGTATTCATAAATTGTTCAGGTGAATATCCCCTGATGCAGGGAAAGATGACATCATAAAGTGAGGAAAAGTGATGAAGTGATGTGGGGAAGCCCCTCTTAAAACAGGGGAAGACAACACTGTATATAAAGTAATGGTCCTATGAGGAAAGGACAGGTTCTAGAAGTCAAAGGAACGTGAAGAGGGTTGAGTACCCTCACATCAAGGTAAGGGGGCAGAGGAATGATCTACATATTTGTGTAGAGAAATACACTTTTTATTGCAGGTATTGTTATTAGTTGTGTAAATAGAGAAATTTGTTGTAAGGCATTATTAGCACACTGTGCATATAGAGGTGTTTGTGGGCAAAGAGCGTTTGACAATTGCACAAGTGAAGGTGTTCTAGGGTTTGGTGTGTTATGACGATTATGGGAATCATTGGTTTAGTGGTGTGCTGTGACCTTTGAAATTAGACCCCCCTCATCTGTGTATTTATGTTGGAACTTCGTGTTATTATGGATACTTCGTTGGAGCATATATGTAAAGCACTTCCTCAATGTAAAGGAAACCATTTTAAATTATCATAAAGAATGGGTTCAGGGAACAGTGGGTAAACTGTTTGAATCATGGCCCAAAGAGGACATGAACAGAGAGAATGTACTAGATCATATGCACACCGACCTGTTGTCAACATTTAAAGAAAAAAAGTTGAAAAATAGATACAGCATACTAGATCTATGGAAAATGTTTGTAGAAGAAGACATGCCCCTGAGAATGGTAACGAGTGCAACAACAGTGTAGATCATGACACAGTGTATTCTGATGGAGAATTAGAGGACGATGACCATGGGTCGGAGACAGAGGACCCAGATGAAGTAAAACTATGGGGCCACAGAATTAGACGACAACCTGTTTGAATGGCCCTAGCCAAAAGTAAGAAGCAATGGAAAATATTGCAGTATAAAAAACAAAGAACCCAGTTCCTTTTGCTGCAGAAAGTACCAGAATAATCTCATTATGTACTTTGGCTCCACATGGATCAGGGCAACTTAATGTGCACTTTGCCAACGCTCTTTGCCGGAGCTGGCAAGTGGATTTATGCCCCAGAAAAGCACACAGAAGGAATCACTTTAGCGGTAGGAGATATAAATAGTTTGTTCATCTCCCTGTTGGGAGAGCAGGCTGATGAGATATGGTAAAGGGCAAGGCATAAGGGAGTCATATTTAGCACTATCCCCCATGCTGACACTCTTGTTTAACAACTGTCAGGCGCAAATATGGAAAGTTTTGAGCAACATGGTCCCCGATAGACCTGACATAAATTCTGTCATGGCTCGCATGATAAAGGTAGACGAGGACTCCCCAATCTATATCCAGCAGATACAAGAGATGTGGAGGTTAGAGACGGGAAAGGCTTAGGAGGAAAATATCACCTTTGTACCACATGTTTCTGAAGGGTCTCCCTATAGAGGTACAAGCAGATTTGAATAAGGTGTTTGGGATTGAAGCAAAGGGTTTGCCTGAGATGCAGCCACACATAATACATTATTGCAGACAGAAACAGGAGAAGGAGAAGGATAGGGCAGATCAAACCCATATGGTAGTGCAGAATAAACTGGCTAAGTTAAGCATGGAAGGGTCGGTAAGAATGAGCACCATGGAAGGGCAACCTGAACATAGCACTTTGAAGGAAAGGACAGAAGGGCCGGCAGATGATGAAGTGGAAATGGACGTTTTTCATAGGGGAAAAGGAGGTTGTCAGAGAGGTTGAGGGAGTTTATTTGAGGGCATGAGACCCAGAATCAGGAGGCAGTGTTCGTCCTGTGGGAGGACAGTTTATTTTGCATGAGAATGCAGATGTAGACCGACAATGCCCCATCACTCTAATGTCATAGGGCATTGCCCCACCTTTTACCCACAACCCCAAATTCTGTAGCACCAGTTTGCCCCATATGCCCCAGGCCCATGCAACCACAACCAATACAATATCTGGCACCAACTCGCAAACAGTCACATATGCAGGTGTCGCCTGCTTACCTGTGGAATATGAACCTCTTGCACAGGGGATGATAACTCACTACACAAGAGTAATCGTGTTAGGGGGCAATGCCTTCCAGCTCCCAGGTACAAATGGTCACTTACTAGGACAGCCCACAGAGAGCTTCGACGTGCCCAGTACTATCAGTTACTGATGACCCAGATGAGGAACCCTGAGTGGGAGTGAAGATAGGAGATCAAATATTTTCTTTTTTTGGTCGACACAGAGGCTCCCAAGTCCTGTATTATGGAGGGAGGATCTCTTTGACGGACAAAATAATGGACACACAGGGATTTTTCGGGGCTATTGTATCGTTTTCTTTCACCAAAGACTTACCCATCACAGTAGGCACACAATAAGTGACAGCAGCTTTACTGAATTCACGACACACCCCAGGGAACCTCTTGGGCAGGGACCTCATGAGTAAGCTGAATATGACATTTCATTCGTAGAGGAGGGTATAGTATGTTCCACCCCAGGCACTTACTGTGCAAGGGCTGTAGAGGCTGCGGGAGCCCAGAAAACCCAAAAACTGGACACGGGCAGGTGCCCAATCGAGATCCAGCTACATTAACCATATCAGAGTCCCATAGGACTTTGATATTCAAGGCTGGGACAGCCAAAAGCATTACAGGAGCCAGAAAAAACATGAACATTAGATACTGGCTGACACCCACAAGAGACTCTGTTGAGTTAAAAACATCAGAGGGCCAGAGGGCTTTGGGGAGAATTAGAAATACACATGGTAGTGATCAAGACTGGGAACAGGGAGACCCCAGAGGGTTCCATTGCTCAAACTCAAAGCAAGAACAATATCAAAGCCCAGGTAAACAGTGGTGGAATCGCAGTAAGAAAATCATGTGTTGCTTTAAAGAATGGAAAGTACTGGATGTGTATGCAGACTTAAGACTTGCCATTCAGAACCAGGAAAGAAGATGGAGCACTGTATTGTACATTTGAAAAACTTTGACCATTTGATGAACATTATTTGAGAGGAACCCCAGTAGCATGGGCAGGCAAAACCTGAGTGGAAAGGCTTCTCCTCTGGTCTACTGTTTAGTTACATTATTCTAAATTGGCAGGGGTAGATAGCAAGTAGGTTTGTGCTGAGGGCTATTTTGTTTTGGACATTTGGCAATCACCCTTAGTTTAGTTTATAACATAGGGATTTACTCTCATAGCAATAGGGATTGATAGGCATGTTCTTATTATTTAAATACAATCTCCTTGAACATGCTAAGTACTAGTCTGACTCCTTCTGGTTCGCTACACAACTTGTTCCCACAGTGAGTGATTTGTCCCTATGCTATCCTCCCAACTTAAATGCTGTGCTTTCGAGTGCTTGGTGTGCTATTATAAGTTATGCCATCCTACATCATGTCGTGTTTAAACTTCTGGGACATGTTGTACAAAGTTAGTTCTGTTGCAAATTATGCACTTTCTTTTTTTAAATACAACTTTGCCGCACATGTTTTATTGAAATTGTGCTTTTGATGTACAGCTTGCTTTTTGTTTTTGGGGGTGTTCTCTCTCCCACTCTAAACCCCAAGACCTCTTCGTGGACTTCCACTACCTCCCTCGCTTCATCTATACCCAACTCTGCTACACACTTGTGTTTACTTTGTTAATTCTCCCGTCCCAACTGCAAGCTTGTAACTGAATTGCATTTCATTTGTTTTAAGTGAGTTTTGCCCATTTTGTTTTTATTTATTGAATTAAATATGCATTCCCCCTTTCATTTAATTTAGTTTTTGGGTTATAATGCTATTTTGGGTTATGCAGGATGATTATGTCATGTTATGTACGGTCATATAATGTCATCTACTTTCAAGTTGTTTCACATTAATGTTATGTTGCTCTTTACACGGACAAAGGTGCTTTGAAGCAACCAGAAGGTAATGGGTAACCCTCCAAAAAACACTCAAATGAAAACATAAATTCTACATCAGCACAGCAACTAAATTGTGAACAGAGCCGTAACACGCCCCATTTGAAATTAAAATCTCCATGCATCCATGACATCTTTTAACAGGACTAGGTTACTGTTTCCATGGCCAAGAAGAGTAGGCATGGCTGGGATATGCAGATAAACACCCATACGAGCCTAACCTGAGTCCGAGAACGGTCCTGGCCACTCACAGCTATACTCATCTATGTAAAATTCCTAGCAGGCCTCAAGAGTTTCCAGGAAGCCTGGTCCAGGGCATTGTTCCGAGAGGCTCCACAGTTCAAAGCCCATCGTTATGTAAAAATGCCCATAGTTTTTCATAGCTTTGCGATCTATAAATACTGGTTTTCTAATGCCCATTCATGACTTAAGGAAGTAGGAAGAATGGCTTTGTTAGCCTGTTCTCTCTTCATGGTTTCAACATGCCCAGCCTCACAATGGCATCATGGTCATGTGAAAGGCTGAAAATGCTGCCCACACTTGGTCTATCATATATACTCATGCCCTTTGAAGATTTTGCACAAAAGTGTGCCAAACGGTCACTTTATACAGAAGAACAGATATCTGGCTCATCTCTTCCGAACTCTGCTTTTTTTCACAGAGTTTATGCCTAACCTGGCTACTTGAAAGTGTATGTCTTTCCCTCTTCATCCTTCATTGGTCACACCATTGTCCTCCTCCTACTCCACTCCCTATATCTTTCCCTTTCTTTGCAGACATCAGTCTGGAAACCCCTGGCAGGGGCACAATATGCCACGTTCCAGACAAGCCTAAGTGATCTGAGACTACTATTGTGGTGCATAGCACAACATAAAGAAAAACACTGGAAAATGTTGTCACGCATATTGAAAATTATGCGATTTTGAAGGGAGTTGCAAGAATGGACGTCGCCTTCCTGAAATACATCCATTCCCAGCTGTTGCTGTGGAAAGATTTCCAGATGCACAATCCTCACAGATCAGCATTCCACTTGCCTCTAAGTCCACTTTGGAGCAAATTCACTTGTATTTCAAACCCATTCTCTCTCTTTTGGACCTGAAGGTTTTCCTGGCTCTTTAGGTGTAAGGACTGCTCAGGGGTGTACAACAAAGAGAGGTTTGTCCAGTAAACATAGATGTTTTTCTCAAAGCCATCTGATAGCCTTACTAGCCAATTGCAGCTCATGGAAATTGTTTGAAAGTTGGGGTTTATATGCAGGATAGTCATAGGGGAGCCTGACAATTACCTCAGATGGACAGTCTCCAAAATGCCCCTGGAATCCTCCAAAGTTTTCTGGTAGGGCGCAATGACTACTGTGGTAGCAGTTTAAGGTCAGTATCCTCGGCAGGAAACCTGCACACTGAAAGCCACCCAAACCTGAAAGTGCCTCCACAGTCAACCACTTATCCCTACTAAACAACTGACGGCCTGGGGCCTGAAGGGCCCTTGAGTTCTTATTTGTTGGGTGCCCTAGTGTTTACATTGATGGCTCGCAGCCTGAAAGATTTCCTTCATGCTCTTCAATTCAGTTAGGTTGCCCCACTGTAGAAAAAGTGATGTGCAAGAAACAATCATCCCAGAGTGGAATGCTATAAGTCATTTAACAAATAAACCCTCTTCACAGTGTAAAGGAACCCTGACATACACCATGATAATATTTCATCAGAATATAAGTGTTGGCTTGTAACATATCGTTCAAGGTGTCTGTCGATCCGTAGCAGCCCATCCTACCCTTGCACTCTTCAACTACATTCACCTTTCACACGGTCGTAGACCACGCTGCATCTGGACTGATGGCTTGGCAGTCCCAAATGGTTATTCTTGGGTTTGCCCCATGGAAAACTTAAAAAGGTAAACCCAGGTCAAAAAGCTGCCATTGAGCCAACCGCCAGGGGTCACGCAGCAACATGGCCACTTGATCTGTAGCTCCCGCATCCACCAGAGTAAAGGCGATGAGATTGAGCACGCCCGAGCCACCTCCAGTGCCGCAGTTGTGAGAGGGTGATGCCTAGGTGCTGAGAAGCCCCAGACCTGTACTCTGCTCCCAGGTGGGCTACTGTCCCTGGATTAAGAAGCCTGCCTCACCCCCGCCAAACAAGGAGGGTGCGGATTAGAGGCCGCAATGGCAAGGGCCTTGATGGGAAGCAGTGATGGGCACTGCTGGTATACCCAGCCCCTTTGGGGAAGTCGGAGGGAGTTGCGTTGGTGCTGGGGAGCTCATGCAACCACCTGGCTATGAGTCCGCACTCACCCAGGGAGATTAACTGCCTGCAAACTGTGAGAATGGTGAAGCGGGGTAACAGACACCGCGTGCACCGAAGGGTGCCTGGAGTGACAGTCTACAGTCTGGCCCAGCCAATGCAGGAGTATGGAAGAATGAAAGCAGCATGTTGGGACGGCATATAACAGAACAGCTACTGGAATCAGCTGCACAATTGATACAAACTCAGGGGAATATTGAAAAGGGCAGGCCAGCCCAGGGAGGCAGTTCAAGCCACAGGGAGAGGAGGCCTACAGGATACGAGATTGGAAGACAGGTTCAAGACTGCAGGAGGTTCTCCAAGCAAGACATTGCGCCAAGGAGGAGAGCCTGGCCGGTCCACTGTAATGTTGGTGCATTGGCATACTGCACCTCGGGGTACTGCGAGCTTGAGAGGAGGCCTCCATAGGACATTTTCTTACTTAGCGCCAGAGGAGAAGCAGACAGTTTTCACACACCATAGGGTCCCGACCTGCACGCAGCCTCAGAGGAGGGCCCCACAGTAGATCTGAGTTGGCACCAATGGGTGAGGAACCTACAATAAAACCTGGAGGCACCGCCCTGTTGGGTGCGCCATGAAGTAGGAGACTGAAGGTCCTGGATCTGGTCACCTTGCCATCAAAGATCATATTGGGGGCATCCTGCACAAATCAGGCTCTCTGTGGAGACCTGCAGGCATCTCTGACCGACCTCAAGGGAAGAGTTGAGACCATTGTAAAGACTGGTACGGGGTGTCTGTACTTCCGCTCTCTATAAGGTAGAGGAGAGGCACAGAGGACCCCAGCCAAGATTCTATATTATTGGTAACGTAGTCGAGCAATCAAGGCCTAGCTTCTCAGGAGGTGATGCAGGCTGGTTCTTAAGTACAGTGTAGTCCCCGAACCCTCACAAAGGAATGTCCACACACTGTATTACTGGAAACACAGTCTTTATATAATTAATATTCAAAGGTATGTACACAATCACAATAACGCACTTTGTACTCAGAAGTCAATAATGATAAATATATACAAAAAGTGCATCAACTGTGCGGTTAAATTGTCACACAGATCAATAACGAGGAAACCAGCAATAGAGATAGGAAGGAACGCAAGATGGTTGAAACAATAGGCAGAATGCTGACCCCTACCGCTAGGCACAGTTCTGTGTGGAGATCCCCCCACCTGGGCAACCTGTAAAATAAAGATATATAGCACAAGCCCAGCCCATGTAATGTTCAATAGTCTTATTTCCTCCTATTAAGGTTTTACCCCCCAATGTACCTGGTGGAGTAGAGTTCTCCGAAGATGCGTCGACCGATCCTTCTTGAGTGACTCCCTTTAAAGCAGGAGCCATGGATCGTCAAGAGGCGTCGAGGAACTCAGCGTTCGGTGTCGGGGAATCGACTGCCCTTCTTGAGTGCCCTCCCTTTAAAGCAGGAGTCACGGGTCATCGAACGTCCGACGGTGAACAGGTGGAACTACGGCAGTGAAGTGGCAGCTTCGTTCCTAGCGGTGCTTGTCGACGACAGAGCGTTGGCGTCCTGCAAGGAAGAGGCGTGCGGGGCACCTCGGTGACGAGAGTTCTGGACCGCAAAGAGATGATGAAGAACGGTGGCCCAGCAAGGGCGTCGAGTCGTCGGCGTCTCTGTGGTCCTTAGGTGGCGGGAAACCCACCGGCAGATGCTCCTCGGCACGTCGACGGTTAGGCCTTCTCCAGCGGGATAAAGCGGGCGACGATGCAGACGAGAGTGTCCGATGATCAAATGAAGTTCTTAGGCAAACGGGAGCACGGCGGCTCCGGTCGGCGACGGCAGTCGTCGACAGTGGCGGACAACAGTCCGAGTGCTTCTCTTTGAGATTCCGCGGCAGTCCCTGTCTCGGGTCGGCAGCCTGTCGAAGGTCTGCCTACCAGGGAGCTTTGGCAAAGATCAGCTGTGCACGATGGTCCCTCGTAGCTCGGGAAGAGGGCGCCTTACCAGGTCCTCTCTGGGTCAGTCCTTGGAGACACAGCAGCTTTCAGATTGTGAAGGAGAGCAGCAGCAATTCTTCTCATCCAGCGGGGCTTCAAGGTCAAGCTTCAGTTACTCCAGTTACTCGTCGTAGTGAACCTCAGCTTCTGAACACGATTCCTAGCAGTGAGAGGTCCCCAGATATACTGTTGATCTACCATTCATTCCGCTGGGTCACACTCAAGCATCCAATCACCACTAAGGGCATTCATGCAGACAGGCAGCCAATCAGGCACACGGGGCATTCAGGCCATTCACTTCTCTCCAGACACTCACAACAAGTAATGTGTATTGGGACAAGTACCGAGCCATTCAACACTCCAAACTGCATTCATACCGGTTTCGGGCAGGGCTGTCTCAGTCATTGTGTCAACCACCAGATACTAGACATCCACAACACAGAATACATATTCGTCATACACTCTATTCACCCAGGTCCCACCCACAGGAGGTACCCACAACATACATCACCGGGAAGGCCCCAGCTAGTCTGGCCGGGCCTTCACGACAACACCATATATGGCACTTCCATCCAACAGCCAGTCAGGGGGAAGGGACAGAGTCAGGGCTTCCCAAGACTTTGGGAAAACAAGGTAATGGGTAATAGAAAGCAAGAGGCCGCAGGGGCCATTTTGTTTTCCATCCGGAATCAACTGATCCCAATGGAAGGGCCAGGGTATCCCAAAATGGAGGATAATCTTGCGCACCTGTCAAATTCAGCATGGATCTGCCACCAGCCCATACCCTGCTCTGTGGGCCACCCACAGGTGCCCAAAAACATACACTAGGGGCACAGGGTTGCACCCCCCCACCCATGGGTGCCATAAGGGTATCCCACGGGTCCGTTCACCAAACTAAAAGAGAGAGAGCTGCACCGCCAGGAGTGCCACATGGACTCCTGCGTGGAAAACACGACAGAACACACAATAACAAGCAGTAAAGGACAAGGATACGGAGGCCATGTCCCTCCGATGCATTTCCAGCATCACAGTCACCCCCCCCCCAGACTGAGGTGGAGGGTGCCTAATCTGCCATGGGATAGACACCCTCATCCAGACGGTCAACATACCTTCTGGAAAGGCCATCTGCATTATCATGACTCTTCCCTGGTCTGTGCTCGTCTAGCACTTGCAAGCTAATGGACCACCTGAGCAGTTTCGGGTTCTCACCCTTCATCTGCATAAGCCACTTCAGGGGCTTATGATCTGTTTGGACCTTGAAGATAGACCCCGTAAGGTAGGGCCTAAAATGCCTAAGGCTCCAAACTATACTAAAACATTCCTTTTCAACAGTAGCCCACCTAAGTTCTCTACCCTTGAGTTGTCTACTGATGAATATGATAGGATGTTCTCTCCCTTTGTCATCTAACTGGGACAAGACAGCTCCAGTTCCGGTGTTGCTGGCATCCGTCTGGACGATAAAGGGTCAGCTGTAGTCAGGCGCACACAACACAGGTGCCCTACACAGACTTTCTTTCAAGCGATCAAAGGCCCTCTGACAGTCTTCAGTCCAATTAACCTTCCTAGGTTGTTTGGGCAAAGTCAGAGCTGTCAGTGGTGCAGCTATGGTTCCATAGTCCGCCATGAAATTGCGATAATACCCGGTGAGGCCCAAAAAGGCTCTCACCTGGGTTTGAGTAGTGGGAGTCTCCCAGTCATGTACATCCTGTACCTTACTCGGGAGAGGTTGGATTTGACCCCCTCCTACCTCATGACCAAGATATGTGACTTTCCCCTGAGCTATCTGGCACTTGGTGGCCTTGATAGTGAGGTTAGCCCTTTTCAAGGCCTGCAACACTCTACCCAGATGTGTCAAGTGCTCTTCCCAAGTGGAACTGTAGACGGCAATGTCGTCTAAATAAGCCACACAAAAGGCTTCCAGACCACTGAGAGCATGATTGACCAATCTCTGGAAGGTGGCAGGGGCATTCCTCAACCCAAAAGGCATGACCCTAAACTGGTAGAGTCCCTCTGGTGTTGAGAACGCCGTCTTTTCCTTGGCATGGTCCATCAGAGCCATTTGCCAATAGCCTGAGGTGAGGTCAAAGGTGCTCACAAATTTGGAAGCACCTATGGTGTCCACGAGTTCATCAGCCCTGGGCAATGGGTGCGCGTCAGTTTTGGTGACGGCATTGACTCCTCGGTAGTCCACACAGAACCTCCAATCCTTGGTACGTGCCTGGGAACTTGCCTTGGGGACAAGGACCACGGGACTGGACCAGGGACTGGTTGAGGGTTCAATAACACCCAGATCCAACATCTTGGCGACCTCAGCCTGGATGTGGTTCTTAACCGTATCTGACATTCGGCAGCTCCTGCTCTTGACAGGCACGGTGTCACCAGTGTCAAGCTCATGCTTACACCATGGTGTAAGGCCTGGAGTCAGCGAAAACAGAGAGGCATACTGCTGGAGCAAAGTCCGGCAGGCCCTCTGCTGCTCGGTTGTCAAATCTGGAGAGAGATGCACTCCCTCCACTGAGCCATCCTGAGGGTTGCTATGCAGCAAATCAGGAAGGGGCTCACTCTCATCCTCTTCTTGCTCTGAAGCCAGCAAGAGACATGAGACTTCGGCTCGCCTGTGGAAAGGCTTGAGCCTATTAACATGGAATACCTGAGGGGCTACCCTGGGATTCCCATATCAACCAGATAATTGACCTCGCCCATCTTGGAGATTATCCTGAAGGGTCCAGTCCATTTATCTGCCAATGCCCGAGGCTTGGTAGGCTCCATCACGAGGACCTCCTGTCCCGGAGTCCAATCCACTTGCGATGCTTTAAGGTCATGCCAGTATTTGTTCAATTCCTGGCTGGCCTTGAGATTCGCTGTTGCCTGACCCATCATCTGTGTCATCCTCTGTCTGAGGCCTAACACATTGTCCCCCACTTGCTTGGCGGGACCTGGAGGGGTGGCTTCCAAATCTTCTCTGATCAAGGCAAGGGGCCCCCTCACAAATGTCCAAAGAGTAACTCAAAGGGGCTGAAACCAACACCCTCTTGAGGTACCTCTCTGTAAGCAAACAGCAGGCATGGCAGGAGGAGATGCCATTTCCTCCTTAGGGGCTCTTCCAAAGCACCTATCATGCACTTGAGAGTTTTATTAAATCTTTCAACCAGACCATTGGTCTGGGGGGTGGTAAGAGGTGGAGAACGTATAGGTTACTCCGCACTCTTTCCACGTGGTCTTCATGTAACTAGACATGAAGTTGGATCCTCGGTCAGAGACAACCTCCTTGGGGAATCCAACATGGGTGAAAATGCCCAGGAGAGCCCTGGCAACCACCTTGGCGGTTACAGTCCGAAGGGGTATAGCCTCAGGGTACCTGGTGGCATGATCTACCAAAACCAGGATGAACCGATGTCCACCTGACGTGGGAGGGTCAAGGGGACCGAGAATGTTGATGCCCACCCTCTCAAATGGTGTGCCAACCACTGGCAATGGCTGCAGTGGGGCAATGACACTGCCTCCAATCTTGCCAGACAAATGACAAGTTGGGCAGGTCCTGCAGTGGGACTCCACTTCTACTCCCATCCGAGGCCAGTAGGAATTGGCAGAGAGCCTCTGCTTAGTCTTCTTGGTACCAAGATGACCAGCCAAGGGCACCTCAAGCGCCAACTGCAGTAGGAAGGGCCTGTAAACCTGGGGTACCACCAACCTCTTGAGGGCACCAGGTTCAGGCTTAGTGGGCTCACCAACAAGGAGCTCACCCTTCCAATAAATCCGGAATGTCCTACGCACTTCTCCTTGTGCCTGGGACAGGGCCTGTTTCCTCAGACCCTCGAGAGAGTGACACTCTCTCTGTCCTTTACAGAAGTCTTCCCGGGAGGGTCCCCCTTCAGCTAACAAGCATTGAAGATCGGGATGATCCTCCGGGTTGAGAACCTCTCCCACAGGAGAGTCTTCTGGCTCTTCTCCCACAGGAGTTGAGACGGGGTTTACCACTGTACCCAGCCCGTCCGGAGCATGGATCCCAATGGGTGCTGTAGGAACAGCAGGAAGAGAAGGAGCTCCCTCCACAGAGGTGGCCTTCTTGCTCTTCCTTCGTCTTGCCTTAGGGCGCGCCTTCGGCTTGGGTACCTGACTCACAGCCAGGCCCGGTGTCACCTGTGACCTAGTGACCACAGCAGCAGTCAGGGGAAGACCATCTGCGATCAATCCCAACTCCACTAGATCATTACCTAACAGAATGTTAGCAGGGACATTGTCCTGAACCAGGACAGGAAGCTTTGCTGTCTTGTCTCCAATTACGAGTGTGACTCGGGCTATAGGTGATAATTTAGGAGGCCCGCCAGCTAACCTGGTGGTTCTCAGAGGAGCACCTACATAGTCCTCTGGCTTGAGCAGGGTCCTGTCCACCACTGTCATGCTGGCCCCAGTGTCTCTCAAACCAGTAGAAGGCTGGCCATTCAGGAGGACACTTCTCAAAAACCTACGGGTGTTCTGTGGGACAGTCGCCAGTACTTCTGCGTACTGGTCGCAGGCCCCAAGGGACACTAAGGAAATCTCTACAGGAGCACCAAATGTGATTCCTGTAGAGAAGGGGAGGACAGTGGCCTCCACCTCAGACATGGGGTAAGGGTAGGTCAGGCTGACAGGCTGTACTCCAAGTGCCTTACCTTTACACTTGGAGTCACCCCTTTTGTGATCCAGAGCCCCACAATCCCAACAAGTGCCGGGAGTGCAGGGTACGGAACTGGAACCACCAGGAGCCTGCTTAGCAGCAGGTGGACCTCTACTCTTATTCCCACCCACAGATGACTTATCCCTGCTAGATTTCTGGGTCTTCGGAGAGGAGGGTTTAGGTTTATTCGACTGTGACTGCTTTTGGGACGCCTCAGCTTTCTGAGAGGCCCCCTTTTCCTTGTCCTTGTCCTTCCCACTGGAGTCCTTAGGGGACACCCGGTGGGAGACCCACTTGTCCGCCAACCTAGCCAGCTTAAAGGGATCCAAAATGTTCTGGTCAGCAACATACTGACGCAGCTCCGGTGAACAGGCTTCAGAAAAATGCTCAAAAAACAACAGGTGGGACAATTCAACAAAAGTTTTCACCTTGTAACCATCAATCCACCCCATCATATTCATGTGCGCAGCACTCACCCAGTCAACCCAAGACGCATTCTCTCTTTTCATAAAATCCCTGAACCTTTTAAGGTATTGGGTAGGTGTCTTGCCAAACTTGGCAATCAAAGCAGATTTCATACACTCATACTGACCCCTTTCTTCCACACTCAGCTTCAGAATACAGTCATATCCAGTTTGAGGCACTCTGCTTAACAAACACTTAGCCCAATCTCTTTTATCTACATCATGAATTGCACAAGCCATTTCAAACGCTTCAATCCATTGGAGGATATCTGAACCCTCCACAAACACACCAACCAAATCTTTCATGAATTTAGTTGCTGGGGACCTGACACTCTCACTGGGTTTCGCTGAAGTCTCTACTCTAGCTTTCTCTAGCTGGATTCTCTGACATTCAGTGTCCTGGCTCTTGAGTTCAAGGTCCTTATTTCTGAGCTCAAGATCCCTATTCTTGAGCTCCACTTGTTGAGCCAACTCCTCCTTCTTAAGCTCAGCATCTATTTCCAACTTGCGATATTCAAAGGCCAATTTCATCCTCAATAACTCAAGCTCCAAGGAATTGCTGGGGTTCGGAATAGAGGCAGCAGGAATGGTGGCATTCCCAGAAACAGATTCAGTAGAAACCCCAGGCGCAGAGTCCTCCTTGGTTGCATTCCCTCCCTCATCAAGAGTTTCACCATCGGTCTGGTAGTCCACCAGGGCAGCCATCAGCTCCGCCCTAGACCTATCCACAAAGTCTAACTCACTGGCTTCACAAGCACTCTGGATAGCCTCTAAGCTCATCCGAGTCAATTTACCATTTGCAATAGACTCCATTGCTTGTAATGCAGTTATTTTGTACACAACCAAACCTTAATTTAATAAAGTGCAGATATTTTGTAAGTGGCACGGTTATACACTGATTCTTAAAACCATAAGCGTCCCACCGCTGCCACCAGTGTAAAGACTGGTAGGGGGTGTCTGTACTTCCGCTCTGTATATGGTAGAGGAGAGGCACAGAGGACCCCAGCCAAGATTCTCTATTATTGGTAACGTAGTCGAGCAATCAAGGCCTAGCTTCTCAGGAGGTGATGCAGGCTGGTTCTTAAGTGCAGTGTAGTCCCCGAACCCCCACAAAGGAATGTCTACACACTGTATTACTGGAAACACAGTCTTTATATGATTAATATTCAAAGGTAAGTACACAATCACAATAACGCACTTTGTACTCAGAAGTCAATAATGATAAATATATACAATTCTAAAGTGGTACCACCAATGTTATCAAATCTCATTAAAGTGCATCAAGTGTACGGTTAAAATGTTACACAGATCAATAATGAGGAAACCAGCAATAGAGATAGGAAGGAACGCAAGATGGTTGAAACAATAGGCAGAATGCTGACCCCTACCGCTAGGCACAGTTCTGTGTGGAGATCCCTCCACCTGGGCAACCTGTAAAATAAAGATATATAGCACAAGCCCAGTCCATGTAATGTTCAATAGTCTTATTTCCCCCCCAATGTACCTGGTGGAGTAGAGTTCTCCGAAGATGCGTCAACCGATCCTTCTTGAGTGACTCCCTTTAAAGCAGGAGCCACGAATCGTCGAGAGGCGTCGAGGAACTCAGCGCTCGGTGTCTGGGAATCGACGGCCCTCCCTTTAAAGCAGGAGTCATGGGTCGTCAAACGTCCGACGGTGAACAGGTGGAACTACGGCAGTGAAGCGGCAGCTTCGTTCCTAGCGGTGCTCGTCGACGACAGAGCGTTGGCATCCTGCAAGGAAGAGGTGTGCGGGGCACCTCGGTGACGAGAGTTCTGGACCGCAGAGAGATGATGAAGAACGGTGGCCCAGCAAGAGCGTTGAGTCGTCGGCGTCTCTGTGGTCCTTAGGTGGCAGGAAACCCACCGGCGGATGCTCCTCGTCGCATCGACGGTCGGGCCTTCTCCAGCGGGATAAAGTGGGCGACGATGCAGACGAGAGTGTCCGATGATCAAATGAAGTTCTTAGGCAAACGGGAGCATGGCGGCTCTGGTCGGAGACGGCGGTCGTCGACAGTGGCGGACAACAGTCGGAGTGCTTCACTTTGAGATTCCGCAGCAGTCCCCGTCTCGGGTCCGCAGCCTGTCGAAGGTCTGTCTACCAGGGAGATTTGGCAAAGATCAGCTGTGCACGATGGTCCCTCGTAGCTCGGGAAGAGGGCGCCTTACCAGGTCCTCTCTGGGTCAGTCCTTGGAGACACAGCAGCTTTCAGATTGTGAAGGAGAGCAGCAGCAATTTTTCTCGTCCAGCGGGGCTTCAAGGTCAAGCTTCAGTTACTCCAGTTACTCACCGTAGTGGACTTCAGCTTCTGAACACGATTCCTAGCAGTGAGAGGTCCCCAGATATACTGTTGATCTCCCATTCATTCCGCTGGGTCACACTCAAGCATCCAATCACGACTAAGGGCATTCATGCAGGCAGGCAGCCAATCAGGCACCCAGGGCATTCAGGCCATTCACTTCTCTCCAGACACTCACAACAAGTTATGTGTATTGGGACAAGTACCAAGCCATTCAACACTCCAAACTGCATTCATACCGGTTTCGGGCAGGGCTGTCTCAGTCATTGGCCCTCATTACGACCCTGGCGGAAAGCGACTGACCGGAGCGCCACAGCGTAAATAGCGTTTCCGCCATTGTACGAAGGAGCAAAGTGCGGCCCATTCCGACCCATCGGGCACGAGCACCACGCCACGGCGGAAGTGCAAAGTCCGCGATGGCGGAAATGACCCCAAAACGGCCCACACCGCCGCCGTACGGCGCCCTAGGTGCAATACCGCCACCCCTCTTAGCGGTCACCGCAGTGTGCGCCTACCGGAAAGTACGGTGCCCGGAAATATACGGAAACGGAAGTTAAAACATGGGCCCGGAACGGGAAACATCCCGGCGTACACCTATAAAAACACCAAAACAACACAACCACTAAAATCACTACCCTGAAACACACCCCAACCCGTCAACCACCCTAGCGAAACCAAGAAAAATGGGAAAAGTAGCGAAGAAAGCGTGCGACCGCAAGCGGCAGGTCCACTTCTCCCGTGAGGAACTCACCGTGCTAACAGAGACCCTCCAGGAGAATGCAGCCGTCGTCTTCTCCACGCAAATGACCAGGACGGCACTTGCAAACAAGAAGGCCATATGGGCTCTGGTGGCACAGCGGGTAAGTGCGGTGGGGACCGCACCCCGCACCCCACAGCAATGCCGCAAGCGATGGGACGACCTGCGGATACGCGTCCGCAGCATACTCTCTGCCAACCGCAACATTGCCACAGCCACCGGGGGAGGTCCTGAATCACCCATCAAGTTGACCCCCTGGGAAGAAATCTGTGCCTCCACCATCGGAATGGAGAGCATAGAGGGAGTCGGAGGGATGGAGAAAGGAGTGCAGACATCCGAAGATTCAGGTAGGTGGGCCAGATAAAACAATGCCAAATCCACACAGTCCATCCATGTGAAGTACCATGCGTCCACATAGTGCAACAGAAACACATGTCCAGGAGAACGCCCACACACATCGGCCTGATAGCGCACGTTAAAACCCACAATAAATACATAAATAATTAAAAACCCCTAATACACGCACTACACGTGCAGCAGGCACACCCTAACTGCAGGCTGCCAAACAACTGCACCCTCACTCCACACACAAATCAAAGCACCTCCAAGACCCCGACCCAAATCACCCTCAGGTACCACCCCAATGCATGTGATACAATGCCATTCCAATTCCCACTGACCCATCAATAACCCTCGCCCTCCTTTACTCCACCACAGGGTCCGATCCAAACGACGAGCTACAGGACACCCCTACCAGCACACCTGCAAAGAGGGCCAAGACCAACGGCCAGAGACCCTCCACCTCAGCTGCACGCATCAAGACACGGCAGCAGCACAAATCAGGTGGCAGCACAGAGGAGGGAACATCAACAGGCACCCCAGCAGCCAGCATGGCCACAACACCACCACCACAGGTCCCCCCAATGGATGCCACAGAAGGCACTGCCTCTGGTGGCAGCAGCACCATAGGTGACACCCCATTGATGGCAGCATGCTCGGACACAGAAGACGGGGATGTCGAGGTCAGATCCATCCATGACCTGTCCCAATCCCCCTGTCTGTCCCCTCCCGTACAACATGAGGATACCACGCAGGTGCAGCCACAAGACGACGACTGGCCATCCCCCACAAGCCCTGTGGCAAGGCAACATGAGGACAACAGCCCCTCTGTGACACCACCGCAAATGGCCATGGCCCAGCAGAGGCAACAGTCCCTCGACAAGTTAATCGTCCAACAGCAGCAAATGGCCACACTCCTCAAGGGCCATGCCGATGAATGTGGGGGCACCAAGGCAGACATAGAAACATCAACAGAGACACTTAGGGCAGAAATGGAGAGAGGTACAGAGACGCTAAGGGCACAAATTGAGAGTAGCACCGAGAGCCTGAGAGTCCAAATGGAGAGTAGCACCGAGAGCCTGAGAGTCCAAATGGAGAGTAGCACCGAGAGCCTGAGGGGGGAACTGCATGCGACGTCCAAAGACGTATGTGCCGAACTTGCCGCAGTGCGCCGTGTGCTCACTGAGCTCTCGCAAACCCTTAGGGACATGCATGGACGTGAGCAGGCAGACACATCATCCGTTGCAAGTTCCGTCCAGGGCAGCCCCCAACGTAGATCTGGAAGGAACCTGCGCTCCACAGGCAGGGGTGCCCCTGATACCCGCAGAGGGGGCATGCAATAGCGACAGCCCACTGACAATGAGCATCTTTGGACACTGGTGTTCGGGGGGGAGGTAGGAGGGTGGAGGGGGTGTGTTGGGCTCACTTGGGTGGCGGGTCGATAGGGTGTTCAACATGATATCACATATGCCATAAAAAGTGCACGATCAACCAATGAGAAGTGTGGACATTGATCTTTGTGTACTAGGCCATCATAGGCGTACAGTCCATATTGTGCATGTCCCAGACACACGCAGTGCCACGAGTCCCGTGTCCATGTATCAGCCACCAGGCGTGAGTGCTAGAAGCATACATCAATGAGATGCTGACGAATGTCACGGGCCTCCGGTGCCTCGCAGACTCCATGAGGTGCTGCCACATCCCCACCCTCATCATGACCATCATCAGGTGCTTGCAGTTCTGCGTCAGGGGGCATGGGCACATTTCTACGTACGCACATGTTGTGGAGCATGACACATGCCATCACCATCTTTGCAACCTTCTCATGGCGGTACAGGAGTGCCCCGCCAGACCTGCTGAGGCAGCGGAAACGGGTCTTCAGTAGGCCGAATGCCTGTTCAATGACTACACGGGTACGTGAGTGGGCATGGTTGTAGTCCTCCTCATGCTGGTCCCGTGGGTTCCGGACTGGTGTGAGGAGCCATCTCTTCAGTGGATATCCAGCATCACCTGTATGTGGACGAGAAACGTATGATGTGGAATGCCATTGATACGTACGCACACCCCCCCCCCCCCTTCCTGGCAGGTCATTGACAATTCACATACCCCACATCATCATGCATGTAATGAGACTCACCGAGTAGCCAGGATCTGTTCCCTGCGTGTCGCTCCATGTAGCGTGGTATTGTAGAGTTCCTCAAGACCATAGAATCATGGGTTGATCCAGGGAATCGGGCACAACAATGTGTAATGATCCTGTTGGAGTCACACACCATCTGTACATTCAGGGAATGAAATTGTTTTCGGTTGCGGTACTGGGCCTCCATGGCATGTGGGACGACCAATTCAACATGGGTGCAGTCGATGGCACCAATGCAACCCGGTATGCCGGCAAGTGCATGGAATCCCACTTTTGTGTTGGTTATTTCCTGGTCCGAGCGTGGTAGAGAGATGTAGTCGTCTGCGTGCTTCAGGAGGGCATCGAGCACTTGCAATAGTGTCCGTGAGAACAGTGGCTGAGAAATGCCATGCAACTGTCCGACTGTGTGCTGGTAGGTGCCTGTGGCCAGGAAGTGGAGTACAGACACCACCTTCAGTAGGGGTGGGATGGCGGTTGGGCTATCTATCATGCTGACAAGGTCAGCCTGTGTCATGTCCACAATGGCGGCTATGGTGTCCCGGTCCAGACGGTAGAGGGTGTGGATCTGCTCATCAGTGAGGTTGAACGGATGTGCTCGGAGGCGTTGAATTGCGGGCTGCCTGCGTGGTGGTAGTGGCTGTGCTGGTGGGCCTTGCTGGCCCTGCCTTGGCCTCCTCCTCCTCCTGCGTCTCCTCCGTGCGGCTGGTTGTAGTTGGTGTTCGTCTACTTCTTGGAGTCGGAGCACTTGCAGTGCTATCAGGTCCCCCAGGGCCAACATCGCGAGTCCTGCCGGTAGCATTTCGGTGTGGTTGTGGGAGGAGACTGGCTGTGCAATTTATGTGTTTTCAGGCTGTATGGCCTCCACCTGTGGTGATTGATTCCACCTGTGCAAACTGCTCTCCCCTTTGGCCGAGCACGTCCCGCGCACAACGCTGCAATTCGGGGAATTGTATCTTGCTATTGCAATCATGTATTTGTACCCGATGGCCGTGTAAGATTGGTTGATATGTTCATTCTGCTGTGGTCCCATTGTTTCACATACTATCTGTGCAGTCGCGAACAGACTTGTGAGGGGTCAGTGGGACGTAGTACTCGAGTAACGGTGGGCCCTCATGCATCACTGTACCGAGTTGCAACGACGGGCGGGGCGTCCCATTCGTGGGTGAAGGCAGTTGCCATTTTCACACACAGCCGCACTCGATGGAATAATTAGTGATTTCAAACGGTCACAGATGCCTTTTCGACGTGATGTTGCAAATGAGGAATTCGAAGGGCGGCGCTTTCGGTTTCCAGCTAGCGGCGAGGAGATGCCCACAGGTCTGACTGCAAATGTAACGTTCTATTGTTCTATGTCCTTGAGACAGGGCCGATGGCGAGGGAGCAATGATTGATATGAATAGTTTGGGATGCGCAATAGCTACGTGGGCGATGAGGCCGTCCGTTACCAAATACATGTTACTTCACAACACTGGAATTACGGGCTGGGGCACTGTGGATTTAGCAGGCTGCATAACGCACAGACTCAATGGATGTTTCTAATGTTATGTGAGTAATTATTCAGGCATTTTCATCCCGGGATGAGGGAATGATGGATGGATGCATGGGCAGGTGATTTGATACAGAGTTTGCCATGTACAGGGCTTCTTGGGATCTATCCGCCTCCCCTACGCTATGTGATGCAGGGCTGCCATAGTGGGACCATCGTCCATCTGGCCTTGTTGAGCCCTCCCTGTCTCGAGGCGCCCTCAGACACTCGTTTGTGATGGTGTTTGCACCTCGATATAGATGGTTATGAGTCGCAAGTGGTTTTGGGGTGGTGATGTTCCTTTGGAGTGGGCTAGCATGCATATGGCTGTGGATTTCGTGTGATCATTGAAGTGAGTTGTTGGTATGTAGTTCTGATGGCCATTCTGTTCTTTTTCTTTTCTTTTGGTTGACAGGTATCTCCTCCCCTTTTGCCACTGCCATCTGTATGCCACTCCTGCAGATGGATTTTACTCCCGACACCTGCTGCTTCGTGTTAATCAGTGGAGCAGCATTACGATCTTATGGGACGATCGCCAATGGGCCACATGCCCTTACGCAGTACTGGTGGCTCGGAGCAACATTTCGGCCTTTCAGCTGGACTAGTGCCTCCCCATTGGGACGGCCCTGCGGTTCTGTGCGCTTCCATGTTGCCTTTTCGTACGTGAATGTGGCTCTGTGTACCATGGGGGAACAGGGCGACACACAGGTAGTGGCTGGTCATTTCTTGCGGAAGCAGCCCACAATGGTGATTGGTGTTTTGGAGTTCATGGCCTGATGGCTGTATGTGCTTTGTGATTTTGATGTGCATAAAATTTCTATTCTGATTTGGCCCGTGTAGCGTTTTTCTTTGCAAGTGATGTGGCATATGCCTATTTGGGGGGCGATGCATTGTGAGGAGATCTGCATTGGGTTCCAGCTTCGGGGTTTAGTTGCGTGGTACTGTGCTGTGCGCGTTTGCCTACGAAGCCCAGTGAGGTCAGGGATGGGGGCTGCCAATATGCCAGTTTGAATGTTGTCATGCTCAGGGGCGGGGGATTGGGTTTTGTGTAACAGATGCCGGTCAGCCAGGTGGACTGGTTGAATGATGTGGTCTTCGGAATATTGCTGGTCACAGGTGCCTGTGTTTGCGTGCGTTTCTTGGTGGGGGACTGTGGTCATGTCCATTGGGATGGCTTCTGTATTCGTGCCATCTGTGCCCTGCAGCTCCCATTGGCCCCTCTTGTGTTTCTTTTGTTCGTTGGCATGCATGGGTGACTTGTACATTTCAATGGTTGCATTGTGGCTTCATTGCACCTACGGGGAGTTGTACTTTGTGGGCAGGGAGCGGTGTACAGGCACTCAGTGGGGCCGTTTACGGTTGATTCGCGATGCCGTACTTCTCGCCATGGCGGAATGGTACATTCCGCCATGCCTGATGGCGTTAGGTACATGTCCGCTAGGGTCGGAATTGGCGTACCGTTGCACCATGGTGGTGTTTGCGGTTTGGCATGGCGCGCGCGCGCGTGCTTGGTGCAGTTAGCGTTGGCGTTCACTACGGTGTCGCTAATGGCTTCGTACTTTGCGGTGACGGGTCATAGTCGCACCGAGCGCTATTCGATGGCGGTATTGCATTTCCGCCATCGTTTTTCGATTTCCGCCAGGGTCGTAATGAGGGCCATTGTGTCAACCACCAGATACTAGACATCCACAACACAGAATGCATATTGGTCACACACTCTATTCACCCAGGTCCCACCCACAGGAGGAACCCACAACATACATCACCGGGAAGGCTCCAGCTAGTCTGGCTGGGCCTTCACGACAACACCATATATGGCTCTTCCATCCAACAGCCAGTCAGGGGGAAGGGACAGAGTCAGGGCTTCCCAGGACTTTGGGAAAACAAGGTAATGGGTAATAGAAAGCAAGAGGCCGCAGGGGCCATTTTGTTTTCCAATCAGAATCAACTGATCCCAATGGCATGGCCGGGGTATCCCAAAATGGAGGATACTCTGCGCACCTGTCAAATTCAGCATGGAGCTGCCACCAGCCCATACCCTGCTCTGTGGGCCACCCACAGGTGCCCAAAAACATACACTAGGGGCACAGGGTTGCACCCCCACCCAAGGGTGCCATAAGGGTATCCCACGGGTCCGTTCACCAAACCAAAAGAGAGAGAGCTGCACTGCCAGGAGTCCCACATGGACTCCTGCGCGGAAAACACGACAGAACACACGATAACAAGCAGTAAAGGACAAGGATACGGAGGCCCTGTCCCTCCGAAGCATTTCCAGCATCACAACCATGGAAAGAAGGTTGAACATTTGGAAAGCACCCAGCTTAATGCAGACCTCGTGGAAATGCACCCTGGGTGCCAGGATGACTGAAATGGAGATGAGAGAGGAGCAAGTAACACTCAAGATGGATGACCCGGAAAATCTAGAGAGAAGGAATAACCTTTGCATTCTGGGGCTGAAGGAGGTAGGTGACGAAACGCCTGGTTGTGTTGAACGAAAGGTGCTGGAGAAAGTCAACCTCTTGTTCGCGGAGGAGGGGGGCAAAGCCATTCAGTTAGAAAGGGCGCACACAGGTGGAAAGCCATATGGTAGTGGCCCAACGTCAGTAGATGTCAGGTTCTCCAGATATAAGGACATGGTGGAAGTCTTGGCCCGAGCACGACTGCGAATGGGCCTGCAGTATCATGGCTCACGCATACAAGTCTATCAAGACCTCTTGTACTTGGCGCTGTCCAGAAGGAGAAATTGCAGGCTGCACACAAAGTGGCTTGTGGACAGGATTATCCAGTACCGGTAGGTGTAACCCTTTGAGCTGCAGTTCGAAGTGGATGCAGTAGATTACCGGATAACATCAGCAATACAGGCACTGTGCCATCTGCCATCTGATGTCAGAAACGGCTGCAAGTGATGGGTGTCAGGGGAGCCCATCTTGCGAAAAGGAGAGGTCAGTATCCTAGCAGGCAACCCCACCCTGGAGAAGATGAGGACAAACTGGGTGTAAATGTATGCGGCTGATTGGGCCCTCCCCACGGAAGAACCTAGGACAGCCCAGACCCTAAACTGATATTAGATTCAGCACCAATGGTGGATGTCTTGTGGGCTGGGTGACAGGACATTTCCCTATTGAGATCCAGTGTAGGGGTGATGACAGTCTGCTCCTGGTGGCCCTTGGTTGCAAGGAGGGTCTCTTACCTGTTGTACCCCCCCCCCACCTCTTCTGAGGGGTAGTTTGGGGTGTTAATGTTTTGGGGTTTGTTGTGCAGGTTGGTAGATGCACACATTGTCTGACAGGATGATAATGAGGGTCAGATTATGGAACTGCTTAATGTACAAATGGGTCTTGTGGAGAATGGAGATGCGAGTGTGCCAGAATAGAGAGGGACAGGAAGATGGGCTCTAAGAAGGAGTTGAATGCCGGAAGGTGGGCACTGTCAATATGAAATACCTGAACTCTCCCATCAGGAGGTCCCTACTGGTGCGCGAGTTCTGTAATGCAGCGCTTGACATGCTTTTTGTCCAGTAAATGCAGTTGGTAGCTGGTGAGGATAGGCAGCCTCAAGTTGCAGTGATTGGGCAGGCCTATTGAGCGCCACGGCCCTCAAAGCGACGGGGGGTAGAAATATTGATGCATAAACAGCAGTGCCTGCAGGAGGTGTCAGTGACTAAGCGATGGTGGGGTGCGGTTGGTGTTGGGGTCATGCTATGCCCTGAATCAGGGCCAGGAACACTTCATTGCGGAGGCCCTCGATGCAGTGCTAGCTCTCCCCGGAGACCTCTATGTTGTAGGAGGAAAGTTCAATGCTTGGGCTGATGAGGTTATGGACAGACAGTTGGTGAGGCAATCAGTGGAAATGGGAGAGGGAAGGATGGATGGGACCCTAGGGAAAATCCTGGAGACCAGAGGGCACTTGGATGTATGGCTCATAACGAACCCTGGTCAGATTGGGGATAATTTCTTCTCAGTGTCTCACACCACGTTTATGAGAATCAACTATCTAGTATTACACAGGGATCATGGAGGGAGAATCATGGAATGTGAGAATCGACCCATTGGGTGGTCGGACCATGGCATGGTCTGGATGGAACTTGACTTGGTGGGGGATCAGTAGTGCAAACTCGCTTTGGAGCTGTAATGATACATTGCTTAGGGGTCCGTTTTTTATGAGCAGATGTCAGCCAGAATCACAGAATACTTCCAATTTACCGATATGGGACAAGTTGATGCCGATGTGGTGTGGATGCATGGAAGGCGACTTGGAGGAGGATGGTAATGAGTGAGGGAACGTGCAGGAAGAGGGAGTGTACGTTTCAAGAGAGGAGGTTGCGGAAGGGAATTACAGAAATTTAGTCCAAAATGCATGCACGGAACAGGTATGAAGAGGAAGGTTTGGCGGAAGTGCAAATGAGAAGGGCGGAACTGAAGATTCTTAAAGTAGGAGAAATGTTGCACAAACTGAAATACCTCAAGCAACCATTTTTTGAGAAAGGTAATACAGCTGATGCGCTTTTTGCGGCCAGACTCAGGGCGCAGATGGCAGAAAGGTGGGTTGCGGCAGCGTGTGGTGGTGAGGGACAGTTTAGAGATAGGCTGGAAGAGATAGCTGACTGCTTTGCACGGTTCTATGAGAAATTGTATGACACAGACTGCCTGGGATTGGAGAAAGACTCAGATACATTTCTTGAAGATGTGGATATGGTGGGTCTCTCAGACATGGAGGTGGGGCTGCTTGAGAACCTTATCACTGCTGCTGAGGGACAGGCGGCCATGCGTTGACTGCCCAATGGGAAAGCCCCGGTGTAGGATGGGTACACGCTGTTTTTTTCCAAAAACGTTGAAGGCTCCCTCCTCTGCCATATGGTCAAGTTGCATAAAAACATACTGGAGACAGGTGTGGCGCCAAAATCCATTAGCAATGCCCTGATTATGATGATACCCAAAGAGGGGAGAGACCGAATACAATCCCTGTCGTATCACCCTATCTCACTTTCAAATGTTGATGAAAAGACCTTTACAAGAATATTAGCCACCCAGTTGGAGGGGGCAATGGCATGCCCGGTGCACCCGGATCAGGTCGGCTTCGTAGCCAGATGGCAGTGTGCAGATGCCATATGAAAAACCTTGAACCTCATGGAATATTTGCAAAAAGAAGATGGAGACAATGCAAGCGTTCAACAGGGTAGAGTGGGGGTCCTATTCGCAGTGCTCTGCAAATTACAGTTAGGCAACAAGATGGTGCAAGTTATTAGGGCGATATATAAAGACCCTGTGGCAAGGATAGTGGTCAATGGGAAGACCTCAGGGAAATTCACATAGGGAGGGGTATGAGGCAGGGCTCCCTTTCTGTTCCTCCTGTCCATTGAGCCGCTGGGGTTTACAATTAGACAAGCACCACAGATTGAGGGCATAAAGGTGGGTGAGGTGGAATATAGGCTGAGCCTATATGTGGATGACATCCTCCTCCATATTGCTAATATCGCTAATTCTGTTCGGGGAGTAGTCAGGGAGCTAGGGGACTATGGGTGGGTGTCCAGTTTCAGAGTTAATACTAGTCGGCTTTTTTGCCCTTCTGCCGAAATGATGAGGACTCAGGAGATGATCTGAGGGATATGGGAGCCCCGATTGAGCAGCACAAGATTGAATGTCTGAGATTGTGGATACCCACAAATCTGAGGGACCTTTAATTTCCAAATACCACTCAGTAGTGCAAAAGCGATTCGAGGACATGGAGGCCAGGTTGCGACTTACCCTGTCCTTGAAGGGCAGACTGAATGAGGTCCAGATGTCCCTGATACCAAACATCCTATACCTATATCAGACACTGATGATTGCAATGCCAGACCTCCACTTCACAGAGGTGAAAAGGAGGATTCTGAGATTTATATGGGAAGGGCAGAAGCAGAGGGTGTCCTATAAGATGCTAACACAACCGAAAGGAAAGGGGGGGAGTCAGGCTTCCTGATATGCACAACTCCTTTAGGGCCACAAAGTTTAGGGCGTTAGTCCCCTCATCTGTGGGAGGATAGGCACAAAGAAAGGGTTCAAATAGAGAATCATTAGATGAGACCGGTAACATCAGGTGAGTGGCTGTGGTCGCTGCATAAGGCGATCCTCGGCTCTACCCAGTCCCAAAGGATTATTGGTCCCCAGTGGGCGTTGTGGAGGGGGAAGAAAGAGATGAATGAAGTAACTACTTGGCCCTCTCCCCTCAGCCATACCTCCCTACCCCTTCGATTAGGGATGATATTCAAAATCCGGCCCAGTTTCAAGATTGGTACGAGACAGGGCTGGAGCGTGTTGGGCAAGTGGTGAAAGGGGAGACATTTGTGGAGATTGGGGTGTTGAAGAAGAATCTGCACATCAGCATGCTGTCACTGTTCAAATACCTCCAACTGAAAGGAGTGTTGATGTCAGCCAAATGGAAGGCGAAGATACAATGGGGGGTAACGGCAATCGAGACAGTGCTGAGAACAGAGACATCAATGAGGGGCTTGGTATCTAAGCTGTATCAGGCCCTTCTGTCAGCAACGGGGGGACATTGGCAAGCATAGGAGGAATTGGGAAATAGACCAGGGATTTGAGATTGGTTATGAACAGTGGGTATAGCTGTGTACGGTTGCTCACAGGACATCCTGAACAAGGCAGTATGAACTGCAGGTTACTAGTCTTTGCATCGAAACGTTCCAACGAAAATGTTTCCTTCTAATGCATTTTTTTGTATTTTTTTTTGGGAGGGGGTCCACCCCTCAAACCCTGTTTTTAACCATTAAAAACCCACCCCAAACAAAATTAACCCTTTACCTCACACATATATGCATTCGATGGAAACATTTTCGTTGGAAAAGGCTGCTTAATGTAGTAGTGTGAAGGTTTCATGACACAATCTTTCCCATCCTTGTGTGTCTTGGGGAAGAGGAGAGGGGAATTTGTTGTTTGAAAAGTTGCTGGAAGCTGTTAAAACCAGTAGTGATCTATGTACTGCGATGCTTGAATTGTGTTTGTTGCTTGGCACTAAAAGCTGCCATGATTTAACTGATGGCTAGACCACATTTCGATCCCATCAGGCGCCCAAACACTAAGCAGCTACTTTCTTAAATAATCGTAATTGCCTAGAGCGGACTGCTTATATTTCTGCTTACATGCAAACAGGTCCCCTCTGGTCAATTTTCATCATTTGCAATGCAGTGTGAAAATGAGAATTGTAAAGAGTCAGTAGAAGCCTCTTTACACTTCTCTATTTGCACTCGAGAGTGCAAATAGAATAAACACAGCCCCTCATGTATGCAGGAAACCACCTGCTTTTTGCTGGTGCAAAATGCAGGCGGGTTCGAGAGGAAATCATTGGTTTCATGCCAGCATGAAAATCTCCTGCTGGCGTGAAACCAATTTGTTTTTGAATTCAGAGGGTAAATGGGAGGCGTTCCACCAACGCCCTTTGCCTTGACAATGAAAATCCGCCGTAGCATAAATTGAGGCATTAAGACAGGCATAACACCATCTTTAGAGCCACCATAGGGGACTTGGAAAATAATTAAGTAACTCCTACCCTACCAAACTGCTTTTGATGCCAGACACATTTAGGCCATACCTTTTCTGCAATCTTGATCTATGATTGATCTTGGTAGATTGAAACATACCTAAGCTATCACAAACATTCCTTTGCCACCTCTACATCAGCCCCTCCCTGCGTCTAGTGAATTTCACTAGCTTTCCCATTAATTAATCTTTTATAATGCACTCAATACTGGAGACCAGTCTCTAAGCGCGGGACTGGGATTTGGACCTGTTTTGCTCTGCGTTGTCTTGCTTCCAATACAAACGGCTTGCCCCAGAGTTATCCTCCCAGCTGGATCCTCTAATATTTTCCATACTCCTTTTCCTCCGTAGACTAAAGTCTAATTACCCCAGCTGGAGGCACAATATGCCAACCTCCAAGCAAGTCAGGCAATCAGAGACCACGCTGTTGGTGATTTTAGCACGATTAGAAGCCTTGAAACATAACATAACATAACATAAATTGTTCCACCTGCGGAGGCAGGCAATTCAGTGTTTGGAGGCCTCGGCACCGTTGCAGCCGTCAGATTTTTATCAGATGAGAATGTAAGGTTTTTGCTTAAAGATCTCCTCAGTAGCCCCACCTCGTTAGCCATTAGTGCACCCCTTCTTTGCCCTGTGCTGTGAAGGTCACTGTCAAGAGGACGTTCAATTGCAAAAGTGCAAATTATAAGGGATCACACATACTCACTCACTAGCACACTTATTGAAATTCTCTATTTTGCCCAGCATACAACTTGAGAATCTCTAAAGAGAACAGAGAAGTCTGTGGTGCAGGTGGCATAACTATTCCCGAAGAGTTTGAGAAAAAACATGTTCTCTCGAGCTAATGTAGTGCATAAGCATTTTTATATGTGGACCACACATTTAATAAATGCAAGGTCTGATTAAAATCATGCTGACACTCACTTCACAAGACTTAAATTTCGTAATATGTGAGGAAAGATTTTAAAGCTGTAGCTTTTTATCCGATTTTCTGAGCTCAGCTCATTAATTTGCCAAACCACTTGAAAAGAAAAGAAAAAAACAACAAAGGCTATAATGGCTCCTGGCGGGGTCTCGTGACAGGATGAGGGCAGGGCCTCTGAGGTGATAGAATAGAAGAGGCCAGGCTGTAAATGGCTGCGTCCATTTCTACTGTTTGTCATATTTTCTGGAAGGCGAAATAAAAACATTACAAGCGAATTCTCCTGTCGATGAGTAAGACAAGCCGTGCTCGAAAGGCAGGCAATTCCACCGCTGCCTGCGTGCCTACCTCCTGAAATGCCGCCTGAATTCTCTCCCGGTCCATGTGCTGCAGGCAGCACACGTGATTTCGAGAATATCCGGGGTCGATCCAGCACATGAAAAAAATGTGTCGTCCCCGGTTTGATTGCTTCCTTTTATCACTGTGTCCCTACCCATGAGGGGCCTCTTGCTGCCTAGGGCGCGCATTCCTGTATGCCTCAGGACTTCAGCGGTTAAATAGGGTTTATTGTTTTGGGAACACTCGGCCAGACCTCCCGTGAAGTCGAACTGTCACACTTCCAGGCATACTTTCATCATTGACGTGGCAAGGGAAGAATACGAGAAGGGGCTCTAAATCAACCAGTAATAACAATATAGTTTTCACACGCAACTTAGAAAAGTTACCACAAGTCTGGGAGAATGCACGAAACCTGCCGTCGGCCTAATATCAGCAAAGGCTGTTAACTTCTAATGCGCAACGTTCTCTGCAAACTGCTCGTGAAACACATGCAACTGTAAGGTGCTTTATATTTAATAGAATCATGGCAGCGTGAACTCGTGTACAGGCTTTTTAAAATAACTATTATTATTCCTTTGTATTTAAAACCTTCACTGTTCTGCTCTTCTCTTTTAATTTATGTATTGATTAAATATAATTAGATATACTTTAGCCAAAAGGCTTTGTATAACACAAGGAACATACAAACATATACAGGTAATCAATACATGCTAAAATCACACTATTCTTAAAAATATATAGCATCGTGTACACGTTAAAATACTTCATTCAATACATTTTAAAATCGCAACAATCTTTACATAGAATATAATAAAGTGGTATATTAGATTAATATCGTTACCTCTCATAAAAGACATCCATAATTCAGTAGTGTGTATCTTCTCTTTTAATGAATGTGTTCATTAATGTACATACAAATACTGGGGGCCAATACTGTCAAAGTGAAATAAGTACCGAATTCATACTGTACTTACTAATATAGAACGTCTATGGAATAACAAAAACATGTTTAAAACACTGCATTTGTCCACCTAAACCAGTTTAACTGTGGATATTGTAGGTGGTGGAGCAAGGTGGAGACCACTGGGTGGGGACAAAAGGTAGTCATTCTGAATGCACTCCAGTCCTAATATACAGGCCCGTTCTTATGCCAAAACTCACTGCATAGTTCTACGAACGTGTGTCCTCTATACTTTAGTTTGTACCCATATGTTCCAGAGAGGCAGGAGGTCTTTGCTGGAGGCAGCCTTTGGATATTTGGGGAAGAAGGAATGAGCAGGAGTAGACTGAGAGTATTTGAGTACGAAGAAAGGTAGGGGCAGGTAGTGAGTGACGGGGAAACATTGGGCCAGATTCTCGGATACATGTGCATCTCAGGTGGGCAATGGTGGAAAGATATGCCCACACCACTGCACATCCCACTGTGCCGCACAAATCCAAAATGACCAACAAGTGCATTTGGCGCACCAAGTTGCAAAAAGTAGTGCAACATTTGTGCAAATAATGATGCAAAAAGGCTGCATAAAGCAGGGTGTGTCTGACCAAAGTGCATCTCCTAGGTGTAACCAAAAGTAGACCAAAAACTGTGATGTGGATCCAAACAGATGCTGTCATTTTCACACACAATTAATAAAACTCAACACAGAAACTGCTGCAAAGCAGGAAGAAGACCATGAACACTTGGAGGACAACTGAAGGGCCATCCACCTTCACCCAGAGCTCTATAACTACATCGACAGAAGATGGTCATGAAGGTGAGAAAAGACGCAAAGTACCAAACTTCACCCAGGAGGCTCTTGATGTCATGCTTGCGTATATGGCATGCTGTGAGTCAACACTATTCAACCTTCAAGGGTAATGGGCAAGTATTGCAGTGAAAAATACCCTCTGGGCAGAACTCACTAGCAAAATGAATGCCTTGGGAATGGTGCTGCAGGCCCAAAAAGAGTTCGTGAAAAAATGGGGAGACCTGAAGCAGAGAAGGAAGGAGAAGCTGGCAGAACAGAATGCACATGCCAGTGGCACAGGAGGTGGCCAAGGAGCAGACACCACCTTCAGCCCAGCAGGCGAGGCAGTGGCTGGCATGATCAGCATAGCAGTACTAGGTGGCATCAGTGGACCTGGCACAGCTGCACAAGAGCAAAGTGAGTACAAGGTCAGCACAAGTGTAATAGCAAATACCAGTGGGTTGGAATACTGCAGTAGTCAACTGGAGGAGTCTAGATAAGTGAGGGGAATGTATGCAGATGATGAAGTGGGAAATACATACAATTAGCATGGGGAGTGAGGCACACAGTGGAGAAGGTCAAGTTTTTTAAATATTTTGGGTAATAATGGGTAATGAATATCTGCCCTCCACTAGAAGAACAGCCATAGAGCAGCATACACAAATGTGTTGCCCACAACCTGCACAGGTGCCTAAAGATACCCAAGTAGAAAGTAAATCCCTGATCTGATAAGTGTAGTGGCTGGGAATCCTTTTACATCAGGGTTGTCCAACCCCAGGCCACGAGGGCCAAAACCTGACGGGTTTCCATGATATACCTCATTAAAATTCTTGAGGGAAAATGTCCATACATTTAGAGTCATTGGACCTCATCACAACCCTGGCGGTAGCCGTGCCTGTAAAACAGGCACTACTACCGCCAGAGTTACATTTTTTCTGGTGCCCAGAAATGGGCAATTACCGGGTCGTTGCGGTATTGCCGGACCCGGTATTTGGCCATTCCTGGGCACTGGAAAAAATTCTTCCCCATTCCCATTTGAGTCCCATAGGGCTCATTGGGAATGGGGAAGCCGGATGCACAGGCACTGTTATCAACAATGGCTGTGCATCCGGAATGCTGTGCTCTCGGGTGCCTTTTTTATTCTGCCAGGTCAGACCTAGTGGAATGAAAGGTACCCGCGAGCACAACTCAGAGTTTGCCGGTCCAGATACACCTGTTGTATTCGGACTGACAAGCTCGTATGAGGCCCATTTTATACAAATGTATCTCATGAATATTAATGAGTGGTGGGTGAGTGCAATAGAGGTGTTTGAGCGTGGACTAAAATATAACTGGTTACATGACAGAGTGTGATTCCTCAGTGTTAACCAGTCAGTTCATGTCGATCACCACTGGAAAAATTACAATCAAGGTTACTTTTCACCCACAACCGCGCCTGAGTTGTACAATGGGGTACTTTTTGCAGTATAGCAGGCACTGGATCAGTCAGTGTGGAGAAAAGTCCATGTCAGGCTTGACACAAGGATCACATGATAGAGCTCTGATCACATGGCTGCGACTTCAAACCTGATGACTTTATTACACCTGCCTACCGGGTAGCATCCTAATCCCAAGTAACACTAGAGGAGATTCAATCAATGCATATGACAACAGGCCACCTTGTGTGTACACGGATTTGAAGGCAGAGCCCAGAGCGGAGCTGCTATTTGGGAGAAGGTGGAAGAGGTGATGGTGCAGTGGCATAGATCAAAATACCAACAGCTGGACTTTGTTGCTGCTGTCAATGAGTCCATGCACGTGCCATGCGTTTCACAAGTCCTTCACCTTATTGTGACAAGTTTCATCAGCAATTCCTAGCCTGTGAAGGAAACAATTGTTAAGACCCAGAAAATAGTTTCATGCTTTGTCACTCCACGAAATACCTGAATCAATTTCAGGTGCACTGAACGTTGTCATAGCATAACCCAAAAACCACAATTGCCACCCACTTGAATGCTAAATTGCGCGTATTGGACTGGCTAAGTGAATAGTGCACTAGCATGACATATTATTGCAATGGTCACACTGAAGCCTTAGAAAGTGCCTTTCTTTATGCCATGCCCGTGACAACTGCTGTGTGATGTCTGTTGTATGCATACGTTTGAAGAGACCGCTAAGCATGTTATCCTGCTCAGTGTATCCTTCAGTGTGGTAAAAGGGCCCATGATGTGTCTGTCAAGGTAGATAAAGAGTGGATGGTGAGGGATGTGCTATCAACCTTTGTGGTAATCCACACAGAGTCTCAATACAAAATTTCATCAAATATCTCCTCGTGCAATGTATCTATACACATTTTAAGGGTCTACTTTTTAATCCACATTGGAACTCTTAAAATCAATATAATGGTACGTCGTTTTGTAAGCAAAGATGTAATGATGCAGCATGCAAACAAGGAATTATGCGAAGATCAGGGTCAGAAGGAACATGCTCAACACACCAGCAGAGACACCGGGAACATTGTTTTCTTTTCTTTACCTCATGAAGTCCATTGCTTTTGACACCTACACAACCTGACTGATCTTTTATGAGCCCTATGGTGATGATAGTGCTAGGCTGGAGAGGCGGAGCTTCAGGGCTACATTTCTCACTCAATCAGGAGTCATCTGAGTGGATAGAACTAAAGAGCATAAAGTGGACCTTCATCTTCTCATACAATGGATGCATAGCTAGTTGACTCATCTCACATGCATAGCGATGATGACGTGTGACATTACTGTTCCACTATATTGTCAGTCTCATCAGCAGCACTTGTGAAATCTTTCATAGAATCCCTAAGCACTGCCACTGTCTACCAACTAGTGGTAGTTACTGAATGTGATCACTGTTGTAACATGTTTGAAGCATTTGAAGTGCTGCCACCACTGTTGTATCTGTCAAAAGGAGAACAATTGCAGTGCATCATTTTGAACAATTAAAAGCCATTAAAATGAACCAGCACTTCTTCGAGGAAGATATAGCTGCCAACATGACCCATTCCAATCTGTAGGTGTTTATCTAGTCCTGGTAGTTTTTTGCATTCTGGCACTTCTTTTGTGAGTTTTATAATGGGGAAAGCAGAACCACAAGTCCCGGAGTGCAATGAAAAAAATCGGGACTCCATGAGCAGCAACAGATTGGAATGGATTATGCTGGCAACTATGCTTTCATTTCATAAGGAGATGCCATTGGATACTGTGTTACTTGTGTTCTTTTCTTAAGTCCTGATTTTATGTCCTGCTATTAAAAACTACAGTGGTGGATGGGAGAGTTGCCATACAACATCGCCATAAGCCAACAAGATGAGATTGTTTTGTGTTTTCTCTTCTACCTGAGTGCTCCCAACATGAGAATGTTTTGGGTTCTCTGTGCTATTTGGAAATATCCAGCTTGAGATTTGTTTTAGTTCTCCCTGCTCTTTGAGAGCCATTATTACAAACATTTTTGGAGTTTTCCGCACTACCCAAGAGCTCCCATTTTGAGAATGTAGTCGGTCCTCCCCGATATTGGAGAGCCAACAAAATGAGAATATTTTGAGTTCCACCCACTACTTGAGTACTGTCATGAAGAAATATTTGTGGGTTCTTCCCACCACATTTTTCTCAGATTCACCATTATGAATAGCAGTCAGGGCAAGTGGATCCAGGGGGCAAGAATGTGCTCAGAAAAAATATGTGAGCCCCTGCCAAGTGTAGGAGATGAAGGATCGTCTTGAATGCAAATACATTGATAGTGTTTTTAATGCTAGGGGATAGAGACTTTGAGTGGTTGGGGTAAGAAGGCAAAAGGAGCAGAAGCGAGAGGAAGCACAGTGTCTGTGAGGGATTGATGGAATGAAGAGACTTCTAGATTTGAGGGTGCCAGGAGGAAAGTGATGAGGGATTGAAGAAGCATTCAGGTGGGAGAGATAATGGGCTGGGCTATGCAAAATGGGCATACTTATCAATCTTCTGACCCCTCGTTGGGAAACTGCTGGAGAAGCTGGCCTTTCCACAACTTTTCTCACACACTGAACTTGTTGGTGGTCTTCATGACCATCAATCTGGATTCCGGGCATCCAGAGACACGGAAACTGCTCTTCCGAAAACCTGTGAAGAATTGCTTGCATCTCTGGATCAGCTGTCCTCATCCTACCTGATATCTCCTCTGCCTTCAATATGGTTAACCACCCCATCCTCATAAAACAACTACATAATACCCTTGGTATCTCGGAGTGGGCCCTAGACTGGCTTACCTCCTTCCTAACTGACCGTTCCTCCTATGTCATTTTGGGCACCTTCTCCTCATCTACTTCTTTCTCCACCTGTGTTATCCCCCAGAGCCCAAACCTCCCCCACGGCTCTTCAACACCTATCTTCCTCAGCTAGCTCTCCTCATTCCCTTCTTTGCCAACGTCCAGTGCTACGCATATGACACACAACCCTTTTTCCAACTTCCTGATGACCGTCTTGCATCTTCTGTCATCCCTGACTGCCTATCTACCATCCAGTCCTGGTGTTCTTCCAACAATCTCTGCCTCAAAGCCAGCAAAACTGAGATCATTCCCATTGGCACCCCAGCTCCCGCTTTTTCCCCCTCACTCTGGCCATCCTCTATGGACTCTTCCGCTTGTCCTTCTTCTGCAGCCAGAAACCTTGGAGTCATCTTCGACTCTTCTCTCTCCTCCCTCACTCACACCCAGGACATTGCCAAGAAGTCCCACTTTCAACTCTTCCTTCTCAACAGAATTCTCCCTTTTCTCACTTTCCTCCAAAAGCTCATGTTACCAGCGCCCTGGTTCAATCTAGGATTGACTACTGCAATAGCCTTCTCCTGAATCTACCTTCTTCCACTTTTATGACCCCTCCAGCTAATCCAGAATAGGGCACTGAGACTTATCTTTGGCCTTAAGCCCTAAAAACTCTCCACTGGCTCCAAGTTGCGGCACAGATTAAATTCAAACCACTCTGCATTATCCACAAGGCTGTCTGGGGCCTGGGACCACCCATCGGAAACTTTCTCTCACTACATATTCTGCCTCTAGACTGCTGTGGTCCTCTGGCACCAACTCTCTATGTGTAAAGCGTTTCACTAAGCAGGGGGCCGCAGGCCGACCACTTTCTTCAGCTGGATCCCTCTTATGGAAGAGCCTCCCCCTCCCTCTTCAGCAGGACCTACTCAAATTCCTGAAACTCTTCAAGACTTTCCTCTTCACTTCCTCCTTCCCTGCAACCCTCCTCTGCTAATCTTACAGTCACTGTGATTCGTGGCCAGGGCCTTTATGTGTCCCTCAGGGCCTGGCCTCCCATACCAAATCGCCCCAGCTTCTGTCTACCTCTCAGCACTTGCCTTGGTACACACCTGCCTCATTTCTGTAGTCTTGCACTTTCTACCCAATAGCACTTAGCATAATTTGCACTTCATCTGCTGCTCACCTACAATAATGGACATTCCATCACATACCTTCAGGCCGCATTTCCCCTCTTCTCTCTGCACTGGCATGTTCTGAATACTCACAAGGCATAGTAGGTCCATCTCTATTGTCCAATGTATTGATTGTTTTTTCAATCCCATGTTCCCTCACTGTTGTCCTGTGGGTGCTTTGAAACAGAATTGACTGACTGTATAAGCACCTAACACATATTCACAATAAATAAAATTAATTATTTTGGATTGCTTATTTTCTATTTTTGGGGTGTGGTTAGGGACAATAGTTAAATAACAATCGCAATGGGATTTATAAAAGGATTCTTTAATTTTATTTCTTTTTTTGTGGGTGTAAGGAGGCAGTTAAAAGAAAAGGGATTCAAAAGCAACCATAAATGTTTGCTTGAACGATTGTTACTAAGAGCGTTTTTTTCAATTTCTTTTATTTTTGGTGGTAGAACCAGAAAAGGGGAGGGCATTGGATTAATAATAACAAAAGGGTTGTCAAAAGGGTTCTCAGACATAAAAGACATTCTCTGAAGAGGCACAATACATAATAAGATGTCTAAAACCGGTAATGAAGTGCCATAACAAAAGAAAAATGCCCTTAGTAGCTACAGCTCACGTTCTCTAGCACCCTTCTCATGTGGATCAGCCCTGTTCCTCAATTGAGAGGGACATGCTTTCAGGCTATCAAGCCTCCTCAAAGAATAATGGGCTTTCATTGGACCACTGAAGCTCTTCGAGATGTTCCGTGTTTTCATTAACCGCAGAAGGAGATCTCATCTATCAAATCTCTTACAGGAGTTGAACTGCAATTTTGGGATACCATCCAGTCCCGCCAAGTAATCCGGAACCACTAAATATTAAATGTGTTTGTGGGATTGCCTTGTGAGATCTGGCCGGTGGGGATTCACCCAGCTCTGAGGCCTATCGTCCACAAATAGCTGCCTGCATTGGGAGATATTGCATCCTGGTGCAGGCAAGGGGAGGCAACAGGACGAGCATAACGTGCACACACTCAAAGATTGTGTTGGATTGCTGCTGTACCATAAGAGGGCAGGAGAGAGCTTGGTGAGGGGAGGTGGAAGTGAGCTACCATCCTGCATGGTAACTATACCTGCAGTTTCATAGCGGGTTGGTGATGAAAAGCCAACCCTATCCGAGATAACTTGCTGTGACATTTTTGTGACAAGTCTCCTCCAGTATCTACACCTGATCCTGCGCTAAAGAGATTCGAAAACTGGTTGCCCCAGCTGTCACTGTAGTGTCAGATTGAAATGATTATTGGTGTCAAGCGTATCATCAACTGGAAGCCATTGCACCTGCTCCCTAATTTGGATGAGTGGTGAAGCACATCGCAAAAGAAAGAAATACCCCACATGGGTATTACAAAGGCCAGCTCAAGGGTGGTTTGAGTCCCCAAACTGCTAATGACGACTTTTACTCCGACCTGTGCAGCCTTAGCCACTCGAAAGCAGTTTGGATGAAACATTTCTGAACCACTGGTCAGAATGGTAGCGCCAACCTAGAACCCAGATTGCTTTGCATGTGCACCAGCGGTACAATCAAAGGATCGCCTCTAATGCAATTGCAACAGTAAACCAATCACGCCCCAAAATACAGACCATCGGTGGAAGGTGGAGGACATTGTATCCATGACAACTCGAACTGAGGGCTTTGGTGTATGACAGGGGGAGAGAAACAAGCAAAGAAAGCACACAGTAAGTACCAGCCAGATACAGTGAGCCATGGATGAAATCTTGAGGAGAGGCAAAGAAAGGTTTCACTCACTATCAGAGAAAGCAGACAGGAAACAGAAGAGAGACGATTACCATGGAAATATCACTTACCCAGCCAGATACAGTGAGCCATGGATGAAATCTTGAGGAGAGGCAAACAAAGGTTTCACTCACTATCAGAGAAAGCAGACAGGAAACAGAAGAGAGACGATTACCATGGAAATATCACTTACCCAGCCAGATACAGTGAGCCATGGATGAAATCTCGAGGAGAGGCAAAGAAAGGTTTCACTCACTATCATAGAACGTAGATAGGAAACAGAAGAGAGACGATTACCATGGAAATATCACTTACCCAGCCAGATACAGTGAGCCATGGATGAAATCTCGAGGAGAGGCAAAGAAAGGTTTCACTCACTATCATAGAACGTAGACAGGAAACAGAAGAGAGACGATTACCATGGAAATATCACTTACCCAGCCAGATACAGTGAGCCATGGATGAAATCTCGGGGAGAGGCAAAGAAAGGTTTCACTCACTATCATAGAACTAGAACGTAGACAGGAAACAGAAGAGAGACGATTACCATGGAAATATCACTTATTTACTTTATGACCAATTGAAATGTCTAATGGAGTAACTGGGGCATCAACAAGTCTTTATTGAATAGATTGAATAGAGCGGAGGAGAAAAAAACCCATATATGCCTTTTGCCGGAAATGTGTGCAGCATGCAGAGCAGCACACGCAACACCTTTGCTTCTGAGGAAGCAGACGATGTGCACACAAAGTTTGTCAAGGTCCCTGGCGTACCACGGACCAACAAGGAAAAGACCCTTAACACTTTTTTCTCATGTCTATTTGCTGACTCTCGTGTAGCCACAGTTCAGAGGCATCTCAAACATTAAGGTGCAACCTCTCAGTGCAAGCAGCAGAACAACCCGCTGCCTAATTAAGACACAGATTTCAAGCTATCATGAGTGCAAAAAAGCAAAGTTGAAATGAAGCAACAACCACAAATGGTTATCAGGAACACACCAGTAAATGATGGCGTCTCCTGATCACCCTGCACTTGCGCGATCTGAATGACACCCTGCCTAGTAGGATCGTTGTCTGTCTTCCCCTTGTTCCCCCCTCCCTGCCTCGTCGCGCCTTGAAACACTTGTGTATAGGCGCGTTACAAATGCCTTATCATATCATATCATACCCTGGTGTCTACAGCACACAGGGCTTCTCAGCAGGTCACTGATTGCATGTGTTCTCACATTTCATTGAGGAGGTTCTGGCAGCATGGCAAAGCTTAAAAGTGCAATGGGGGCAGCGAGGAGTACCAAAAAACATGCCCTGATACAAGATTGGAGGAGCATTATTACCTATAACAATTCAAAGATCACTGAGAATAACCTGTGGGAGTCACTAAACGACAGACTCCTAGTGTGGATCACAGAAACGAGTTAGCCAAGCACAGGGTGGAGTCAGCCCATGTAAGGTTTACAGATAATTATCACTGTCATGTGGAAGCTACAGGATGATTTGGATAATCTGGCAGAAACACCAAGCAGGTGCAAGCATTGGAAAGTAAAAGCGCCATTTTTGAAATGATCCTGGAATGCCCTCTCTGCCCCAACACATGTACTTTAAACATTGAGGTTAAGGGCAACAGGCGTCGAGCACTAGGATAGTGGGTTGTGGAACCAACATAGTCTTGATATTATATTTGTAGCTTAAAGTGAGCATCCAAGCCAAGTGGCTCATTTCCTGCTTTGGCTGGAAGAATGTGATGGCATTTTTAAGACCCCCACAATACCCCCATTGAGTTGGGAAACTGCATGATTGTCATGGGCACTAGCGTAGCTAGCACTTCCAAGTCACCTTCATATTCAATTCATGGCAAGAGCGGAAAACAGACAGGAGCACTGTGGGTGAGAGCATGGCGAGCAAGGATAGGGTTAATATCCATTTCATCCATTGGCACTCCCTACTCCGATAGAATAACATGATACTTCCTGTTTCCACTAGCATGGATCCTTTTTGTGCCAACCCGGAACTAAGTTGAACACTCTAGTCTTCAGGCGTGGCTCTCTATAAAAGCCACGCCCAATGAGCAACACATGCTTGGAGTGCTTTCTGTAGCTCCGAGCACACGCTTACCTTGTTCCTGAGACTTCTACAGCTTTCTTCAGCCCTTGTGACCGGCAGATCAGTCTTCTTCACAGCGATCACCTCTCCTGAAAAGAGAAGAACAGAGACCTAAGCTGACAAGCGGTTTTCTACTCACCTTTTTTCAGCGCCCCTCCGGAGTTTTCACGACTCCTTTTCATCTTGCGGACCGACAAGTCACTCCCTCTCATCTTCTCTGCAAGCTCTTCTGGATTTTCCGACCCCGAGTGACTCCTGCAACCTGCAAAGAGAAAAAACAAAGGAAAAGCAGGTTAGGACTTAAAGACACTTTGTTGGCAAAGACCTTCATAGACAATACGAACCTGAACTCTTTCACACGTGCTAACCCAGTGAAGCAACTGGTATTCCAAGGACATATAGCACTTACCTTATTCTGAAAAGGACTCCTTTTGTGCACATCTGTTATTCCCGCAGTACGAAGGTTCCAGTGAGGTAACTGGCCTTGGGACACCCTTTGGGAGCTCCAGAACTCCACTGTCCAAAATAAATGGTGGAGTTTACATCGCCGAACCAGCAAAACCAGCACCAAGTCAGCGCAACAGCCTGCTGGTCCTGCACCGTAGCGCCCCTGCAGAGGCAGGACAGAGAGCCCACTATCCCAAACTATGAGGTGAGCACCCAGACACTATATTTCAGCATTCAGAAGGGAGAGGGGGTTCCCTGGGTTTGGGTAGCACCACTCACTAACCCGTCATTCTCCTTCCAGGTTAAACTCCCAGTATTCCAGGTGAGAAGAGGGCAGGGCCGAGGTCGGCAAACTCCATCGCTCCTGCAGAGATTCAGGTGAGCGTGACAGAACACAAAGCCTACCCTAAAACACATCCACCTGAGCGATGGAGACCTCGGAGGTAGATCAGTTGTCACAGTTATTGAGGGAACTGCGGACTGAGGTGCATGCAGCCCGTTCTGAGACAAGCGCCTTGAGGCGTGAACTGATAGTGAATAGGGACAAGACAGACGAGATTGCTCGCCAATTACTACAGACTCAAGCGGGATTAGCTTCATTGCCAGGGGGAGCCACGGCTACGCCAACGTCAGCACCTCAACCCATAGCAGCACCAGTATAAGTAGTCCTTCCAGGCAACATACCACGGCGCCCCCAGAGAGGTTCTTAGGAGAGCCCAAAAGGTTTGGGACTTTCATGAACCAGTGTCGTCTACATTTCCTGTGCAAACCAGCGTTGTTCCCCACTGACCAATCAAAAGTGTCCTTTGTGTTGTCATACTTGGGGGGACATGCCGCAGACTGGTCTGTACCGTTAGTCAATAGGGACGACCCTTTGCTCCGGAATTTTGCCAGTTTCCAGCTTGAGTTGGAAAAGCTCTTCGCTCGTAGCTCACAAGGACAGGCCTTGGATGACGAATTGTTATCTCTTCGGCAAGGAAATCAGGATCTTTTGGCTTATGTAGCAACTTTTAATCATCTGGTAGCCAAAAAAAACTGGCCCGAAGAAAAAAGTACAACTCTATTTTACCGAGGTCTACAAGGGGAGCTCAAAGACATCCTGGCACAAGTAGTCAACCCACCTGATGGGTGCGCCGAATACATTGACCTAGCAATACAGCTTGATCACCGTTTACAAACCCGGAAGGCCGACCGCTCACGCTTTGAGAGCAGGGCGTTCTACATGCGGCCCAAAGAGACGCCGGTTCGCCAGCCCGTGCAAGCACATCCTGAACCCATGCAATTGGGTGGAGTTCGAGGTCCACTCACCAAGGCAGAACGAGACAGAAGGTGGCAGGAGCAGTTATGCTTGTACTGTGGACAATCCGGCCATTTTCCCCCTCAAAACCCCTCAAAAGACTGATGGAGCTACGGACGGAGCAAAGGAAGCAACCGAGGTGGAAAACTCCAACGCCCGACAAACATAGAGGTCGGTTTATCGAGCGCAACTAAGAATCCCTCGACCTCCCACTTTACCATCCCAGTGACAATCGTGGATCAACACCAGCCCTCCAGGTTACACGCACTCGAAGCATTCGTGGATAGCAGAGCCATTGGGAATTATTTGGACCTGGAGACAGCAGACAAAATCAGTTTACCAGTCTGTGCAAAGGAAGTCGTAGACAATGTAACCGCTGTCGACGGAACTCAGCTACTACCAGGCCCGGTTAACCGTTGAACTGCAAAGGTCATTATGCTCTGTCAAGACGGACATAAGGAAGAAATCTCATTTTATCTGATTTCGGCCCCACAATTCCAGATGATACTTGGCATACCTTGGCTCAAGAAACACAACCCGCTCATAGATTGGCGTAGTAGGACGTTAACCTTTCCCAGGGACTGCAGACACTGTTATGAGACAGGTCAGGCACCAGAACATCTGATATCTGCATCTCAGAAGGCGTTCCCAGTATTGGGAATACTAGGGGCCTTACCCAAAGAATACCAGGACTTTCAATACGTATTCGCCAAAGAACAAGCCAATACACTGCCCCTGCATCATTCTTATGACTGCCAGATAGACCTGGTACCGGGGCAAAGGTCCCATGCAGCTGCATATATGCCCTGACAGAACGGGAAAATGCCCATCTAAAGACCTACTTGCACCAGTATCTCGAAAATGTTTTTTTCCGCCCTTCCAAATCTCCAGCGGCTTCTCCCCTCTTCTTCGTCCCAAAGAAGGAGGGGGACTTAAGAACCGTGCATCGATTATAGCACGTTAAACCAGGTCACGGTAAAGAACCGGTACCCGTTACTGCTAATACCTGTATTGCTTGACCAAGTACGACAAGCGCAAGTGTTTACGAAGCTGGATCTTTGAGGGGCCTATCACCTGAGGGTGATGAAAGGAAGACCGCATTCTGCACCAGGTACGGCCTCTACGAGTATCAGGTAATGCCGTTCGGGCTATGTAATGCGCCGGCAGCATTCCAACACTTCATGAATGATGTCCTGCGAGAACTGTTAGATGTATGTGCCATAGTGTACATAGATGACATCCTCATTTACTCGGCTTCCGTACACGAACATGTAGCACATGTGCGGGCAGTTCTCCACAAGTTGCGCGAAAACCACCTATATGCCAAGCTTGAAAAATGCTCCTTCATGTCACTGAAGTCGAGTTTCTAGGATTCGTGTTGTCACCGCAAAGGATCCGAATGGACAATAGAAAAGTAGAGGCGAAACTCACTTGGCCATCACCCTCGTCTCTAAAGGGAGTGCAGAGCTTTCTTGCTTTTGCAAACTTCTACCAACGTTTTATACCAGGATTTTCACACATGGTACATCCTATTACTACCCTTCTACGCAAGCACCGAAGATTTGAATGGACTCCCGCAGCTGAAGAGGCATTCCATGCTCTAAAGAGCAGGTTTACTTCAGCCCCCGTATTACAACATCACAACCAGACCTCCCTTACATCATTGAAACCGACGCTTCAAGTGTAGCCATGGGAGTGGTCTTATCCCAACACAGGTCATATTCACCCCGCGGCTTTCTGGTCGAAGAAGTTTTCTCCAGCCGAACTGAATTATGCAGTCACGGATAAGGAACTGCTTGCAATTAAGGAGGCCATCAAGGAATGGAGGCATTCTTTACTCGGAGCCCAGCATACCATCACCATAATAACTGATCATCGAAATCTCCAGTACTTGCACTCGGCTAAAGCACAATCATCCTGACAGCTTCACTGGGCTCTGTTCCTATCAGAATATGATTTTGTGATCACTTACCGTCCTGGAGTAAAAAATGTGAAGGGAGATGCTTTATCACGCAACGGCAAAGGGGAACAAGCTTACAGCATTCCTGATCTGGTGGACATCAAACCCGGTGACAAAATCCTGGGTCTGTGTGGAGATGATTCTTCATGGGAGGCATTCAAGCAGAAGGTAAAGGATAGTCTGTCCATCAGAGAATTACGAACATGGGAAAACAAGGGAGTGAGCTTTTCCATCAAGAACGGCCTACCGTATTAACGAGATCGTCTTTACCTTCCAACGTGTACCTTGCAGGCAGAAATACTAACTACCATAATTCACTAATTGAAGGGCACCCAGGAGTGGCAAAGACTGCTGAAAAGATTGAAAGATCCTACTGGTGGCCAACTTGGTGACAAGACACCCACGACTTTGTCAACTCATGTGGAAAATCTTTGTGCCCTCCCTGTCTCACACGTGCAAGAAAATAAAACAGACACTCCCCGGACAGGGAATAAGGCAAGAGAGAGAGGGCTGCGAGAGTTCAAGGAAAAGTTTATCTATATCTCTGAGAGTGCTCTGCAAAATTAATGTTACAGTACATTTATATAGGTACAATGATGTGTCTAACATATGATCCTACGTTGGACCTGGATTGGTCAGCCAGAGTGGTGGCTTAGGTGTGGGCATCATCTCGTCCTCTTGGATGGTTGCTTGGTTAGCGGGAGGATGGACGTCAGGCATCTGTGCTCCGGATGGGTGAAGGTCAGGTCGCTGTGAAGCAGGGTGGTCACTATCTAAGCTAACATAATTCCTTCTCTATAATGCACCAAATAATAGTGATTCAAAGACTCTCAGTAATTTGTCATGTCTCTATAAAAGTCACACAGGTATATTATATCATCTGTAACCTTTGGATTATACAAGTCATAGGTTAGGCATCTTCACTACTATAATACAATGACCAGAGTGTAGGTTTATGCTTACAAGAATCATAGGTATGTGGCCTCTGTTAGTACTGGGCGTGATATACTGCAGCAGGGGTCTAATGTTAGTTGGGGGTCTGCTGGGCCGGCATCATGGTGTGGTCAGTGGTCTGGTACATGAAAAGAATACCTTGCAGGGACACAGGGTCAGAATGGCAGTAAGTTTCCACTGGCGAGGGTGTGGGAGCAAGGACACATTTGTGGAGATGAACGAGCAATGGATGCCCTGTGTCCTGCTCAGTGGTCCCATCTACGCAAATGTAACCCAAAGTTAACATTGCATAAGGGCCCATTGTTACCATCATCATAGCCGAAGTAGGCACACTCTTTTCACAGTCCCAGTTGGCACACACAGAAGAATAGGAGCACAAAGACGATGATTGCATTGTCATTAGGCGCAGTGCACAGAGCTCTATTTTTATAACGTTGAACCCTTCCTCAGTGTCGTTAGCCAGTTGGATGAGCTTGCAGCGCACTATCTGCAACCATTTGGCGTTTGTTCGTGCTTGGAGTCCCGGGACAAGGAGTGAGGCAAAAAATGTCTCTGCTGATGAAAAGAGCTGGTACTTCTGCGGGATCTCAGCAAGGAGTTTCGATGATTGGGATGAGATATAGTTGGAGGATCTTTTACTTCATGATAGTTTTTTCTTCAGTTCATATTCTGACAAAAGTTCGTAACCTGGAGCATCTGTTATCATTATGGAGGGTGGCTAAGGCACAAGTACCTCCCCATGCTGTTGGGAGCTGTAGATAGGCTTGTTTGCTGCAAATCCAGTACATGTCCATCAGTGCAGCAGTGCCTTTCTTCATGTCAGGTATGATTACAGTCTTGTTGCATTTCTTTGTTTCCCCCATGTTCACTCTTCCTTCCCCATGGAAACACAGTTCAGGTGGTACCTCTTACTGTATTTTGGTTTTTCCAGCGCGGTTACCCATGTTAGCTTTGTGACATGTTGCGACCAGACGGGGGCACATACTTCTTTTATCCATTAAAAGGTGTCGTTGGATAGCCCTCGGAGTGCTTCTGCTTTGCATTCGATAGTTTCCTCGTGCCATTTATTTTCTTCATACCTCGTCCCCTTGATAACAAGAAATGGTTCCTTAAGGCAAATTACTCCTTGGCGCTTGCTTGTGCATGTTCTCTCATTTTCCAGTTTTTCCATTGTGACGGTGTGCGCTTGGAAGGTGCTTTTTATCCTGCACAAAACCAAATTAATTAAACATTGGTCCTCCGACAAGGGTACTTCCTGGGGTACTAACATTTTCGGTGTTCCTGAAGCATGCAGGATGAGTGAACAGACGTAGCAGCTTTCATTTGTTGCTTGCTTCGCCGTGGCACTCATGTCTGAATACCATTTATTTGATTGATCAGGGTGGCGGGGGTCTTCCATTTCATCGAAACCCCAGGTCATGATAAATGCTGTATCTTTTCCCTTCTGCCCCCTTTTTCTTCTCCTTCTCCCTCCCTCCTTATTGTTTCTCACTTTTCTGTAATATATTGGAAACATTCCAGCCCAGGCTGTGTCATTGTTGTTCAATATGGCATGTGTATTCTCATCAGTGGCAGCAGCGTAATGTGAGGTAGGGTGTACGGTTGTTTGTGCATGCGTACTTGTGTTAGTCACATCATTTGGCCAATAATAATCGCCATCATACTCATTAAGTTCATAATCATTACTCATATTTATATTTGGAAGTAACAAGTAGACACTTGTTGGGCCTGCGGTGGCGTGTTCTGGAGGTTGCATTGAATTTGTACCATTAGCATCAATGTCATATGTTTCTTTCCACATTGTCTTTACCCCAATCCATATCAAGTGTGAGCCTTCTCGTATCAAGTTAGCCCCACTCACCCCCTTGTGCATGTCATTAACCAAAGATAGAAGTGTGTAGTACCAGGCCATAAAAAACAACATTACTGAAAACACCAATGCAGCACATTTTAAAATGCATTCAACATTGCTAAATCTATTAGCCCTAATGGCATCCCTATTGCTATCTAGCATTAATTGATTCTCCGCGATTGTGGTTAATTGGGCCATTTGTCACCTGGAGGGGCGATACAAATTTGTTAAGTCACCACAATATATATAAATGTATTTACATTTCAGTTTCATACTTGATCAACATTCGCTTTTGCGTGTTTTTTTAGTTGTTACACATCTATTTTTATTAAGTCTTTCGTCGTGGAAAAGAGAGAGAGAGAGAGAGAGAGAGAGAGAGTTAGAGAGAGAAAGAGAGAGAGAGAGAGAGAGAGAGAGAAAGAAAGAGAGAGAGAGAGAGAGAGAGAGAGAAATAGGAAAGAAAGAGAAGAAAGAAAGAGAAGAAAGAAAGAGACGATAAAAAATGAGCGGGAGAAAGAGGGGAAGGAAGGAAGAGAGAGAGAGAGAGATCATGAGAAAATAAGGTGTATATTATAACTGTTGTCTTTTGCATATTCTTTTTGTCAAACAATTTTGCCATTACTTCTCAATCTCATTTGTAGTGCTACTAGCACATTCCTGTTCGCCCTGGGGGATTGTACTATCGCGTGCCCTCCTCACATCGGATAAGTGCACCCAATATTTCAATCCCTTAACTTTCACTGCAGTGGGTGTCCTATATATAACCTCGTAAGGGCCATGAAACCTGGGTGAATTCCATCTTCTCACAAAACTCTGGACATACACTTGTGCTCCTGGCATTAGTGGCCCACTTGGGCTATCTGTGGCTGGTGTGGTAGTATCAGTTGCCACATTCTCAGTAAAAGGCGGTGCTATCTGTCGTGCTATGCTGCGTACTGCGAGCGTTAACTGGGTCAGGTATTCCTTAAATTCCTACCCCAGCACTGTGGCAGCCCTGTGTGCGTCTGATGCTCTCCTAATCGGGGAGAGTGGTGTATGTATTCACCTCCCAGTGACAATTTCATGGGGGCTCAGATGATGATCCTTACATGGTTGAGTTCTGAGTTGAAACAGTGCTAGGGGTAAGCAATAACCCAGTTTTTCATCAGTGTAGTACACAATTTTGATAGTTTACTCTTGAGTAATCCGTTGATCTTCTCCACCATTCCATTTGCCATCGGATGATAAATGGAACACAGTTTGTGTTTCGCCCCCAAGAGTGACGTTACTTCCTTGAAAAGGTCGTTCACAAAGTGTGTGCCGTTGTCTGATCTTATCACATCACATATTCCCCATCGAGAAAACACCTCTCGCACCAGGAACTTAGCCGCACACTTCGCGTCTGGGTGGGGACATGGGCCCGCTTCCTCCCACCTGGAAAAAGGCATACCACTACAATTAAATACCTTGCTCCGTTACATCGCTCTCCCATGTCGGCGTAATCTATGTGTAGTTCTTTAAATGGTTCTACTGGTCATGGCAGAGTGCCACGCAGTGTTCTCAATGTCATTCCTGAATTGTATGTCTGGCATGTTGTGCATTCTACTACAAATTTTGACAACTGCTCCTGTAAATTGGGGACAAACCAATGTTCCTGGATGTCTGCGGCAATATGTTGTTTTGCTATGTGGGCTGGGAAGTGCAGCTGTTGGAATGCTACATCTAGTAACTCTACTGGCATTACTACCTTTCTTGTTGTCTCCTGTCTCCAAATTAGGTCTGTGGCTGATTGTTTGCATTCCCGTTTGCTCCACAATTCTTGCTCTTCCTGTGGTGCTGTCCTTTGTAGTTCTATTATCTGCGCTATTGGTGTGTTACTGTACGCCTCTTCCACTGGCTCTGTAAGGGCTGTTTTTATGACGCGTTCGATTGTTGGTGTTGTATTGAAATACGAGGCCTCCTTTGCTGCTGCGTCGGCTGCCACGTTTCCCAATGAGACTGCAACTGTGTTGTTGGTATGGGCTTGGCATTTCACCACTGCCACTACCGATGGTTCTGCTAATGCATCTATCAACTCAGTCAATAGTGCAGCGTGCTGTACTGGTGAGCCATCCGCTCTTCTGAACCCCCTCCTACGCCAGCAGGATAGCCCTGAATGCACTGTGGTTGTCGCGTATGCCAAGTCTGAGTATATTGTTACTGTGCACCCTCTGGCTGTATGGAGCGCCTCAATCAATGCAGTTAATTCTGCTGCTTGTGCGGAGTAATGGGACGGGAGGCGCTTCTGGACAATTGTTTCATAGCCATCTTCCTCCATGCATACTACGGCCATCCCTACATGCTTCTCCCCCGTTTAAGGGTTTATCAATGCTGACCCATCTATGAAATATGTCTCTCCTTCCTTCAGGGCGTTTTTGCTCGCTTTAGGAATGTCATCGCCCTCCCTTCCTAGGTGGCACAGTCATGTTCCTGCATGTCCTCTGTGGTGCATGGGTCTGTGATAAATGTTGCTGGGTTTACTGTTTTGCACCTGACAACATGCACGTTGGGGCTCGAAATTATTATCTCATACGATGTTGCTCTCTGTGTTGTTAATGTTGATTTTGACCTCTCAAGAATTGCAAATAATGAGTGTTCTGCGTATAATGTTACCGAACATCCCATCATGATTGTGGAGCTTTTTTCAATGGCGAAAGCTGCTGCAGCGAGGGACTGTTCGCACACGAAGTGTCCTTGCATCACTGCATCTAATGTTCCACTGTAATAGGCCAATGGTTTGTGCCCTAATGATGTTTTCTGTGTAAGCACTGCTATCATCAGTGTTCCATTGCAGTGTGAAAATAAGAAACATTCCCTGTCATAATCTGGGTTCGCAAGTACTGGGGCATCCGCAATGAGGTCTTTTATTCTAAAGTACTGTGCCATCATGTCATGTGTCCATTTTATTGGGGCCCTACTCTTCTTTGCTTCTTTCAATGCTTGTAACAGTGGGCGTGTGTATGCTGTGTAATCAAGGATCCATGCTCGGCAATAATAACATATACCAAGAAATGTTTGCATTTCTTTAACTGTTTTAGGTATGATTATGATGTTGCGTATAGCAGCTGCCCTGTCTGGGAGTATTTGTTTCCCATCTTTTGATATTAGCTGTCCGAGGTATACAACGTCGGCCAGGCAGTATTGCAATCTTCCTTTGTCCACTTTATACCCCTTTGCAGCCAACACATTTACTTTTGTTATGGAGTCTTCCATGCACTTTTCTTCTGTGGGGCTGCAGATGAGTAAATCGCCTACGCATTGTATAATAGTGCTCTCTACATCTATGTTTCCAATATCTTCACACAGTACTCTGTTGAAAATGCTGGGGCTTTCGCAATACCCCTGTGGGAGTCTGCGATGTTCATACCTGTTGTTTCCTAGTGTGAATGATGTCAGGTACTGCGAGCCTGGGTCAAGTGGTATGGAGAATAAAGCATTATTCAAATCCACCACAGTAAAACATTTTGATTCTTTGGGTATGCTGCACAGAATTAATGCCGGGTTAGGAACTAATGGGAACTCCTTTTGAATGACGGCATTGAGTGGGTGGAGATCTTGGATCATCCTCCACGCCCCTCCTTTTGCTTTTTTGATCGGGAAGATAGCCATGTTACAGGGGGAGCTTGACGGTACTATAATACCTTGTTTTAGGAGTGCATTTATTGTTTCCCTAATCCCTTCTTCTGCTTCTCTGGATATGGGATATTGTTTCACTTGTGGCGGTATGGCACCTGGTTTTAGTTTTATCTTTATTGGTGTCACCTCATGAAGTAATCCTACATCGTGGGGGCCTGTAGTCCAAATTTCAGGTGCCACCTTTGCCATGTCTTCATCAAATATTGTCGGCGGAGCATTAATGCTGGCCATAAGTGGTTTGTGCACCTCTCTGTACAGTATCATGATTTCACATGGTATGCTTATTTCCATTATTATCTCTCCGTCATCTTTGTTGGCAGTGAATAATTCCTCATCAGTTATGACTCTTAGCATTATGTTGGGGTCTATGCATAACACAGTCCTCCACTCATACCCATGCGTGTCCAGTCCTATGACCACAATACGTTTGCTTGATACTTGAACTGCCTCGATGGACATGATTGTGCCTGGCACAACATCTGTGTGTGCAATTGGACGGAATATAAAATCTGATGGTGTTCTCCATTCCTTTTTTGTTATCTCTGGTACCACTCGGGCTAGTACTTTGATGCCATAAATAAATATGTCTATGTCAATGGGTATCCCTCGCACCACAACTTCATTCATCACTGTACTAATCATCAACATCGCTCGTACTGGGCATACTCCTGCGCTGGAGCACACTATTCCCCACTCAGTAAACAAAATGGTCATGTTCAATTTACTTAGCAAATCTCTGCCCATTAAATTGATTGGCGCGTCTTCCTGGTACAGTAAGGGTGCGCACACTGTTTTTCCGCCTGCTGTTATATCGAGATCTTTAGTGTAAGGAACTTTTAAAATAGCCCCAGAGAACCCCTGTGTTTCCAAATTCCTGCCTGAGAGCAGAAACCGCCCTTCCATAAGACATGATTTTTCTGCTCTCGAGTCTACCATGAAGATAAACTGCTTGTTTCCTATCTCGGCCCCCACTAGTTGTTCCTCTTCTGCACGTATGGTGGTGGCTAGGACTGGACACGCAAGTGTTCCCTGTGGGCTGTCCTAGTCTGCATACCTTTTTTGCTCTGGTACTGAAAAGACATTGTCTCCGACCACTGTCACGGTGTGAAATGGCGCAGGTGTGCCATTTGCAGCCGTTGTGAAACAGTTACTATTTGCATTGCCTACAGCGTTTTGTCTCGCCATGGGTTGCTGTGCGCTGTGATGTGGGGGTGGCTGTCTTTGCTGCATTTGGTGTTCGTTATAGTACTGGTCTTGTTGTCTTCCCCCTCCAATTAGTAACCCATAGGGGCTACCTGGGTGTGGGCATCCCCATCCTTGTTAATTTTCCATGGGCTGCTGCCCTTGGAAATACCCTGAAGGCCGCATTCTGCAATCCCTCAAATAATGTCCCCATTTCCAACAAGACCCTTGCGGTCCTCCTCTCATCCCCTGCCCACCAAATCCTCTATTCCCCATGCCTTCAAATCCTCCTCTCTGGCCACGATACCCACCTCTTCCTCTTGCCGGTCTTTCTTACCACTGTTGTCCGCTGTATGACTCCTCTCCGTTCCACGGTCATTGTTCTCCTGCCGTCCGCAATGCTGCTATTGTCACTGGCCTACTTACCGCTCCTTCATCCCCCTCATTTTCTCTGTCTGCAGTTACACTGGCGTTTACGGCGGCGACCTTCACCAATTTATTCTGCACCAGTTTTGCTTCGTCTGCCAGCCTTTTCTGTGCTATCTCTTTTTCCCTCTCTTTGAACCTCCTGCAGTGGTGTACAATTATACTCTGAATCTCAGGCCAGCCCTTGGCTTCTATCCCAACTATTTTATCCAAGGCCTTCTGTACCTCCTTCGGGAGCCCCTTTTTGATGATAAAATAGAACAAGGCGGTGGACTGATTCCACGCTGTGCCAGTTTCGCATCTCCCCAAATCTTGCACCCGTAGTATGAATTGCGTAGGATCCTCGTTTTCCTCCATTGTACAGTGCATCACTAAATGTATGTCTGGAATGTCTGGAAAAGTACGCTGCAATGCGTCCCATACTTGCGCTCGAACGTTATTGAACAGTGATCCGTCGTGGCGGTCACAATTCATTGTCACTCCTGGGAATCCTGCCTTTTCCCATGCTGCGTCTGCCTGACCGCAGACTGCCGATACTAACAAACTTTTTACATCGCCTATTGCCAGTGGCACCCCTGCCGTGTGTTTTTCGAATGCGTGTATCTTTTTCCCAGCCCCTCCCCATAGTGGGGGGAGAACTTTCAACAAGTTATTTTTATCCATTTGGGCCCATGGGATATAGTGCGGCCTACCTGCTCCCTTATGTATCAGTGGCATTTGTAACTTATGTTTCTTTCCTGTTTTACTTACTGTCCCCTTCTTTACTTTGCTCACCAACATATTCCCTGTTCGCTGTCTTAATCTACCCTGCCATCGTGGGAGTGATCGTGGATCCATGTCATCGAAATGGTGCGGCAGGTGGGGACCCTATGGCCGCCGCTCCTTCCTCGTATTCGTCTAGATCGCTCCACACTTCCTCTATTTCCTCCTCTTGCTCGTCATTCTCATTGTGTCCTTCCCCTCGCTCACTTTCTGGTGTGGTTGGGCGTATAATCCTCACTGGTTTGTCATTCAAATGGAACAGGAACTCCCCCGATCTCCACTCTTTTTCTCGTCCTTGTGGCAAGTGTGTCCCTTGAGACAACATGGATTGTGCTGGCTCTGATATGGCTGGTGCTAGTTCCCCTGTCATGCTTGGTGGGGTGAGCGATCTTCTATGGATAATGGAGGCACCTCCCCTCCCCCAGGCAGCATTTGGCCCCTATCGCAGAGTGCTCTTAGCTGTGTCATCTCCATTTGTGCATGTGCTAACTGGCGGTCTAATTCCCCTGTCAAGTGTGCTAAATTCACGGGAGGTGCGCTCGTTGGGCCATGCAGATCTCCTTTGTCATAGGGTGGTGGTGCTGTAGCTACTGCTCCATTTGAGGGAGTGGGGGTGGGACACGTTGGTATATAGAGGGGCTCTCCGTACCCTACTGCTGGTCTTGTCATTAACGGGTATATTTCGGTTGTATCAACCTCAGCTGTGGTTGTTGTGCACTCCCCCTTTGGCGTCTCGCTTACCTCTTCCTGTGATTTTTGTTTTTCAGTTTGTCCTTCTTTACCTACCTCTGCTGTGGGGGTCACTTCCTCGAACATTCGCCATAGATCCAGCACTTCCCTTCTATTCTGTAACTGCTTCCCCTTATATCTTGCTAGCAAGTGCGTAGACACTAAATCTAACACCCTCTTATCAAATGACCCTCCTTCTGGCCAAATTGGCGTTACACTGTCTCCTTCTATCTCTGTCAACCATTGATCATGGTATTTTTGGATCTTTTCACTATATAATGGAAGGTGTTTACAAATATGAGCTAGTGGCGTTATTCCCCCCATGATGATGTTTTCTCCCCCTACTCCCTGTTCCACCCGCTTGTCCTTTCCTTTAGACCAACAATATATCAAGTGTTTCTTAATGGCTAATAATGTTTATGTATCAACATTCACTGTTACTTTTGTAATTATTGCATTTCCAAATTCAACAGTTCACTTTCGCCTGTGTGCCACTTTACCAATAAATCAATTATAATACTTTGATACTCTTGACCAAAACAATAGACAGGACATGAAAAAACATATAACATGTAACATGCACATGCACTATCTGCATGCTTTTATTTCCTCTTTTGTTCCCGTTACCAAACATTTCCCCTTTCCACCTACTCTTCTCACTCACTCCCCACCTCTTACACCCTTTTACTCTGCACCAAGAACTCTTTCTTACACGGAAAAAGAATATTCTAAATAACTACTCCGAGTCTACTCAATATATGAGACCCCTACTATTTTCTCTTTATCTTCTCTTATATTGCCTGCACTGGACGAGACAATGCTACGCAGCGCCACCTTCTACCCCCTTCGGGCTAGGATACCCCTTTTCTTCTTCTTTTCACTTCTCACGAAACCTAATGGCCACATAAAGGACAGATCAGAAAAGCCTCATCATCACTCACACAGGCCCTACTTTTCCCTATAACCCATTACCACCTGTTTCCCTGTTCCCTCCTATTTCCCCTTACCTTTCCTTGGTAACCTTCGCAACCGGCACTCACGTGTTCAGTCAGGTGATCTGAGGGTCACTGATCGCGGTCCGACCTCAGTTAGGTCCGCACCCCAACCAAGCCGTGGCCCGCCTCGGCGAGCAGCTTTTCAGTCGGGTATTCGTCAACCGGGAACCCTTGACCCTTTCTTGTGGTGCGCACAGGCTGGTCGACTGCAGATGCGATGGTTTTGCTGGGGGCATACCGGATCTCACCACATGGCGCGGCCTCGAGTCACCTCTCCAAATCACGTTGCAGGGGTTAACCAAATGTTTGTGCCCTCCCTGTCTCACACGTGCAAGAAAATAAAACAGACACTCCCCGGACAGGGAATAAGGCAAGAGAGAGCGGGCTGTGAGAGTTCAAGGAAAAGTTTATCTAGATCTCTGAGAGCGCTCTGCAAAATTAATGTTACAGTACATTTATATAGGTACAATGATACGTCTAACATATGATCATATGTTGGACCGGATTGGTCAGCCAGTGTGGTGTCTTAGGTGTGGGCATTATCTCATCCTCTTGGTTGGTTGCTCGGTTGGCGGGAGGATGGATGTCAGGCATCTGTGCTCCGGATGGGTGAAGGTCAGGTCTCTGTGAAGCAGGGTGGTCACTATTTAAGCTAACATAATACATTCTCTATAATGCATGCACTAAATAATAGTGATTCAAAGACTCTCAGTAATTTGTCATGTCTCTATAAAAGTCACACAGGTATTTATATCATCTGTAACCTTTGGATTATACAAGTCATAGGTTAGGCATCTTCACTACTATAATACAATGACCAGAGTGTAGGTTTATGCTTACAAGGATCTCAGGTATGTGGCATTTGTTAGTACTGGGCACGATATACTGCAGCAGGGGTCTAATAGTTGGGGGTCTGCTGGGCGGGCATCCTGGCATGGTCAGTAGTCTGCTACATGAAAGGAATACCTTGCAGGGACACAGGGTCAGAATGGCATTAAGTTTCCACTGGCGAGGGTGTGGGGGCAACGACACATTTGTGGAGATGACCGAGCTATGGGCTCAGTTCATGCCGGTTCACATGCAGGACAGTGATCTCAGAGGAAGAGTGATGTGTTACATTTATTAGTTGTTGCAAATACCTCCGGCTTCAGCGTGAGAATGGAGCCGCAGAGTTTCCAGTCAGAGTGGGAACGAGTGTGGGGCCCATGTGCCCTGCACCTGAGTGCTGCAAGGAAAAGGAGAGAAGCGTTTCATACTATTGCAGTGAGGCCTGGTCACCAAGATGTAGTCGAAAGGGGGTACAGAAAATGGATGCCCTGTGTCCTGCTCAGTGGTCCCATCTACGCGAATGTAACCCAAAGTTAACATTGCATAAGGGCAAGGGGCGAACCCACTACTGGAGGCACTTGGTCCGAGTCTTGTACTGAGAAGTGAAGGATGAGAGGAGCCTTCTGGCCCCTCGCTCCCACACAAACATGTGCTCAAAACAAGGCCTCAAGACAACGGCCTGCCGGCTTATTACAACCACTGGCGATACCACCCACAACCTGGCACACCGTCTCTATGGACTTTGTTACAGACCTACCTCCCAGTTCGGGATTTAACACCATCCTTGTGGTTGTAGATTTGTTCACCAAGATGGCCCATTTCATCGCTTTAAAAGGCATTCGATCTGCTCAGGCCCTGGCTCGGGTATTTCTCAATAACATAGTGAAGTTACAAGGGTTTCCGTCCATATTAGTCTCCGACAGGGGAAGCCAATTTGTGTCATGATTCTGGAAGCATTGTTGCTCGTTGGCCGGAATAGAAATCTGGTTGTCCACCAGTCACCATCCTCAAAAAAATGGGAACACAGAGCGCACAAATCAAACTCTGGAACAATACCTCCTTTGTTTATTACATCAGACAGAATACTCTTGGGAGGAAATCCTCTGGATAGCTGAATATGCATACAATAATTCAGTACACGCCTCCACACGCATGACTCCCTTTTACACTCTTAATGGCCGCAACCCAAGAACTTCGACATATGACCCTCCAAAAGCCATAGAGATGCCAGCCATTAAGACCTTACACGAAAACATCTCACAAGCAACCAAAGATGCAGTTGAACATCTCGAGGCAGCCAAGGCTACACAAAAAAGGTATGCTGATCAGCACCGACGAGAGGCCCAAATTACCAAGCAGGAGATCCGGTATGGCTTGCATCTAAATATATAGCATTAAAAGGACCTAGGAAATTCCAACCCAAGTTCGTAGGCCTGTTCACAATTGAAAGCGTAGTTACACCTGCTGCCATGAAGTTGACTCTACCACCACAAATGCGCATACACCCGGTTTTTCATGTTTCCTTGTTGAAACCTGTACACCCTGGGACTAGAACACTAACTCCACCAGCCCTCATAGAAATCAAAGGGGAGGAACCAGAGTACGAGCTAAAGCAAATGTTTCCAAGATAGTATGCAACACCCTGTATTACTTAGTGGATTGGAAGGGATATGGGCCCCAAGATAGGTCATGGGAGCCAAGCAAGAACATTCATGCTCCTCGGTTACTACTCAAATACCATCAGAACAATCCCACCAAGCCTGGTCCAGGAAGCACACCTTTGAGAGGGACCTTGAGGGGGAGGACTGTCATGGGCACTAGCGTAGCTAGCACTTCCAAGTCACCTTCATATTCAATTCATGGCAAGAGGGGAAAACAGACAGGAGCACTGTGGTTGAGAGCATGGTTAGCAAGGATAGGGTTAATATCCATTTCATCAATTGGTACTCCCTACTCCTATAGAATAACATGAGACTTCCTGTTTGCACTAGCATGGATCCTTTTTGTGCCAACCAGGAACAAAGTTGAACACTCTAGTCTTCGGACGTGGCTCTCTATAAAAGCCACGCCCAATGAGCAACCCATGCTTCGTGTGCTTTCGGTAACTTCGAGCACACACTTACCTGGTTCCTGAGACTTCTACAGCTTTCTTCAGCCCTTGTGACCAGCAGATCAGTCTTCTTCACAGCAATCACCTCTCCTGAAAAGAGAAGAACAGAGACCTAAGCTGACAAGCTGTTTTCTACTCACCTTTGTTCAGCACCCCTCCAGAGTTTTCACGACTCCTTTTCCTCTTGCGGACTGACAAGTCACTCCCGCTAATCTTCTCTGCAAGCTCTTCTGGATTTTCCGTCCCCGAGTGACTCCGGCAACCTGCAAAGAGAAAAAACAAAGGAAAAGCAGGTTAGGACTTAAAGACACTTTGTTGGCAAAGATCTTCATAGACAATACGAATCTGAACTCTTTCACACGCGCTAACCCAGTGAAGCAACTGGGATTCCAAGGACATATAACACTTACCTTATTCCGAAAAGGACTCCTTTTGTGCACATCTGCTATTCCCGGGTACGAAGGTTCCAGTGAGGTAACTGGCCTTGGGACACTCTTTGGGAGCTCCAGAACTCCACTGTCCGCAATAAACGGTGGAGATAACATCGCCAAACCAGCGCAGCAACCAGAAAAACTAGCACCAAGTCAGCGCAACAGTCTGCTGGTTCTGCACCGTAGCACTTCTGCAGAGGCAGGACGGAGAGCCTGCCATCCCAAACTAAGAGGTGAGCCCCCAGACACTATGTTGCAGCACACAGAAGGGAGAGGGGGTTCCCTGGGTTTGGGTAGCACCACTCACTAACCCGTCATTCTCCTTCCATGTTAAACTCCCAGTATTCCAGGTGAGAAGAGGGCAGAGCCGAGGTCGGCAAACTCCATCGCTCCTGTGGAGATTCAGGTGAGCGTGATAATGATGATAGCAGTTCACAAATGATCTCCTTTGCCCAGCATTAGATGTTTCCCTTTACATAACATTGAACATTTTGCTCAAGGGTCGTTGGCAATACATTCCACTGAATAGTTGCCCATTGTCCCTCTTTCTTTCTTCATCACCCCTAAACCCAGACAGAAAAGTGACATCTTAGAACCCACCTACTTATTCTGCTCAGACCTCTTCCTTTTTCTCCTAAGCACTAGTCGCCTGGGGGCAGGGGTGTTGATGCCCCATAGTGTGGGAAGACATGCCCTAAGCACATGCATTGTAAGGCTGCCATGGCCAAGACACAACCTATACTAAGCATATTCTTTGATGGATGTCTACAGATTGCTGATATCATATGTGATGCAAGGAGTTTTGTCATTAATGATGCCATTTGTGTTGTCATCTATGACGTCAGGTGTCTCAGTACGAGTGGTGCATCGTAGGGACAGAAGTAATGACTTCTATGTTTTTCATATTTTATGATGCTACGTAACATCCCTTCATTTGACTTTTTTCTTTTTACTGACTATACCTATGTATTATAGTGTTAGGTTAACGTGACCTGTACAAGCCATTCCATTTGCCATACAGTGATAGCTAATTCCGTTTGGCCTGTTAGATGCATCTTTGTGAAATTTTGAAAACATTGTTTCGTCCAGGTCCCCCAATGCAGGAAAGAATGGTGCAAACCTGTCTGACAGTTCTAATGATATAAATTACAAAAAAGAACATATGTTTTTGAAAATGCACAATTGTTAGTCACATTCCACCCAAAACCGCTGCATGGATTTTGGCATGGTTTGTTTCCGAAGCAGCAGGAAACCTGTGGGTATTCATTCCTTTGCTAGGTTTTTGACAGTCCATCCAGTAGTCATTCTTTTTTTTATTCAGTTAACCGTTGTGTGGCTCTGGCACTTAAAACCTTTACACATGATGCACGCAGAGTTGAATGTTGAAATCCTACAATTACAATTGGCAGTGCTTATTGCTTGATGCGAGAGAAAAAAATGTGCTTGAAATGGTATATGTTGTGTTGTCTTATGTTGTATTATGCTGCACACTTTTACCACTGGGGTGACCTTCAGCCGCTCACGTGACTCTGCAGGCGGGAAAGAGGATGGGGTGTGTTAGTGAGGGTAGGATGGTAGGATAGGTTCAGAAACAGGAGCGAATGGAGTCTGTGTGGCTTTCATATGTGTTGGTTGTGAGCACCTGCTTGTTGTATCCATAAGGGTAAGACTCAATGCCTTGGTTGTTTTCTTCACGTAATAATGTTATGTTGGGTGTGTGTTTGTGTGTTTCATGTGTAGTATGACTGGTGTTTGTGGTTGTATTCACTGGCTTGTCGTGTCCACAACAGACACTGGGAGTGTCTGTTGTGTGCTGTTGTTAGTTATGTTTGTTGTGTGTTTGTGTAGTTTGACTAGCCCATAGGTGTGTTTAGTATTAGTGAAGTATGTTGGAAAGGAGCAGGAGCAGGGTGGTTAGTACATTGGTTCCTCACAACATTTTTGCAAGTACGTTCTCAGGGCTCATCAGGCTGCAACTCAATGGTACCATCCAAGTCTTCTGGCTGGAGTACACTGGCCACCCCCGCCACCCCTCTGAGCTCAGAGCACTAGCTACTCCCAGAACTTCCTCCAAGTGCAACAGACTATCTACTCCCATGAGTCCCTATTTACGCAGCAAGAAATATTAGATAGAATTGTGCTTCTGGGTGTAGTAAGACTGATAGCTAAAATGGTGCATGGCTAGTCTTTACAACACTTTTTAGAAGTGATGTGTGGCTAATGTACCCAATCTATCCAAAGTGAGGCATGGTTAGTCTTCATGATTCTATCTAATGTGGTGCATGGCTACATATTCTCATATCTATTTAAAGTTTGGTGCATGGCCTATCTTCACAGATCTGTCTATGTGTGAGGTATGGCTGATCTTCACACATCTATCTAAGTGTAAGGAGGAGTGGGACGAGGTGGACTGGTGGTTTTCTTTCGGTCCCCATTGGTTTCACCATTATAGTCCTCTTGTGTTGGTCATTGGCAGTTGAGTAGCCATGTTTTCAGTCATTTCACGAAGGTGCGGTGGTCTTCTGTGGTTCTAATTTCCTTTGGCATTGTGTTCCATAGGTTATCAGGGATTCACAGTTTTCTATGTCAGTTGAGGATGTTGGTGTGATGCAGATGTGTTCTTTGTGTGGCATTTCGGTTCCTCCTCCTCTTTGGTTTTCTCCTTTGACGTGTATTAGTTTGAAATTGCTCAGTATGGCTTTGTGTGTGATAGTTTTGTATTTGTGTCATGTTTGTCTCATGTCTCAAGTTTTTGTGAGGAAAGGCATGTCTGTGCCTCCATCACTTGGGAGGTCATTTATTTCTGTTTTGTTTTTAGTCATAGATCTAACGTTGAGCAGGCTCCAGTGTAATATGTCTATTTTCCCTTGTTGTTTGTTCTTTCATGTGTCCCTGACGATGTGGTGTTTGTCGGGTTTTCTCTACTGGGGATTCCCTCCTGTTTGCACTTGCTAGGTCGGATTGTCCTTGGGTACTCTATATCTTCATCAAGTAGTCTAATTATGTTGATGGCAGAGTTGCTTAGCTTTAGTTTGTGCAGGTTGATGGGCTGTTTGAGAGTGGGTGATTTATTCAAGTCTTTGGTAATGTTGGGCATGTTAATTGTTAAGGTCTTGAGTTTGTCCCAGATTCTTGTTTTGTTTTTCAAAGGTGTTATCCTGGTTTTAATGTTTTGATTTTTGGTGTGTTTGGTTTGGCGTTCTGGTGGGGTCCACATTTGTTTGGGTTCTGGCATGTGGGTTGTGTGCTGGTTGTCTATTATCCTTTGCAATGGAGTTGTAGGTGGAGGTGCAGCATGAGATCTATTGCGTGTTTTCTCTTTTCTTGGTCTGTATCCTTTGTCCATTTAGCATTGTTGCTAATGGGATTCCTAGGTGTTGTGAATTCTGGATGGTAGATTCCATCTTATTGGATTATAACATTCTGTCTTCCTTTCTTTATTCTTTGTCTTTCTTGTGGTGAGGCATGGTGGAGTGAGAATTTAAAAAACAATTGTTTTGAGTTGTGAGGTATGTTTTCTGGAGCGGGTGTCCTCTTGGTTAAGGTACTTCCTGGTCCCCAGTTATATTTCCTTTTGTGTTTGCGGTGTATGTTTGTTGTTAGTTGTATATTTTTTGAGTTATGTGTGATGGTAGCCTGAGTGTAGAGGGTCCTAGTGAAGTTGATAAGTCACAGTCCAGAGTTTGTGGATGACCAATAAATCCTTTTATTTGAGCATACCAATGTGACATTTTGATGTATTATAATCATGATAGAACAATAATTAAAAAGAGATAAAGCATACAAATTGAGACATTTTGAGAAACAAATCAGGTGTTGCTCTATGAAATTAATTAAAAGCTTGTGCTTTGTGTATGCAAGGGATTGGGGAGAATTGAAGCTGGGGAATATGGCCAGGAGAAGAAAAGCAGGTGTTGTAAGAATGTATAGATGCCACTCTGGTGCATTGACATTCAGCTTGTGTATTTGTTAAGGTTCATTTGAAACGTGCACGCATTTCTCTATGGCTTGAGAAAATATTTCAATGCCCTATGCAGTGTAAACATCTTGATGGAACATCCAGATGTTTATGTATATGCTTTGTAGCTTAGACCTAATTGGGCACAAGGAAAGAAATGAGAAAGGACTGAGAATCTAATCTGAAATGGTTTCACTTATAGTAGGAGTGTCTCGGCAGAGATAATTTCAGATATTTGGGATTGTCTGAGCAGTGATAATGTCAGATTATTTAGGCAACATTGATGTGTTTTGGGAATCCTGATAATTACACAAATAAAACAATGGAGTTGTTTTGAGTTTTGTGGGGGAAAGGGAAGTTGTCAAGAGGAGGAACTAAAGAACTAAAATGCATGTTATAGAGGACTCATCATGGATGTAGGGAGAAACATTTTGGCTATTTTCCTAAACGTTCAAGTTAAAAATAAAATGGGGGTATGTGGAAAATGAAAATGGTGGTTATCAGGGTCCATTACTAACGTTTCGAGAATGAAAAAGAAGGCACTGTGGACATTTTCCATGAAAGAGTCATTGCTGTCTAAAACTTGACTGAAATCAGACTGCAAAGCTCTGCATATAAATTTAAACTTGCTGTCACGAATGTCAGCAAAATCCTCCTCTTCACTGGACAATTCAGGTTTGCCCCCCTCCCCTGACTCCTCACCTTCCGTTTTCTTCTTAAATCTTCCTTTCTGGTAGAGTGAAGGTTTCTCCTTTTTTTTATGAAGGAATGGACGCCCCCGAAAGGATGCCACCGTGTCACCATCAAAGGTGCAACGGGGGCAGCCCTTCCAGAGACGCAATTTGCGGGGAAAAAGCTGGAGGCACAAAAACCCTGATATAGTTCCAAAGGAATGAGGATCTGGCTTGAGTGGGAGGTACTTGCAGCAGCTGGAGGTCGAGGCGAAGAGGATGTGCACAAGGAAGGTGAATCTGCTACAAGGATGGCTGGGTGGCCGAATCAGCTCGTGCTGCAGGCTGAGAACAGGTAACCAGCGGGTAGTCCGACACCACGGGTAAGGCAGAGGCAGTCCAATGAACGGGCAGCATTTCGGTACACAGCGGATCAGTAGGTAAGAAGGGCGAGAAGAAGGCAGTCCTTGAAACAGGCCGAATCCTGGTACACAAAGGGCGGAAGACTGAAGACAGGACCGAGGCTAACGTAGAACTAGAGGAATAGGGATGACAGCAGAAAGGGAAAAAAGAACACTAAGGTACCACAAAGGATGAAGGAGAAATAAGGAGAGGGAGGGGGAAAAGGGCGAGCAAGAGGGCTAATGGGAGAACGAAGGAAGAAAGGAAAGAGGTCCTAGAGGAAATAACAAAATGGAGGAGAAAAATCCAAGGTCTGGGAGGAAAACGAATGAGCAGGGAGAGACGGCAACCACAGTAGGAAAAACCGGAAGTGTTGCAACACGCTCACAACCCGGAAGTAATGGAATATATACTTCCGGCTGTGTACGCACGCAACACTAGAGCGATAAAGAAAAAAGTGAGGAGGCGTGACGGGAATGCTATGGCAGGCGGAAACGCCAGCGGTTCCACACCCGCCACCCTTGTCTAGACGTGACAGTATGCCCCCTCCGAAGGAGGCCTCCCCCAGTTTTGCCAGGATGGAGGAAATGGAACTTGCGAACTAGGAGTTGGGCATGGATGTAAGAGGCTGGTTCCCAGGAATTTTCAGACCAAGGATACCCTTTCCACCGAACTAAATATTCTAACCTACCCCTACGGTATCTTGAATCACAGATCTGGGCCACTTCGTATTCCTTGTGGGTGACAACTGGGGGTAAGGGCAACATCTTGGTATGACGTGTCCAAGGGTCTTTGTGAAATGGTTTTAGTTGGGAGGCATGAAAAACTGGGTGAACTCTACTAAGGCCCTTAAGTAGCTCCAATTTAAAGGCCACTGGATTGATCACCTGTGTGATCTTGTATGGCACCAAAAACTTAGGGGAAAGTTTGGAGGGGTGAACCCATCGGGGTAAGTATCTAGTGGACAACATTACTCTAGAACCCACTCCCCACCCAGCGTCTGGGTGGCGTTGTTTATCAGCATGTGTTTTAAAACGTTTTTGGGCCTCACTAAGATTCCTTTCAGCCTGGACCTGGTTTTCCTGAAGAGTGGCCAGAGTGGAGTCCACTGTAGGTAAGCTAGAAGGTGAGTCAGAGACAGTCCCGGGAGGATAGCTCAGCGGCAGCGTGCGTATCTTGGAAGCAAGACGACACGAAGCAACAACAGGTTCGATCCCCGGGTCCGCGCTTAGGAACCTCTGGGTGTTTAAGCGCGTTATAAATACGTAACTAAGACAAAAAAAAAAAGAAATTACGCAACTAAGAAAAACAAACAATTCCTGTAACAGCGCCTCGATGCCTGCGGGCTGTGTGAGCGCTTTATAAATGTAAAATAAATAAATCAAATAAAATAATATAGATTTTGGGTGATAGCCATAAGAACAGATTAAGGATTAAACCCGTGGGCTGAGTGGAAAGAGTTGCTATAAGAGAATTCTGCCAGAGGGAAAAGGGAGACCCAATCGTCCTGTTGGAGGTTAACGAAGCATCGTAAGTACTGTTCCAGGGTTCCGTTAAGGTGTTCAGTCTGCCCATTATACTGTGGGTGTAACCCGGATGTCAACGCCCTCTCCACTCCTAATCGACCACAGAGGTCCTTCCAGAATCGGGAAGTATATTGACTCCCTCGATCAGAGATAATCTTCGTGGGCAAAACATGGAGGCGGAAGACGTCTCTGATGAAGACTTCGGCCATACCAGCCGCAGACGGAACCCCCGGTAAAGAGGAGAAGTGGGCCATTTTTGTAAAGGAATCGACCACCACCATGATACAAGTGCATCCCTTCGATTGAGGCAGGTCCACAATGAAATCGGTGGATATGACCTTCCATGGTCCGCCAGGCACAACGTTGGGTTCCAAGAGTCCTATCGGCCTTTGGCGTAAACTCTTGCTACGAAGACAGACTTCACAAGACTGAATGTAACGAGTGACATCTTCTCTCATCCTTGGCCAATAGAAATGTCTTTGTAAATACTCCAAAGTGCCCTTGGTGCCTCTATGTCCAGCCATCTTGGAATCGTGACACCAAGTCAAAGCCAGTTTCCGAAACAATGGTGTGGGTAGATACAACTTGTTTTTGACAAAATAAAGACCGTCCTTGATGACGTATTGAAGGTCTCTGGTATGATTATCTACCTCAAACTGGCCTCCAGAAGCTTCAGTCACCTGTCTTAAGAACTCCCCAACTCGCTTGGTAGAAGGAAACATCAATTCTCAAGAGAGCTCAGATTCAGATTCATAATCCCCTCGACGGGAAAGGGAGTCTGCCACCAGATTGAGGTGCCCGGGTATGTAGGTTATGTCAAAATCAAACTGAGCAAAAAAGTGGGCCCAACGTGCTTGACGTCTGTTGTAACACTCAAACTGCCTCAATACTTGTAAGTTCTTGTGGTCGGTCCGGATAGTAAAGGGATGTTCGCCTCCCTGCAGTAAATGGCGCCACTCTAAACAGGCTGACTTCATTGCCAAGAGCTCATGCTCTATCACAGAATAGTTCTTTTGGCTGGCATTGAGTGTCTTGGAATAATACGAAATGGGGTGCTCCACCCCTTGGTATTCTTGCAGCAAGACTACTCCAATGGCAGACGCAGAGGCATTTGTCTCCACAATGAATGGATGACTTTGATCGGGTTGGCGAAGGATGGGAGCGGTACAAAAGGCGTCTTTCAGGCTACGAAAGCTGTCCTCAGCATCTATAGGCCATTGAAACAGGGCAGAATATTTCTTGAGCAAGGTGGTAATGGGTACTATCCTTTGAGAAAAGTTGGAGATGAACTTCCTATAGAAGTTCACCAAGCCCAGAAACCTCTGTATGTCTTTTATGGATCTGGGAGAAGGCCATTCCAAGATGGCAGCCACCTTGCGAGGGTCCATGGCAATGCCTTGGTTGGAAATAATGAAACCCAGATATGGAATGGATGTGGCGGAGAACACACATTTGTTTAGCTTAATTGAGAGATGATTGTCTCTGAGCCTCCTGAAAACCTCCTTGACGTGTTCTTCATGTTCTTCTATTGTATTGGAAAATAATAAGATATCATCAAGATATACTATGGTGGTCTGACACAGTATATCAGAAAAAAGACGGTCCATGAATCGCTGGAATATCGAAGGGGCATTTACAAGCCCGAAGGGCATCACCTGGTATTCATACAGCCCAAACGGGGTCCTAAAAGCCGTCTTCCATTCATCTCTTTTCTGGATCCGAAGCAGATGGTATGCATTCCGTAAATAAAGTTTGGTGAAGACGGTGGCACCCTGGACGGCTTGTATGATTTCTGCTATCAGAGGCATCGGGTACCGATCCTTAATTGTGACCTTATTCAATCCCCTATAGTCAATGCAAGGTCTCAATTCTCGCGTATCCTTCTTGGGGATAAAAAACAGGGAGTCCCACCCCCCGGTGATATCGAGGGCCTGATCAATCCATTGGCCAGGTTGCTGTCCGAATACTCTCTAAGGTACTGTTTTTCTTCCAGAGTTAGTGGGAACATCCGGCAGAAGGGTACTAGAGCTCCAGGGGTGAGTTTGATTCTGCAGTCTTCGGGTCGGTGCGGAGGAAGTTCTATAGGAGTCTTCTCTGTCACGACTTCTGTAAATTCCTTGAGATAATGCGGAAGACAGTGCACGGTTCTGGGTTCTTCATAACAGAAGGTCTGAACAATTTCGAATCTTGGTCCAGGTAGACACTCTGCCTTACAGAAGGTAGATTGGAAGCTTAGAACGTTCTTAGCCCAATCAATGTAGGGATTGTGTTTACGTAGCCAACCTATCCCCAGGATGAGGGGGAAGTGAGCAGCCCGAATTATGTCAAAGGTAATCTTCTCTGAATGCTGCTGAATGTAGAGGGTGAGTGTTTCCGTAGTGTGAGTAATCATTCCAGAAATTAAAGGTTCTCCATCCACGCCTTCCACCTTCTGGTCCTCTGGTCTAGCTACTCGACATATTCCCTTCTGTTCTGCCCACAGAGTATCTATAAAGTTGCCAGCTGCACCACAGTCGAGTAGGGCCTGAGAAGTTACCTCAGTGTTCTCCAATTTTAAGGTTAATAAAGGACCATCAGTCGGGAGTCTTCTGGGATCCCCGTGGAAGACACAGAAAGTGTAGTGTAAGGACTTGGGATGGCCCCTCCGAAGTGAGTCCTGACACTTACTGAGGCCGATCGTTTCCCATTCGTCTAGGAGGGACTTCTGGGCAGTCACGTAGCAGATGAGTTGATGCACCATAGTACATACATAAACTGCCATCCCGTCTTCTCTTCCGTTCTTCCGGGGTGAGTGGGGCCCGGGCAGTTCCAATCTGCATAGGTTCCTCCTTACTCTGACGTGGAGGCGGTGAAGGAGCTAGAGATGGAACGTCCAGAGGAGGGGGTCCGTAGAACCTTGTCTTTTTCTTTTCGGCTCGCCGTTCCGACAGCCTGAAGTCAATCCGGAGGGTTGCAGTAATCAGGTCGGCAAAGGAGGTTGGACCGTTGATTCGTGCCAGTTCATCCTTAAGATCTTCTCGTAAGCCTCGCCGAAAGATGGCATATTGGGCTTGCTCCTGCCATCCTGCTTATGCAGCGATTTGTTTGAAGGTGGTGATGTAGGTCAACAAGTCGGGATTCCCCTGTCGGATGTCTAAAAGATCTTCCAAAGCTAGGAACGTACTTTCCGTGCGCAGGAAAATCTCCTGTAGTCGGGTCTTGAATGCACTATAGTCCTGCAAAACAGGATCGGGTTGGTTTACTAGAGGGGTAGCCCAGGCCAGGGCATTCCCCGTCATGTGGGTAATCATGAATCCCACCTTGGCGTGATCAGAAGCAAAGGTTTGTGGACGAAACGAGAAGTGAAGGTTACAGGCATCTAGGAATTCTTTTACTCGTTTGGGAGAGCCATCAAATTTGCCTGATACCAAGGGAAGGGGTGGTAAGTCTGTAGAGGGCCGTTCTCTCTCAGTCACACGCTGTTGTAATGCGGCGTTGGCGGCCTTGAGGTTCTGCACCTCCAGGTTCAAGCTTTGGATGGCTGCTACTAATTCTTGCACCTGTTGGGGTGTTGCCATCTCAGTTTCTTGTGGGCATTGCAAACTGTCACGAACGTCAGAAAAATCCTTCTCTTCACTGGACAATTCAGGTTTGCCCCCCTCCCCCGACTCCTCACCTTCCGTTTTCTTCTTAAATCTTCCTTTCTGGTAGAGTGAAGGTTTCTCCTTTTTTTTATGAAGGAATGGACGCCCCCGAAAGGATGCCACTGTGTCACCGTCAAAGGTGCGACGGGGGCAGCCCTTCCGGAGACGCAATTTGCGGGGAAAAAGCCAGAGGCACAAAAAACCCTGATATAGTTCCAAAGGAATGAGGATCTGGCTTGAGTGGGAGGTACTTGCAGCAGCCGGAGGTCGAGGCGAAGAGGATTTGCACAAGGAAGATAAATCTGCTACAAGGATGGCTGGGTGGCCGAATCAGCTCGTGCTGCAGGCTGAGAACAGGTAACCAGCGGGTAGTCTGACACCAAGGGCAAGGCAGAGGCAGTCCAGTGAACGGGCAGAATTTCGGTACACAGCGGATCAGTAGGTAAGAAGGGCGAGACGAAGGCAGTCCTTGAAACAGGCCGAATCCTGGTACACAAAGGGCGGAAGACTGAAGACAGGACCGAGGCTAACGTAGAACTAGAGGAATAGGGATGACAGCAGAAAGGGAAAAAAGAACACAAAGGTACCACAAAGGATGAAGGGGAAATAAGGAGAGGGAGGGGGAAAAGGGCGAGCAAGAGGGCTAATGGGAGAACGAAGGAAGAAAGGAAAGAGGTCCTAGAGGAAATAACAAAACGGAGGAGAAAAAGCCAAGCTCCGGGTGGAAAACGAATGAGCAGGGAGCAACGGCAATCACAGTCGGAAAAACCGGAAGCGTTGCAACACGCTCACAACCCGGAAGTAATGGAATGTACACTTCCGGCTGTGTACGCGCGCAACACTAGAGCGATAAAGAAAGAAGTGAGGAGGCGTGACGGGAATGCTATGGCAGGCGGAAACGCCAGTGGTTCCACACCCGCCAGCCTTGTCTAGACGTAACACTTGCTTGGTACTATAATTTGTTCATGCAAAGTTACAATTTGTAGGTGTAGAGGAGCAAATAATATTGAGATGGGCAGAGGAGAAATGAAATGTGTGTGTGTGTGTGTGGTGTATGTGCCTTATCAGTGTAATTGGATTCATACCACACATTAAATATCTCAGCAAGAAAGAGAAGATTTAACAAGAACATGAAATGAGCTCTTTACACGAGAAAGGGTCTGCACACTGATGCCTAGAGATATAGCAAAACAACATCTTTGAATGTAAGTGAAAAATATTTAGTGTAGGCAGAGTTAAGGTTAAACAAATCGATGCAACAAAAGTCTTGAAATTTAGTTAAAGAAAAGTTTGTTGAAATGTTGTTAAATTGCTAGTTTAACACAGCAAATCCCTTGAAATTCAGCACATATTACTCAGCGACCGCCTACTGTGCAGACCATAATCAAAATGATGATAGCATATATGACATTGCTGGTGAATCACGTGTGCCATGACTTATAACATCATCAATGACATCACTGTAAACTAAACCGCACTGATGGCATCAGGGATTTCATTACTGTTGACATCGTCAATAACGTCACTGGTAGAGCAGCTCTGTTTAAAAGTGGGAAAGTTGCATTATTTAAAAGAAAGTACTAGTACATATAAAAAATAGAGTTTATGGAAACAATTGCCATGTCTCTACATTTCACTGTTGAACATATTGTTACCTACAGTGATATTGAGGTACACGTGAGGGGGCACTTTTGAATAAGTATTTACTATTTCAAAGGTATTATATTGTATATATGACGTTCTGCTTAAGTACATTTTCTATGAAAAGACCTTTGAGTAAATATGATAATCAAAATAGTTCGTTTGCCATTCAGCAAATACTGATGCAATATTCGCATTGAACGTGTCATATGATGTAGAATTAAAAATGACAGCCTTAGGAGCACGACAAACATTTGAAAACGATTGTGGGCAGAGTAAGTGTGAGTCTGTCAAGGTATACTAACATACATGGGCAGGAGTAGTTTTACATATGTCGTTATCCGTTGTGCACTGAAAATTAACATTCACTTTCATAAAGAAGGTAAGCTACATGCATATATGAAAAGGACAGTGGCTACGTGAAATAAGCAATACCGTGCAATTTCCAAGCAATGACATTACTTGTTTGAAGGAAGATAGTTTATTCTGGTTGTTAAAGTGCTTTCACCAATACTTGTGCACGATACGAAGAATTATATTAAACATACATATGTCATGTTTGGCATAGGTTTTGGAAGAGAAAAAGGAATTATCATACATGACAAGACAAATGCTGTAATGTAAATGTACACTTATGACAGTCCGGGCCTATTACCACATTGCCCGTGGCATGACCTGTGGCTATGCCCGAGGCTAGCCAAGCCATCCAAGGCCACTTTAGCCTCACAAAGACTCCATGATCCACTGGCCATAGCCTGTGGCCAGGAGTAATGGCCACGATTCCCAGGGTATGGGCTCCAGCCATATCTCAGGCCCAACCACGCCATCCAAATGAGCAAATGGCCCTGCCTGCGAGCAGACCCAGTTTTCACTCTTCTCCCACAATGGATTGATTGTACGAGTATATTACATGGATGTTAGCATGCACTACACATACGCCTATAAAAGACGTATTTCATATGTCTTCAGATAGAGCAGGATAAGGTTTTACGCTGATGGGTAGTTTCCGTTGTTGGCAATGAATTCATGTGTGATGGCATCAGTGTGATCTGCTTCCCAGTTATGTGATTTATGATGAAATCATTGATTTAATAAGTAATCTGTGAAGTCATCTAAGATTTCATCAAATTGCTCATGGGCAGTGAAACGCGAACTCAGACTTAATCTGGCAAAGCTTCCAACACTATGCACTAAGAAGCATATTGCACCCCTTTGGGATGCCTGCTCGAAGTATGCTTAGGGTTAAGGGGTCACCCATGGTCCTGCAATACGCTATGAGTCTTCTAAATATGTCTGAGTCCCACATCGGAGGTCGACGAATCTCATCAGGGATGGTCCCACAGGCAGGGGAGTTGCTAGGTCTGGAAAAGACCCGGGGCTAAGCTGATGTCGGAACTGTTGGGACTGGGGGCTAGCTAGCCTTTTGGCTGTAGCTCCTGAGATTCTATCCGGGGCTACAACCAAAAGATCAGGGGCTATAGCCCCCTTAGCCCCCCCCTAGCAACGCCCCTGCCCACAGGGCTGTCATTTGGCCAAAAATGGAGAAAGAAAACCTGGGTGGTTTTACCAAGACAGTTGTGGACAACAAAATCAGCTTTTTGAAAAATATTTTGTGCCCCAACCACTCACATATTCCACTTTTCCTAACTAGCAAATCTGTTTCCCAGAAAAACTTTGCAAACACAAACACCAGGAAGTAAATCAGTAAACTGAACCCAAATATCACGAATTTGTTTTCTGGGCAGTTTTTAATCCAGATTTCAAACAAACTGCTTTAAGGATTTGCATGATTTTTTGAAAGCACGATTTTGGAACCAGACTGCCACCCCTTTGCAAAAATGTGATGCAAATCCATACCATGGTTTGAGCTGTAGGCGTGAAATGTCGTCAATGTTAGGTGTGACATTTTCGAAATTAAAAACGTTTTGGGCCCCTTCCTACAACTTTGCCCCACCCACACTCATTGATGAAACGGCATGAACGTTTCACAAAAGTTGGGACTATATTCTGTCGGGAACATTTTGTGCAGATTCTTTGAATTGCACTAAAGTTATACGCCACTCATAATGCTCCTTTCCCATTGCTAACTGTTGTTGAAATATCATAGCATGATGGGTGCCATCCTACAGTTAAGGTGAAACCTAAAATCTATTGACTTCACAAACATTCTATTGCTAATAACTTTTGACTCGTTTGAAGTATCTGTTTGACATTTTTCAAATATAATTTTTGACCGGGCAAAAAAAAAGACGTTGGAAGGTTTAATGGAAATTTGTTTAATGCAAATTCGTGCAAGAGTTTAAGATCTATACAGCACAGAAAAGACGGGTGTTTTTAGTGTTTGCATTGGATATGTCATTTGAAAATGAACATACAATTCACATACAATGAACATTGCTTGGATTAATGTGCTCCTAATTCAAAACAGGTTGAGCTCAAAAGAATATAGATGTGCTTTTTGGTGGGTTGGTGAAATTCCATCCAGGATTTATGTTTTAAAATCTCACAGAGTAACGGGTGCCCCATCGCCCGAAAGAAAATATATATATATCGCTCACGATGCAAGTGGTTCTCTTGGGTTTCCTGCCAGAAAGCATAATCAAAAATGCTCAAAATTATATTTGGAAGGGGTAGAGGAAATGCTTGCATTTATGGGGGGTGTTTATGGGGGATAGGGAGTGTGAAAATGGAGCATTTGGGTTATATAGGGTACACATGAACCTATAGAATATTTGTCATATGACTTGTATTGTAGTTGTTATTTGCAGAGCGCCTTTTACCATTACTATAGTCTCAATGCGCTGGTGGGGGGCACAATCTTGGGGGCTTGAAATAGACCAGAGAAGTTTGGGTTCTGATTCATAGTTAACGTTAATATCCAAGAATAGGCCAATCCAGTCACTAAGGTACTCACAACACAGACTCAACTAGTAGCCACCCCGAAGTTCTCCTCCACACCTGATCCACACAGCAATGCCTGATGAGTATCCTCCACACCTGATCCACACAGCAATGCATGATGAGTATCCTCCACACCTGATCCACGCAGCAATGCATGATGAGTATCCTCCACACCTGATCCACACAGCAATGCATGATGAGTATCATCCACACCAGATCCACACAGCAATGCATGATGAGTATCCTCCACACCTGATCCACACAGCAATGCATGATGAGTATCCTCCACACCTGATCCACACAGCAATGCATGATGAGTATCCTCCACACCTGATCCACACAGCAATGCATGATGAGTATCCTCCACACCTGATCCACACAGCAATTCATGCTGAGTATGAACAGTGCAATTCTACAGATGGTTGTTTGCTGCACCTTTAAAAGATGCTGAATTTTAGAAGTTCGCTATCACTTACAGATGTCACTAATATCAGTGTATCACTGAAAGCAGGGGAGTTGCTAGGTCTGGAAATGACCCGGGGCTACACTGATGTCGGAACTGTTTGGACTGGGGGCTAGCTAGTTTTTTGGCTGTAGCTCCTGAGATTCTATCCGGGGCTACAACCAAAAGATCAGGGGCTATAGCCCTCTTAGCCCCCCCCTAGCAACGCCCCTGACTGAAAGCAACCCCGCATGGGCAGTAGGTTGTCCCTTCCTCATTCACATGGACACAATAAAGAGGCCTTCACATCATAGAATGCATTAATGAAGTTCTTAAGATCAGTTCCAATTCTTTGGCCTACATGGTCGGGGCCGATTCAGAACTTGGCGCAGTGAAGGTGCTAAAGAGCACGATTCACTGCCCCAAATGAGGACGCCCAGGCTCCACCAGTATTCTCAAGTGGGCCTCGGCGTCCTCGTAGGGCACGACAGTGCACCGTCTGGATTGCGGCTGTTTGAGCTGTAACAGGCGCAATCCAATCTCGGCAGCCTTTTTGTAAAATACCGACAGAATCATTATTTTCCAAAAATGCAGAGGAGAACACCGGTGTATATAAACACTTTCCTATACACCAAAGTAAGCAGCTTCAACGTTGCAGGCTACAACGTTGAAGCTGCTTACTTTGGTGTATAGGAAAGTGTTCATATACACCCATGTAAATGAAAGTGTTCATTCATTTACACCAAAGTAAGCAGCCTCAACGTTGCAGATTACAACGTTGAAGCTGCTTGCTTTGGTGTAAATGAAAGTGTTCATATACACCATGGGTGCTGTATATGAACACTTTGGTGTAAATTAAAGTGTTCATTCATTTACACCAAAGTAAGCAGCGTTAACGTTGCAGGCTACAACGTTGAAGTTGCTTGCTTTGGTATAAATGAAAGTGTTCATATAAACCTGTGTGTTGTATACGAACACTTTCATATACACCAAAGTAAGCAGCTTCAACATTGCAAAATGCAACTTTGAAGCTGCTTGCTTTGGTGTATAGGAAAGTGTTCATATACACCACACGGGCGTATATGAACACTTTCATATACACCAAACAAGGCTTCTTGTGGCACTCCTCTAGTCTAACAGCACCAAAATGGTACCTTATATGTGCGCTATTTTAGCACACATATTAAACTGGAGGAGTGCCACAAGAATACCCTTCATAAAAGCCAGGATACGAATGTGGCGGTTGCTAGGTTGGTTTCCAACCCATCCTAGCAACTGCCACAGGTATTCCGAAAGCCGCGCATTCCTTCCGACTTCGGAAGAATGTGCCACCTTCAGAATAGGTCTCAAGTACTGTAAAGGTTGTTAACCCTTTTAACAACCTTTTTGGTACTTAACAGCAGGATGAGAATTGGGGCCTCAGTCGTTTGAGCCGATTAGCACTATGTTGAAAGGCTGTAACACATACATCGGTAGATATTTCAAATGAAATCTATGAAATATTAAGTCTACCACAGTTTAAGCAAACATCGAAATCATCATCAATGTATTCATCGCATGTCTCCAACCACGGATTCGATAACAATATGCAATCTGGCTACGCTGCCGTTAGACGTATAATGGTGGATTGTTTCATTCCAAGCAAACCTATGTGGAAATGATCACTGTTCATTAATGAGCAATTTAGGGCTTTTCTTCCACACTTAAATCTTAAGTATTGAAGAACAGGGTTTGGTGATGGAATTTGCAATGACAGTCATAGACATGGGTTTAGTAGCATCATGAGGACATCAAAGGAAGGTGCATCAGGTGGCATTTGACTTTGTTGAATTCATAAGAAGTGACTTGACACAGCTTTTTGGTTTTGATGGAAGATCGGAACATCATGAAATTAAGTAATTACCATCCTACATTGAGGGTCCCATTAGGAGTTTGTCAGTGAGGTAAAAAAGTTGTGGTAATTCTGTTACCACCACTTTTTTGTGGTAAGGGAATTACGAGTATTTTTACTGCACTGCCGAATTCTGAGTTTGGAGGAAAAGTGGAGGATTCACCTACTCCAGAAAATGGTGGATTTACCGAAGTGGAATTACCAATCACATTTCTTTCCTCCAATGTACCCACAGAGCCTATGGAGTCCAAAAGTAGGATTTACACTGCCCCATCACCATTTGTAATCCAGCGTAAAGTCAATACATGCTGGTTTTGGGGGCATTCTGAACATTCTATCTTCAAAAGTAAACAGTGAAACAACAATGCAAGGCAAGGCACGATTATTTCGCTCTAACATCCTATTGAACACAACTGCTTGCCACTTTTACATGTCACTGAATGCACGCTCCTGTTAAACTCACTCCAGTAAAACAGAGTTTGAATTTAAATGCTTATCTTATGAAGACAAACGTATTTAAATATTACAAAATACATGTTCATTTAATTGACTAATTCAATTTGTCCATTTAATTTACTCACTATTAAAGTAACATTTTTGCTTCACTGCAAAGACTCCAAAAAATGTATTGTGCTAATAGCCTTACAAAACTAAAGGGGGGTAATTATTGCTTGGCCTCTGCTGTGGATTATACGTTGGTGATAGGTCAATATCCTGTGATAATGACCCTTCCCTCAGTCTATAAGGCCATAATAACAATACATACACACGTAGCCTTAATGTGTGCCTCATGTAATGCTTCTGTACAAGGATGGATGCGTACACTGCAGTGCTTACATATAGCGGGTTTTTTTGTTGCAAGCGTTCCGGTTGACCTGCGGGGTAGAAACAGGGGTGGATGGACCTAGAGGGAACTCTGGAAATGTTCCTGGTGGGCTTCTGCGCCCTGGGCATCTTTCATATGTTTACACATTTTATCTCCACATCTTCTCCTAGCAAAAGAGTTTGGCTTCCCCAAAATGTGCAATATTGGGCCCCTGTGAACATTATTTCCAGAGCCACCGTCTCCCAGTCCACCTCTGGATAGAAACGCCTGTATGACAAGAAAGGCAGACACTGTCAGTGCACGGCTGTCAGGGATGCTACAGTGATACAGACATCTTTATCTTTACATTCATTATTCTGAAGAATAGACAGTCAAATTGCTTGCTCAGTTTTTTTAAGTACATTTCGTATGCCTAAATCCCCTGACAGTTTATGTGACACTTCCAGGAAAACATGTTGTATAGTAGTGTGACACTTCAAGCGTGTTTGGGATTAATCGCAATTGAATATACAGTGCAGAAAATTGCCCAAGCAGAAGAAACATCTATTATCACATGGAAACAATGGAACTCCCATGACAACCTTTGCAATCTCTGACAGCATTAAAATAAACACAGACAGATGCGTCATATCGTGATAAGGACGAGTGGAGCAGAACAAATACAGTGACTGGCAGACAGTGACTGTAAAAAGGATATGTGGTATTTCACAGCTGAATTGCATTTACAGGTTAAGCGCCTTAATTGTACTTGGTCTTGAAATCAGGTTGTTAAGTTGCTATCCAGTCAGCATTGCTGTACATTTAAGGTATTTACAAAAGCAATTTGTAAAAATTGGCAGGAAAATAGAAACGTGGCCCCTTGATAAGCATTCACCATCTTGGTTGGGAAGGCTTGTGCAGTGTCGGGAGATTGAGATTTACTGATCAACATTAAAAGTCTTTCCTGAACTTCCCATTCCTGAACACTACGCAGATCTCTGCCACCATCAGGCGATGAGGCAGTGCTCAGAGATGGGCACAGAGAGGTCGGTCACACACCCCAGCCAGCCTGCAAGCCCCCCAATCCTCTCCAAGAACAACCCCATTTGCAAGTGTCGGAACATTGATGGCTGAAGAGTAAGAAGTAACACAGGGTATGTCCCACCACTGAACAACACTTATCTGTTCTTAGAGATCTTTCTGAAGTAACGAGAGAATGGCGTTTCCATAGATGAGTTCTCACATGCGCATCCCTTTAGGGAGCTAGTATCTCCCCACACTGCATGGAAGCATGCCATCTAAAAAATAACCCTTCGGGCAAAGGCCTACACTCAGGTGCCTCGACATGTCTATGTTTTTTCCTAGAAAGACAGTGTCACACATGGGACAGCCCATTAAACTGGTGCTTTTTGTTTTCTCACACAAGTAAAACACTTCACCCAATAACATAGCAAAACTTCTTTCCACTAGCAGTCGACTTTTTCCAGCATTTGCTTGTGCATATGTAAAGAGAAAAGACAACCCAAAAACAAAAAGGTAATACAAGGTTTATTACATGCAGAAAGAAAAGTGCCAAATGGTCCTGTAGAATTGAACTGACACAGAGCTCATCATATCTCAACTGGTTACACTGCGGAAAACAGCAGAATTTCAATATATAGTTTACAATGTTATCCCACTATCCTCATTGGCTACCATCTATAGGACATGAAAACACCACCCTATAGTCCCTTGACCGATTGGCCACATATAATCTAAAACCATTCCCCTAGACATGTGGCTTGTCACTAGCAATAATTTCAGACAGTCACGTGATGTGCACCCCTCCGTTCCAGACACTGCTCCCCCTTTTCTCTTTCCAACCCACAGTGGCCGGCAATGACATGACCAGGGCATCGCTCTTGAGTCTGAATCTCAGGGATTTATTTGTTTGTGGTTGTATGTGTGCTTGTAATTCAAATGGGATGACCGCTCTTGGGGCAGTAGTGCTCAAACTCTTTGTCTGGCCTCTTGGCATCAAAAGACCTCATGCTCTATTCTCGTGAATTTGCTCTTCAAAGGGCACGTACCTTGCTGCTTTTCCTTCATCTAACACTCCATTCCCACCATGTTCAGACCCTGCAGCTGCATACAATCAGTGCTTATCTGTGTACCATGGGTGCCTCTGACCTCAACTTCTCTCCTGCGGAACGGGAATGGGGATTCATTTTTGGAGCTGAGCTAAACAGAGCTGCAAATCCACATCAGGGCCTACGTTCTATTCTGTTCATTGTGTGCTAGGCCTTAACATCAAAGATGGAGGCACTTCTGCCATGCTAACCAACTGACCTTGCTTCTATCATAGTACCTTTCTGACTTGATCTTTCACCTGTTTCAGTTATTTCCCTAAATCTCACTACACAACTAGGGCTAACTAAATACAGGGCCTATAATGTTGCCCAATCTCTGATCTCTGCAACCACAACATTAATACATTTGTTGTTCTTTCTGTGTTGCTATATGTGAGTATCTAATATGTGTCAAACTAATTAAAACAACACATGCACCTTCTGCAGTGCAAACCTTAGCCTGCTCCCCCGATGGCATGTGCTAATAGGTTTTTCTCAGCCTGAATATTTTTGCCTGTCTGGGACGCTGTATGGACATCCCAACATACCCCCCTTTAGTTAATACTCCTTTAACTAACCCTTCTGCCCCCTTCCTTCTATAGTCATCATCCTCAGGTACCCATGCTCTACACATATGACACAAACCCCCTCACACCTATAGGCATATTCTTCTGGGGTACCCGTTGCAGTGAAGGTGCAGTTTCAGCGCTGCCAAGTGGGGCACACCTACTGGCTGTGAGCATGATGAGCGCAGGGACATGGGGTGTCCGTAGATGGGGACGCGACATCATTGACAGCTGCAATGTGTAATATATGTGCCGAGTGCGCACATGCAGCTTGGGAAGTCTGGGGGAAAGATAGGAGTTGGAGCACTCAAGAGGGAATACATGAGGACAAGGTGACTTGGGGCAGAAGCAAGTGGTAGAAAGAGTAGTATACTATAATGTGAACTACATAAAAGCCATTGTGAGGTGAAAACTACAGGTAAGTAAACCACTTGGGCGTCACACTGACAGGCCCTGCATAGTGGGCCGGCATGAATTTCACGAGTGCCGTGCAACAGCAGTTAGTGCAAGAAATGTTGCAATCTGGCAGGTCCCATGGAGACAGCAGTCACTGGGACATGGGACCGGCAGCTACATACAAGGTCAGCGAGCCAGGCTCTCACTTGGAAAGTAGAAAATGAGACACATAAATGTATGCTATTAGAGACAAATTCACAGTGGGGCCAGCGGTTTCAAATTTCCCCTTCACAGAAGGACCTGGGAAGAAGGCTGTGGGGCGAGGGGATGAGACACGAGGGAGCCAATCAGCAGATGAGTTTTGGTGTCCCTGAGACACTATAGTGTTTTGCATCCTTGCAAATGTTCATGAGGCACTTTATTGGTTGGATACCTGGTGAATGTCTCCCTTCCCAAAAGCTCAGGGTGTCTCGTGTTTCTCATGTGTGCTGATCAAAGTCAGGATAATATAATTCTGGAGGTCAGCACAATTAAATATTGCTAATGAAAGGCTATTGTTGGGGTGGAGCGGGAAGGTATGTGATGTCACTTGGGTGGTAATGAGCAGAGCGGTCAAGATTATTTGCTCCAATAATTTTTCATTGACCCATGTCTAGCTTTAGGGGACTTATGTAGTCTCACCAATCAGCATCATAGGGTGTCTAATACTTGCAACAATGCTCGCAACAGACAGTTCTGTCTATGCAAATAACATGTAACTCTATACAAGATTTGTTTGCTGTGGGCAGTTTAGTCAGCTCCCACCCAGTTCTGTTGCACTGTGCTGTTTGATGTGTGATTGCCCAGCTGTATTAAACAGCGTTACTTCTTGCTTGGTGTATGCTCCTTTTTGAATTACATTCATCATTCTAGTAGTTACAGGCCTTTGGAGGACCCCTGATACACCCTCATAAAGCAACACCCTCCATCTCCCGCTAGATCACCCCAATGCTTAACATAATTCTCTGAGTCTGGTGGGGGTGTGCTCAAGGTACCCCGGGACCCAAAAGCTTGCTCTATTTTCACCATGCTTGGTCTTAAAACCCCATTCCATCTATCAGTCTGGCTGTACTTGTGTTTTGTGAGAGGAGGGGCTCTATCTGCTGTTATTGACAACATCATCTTTGTGCTCTTTGGAACGGTCATCATACAACATCTCAGGATCATGTAACATGAACAAAAAAACTCACGATGGGAACCAGCAATTTTACAGTTATTTCTAACCACGGTGGGGCCCATGAAAATATAGCATCAAACCAAATGTCAGCATGCACTCCAGCTTCTTTCTCCATGGCAATCCTTAAATTCTGATGGGCCCCTATCACATGGGTCAAAAGACACATTGTCCGCATTGTTTGGGGGGGACATACGTACAGCGGGACAGACCAATTTACTTGCACATGCCCCCATCCATAGCTATGAGCAAATCCAGAACATATCTGTTCTGGAGGATTCTAAGTCTTATCACCCGTAATTCACTCTTAATTGTATTAAGACCCTGCTGCATCTGGTTCGCCATCTGGAGCATCTCTCACCTGGTGAGCTGCAACCATTTAGCATTTGCTGCACTCTGGATACCTGGCACCAGGAGGGAGGTGAAAAAGGTCTTAGTGTTTTTCTGTTGATCGGGTACCGGCTTCAGCTTATCGGATGAGTCTTTGCATAGGTTATTTGAGATTTTCTGACAATAAAGCATTAGTGAGCGGCGGGCACGCTTGTCGGATGGGGGTTTAGTTGGTTCTGGGGGCATCAGGTACTCCCAAAATCGCTGAATGCAGGGTGGTCAGTGAACATACACACCTCCATAATGTCAGGGGGTGTATGTACATGTATTGTCTACACACCAAGTATACATCCATCAACTGTGCTGTACATTCAGTCAAATCGGGAATGAATAGTGTCTTATTACATTGACTGTTCGTTCTTACAGTTATGGCATAATTTCCTTCAAAAACAGAACAAATATTCCTCTGACCTCTGTACTTTGACAGGGGTCTCACTTAACTCGATCCATTTCCTCCCATAGTTCTTATTCACTGGTGCCACTACATCTTCCAAAAGTCTGAGTGAGCACCCCATTGCACAGTTCACTACTCCTGTAAATACCCCTGAAGCTCCTCCCCACAACTCCTGCTGCCCTGCAAGCATCTGATGCTGTGCATGTAGATGTGAGAGGTATGTGCATTCTTCTCCCCATCACTATCTCATGCATGGACAATTGGTGATTTTACTGGACTCGTGTTCTCAGTATAAACAAAGCCAAAGGGAGACAGCGCAGCCAGTACCTCCCTAACCTAGTACATCTTAAGATAGTTTATACTTCAATAAGCCATTAATTTTTTCCACAGTCACGTTGGCCAGTGGATGATAGATTGCTCACAGCGTATGCCGGATTCCTAATAGGGATTCTGTTTCCTTGAATAATTCATTTAAAAAAGTGATTGCCAATTTCCGATTGTAGGACATCAGATAGCTCCCAGCGAGAAAATACCTTGTGTAGCAGGAATGTGGCCGGTCATTTGGCATCTGGTTGTGTGAAAGGACCAACCTCAACCCAACTGGAGAACGGATACACTAATTGCACCTTTTAAGCATATCCATGTAGTTGATGTGATGTCCCTGGAAAGGAACAGTGGGGTGGGGCATTGTGCAGTGCATTGTCCTGAGAATATGGCCAGTGCTGTAAAGAGGACATGTTCAATTTGCCATAAACATATTGACAAATTCATGCAGGTTTGAGACAAACCAGTACTCCTGAATATTGGCAGCAATGTGTCTTGTTGAAACATGCTCTGGGTGGTGCACCTGTTCAAAAACAACCATAAGCAACTCCTGGGGCATTTCTACTTTACCTGTTGTAAATATGCCTCCAAATCATTTCAGTCAGTAAATTTGGGCACCCCTTTTAATCCAAAGGTCCTTCTCCTCCTGGGGCACCTGTCCTTGTAATTCAAGTATTTTTTTGAGTGGTACTACAGTGTACGGGATTGCTAACTGCAACTATTGAATGGCTATCTCAGGATATGCAGTGGTATCGGGTCCCCTAAATACATTGCGTCTTTGGGGACCTTATCTGCTGCATCACTGCCAAGTGAAATGGAGTCTGTGTTGTGAGCGTGGGTAGTGCATTTAACACCAGGTTAGGCGGGACAAACCATAAATTATGCTGTGCAAGCGTATCATCTGATTTACAAAATCCCCTCCTTTTCCACCTAGACAACCCTGAATGTACGATGGTGGTCACTTATGCGGAAGCCAAATAAATGCTTAAATTAATGCATCAAACTGTGCCACCTGAGCTGACAAATGTTTTCATAATCTTTTCTGAACTACAACCTCATATTCCTCATCTACAAGGCGCACCACTGACACGCCTGCATGTCTCGGGGCATTCTCCAGATCAATTGTCAATGACTCATCAAGAAAGAGAATCTCCCCTTCCTCAAATGCTTCCTCCCTCGATCATACTAAATCATCTTTAAGACCTTCATAGATGATGCAGTCATGCACTTCCATACCTTCCTCATCAGGTATTGCAATAAATGTGTCAGGGTTCACTGTGCAACATCTCACAATGTGAATGAATAGGCTGGAAAAATGACTTCATATGTAGAGGCCCTTTGTGGAGTTAAAGTGGATTTAGATTGCACAAGAATTGCGAACAACGTGTGCTCTACATTTAATGTCACGGAGCACCCCATTGTTTATTGGTAAGGACTTTTCAATGGCAAAGGCTGCAACAGCCAATGCCGCTTCACAAGGGAATTGTCCCTGCATCACTGAATACAATATATCACTGTAATATACTAGGGGCTTGTGTTTAGGGATGTTTGCTGACCCAATATAGCAGTCATTACTTGTCCATTGGAATGTGAGAAGAAATAACATTATTTTGTGTAATCAGGTGTTGCTAGTACTGGTAAATTGCTTATGGCATTTTTTAATTAATCGAAAATTTTTACCATGTCTCTTATCCATGTGAGTGACACTTTTCTCCTCTGTGCTTCTTTGAGTCCTTGCAGGAAAGGTTTTGTGTAATTGGAATAGTCACAAATCCATGCTCTAGAGTAGTTGCACATACACAGAAACTGTAAAATGTCTTTAAATGTAGTGGTTTGTGGTGTATTCTGTACTGCAGCTGCTCTTTCCGGGGTTACTCTTTTCCCTGCTGATGATATTATTTGTCCGAAATACACAACTTCTTCTGACGGTATTGCATTTTGTCATTGTCTACTTTGAATCCTTTGTCTGCAAGCAGTGTCAGCAATGTAATTGAATCTGCTCTGCATATGTTGTCTGTGGTGCTGCACACTAGGAGGTCATCTACATACTGAATGATCGTACTCGGTACATATATGTTGCCCATGTCAATGTGTAGTACTTTGTTAAAAAACTGGGACACTCACAGTATCCCTGAGGAAGTCTGGTGTTTTGGAACCTTTGCCAACGCTTGGTAAACGCAGTGAGATTTTGAGAATCACGGTGTAATGGAATAGAAAAGAACACATTTTTCAAATCAAAGACATTAAAATGTGTGGCCTCAGTTGGTATCTTGCAAAGACTCATGACAGGGTTTTCTACAAATGGGAACTCTGCTTCAACTATGTTAATCAATGGGCGTACATCCTGTATCATCCAACTTGACCTGTTTGCTTTTTTGACAGGGTATATCGCCATTTTACACGTGGACTCTGAGGGCACTTTGATGCCCTGCTGCCATAACAAGATATATGTCTCACTTAGTCCCTCATCTGCTTCTCTTGACGATGGGTACTGTCACACTCTGGGTAGCACTGCTCCCTGCTTCAACTTGATATGGGTTGCCCCTATTTGCTTCAGGAACCCTACATCATGAAGATTGTCTACCCATAAAGTGCTGGAGACCTTTGATAAAACGTCATGTAAATACACAGGCATGTGAATGGCAATGAGTATGGGACAAGGTGCATTCAGATGCTGAATCATTATTTGACACACACAGGATACACACCTCCAATATCATCCCACCTTTATTGTTAACATCTTCAAACAGCTGTCCATCTGAAACCTCACCCAATGATTGTGCAGGGTCAATACACAAAACAGTACATCACTCATCTCCCTCTTTGTCAGTCCCTATGAGCACTACCTTGTAATCCACGATCAGCACACCCTCCAAATCCTGCATGATAATCGTACCCTGAGCATGTCCTGGGGCACTGCTGTTCTAAACAGGTATTCTGATGGCACCCTCCCTGGCTTGTTCTGATACCTGCCACCCAGCTCAACAATGCAGTCACTCCATACATAACATAAACAAATTCAGGTGCAAGGGTATCCCTCTAGTGGCGTTATCACTGTACAATGCTTGTGTTATCAAAAGGACCCTAGTATAGCACAGTCCTGGAGTGGAGCACACTACTCCTTCTTCCAAGAATTGAATTGTCATATTAAGTTTAATAACCAAATACCTGCCTAACAAGATTACCAGTGTTGATGTTGACAAAAATAGCAGAGCTAATATCTCTTGGTTACCTACCTTGATGGGTAAATGGAACCAAATTAATTGTCACCGAGAATTCCTGCATGTTCATTACCTTAACTGATAAGGGGAGGCACCTTTCCTTTGTACATGATTTTGTTGCACCTGTGTCAACCATAAAAATAAATTATTTTTTGCCTACCTCCACACCTACCAGGGGTCCTTCTACCCAGTTGGTTATGACTGACAGGCATAGGCAAATCAGGGCTCTCAGTGGAATGTTGTAATCTGTTTATGTGTATAACCCTGGGAATATGAAGAGGTTACCACCCACCACACTTGTCCCTGTATACAGTGTCACTGTACTGTCTGGCCAAGTATTTTTGTCCCACACTTGTGTTGCTGGTTGTTGTGTCTGCAGCTGCACATACACTGGTGTGCTATTGGACAGTGGGGTTTTCATCTGTTGTCATACTGACACTTGATACTGGTACTGTGGCCGTTTTCCCTGATGGGGCACCTGCACAGGCACTGTGCCATATGGCCTGCTTGGAGGCACCATTCCACACTGCTGCTGATACAAAACTGGGCCCGCCAGTCCACTGGGATAAGTGCTGGGATTATACGCACAACCCTGCTCCTACACTCTTGCACAAAATTGACCATTCCCCAACAATACCAAAACGGTCCAGGTCCACCAAATCGCTGCCCCATCCCTCCACATCTTCCTCCTCTCCACCATCATCCCCTTGGAACTCCTCTCTTCCCTGTGGATAACCTCCTTGATAACCTCATCGGTAACCTCAGTTATCTTGCTAACCTTTGAACCCTTCTGTGTACCCCAGTGCCACTCACGCTACCACAAGTCATTCTGCTTTTTCTAGGCTTCTTCTATGCTCTACATCAGCAATTTCTTCTGTACTAACTTCACTTTAGCCTTCTGCACATTATCAACTATTTCCTTTTCCTTTTTCTGCTGTTGTCGGCAATGATGTACTCTAATTGCCTGAATCTCTGCTGAACCCTTAGCCTTGATCCCTACTACTTTAACCAAAGCTTTCTGCACCTCTTTTGGCAGTCCCTTCTTCAGCTTATGCTATAGTCTTATCCCATAGTTCCCCTTTCTCATCCCTCCACATCTCTTGGATCTGTAATAGTATGCACCATGGCTGAATTTAGGTCTGGTGTGTCAGGATATGCTGTTATTAAGGCAGCCCACACTCTGGCCCGACAATTGTTAAAATGTGGCTCATAATGATTGTCATCGCCGATCCATACCACTGCCTTCTTCAAAATATTGTCTGCTTGATCCCCTAATAATGCGGCAAACAAGCTTTTCATGTCTCCTACCACTAGTGCAATTACTGTTGTCTGTTTCACAAGAGTATATATCCACTTGCCTACTCTGGCTCTGAGTTATGGCAATGCTTTCACCAAATTGTTTCTATACATATGTGGCCAGGCCATGTGCTGTGCTCTGCCAGGACCTTTATGTAACAAGGGGAACTGTGTTCCCACCTGCTTCACTGGTAACTCCCTCCCTCTCGCTTACCTTTTATCACCGCCATTCAACCTGATCAAACTCTCAGCCTCGAATCCCTCAAAATCTCTACTCTCTGTGCCACTGTAGGCAGCATCTCTTCTCCCTGTTCCTGGTTTGCTCCCCATTTCTCCTCCTCTGCGACTCCTGCATCAGCATATATATATATATATACTATATATATATATATATATTCACTGAAAAAACTTTGTTAAAGGGACGTTATGGTTAAGTTGCGCTACTAAAAGCCTATGAAATTCAGTAAAAAAACTTTGTTAAAGGGATGTTATGGTTCAAAGTAAAACCGAAAAACCCCTGAAATTCGCTAGTTATGGTAAGCTAAGCAACCATAACTCGCGCCACCATGGTGCACTGCTAAGACTAACACCCAGGACATCAAAGATGACATCACACATGTTATTGATGACATCACTGATGACATCACTTGTGCATTTACATTTCATGAAAAGTCTATACATGGGATTCTTAAACAAAGTTTTTTTACTGAATTTCATAGGTTTTTAGTAGTGCAACTTAACCATAACGTCCCTTTAACAAAGTTCTTTCACTGAATTTCATAGGTCTTTAGTAGCGCAACTTAACAATAATATCTCTGACTTTATGTACATGTAACATGGAACACACTGAACCCCCTCTACTGAATTTGATGTCTGCGAACTCTTCTAATGTCCACGGACATATGCGGACAACAGCAACACTACCTAAAAAGTCTGGGGGGTATGTTTAATTGTTATATCATAACATATGAACATTGTACAAATTCACAAACCAGCACACATACACATTATGGGCCTCATTACGACCCCGGCGCTAAATCATGGTGCTATTAGCACCATGGTCCATGCCGGGGTCCGCCATGGTGAATGGCGGAATTACCGCCCCATTCCAAGGTGGGAGGGGCGGTAATTCCCCATTCACCATGGGCCCTTCCCCATTCCCATTTTTGCCCCATAGGGCTCAATGGGAATGGGGAAGGCGCTAAGTACGGTGCCGCAAATTGCGGCACTGTACTTAGCACCAAGGTTCTTTGCGGGTTGGATTTTAACGCCTGCAAAAAGCAGGCGTCAAAATCGTCAACCCGCAACGGGACCTCGTAATCAGGCGTTAAGGGGTTAACGGCGCCGCCACCTTTTGCGGCGCCGTTAACCCCTTAATGCCAGGGTTGTAATGAGGGCCTATATGTAGTAATAAATAAGAAGTGTAACCCATATATATAACATATTAACCATTCATTTGAATACAATATGTTCTAAAATGTAATATACCAAAAAAAGAAAGATAGGCTTCCAACATGATTACCTCACAGAAACTCCACAACTAAGAGCAACAGCAAATCTACAGACCAGTAAGAACACACCTTACCAGAAGCTAGTAAGTGTACTGCATTTTACTCATATATTTCTAAACTTGCTGTGTTAGATACAAAAAAAGTGATATTATTTTTTTTTTCTCACAGAAATGTCTAGTACTCTGGAGTGGCTAGAGGAACATTTCCCACGTGAGGAAATGGCTGAAGATAGTGAACCTAATGGTAGACACTTTACTATATAAACCAATTAATAAATATTATTTTATATACATTTAACATATACATTTTCTTTTGTACAGACCATAAAAAAATTGAAAATAGTAAACAAAAAGAAGTATTGGAAAAGACTCTCCAGCACATGGAAGAAAAAATGGACCTACTCATGGCAAATTTCAACAATTTAAAAAACTTTGTGGAGGATCACTTGAAACAAAAAACTAGATACCATTGTCCCACATGTACTCACCATATCCCAGTCAATTATCCCCAAACCCTTTCCATGAACCAAAACGTTTTGATGAGACTTCCATCCCTTCTTAACCTCATATAAATCCTATTGAAACCGCCAATTCTCCTGTGTTTGTCTCAGTTTCTGCTTCACCTTCTCTGTCATAAATTTAACATCCATAGATAATAAAGTAAAATTATTATATTGTGTCCTAATTAATATTATTTTTTTTTTTAAAAGCAGTTCAGATGTCCGCGGACAGCGTGGGTGTCCGGAATGTCCGTAAACAAATGAAAATGGGGGCGTACTGAGAACACTATACCTGTCCGTTCTGATCGCTAGCAAGTTGAAACTGTTCTAAGAACACACGAGATGTCCGGGATATCTGCAATTAACTAAAATTGCGATGTTCTAAGAACATTATGCTTATCTGTAATGTTTGCAAACAAGTCCAATCTGTTCTAAGAACACATTTGGTGTGTCCGAGATGTCCGTAATGAAAGTAACACACGCTGTGTCCTGAAAAGTTCGTAAATAAACAAAATGGGGGTGACCTGAGGACGCTAGACCTGTCCGTGTTGTTCGTAGGCAGATTGAAACTGTTCTAAGAACACATCAAGTGTTCCGGAATGTTCGTAAATAAACAAAATGGGGGTGTCCTGAGGACGCTGTCCGTATTGTTCGCAGGCGAGTTGAAACTGTTCTAAGAACACATGCAATATCCTGAAATGTTCGTAAATAATCAAAATGGGGGTGTCCTGAGGACACTGTCTGTATTGTTCGCAAGCGAGTTGAAACTATTCTAAGAACACACGTGGTGTCCTGACATGTTTGTAAATAAACAAAATGGGGGTGTCCCGAGGATGCTATGCCTGTCCATATTGTTCGCAAGCGGATTGAAACTGTTCTAAGAGCAACTGTCTGTTCGTAACTGTTCGTTTCGCTTGTGTCACACTTTTAATTAGTTTCAGGACCCGAACAGTGTCTGTAGAACACCAACACACATGCGCAAAACAGTTCCCGTGCATTTGGTGTCCTGTGGACACCGATTCCCTTCACGGACATGTTCGCAAAGCTATCATGTGACCGCGCCCACGCTGAGCGTGTGTTCTGACTGCGGACACTGTTCGTGTTCCCGAACAATTTAAAACTACCTTTTCAGGCAATCCACAATATTTTTCAATAATAAATCACCATAGTACAAGTCCCAGACAGTAATCCGGAGTTTCTACATACTTTTTGGGACTTTTTTAACCTTTTCTTGGTGTTCGATCTGTCCGCGGACAGCACGTGTGTCTGTGAACCGCGCACAAGCACCACTATAAAAGGCCACACCCTAGAGCTCATTCTCATTGTGTTTCTGGCTATCTTACAGAACACAGTGCATTTTGCTGCCAACTTTCCAGATTTTCATCTTAAACCTGATGGCATCCATGGCTGCAGTACTGCCACCTGGTGCTACATCTGCCTCAGCACCACCCCCACCCCCCTCCACCACCACCACCTCCCCAAGGGCTTGAAGAGGGGAACAGGAGTGAGGATGTAGAGGAGGATAAAGAGGATGATGAGAATGAGGTACTGGAGATCCCTACTACCAGCACTCTCCGTGAGCCTTTGGTGTGGCGGTTATTTACCATTCATGGTAACGGACCTAAGGCACGTGCGAACCAAGTCACCTGCAAAGAGTGCAAAATGGTGCTCAGTCGCGGGAGGCCTGGTTCGTACAGCTTTGGTACGACTACTATGAAGCGACACCTAAGGTCGTTCCACTCTGGGGCCATTCGCAAGGTAGTACTGCGAGGAGCATAGTAGGTTGACTTCCTCTACTACATCCTCTGTTTCCGATCCTGTCACCACAAGGAACACTCCTGTGGGACAGCGTATTCCTCCAGCTGCCTCACAGGCCATTCACAACGCTGATGACCCTTACCTTTCGAGGGTCACAGTTGTGTGTATGTACTGTGACGCAGTACTCTGCAGGGGGAGAGACTTCGAAGTGCTTTTGAGACTCTGTTCTCAGACCATGAGAAGACGTGCTCACTACCTAAGTAAGGCCCACTCTACATCTTCCTCTCTCCACACGCCCTTTCTTATCCCTGTGGTTGGTGTCCCCCCTTACCCTCCTTTTCCCTCCTCTCCTAGTGTGTCGTGTATAAAAACCCCCAAAAAATATAAAACAACAAAATTAAAAAAAGGCTCTTTTCAGAGCCGCCTTTCACAGTTTAAAAATAGAAGTGAAAATAAATGAAGCAGGACAGTCCGCGAACATCTAAAATTTTGGGGTGCTCCCCTATCATAACCATTGCAGTTTTGTCTGGGAGGAAGTGGTGGCTATGAAAAGAGCCTTTTGGTGGTGTTTGTTTGTGTTTGAAAAATTTGAAATGCTCAACACCTACTACAAAATGGATGCTGTAATTGCAAAAAAGGTCGCAATGCATTTTGTACATTTCTCAGAAAAATCTGATTGCCAGCATAAGTAAGATGGACTCCATCTCTGCGAAAAATGTATGTGCTATGAAACATAATATTTTCATTGTGAAAAGAGGACATGCCAACATCTCTTAGAAAAAAAACTTGAGAATTTGGAAACATGTCCATGTCCATGACCTTTCCAAGTCCTTCGTTCATTGCAAATTCCAGACACATGTCCTAAACTGTTCCCTCCACAATGAATTACAATTATGTATGGATGTTGCTCTGTCTCCAAAGTAGCACAGAGAGGTAGCAAGTCCAACCACTTCATTCCACGGACTCCATGGCAGTGCACTTCCACATGTGGGAATGCAAGATCTACAGCTACTCCAAAGCTTTCTGCATGCACCTTCAACCAATGTATGTACGAGTCTCCCAAAATCCAAACAATCTGTTTACTGAAACACACAGCCATAGCTATCTGTTCTTCTCTCAGCAAAAAGAGTATCTGAGAACACACCCACTAAACTTTACTGACCAATCCCTTGCTCTGCTCATTCTCATTTGCATGCCTCCCCACCCCAAAATCCCCGGATGTAACACGCGATGTCCACGGACTACCGCCATGTCTGCGGACGTATCGTAACATGGACAGTCCTTCTACCATTTCCATTTTACTTTCTGTGCCATTCCCTCATTGGCTATAGCTAAGCAGTCACACAACCATCCACCAATCACATCCAAGACATCTACATCTAGCTGCATCATCATAGATCAGCACTTCAAATGTACTGTTAATCTCTCTACAAGTGTCATATCATTGGAAAGCACCTTCTACAAGAAATACTGTACAAGTCTCCAAGATTTCTACTTGCAGCTGCATGCATATCCATATGCATGTACACAAACTACAGGTATGCATATTTTATGTATAGTACATGTACAATTCTTATAGATTCATAGAAACAAATTAACTGACTTTTAGCTTGTATAACCTATAAAATAAACTTACTGTCATTTTTCCCATCTCCTATAATCAGCTGTCACTTCCAAACCTATCTGCTATTTAATTTCTTTTTACACACACATTTGCAAAGCATATGGAACTAACATATTTAAAGTACAATATAAAGAGTTAACATACTCAAACAAAATAGCATGTACACACTATGATCAAATATCAAACAACAATACTTGTAAAAAAACATAAAAATCAATGTCTAAATTAAAATCAGTGCTATATACAAACAACATTACTAATTTGTTTCCTTTACAATTGCAGTGAAAACCACTAAAAGAAGCAGCAGAATTTGAAGTACAAACAACAACTAAGAAGAAACCTGCTCATTCCAGAAAAAAAGTAAGTTAAATACCAGCATAATATTTGTACTATTACTCAAACACACCGTAAGGTTAATTCATGCTATTTCTGCGCCTAAAAATAGTGATTGTGCACCATTCTGTCCACAAATCCCCATTTGTTAAACAGAGATTTACAGGCAGAATGGCGCACAAATTCCTATTTTTCGGCGGACAAATGACCCAACTCAGCCCCTAGAATTTTGATATTATAGAACAAACAACTGTTTTCATTGTATACCATTAGATTTACTATTTGTACTTCTCCACATCACTAGCTTACTTTCTACTGTCATCTGAACCCCAAATTAGTAGCACATAAATTCAAAAATACCCATCCCAACTAGTTTTAGTTTCCCAATGCACAATCACACACCATCACATACATCTTCATCATCATACTCAGACACTCATACACACAGCACACATACATTGCAGAACACCCCTACCCATACCTTCTTTATTTTTTTCAACAGACCCTAAAGAATGCCTACCAAAAATCAAGTCCGTAGAAAACAACACAGAAGTAGAGCAAATGAAAATAGAAGTGTCCAAAATAAGCAACCATCTCTAGCAGAATTTGTAAAAAAAGTTCAAACAAAACAGCTAATACAGTCATTTAGCTAAACAAATCAAGCTTCGAGTACAGAAACTTTGCCTCCTCTATCAAAATGTAAAACGAAACAGAAAACAATTAACAAGAATTCAGCTACCACTACTGATAAAAGTGCTCCTATAAATCTTGATATAGTGCCAAGTAAGCATACCAAAAAAAGTATTTTAGCAAAAATGTTCCATCACAGAGTCCTTCAAAATCTTATGAAAACAGGAGAGAAATCAGGCACAACCCTTAAAACCTATCGTAGGAAATTAATCTTAGAAGCTTTGATAGACAGTGCAATCCTTCTCAAAAGAAAGTTATTTATTTTAGTGTTAAACAAAATGAAACCACTAACAAAACTAATGACTAAATCACAAAAAAGACTTCTCAATAAACGAAATGTCAACAGAAATAACTTCTTAAATATCTGTGGAGGTGAGTGGAGTCACACTACAAGCACAGAACCATATTTTAATGAAGAAGCATACAAACAAAAGCAAACAAATACAATTGCCATACATAGCAGTGGACGAGGGCATGAAAAAGTTAATAATACCATAAAGGAACAAGAAATACTGCTTACAAAAATATCCCCAGAAAACTTAGAATTACCTCTCAATTCAACTGAATCAGAACGTCTAGTATACAAATGGCCATGCACATCAATGTGTAACATTCCCAAAAAATCTTTCAAGTCTTTAAGCCAATTCCTCAATCAATATGTGAAAGGCAAAGACAAAATCAAAATTAAACTACTGCAAAATATGGATACCTGTCCAGTGCACAAGTACACAGGACTACAAGGACATTAATTGGCCTGCATTTCAGGACCTACTTGCAAAACCACGTTCCATTATATCAAAATGATATCAACACATGATTCAACTATTAGAAATCTAGTCTATAAACTGTACTATGCTAAAAGTCCTGCTTTAGCACTAGCCAATTTAAATAACATTCTTCTACATGGTACAGCAAAAGACCTGCTTGAAGAAATCGACTATATCCAGAAAGAAATATTTTGGAAGTGAAAGCCACTTACATAATGAAATAGCTTTAAAACAAATTAGCAACTATTGTATGCATGGCAACCTACATCTGCTGAAGTACCAAACCATGTGTGTGTATGTTTCCGCAGAACTTTTTATAAAAATAACAAAACTGTAGACCTAACATACAAAATAGAAGACAATGAAGATTCTAAATGGTTTGAATTAGCTCTCTACCTTATAGCAGAAAACAAATACGAAATAACTGACCCCTTAATACTTTGCAGTTACTGCACTACAAAACTTGACAACAACCAAACTCCTTCACGTGCTATCACAAATAATTTGGAATTATTTCCACTACCAGACCCCTACAACAACTCAATTTATATGAGCGCATCATAATTCAAACAGTGCACCCCTTTCAAGCAATAATATGCCTTCAACCAAAACCAGCAGAATTACCTCCCTCTGAATTAGTGAAAGGTATTCGTGGAAAAGTAGTGTATTTACCATTAGATCTGAAAGAAAATGTGCACACTCTAGGAGTGCAAGGTCCAATGAAGCAATCTTTAATTATCTTAGTAAATGGTGTACCTACAAAAGACAAAAAATATTGGCAACAACTGGTAGATTTACATAAAATTAGACAAGCCTTGCAATATCTAAAAGACAATAATGAATACTACAAAGAAATTAATATTGAAGAAAACTTGAAAGAAACCACTGAAATATTTGAAGAGTCACCAGAAGCTGGTCAATTTGAGCTTCTAGATCCTGCTACAGTATCCAATACATTAGACCATTATAAAATTCATCCATTGCACTCTAATGACACCGTAGAAGATGCACTAGAAATGTACCAAATGCGACAAACAGAAGGATCACCAATCAGCATATGGGAAAAAGTATAGAAGCATGTTCTTTTCCTCTACTCTTTCCTACTGGCAAAGGAGGAAGGTTCGATGATAGACCTATTCAAATAACAGCATCAGAATACTGCTCGTTATGGATGTATTCTGAAGATCCCAGATTTAGACAAAATGTGGAATACATATTCCACCTAATCTTTGAAAGTGAACTAGCAACTCTAAGTTACGGAGTTGCACACACATTAAAATCAGGAGCCCACTTTCAAAATATGTCAGCCACTCAATTATTACAAAAAGTGCAGCAAAAAGATGAGGTTTTACAATCAAGTATTACAAATCTATTAGCAAACATGCGTGGTACTAAAGTGTACTGGTTCCGACATCATGGAGATGTATGTTGTATGATAAGAAACTTTGGCCCACCCACTTGGTTTGTTACATTAAGTTGTGCAGAATATGCATGGGAAGATTTACATGATTTCCTACTCATATCAAACAAAAACAAAACAAACATAGATATACTAACACCTGGAGAACTTTGTTCTCTAGATCCTGTTAATGTTTCAAGATATTTTCACCATCACTTCATTGCTATGCTACACTTTATCTGTAATTAAACTGTTCCTCCCATCGGAGAAGTGCAACACTTCTTTTGGAGAAAAGAATACCAAGCCAGAGGAGCACCACATATCCACATGCTTTTATGGATTAAAGATGCTCCTAAATTTGGTCAAGACAATGATGCCACTGTGTTACAGTTTATCGAAAAATATGTCACTTGTGAAATTCCATCGAAAGCAACAAATAGTGATCTTCATGCATACATTTTACAATTTCAAAGACACAAATGTGCAAATATTATTGTTGCAAATACAAAAACGAAGGGAAATACTACACAAAATGCTGCTTTGGTTTCCCTAAACCAGTTACAAAAACAGGTCAAGTAAACAACTTCATGTCTTCAGTTAGACATAGTGTTAAAGGTAAATCACCTAAAAATGCATATTACATAAAAAGAACAGAAGAAGAAAAATATATCAATTATTTCAATGCAATCATTGCCCACTTATGGAATGCAAACATAGACGTGCAGTACATTGCAGACAATTCCACTGCAGTTGCACGATATGTTACAGCATACTTAATCAAAGCAGAAAAAACAGAGCTCCAAGACTTCTGGAATGACCTGTCATCAGACAGAACACTGTCTCAGAAATTATACAGCTTGGGCATAAAAATGCTCTCCCATAGAGAATGTGGCTCCTATGAAGCAGTAGATCGTTTAACCGGTACTGCTTTGTATGAAAAATCTGAAAATATAGTATGGCTAAGTCTTGGTCCTGCTAAATCTAGAAAAAAGAGTTCTGAATTCATACGACGATATAGAAACAATAGCCACACTTGATCCCAACAGCCAAGACAGTTAAAAAAAAACAATTTGCTGGACACATAGTAGCCAAATAGAAGTACCACTTTGGAAACCATGTGTCTATACCACATTGCCCAAAACTTCACATACAAAAATAATATAAAACCCGATGAAAAAAAAGGTAGATACAGAGTGTCAAATTGTGAAGGCAGCTTAGTAAAACTCACCAAACCAAATTTAATTAATCATATCAAATTGTCATTAAAGACTCCTCAACATAAAGAACTATATTTATTACATGTCCCTGCTACAACTTTTTAAACCATGGAAAAAGAAGAAGAAATACTAGATAACTATGACTCCTAGGAAGACGCTTTCAAAGCAAATGAAAGCACTATAACCAATGTAAACTTTACACAGTACAAAACAATGTTGCACAATGAACAGCAACACGATGAAGAACTCCAGTCCCAACTAGATAAGGACACTCCTGACAGTAGTCAACCTTCTGTAACAGGAAGCCAAGAACCACTGGGAGAGCCACTAATAACAAATGAGGCAGAATTAGCTATGACGGAAGTAGAAAACACCATGTGTCAGCATGAAGATAAAGAAGATTTAAATATACTACAATCAAAACTAAACAATGAGCAACATAGCATTTTTCAAGAAGTAACAAAAGAAATTGCACATGGTGTACAACATGAAAACAAAGAATGCACCTGCCAAAATTACAAACCTATACTACTGTACGTCAGTGGTGAAGCTGGTTCTGGCAAAACATTCTTAATCAAAATCATCAGTAAATTCCTTCAACAATTGACAAACAACAAACTGTCAGCTGTTGTCACTGCCCCCACAGGTTTAGCTGCCTACAACCTAGGCGGTGTCACTTTACACCGATTACTACTCCTGCCAGTAGAACACCAAAACAAATTAGACTATTACAAACTTTATACAGAAGCTGCAATGGAACTACGCAGAGTATTAAAACAAATGAAAATGCTACTAGTAGATGAATTGAGCATGGTCTCCATCCTAATGTTGGCTTTGATTCACCTCAGATTACAAAAAGTACTCAAAAGAAACTACAAAGAGCTCTTTGGAGGAAAACACATTATTGTTCTCGGAGATCTTCTTCAATTGACACCATTGAAAGGTGAACCTATTTTTAAAACCTTCGGACACAAACGATGCCGTAAAACTGTTGGCAGCATAGGAAATGTCAACCTTTGGCAACATTTACAATACAGAGAATTAACAGAAAACATGCGTCAATCTGCAGATCTCACTTATGCCAACATCTTAAAAAGTATTAGAGTTGGTATATTATCTCAAGAAGCACAAGCAATATTGAAAACCCGGCACATTCATGCACTTCATGGCGATAATACATGTGCTACGGATGTTATGGAACAATTAGCCCACAAAAATGTCCATTGTATGGCCTTGATGCCAACTCTTGCAAGCTGTTTCAAATTCAATGAAACAATGTTAAAAAAAGAAATGCAACCAATGATTGAAATTAGCGCCACAGACAAACTAGACATACATGGTATGACACTACCCATGTGTGAACAAGCCAAAACAAGACTAAATAGTTTTAGCATAACCTTGACGTGGATCAAGGACTAGTTAATGGAGCACTGGGTACAGTTGTTGGCTTTCAAACATACCCACTTGACAACAGCATTCAGTTTGTCAATATTCTCTTTGACAAACTTTCATAAGTGAAAAGGATAGGATGCTCAACAGCTCGATTCCTTCTCTTCAAAGACATGTATGTACACAGAGAACAATTTTCTCTAACTCTTGCATACGCAGTCAATATTCATAAATCACAAGGTCTTACCCTAGACAAAGCATTGATAGACATTGGTAACACAGACTTTAAAGAAGGCATGAGCTACGTAGCACTATCACGGTTATGTACACTTGATGGCCTATTTTTAATCAACTTTGATGCAAGTAAAGTAAACGCTGATATTCTTTGCATTTTAGAATACAATAGACTTCGTTCACTATACACCCCCATCTAAAAACATATCCAGTTCTACATAAAGTAAAATGTTCTAAAAGAAAACTAAATCAAACAGAAATGCAACAGGATGTAACTGCAAATCCACCAAAGAGAATAAAAAAAAAACGAATACTTCAGCAAGTATCACAAACAAAAAAGAAACTATTAGGGAAAGTAAACGAGGTACTTCTTCAAAAAAGGATGACAAACTCAAAAAAAGCACTCAGATACAGAACTACCTGGTCTATTTAAACTTTCAAATGTAATTGGTGTAAGTTGCTACGAAATTTAGCAATGAATATTCTATTTCAATTACCACCAATTGTTGACAACATTTACTTACACAGTACGGACCAATTGTGTTTGCAAATGTTAGTACTTCATAGAAACGCAAGAAGCAATCCTGACAACACGTATAGTGGTTATGGAATAAGACAACAATTGGACTACTGTGCTGGAATGGTGAAATTCACTATAAATTCACAGGAAGATCCACAAGAATTTTTAATGTACTTACTACAAGTACTGGAAAACAAAAACATACCTATAAATGAAATCTTCCAGATTTCATACATGTGGAAATATACATGCACTCTCTGCAACAATGTGACACAAGAACAAATCCCTCCCCAATGAGCGCTTCGTGTATGTATCAATACCTAATTGTGAATCCGTTCCATTTCAGCAACTTGTACAAAATGCAAACTATGGTAGATTATGTACTACCTGTAATTCGGATAATCGCTCCACCTTACTAATGCAAACACATAGTAAATACGTAATACTAATGCTTCTACGTTACAATGCAGATGGTACCAAAAACAACTGCAATCTGACTGGATTCACACATGGTCAAGTATCACTTGGTAAGAAAACCTTCACAACAATATGTATAATCTACCACACAGGAGACACAACCAATGCAGGTCACTATACTGCATATATAAAAAAAAAAATGTGGATGATTCGAATGTAATGATAGTACCATTACTTTAAAGCAGAGATTACCTGCAAATCTTACAAACGCTTATTTAATCTTCTTAAAACCAACATTTATTAACTAAACTGTACTTAAACAGTAACAAAACTTCTATTAAAAAACTATAAACTGTTAAAATATGCTAACAGCTATCTAACTGCCCCAAGATTCTACAACAACTAGACAGATAAATGAATACCATTAAATTATATCATAAAATAGACAGTTAGAATACGCAAACTGGTATCTAACTGCCCCAGGATTTTAAAATAAGCAAACAGATAAATCAATACCACTACATTATAACAAAAAATAGACAGAATGCGCCAACTGGTATCTAACTACACCAAGATTTTCAATAACCAAACAGATAAATCAATACCACTTCATTATAACAAAAAATAGAAAGTTACAATATGTCAACAGATATCTAACTGCTCCAAAAATCTGCAACAAGCCAACATATAGAACATTAGCTAGAAACAACAAGTGAACACTGTAAACAAACAAACAAATAGACTGTAGCATAACAAAAAAAGGGATTTTTTAAAATCCAACATGGATTTTTTTTTCCCCACAGACCCAATGATTTTAGCAACAAGCACAGAAACTGAGCAAATTGCACAGTACACTGGTTTGTAATCTACTAAATATGAGGGTAAAAAAAAAAATGTTATGTTGATTATTCCATGTTATAAGTCGTTACAAAATACCAATACTAACATGATCTTTTCTTTTATCACAGAAATTAACAATTAACAAGGACTACATGTACTCCAGTTACTAAACCAAACAGTAAGTATATTATAATAAGTATAACCATCGCAGCAAACCACACCCATAATGACGTATAACTTCACTATTTATAAATTTGATCTCGTCCATGCACCCAAGACTGGATAAGCTACTATGGGTGTACTATGCTGCAGTGTTTGTGGCCAGGGCATAGAGTCTTGGGTGCATGGCCATACGGCCATGCTCCAAAGACTCTATGCCCTGGCCACAACCACCACAGCATATCACACCAATAGAGTCAAACATTTTAACTATGCCAAATGGGCACTTTTAATGTCCGCAAACATGACAAGTGTTCTTAGAACAGTTTCAACTTGCCTGCGAACAGTACGGACAGGCATAGCGTCCCCAAGACACACCTATTTTGTTTATTTATGAACATCCCAGGACACTGGATGTGTTCTTAGAACAGTTCCAAATTGCCTAGGAACAGTACGGACAGGTATAGCGTCCTCAGGACACCCCCATTTTGTGTATTTACGAACATCCCAGGACAAATGTTCTTAGAACAATTTCAACTTGCCTACGGACAATATGGACAGCATCCTGAGGACACACCCATTTCGTTTATTTACGAACATTTCAGGACACCGCAACCACTGCAGCATACCACACCCATAATATCTTATAACTTCGGTGCTTATAAATTTGATCTTGTCTATGCACCCAAGACTGGATAAGCCACTATGTGTGTGCTATGCTGCGGTGTTTCTGGCAAGGGCATAGAGTCTTGGGTGCATGCCCATACGGCCATGCTCCAAAGACTCTATTCCCTGGCCACAACCACCACAACATATCACACCCATAGAGTCAAACATTTTAACTATGCCATATGGGCACTTTTAATGTCCGCGGACATGACTAGTGTTCTTAGAACAGTTTCAGCTTGCCTGTGAACAGTACGGACAGGTATAGCGTCCTCAGGACACCCCCATCTTGTTTATTTACGAACATCCCAGGACACATGTTCTTAGAACAATTTCAACTTGCCTACCGACAATACGGACAGCATCCTCAGGACCCACTAATTTCATTTATTTACGAACATTTAAGGACACTGTGTGTGTTCTTAGGATAGTTTCAGCTAGCTTGCGAACAGTACGGACAGGTATAGCGTACTCAGGACACCCCCATTTTATTTATTTACGAACATCCCAGGACACATATTCTTAGAACAATTTCAACTTGCCTACGAACAATACGGACAGCGTCCTCAGGACACCCCCATTTTGTTTATTTATGAACATTTCAGGACATCGTTTATATTCTTAGAACAGTTTCAACTTGCCCGCGAACAATACGGACAGTCAAAGCATCCTCAGGACACACCCATTTCCTTTATTTACAAACATTTCAGGACACCGCGTGCGTTCTTAGAATCGTTTCAGCTTGCTTGCAAACAATTCGGACAGTTCTAGCGTCCTCAGAACACCCCCATTTTTTTTATTTACGAACATCCCACTACACTTGATGTGTTCTTAGAACAGTTTCAACTTCCCTACAAACCATATGGACAGCCTTAGTGTCCTCAGAACACCCCATTTCCTTTATTTACGAACATTTCAGGACACTCGTATTGTCCGCGGTCAGAACAAACACAACAGGGGTGCCTGCCACCTAAATAAATACAACATTTAACCCATCTCTTACTCCCCCACCCTCCCCAAATAGTCTTACACACAAAAACACTTTACTAAATAGTAATTTTCCACCAAGTTTCACCGCGCTGTCCGTGGACGTCCGTGAATCCAAGATGGCGGGCGTTTCTAAAAATCTGACGCACTTCACGCTCTTCACCGTCCAATCAGCGAACACGTTGCAAGTCCGTGGACATGACGCAAGCCGATTGGCCAATCAGGACACTGTCCGCGGAGCGAACAGGAAAGTGTGTCCGCGGACCGAAAATAGATATCACTAATTTTTTGTGACCTACTTTTTGGTCATTTTTAAAAAAAACTACTGGACGGGTTTTCACCAAATTTGCAAAAGCACGCTTTCGGGACCAAGCTGCTGCTCGTGGTCCAAATTTGGTGAAAATCCGTCAAGCAGTTTGGGCTGTATGCGTGAGCAAAATATTTTCCCCATTCAGTCTATGGGAAAAAAATAAGTTTGGGACCCCCCCTATAACTTTGCCACCCCTGGACCAAACCTCACCAAACTTTGCTAAAAATTTCAGAGTGACCAATATACTTTTTTTTCAAAGTTTGGTGAGGATTCGTCCAGGGAGAGCGAAGTTATAAGCCACCCAAAAAGGGCTCTTCCTATGGAAACAGCAACTTAACCATAACTACACAGCCACTAATGTGGCTGTGTAATATATATATATATATATATATATTTATATATTTCAAAGTGTGAACAGGGAGAAAACGCCATTCCGGTGAGCAGCACTCCTAATGTGTGAATTGAACAGTGTTTCCAAATTGTTGCAGTAGACACAAAACAACTGGAAAAATGCAAGAGTTGAGTAATAAAACAACCTTTATTCATAGAATTTGTAGTTTTCCAGTCATGTACATGCTGGCAGGCATCCTGAAGAGTTTCACCACACACCTGTGGCTTGATCACAGTAATCCCTGCATTTCCAGAGAGCCCATTTTAGAAACACAATGGTAAACATTGAAAAGGTGACTGATAGCATAATGTACTTCTTACGGCCATGTTTGAAAGGGCAAGCACTATTTGTGAAATCATGCATCATTTTAGCAATCATCTACCATGTATATAGTCTCTCAAGTCAAACATAATGTTAGAAAGGGCGTTAGTCATGCATACATTTATGTACAAGAATAAATATATCTCAAATCATACTACAGACAGCCTTTAGTCCATAACGCAGGACAGCAATACATTTCCATATCATGGAGCACTTCATTAAAAAATCATTGTATAAAGTGCACATTGTACTCCCTTGATTATGTGTATCCAAAATGTGACCGTCTATTCCAGATTGCTGTATATATATATGAGATTAGTAATGCAAAATGCATCAAGTAAAATACTAGATGCATTTACATTCGGTAACTTACATGATTTATACATTCTAAACAGATCACTAACTGGTATAGATGAATGCCGAAGAGGCCAGTATAGTTCATGATACCTTCCTATATCATCTGTTGCTGGTGGGGCCAATAAAGTGCGTAGTGCATAACTGAAATGCAGATACAAGAAACACATATGTTGATGTATACATTTATATATATGTGTAATTGACACTCGATAGCATGCTACCGTTTCTATAATGATAAGACACATGATATGTTTTGACATCATCTTCAGCTGGGTCCGGCAGCTAAAGTGCATTGTGCATTACTATTAAAAAGATGTAAACTGAACATTAAAGTGCATAGTGCATCAATTATTCAAACATGTAAATAATTCCCCATTGCTGGCGAAGCCACATGTATTTAGTGTTCTAGATATTCTATATAGATACATAGTCTGAAATCTTTTGTTGTAAATATATTCAATTATATCCAATTAATAGCAGGTTATATATTCTCACCACCAGGCTTGACCATTGATAAAGTGCATACTGCAATCATGTAAACTTTAAAGTGCTGCACACAGACCAAAAAGTGCATAGTGCCAACTAGACTGAAGAGGATATCAGTAGGCAGGATGAACATCATTCTGCCATATATCTTAAAACATATATACTGTCAATTATATTGTTTCTGTACGCACCAGTCTAACAAAGATAATATAATATTGTACTGCCATTTTATCAGTCACATATTAAAAGTCAAAGATAAAAAATAAAGTGAGTAAAAAGGCATATGCACCCTGAAGGACAAAGCGCAACAGAGGAGCAAGGAATAGCTGCCATAGAATTATCAATTTTGCATATTACTCCTTTTTTATATATCACACTCCAAGGAACTTGTATAATTGCTCATCAGCATTATGGCCAACAGGATATTTGCTTTCAAAATCAATGATAAACCTTGTTTCTTCCTGTCAGACTAGTGTTTCACTGTCTTCGCCTCTCGGGCCAGTGACTACTCTATAAATGCCAAAAAATGTCAGGCTTTTGGGGTGCCCACTGTGAGCTTCTGAAAAGTGTTTAGCCATGGGATACGCACAGTCCTTGTTGATGATGGCTCTGAGATATTGTAGTATGCGTACCTTAAGTTTACCTTTGGTACTTCCAACATACCACTTGGGACATGGACAGGTCAAGACATAAACAACCAAGTCTGACTCACAAGTAATTTCCGGATGTTTTAGAATAGGACAGAGTGTAACTTTTACAATTTTGTGCACGGTTTATAGTTAATATTTAGAAATTCATAATTTCAAATGCAAAAATGTCAAAAAAATAATACCAAAAAAAAAAATTTGTATGTCTATTTTTTTGTTATTTTTGGTTTGAAATGGGGGGGTTTCCCCCCAATGCCCCCTTTCTTTTATTAAACCCTTTTTTTACTCGCGAATCCCCAAAAAAACATGTAATTTAAAAAATTTCGACATATTAACTGGATACCTTTGTGCATATTTACAGATTTTACATCTGCCACACTTTGTAAAGCCATCTCCCATTGAGGACAGCCAGTTGGTATATAGATCGGATTTTTCTGGAACCATATAGCTGCTTACCACTAGATCTTTAATAGAGGTGCTTTTGTGAAAAGTAATGTCTGAATGATCAGTTAACAAGCTGCCTAGAAGAATTAAAACCAGCATGAGGTTAGAAACCATGCTTATTTCATAAATCAGGAGGACTTTCATTTGTTTCAGAATTCTGCATGCTTCAGGAGTAGCTTCTGCTGATAATGTGTAGTATTCTAATTTGTTTTGGTATTTTACCGGGAGGAGCAGTAGTCGGTGTAGAGTTACACATATGTTGTAGGTAGCTACACCTGTGAGGGCTGTTACAACAGCTGAAAGGTTGTATTTCGTTAAATCTTGTAGACATGTTCAGATTATTTTAATTAAGAGCGTTTTCCCAGAACCAACTTCAGTACCTACATACAGGAGCAGAGGTTTATAGGTTTTCCAGCTACAAGTTTTAGTTTCATGTTTAAAACCATGTTCAATTTATTCAGTGAGTTCTAGATAAATGGTGAGCTGTTCATCCTTTAGCAGTGATTTGATCTCTGACAAGTCTTCTTCAGATTGTTTAGAATGATACATGTTATTTTCCACCTCAGTCATGGCTATTTCGGCTTCATTTAAAATGAGTGATTCTCCGGAGAGGGGTGTCTGTGCTCGAGAGTCGGCAACCAAGATGGCCAACGACTTCTACGCTCTGCAGGATGCTGGCTGAGAGAGAGGGCCATGAGCTGCTTTAGCCAATTGCTGTTGCTCATAATGCATCAATCAGAAGCGTGAGGTGCTTCTCCTGAAGAGGCTGCAGCTGCAGACGGTGAATGCTGTGCCTGGCCAGCATTTGGAGTGCCTGTCTGTGGTCCCCGCCTCGGCGAGCCTTGAGAGGGTTCCTTGCGCTAGAGGTTGTGGATAGTGGGAGGTGGGAATGGACCCGGAGGCGCTGGTGGGCCCATGCTGACTGGGCTTATGTGCCAGCTGTGGGATCCTGCTGGGCGGCGGTGGCCGGACAGCGGCCTGGGTGCAAGCCCCCATGGGGCTGCAGTCAGGCACAAGGCACCATTGTTATCTGCTGCTTGGAGGCTGGACATAGCAGCAGAGAGGAGTCTCCAAGGATTGAGGAGCAGACCGTGCAGGCGGGGCTGGGAAGGACTTCAGCCCCTGTAAGACTGGGACTCTGCCCCTGTGGTTACAGGCACCCTGTGGTGGTGTGATGCAGGCTGAGATAGCCCACCTGGGGCTTGGGTGAGTGCCCCCCCATTGGGCCCTCTGGAAGTCTTTGAGGGTCCCACACTGATCCAGGGAAGAGAGGGAGCACTGGCTTGTGCCCCTTGTGGCATTGGGCCCCCTGGCCCAGGGGGAGGAAGACTGATTGAGGTGTAGGTTAGAAGACGACAATTGGAGTGTTGCCTTCGGAAGAGATGGGTTACACTGGGGGTGATATCCCGCTGTGTGCCCCATGCAGGCTTTGCCATATTCCACTGCACCGGATGACAAAAGGGAATAAAATGCAGGCCCACCTAAAGTTCACACAAAAGGAGGGATTGCCACTGAAAGGGGGCACCATGGCCTCCCCTAGACCAGAGGAGAATGATGCAAGAACTTCTTTGGAACTGCGTAAAGGTGTGCCAACTTGTGGGGGGAGTCACCCCTCTGAATTAAGCTTGGTATTAGCGGACATGAAGAACGGCTTCGTAGCAGTGAAAATCACGCTGAATGACATGGAGTACAAAATAGACTGGATGCAAGAGAGAATTGACAAGGAGAGTGGAAAATTCTGTGAGACCTAGCACAGAGTGGGGGTGTTCGAGGACACCAGCACATGAGTTTAAGAAATAATTTGAGACCTCCAGAGGGAAATGAATGAAGTATGTGACAAAAATGAAGACCTGGATGTGCGCTCTAGATGTAATAACGTATGTGTGATGCGACTACCATAGATGGTGTCTTCATGCAAAATGGAGAAATTCATGGAATCCTTTTTCAAGGAGGTGCTACAAAATTCCCTGCTTTCCTCTCAGTTCATAGAGGAGAGAGCCCACAGGATATCAGGTCAGATGCCAAGACCGGGTCAGTGCCCTTGCCCGGTCATTATGAAAGTGCTGAACTACTGTGACCGGGTCACCATCTTATCGAAGGCCTGTGAGCTGGGGGATATTCAGTACAAGGGAGCTAGAATATCCTTTTTTCACAATGGTACAAAAAGCTAGGCTCTCTTTTTTGGCGGTGAAACGTATGCTACATGAGAAGCAGACAAAAATAGCAAGGGCAAAGCTATAAACCGAGCTTACTTTTATTGCATTCCTGCCGTTAGAATAGACACAAAAAAATGTGTATAGGAATATTTATATACAGAAGTTGACACTTACAGATTACTGTCACAAAAACACACACATAGACTGTCCCTGAAGGGAAGCACACCGTCACACTGGCAGGGCAAGCTCTCTGGTGCGCCGCCTATCTAAAAGGGATAGCAAGAGAACTTTCCCTCATCAACAAATATACAATTTACTCAATCACATTAAAATAAAAAGACCTTTTGAATGCAGCATTCGTGCACATACACTATTAAACACAAAACTGAACTACACAGCTCCAAGATGTCTGCTCTAGTCTCCAGCAGCAGAACAGTCTCACGAACAACCACACCCACTGTGACGTACTAGGAAATGCTCAGTTTCTTTTACCAACTCACACCCGGCAATTTCCATAGCCAGCATACAGGTGTAGCGGTGACCGACTGACAACGTTACGGCTCGCAAGAGGTAAGAAGACAAAAATGCCATCTCTCGAGATCCTTTGCCTTGCCAGATTGGAAACTGCACTCATGAATTCCCCCTCTCTCTCCCCTGTATGTGGGAGATCGTAAAGGACCGGTGTCACACGCCCGGCAGACCACTGCAGTAGTGACTCCCCTGCAACGTAACACCTCTTCACAGGTAAGCAACATTGTTGTCTAGCACCTGTGAACTGATGTTTTGGTGCATTTACATAAAATATTGAATAAATCCCTCTTTTGTAGTACGAGGGAGACGCACCAAGCGGACCAATAAGCTTGACAGAACCTTTGTTTCCCAGAATCATGGGATATGTTTAAGAGCTGGTAGGTGGCGCCGTCTTTTATATGCATATGTCGGATGACCTTTATGCCTTTCGAGACACCTGAGAGATGATCAACCCCACTATGCTATTCAGGACTTTGGGAAAGCCCATTACTCCCCTTGCTTTCTTTCACTCTCTTCCTATTTTCGCGTCTACTACAGGACACTAAACATGTCCTATTAAGTTGACACTGCCAATGAGGCTTATGGTAAATAACCACACGACTACATAGTACTAACTCATACACAGTCAGAATGCTAAGCAGCTGGGAATAATTCCCAGGTCTTCACCTTTTTGTCTCCCCGTAGGGGACGGAAGTACCGCCTGATCCACCTTTGGGGACCATTTGTGGAGCAACGACCAAGAATAGAAGCAATCAGGTCCTGAAGAAGATGATCTCAATTATATTGGTCATCGAACCGGTCGACACAAGGATCATGAGATCCCTCATGATTGAGATGATGTTCCCATAACATAGACTGAACACATCAGACTAACAACCTCAAACACTGTTTTAAAAAAAGAAAAAAATAACATACATTCCGGCACAAACCCTGATGTTTGGAAGGTCTCTACCCAGTTGGTGAATAAGTAGACAGAAAATCCAGGTACAAGTAGCCTTCCACATTACACAGTAGAGACAAAATTTAATGCCAACTGTCTCAACGATTACTTCCTCTGGTCTTTTTATTTTAATGTGATAGAGTACATTGTATATTCGTGGATGAGGGAAAGTTCTCTTGCTTCCCTATTAGATAGGCGGCGCACCACTGTCCACCTAGGGAGAGCTTGCACGGCCAGGGTGAGGGTGTGCTTCCCTTCAGGGACAGTCTGTGTGTGTGTTTTTTGCTACAGTAATCTGTAAGTGTCAACTTCTGTATATACATACTCCTATACACATGAAAAACAGATAGAGTACACAATGTTGTACCTTTCAAAACTGAGAGTTGTGCACAACAATAAGATCCTTTTTCTACGAGTACCGCTAAAGTTGTTGCCTTTGCAGAATCTCTGCCAACACCCTGAAACGTTTCTGGGGGGTCCCAGAACTGGATCATCTATCTGCTATATGTTTTGTGCCGCTTCCAGGGAGGCGGACTAGGCTATGGCCCTCCCGGGAGCATGTTCTTCTGTGGTTTGAAACAGACAATTACTGTAACAAAGTGTGTCATTTGCTAAGCATAATGTTGGAATAGGTTTGTGCAGACTAGGTTGTTGTGTCTGGCAGCCCCAGGCAATTGCCCATCAGTTGTCCCGGGAGGATAGCTCAGCAGCAACGTGCTCACCTTGGAAGCAAGATGACACGAAGCAAAACAGGTTCGATCCCCGGGTCCGCGCTTAGAAACCTTTGGGTATTTAAGCACGTTATAAATAAGCAATTAAGACAACAAAAAAAAGAACAAAATTACGCAACTAAAAAACAAACAAAACACTTCCTCTAACAGTGCCTTGATGCCCACGGGCTGTGTGAGCACTTTAAAAATGCAAAATATAAAATAAAAATTAAATGTTGGGGTTGGGGTTGGGAGGGGGGCTCGACACTTCTAGAAAGGTGTGTGCAGTGTGGGTGGGGGGATTTGGAAGGTAATATTGAAGTATGCAGGGTGTTCAAATGCGATTGTGGGAGTGGAGGGAAGTGGAGGGAGGGGTGTGTGTTGGGCGAGTGGGTTAAGCTACAAAAGGATTCATGTCATCTCATGGAGGGCTGGTGCAAGACAAAATGCTAGAACTTTCAAGAGGCATGGCAGGTTGTAACATCATAAGGTGAAATGTACAGGGGCTGAATAACCCAAGGAAATCTAGGAAGGTTATTAATTACTATGAGAGACATGGGGCTAAGGTGATCATGTTGCAGGAGACCCTGGGGAGGGTTAATGAGGGGGTCACAAATTCCTGGGGTTCCAACAAATATTATACCTCATACTCTAATAATTTGGCCAGGGTGATGACATTTATTCACAAGGCTCTGCGGTTTCACCTGCTGGAATTGGTGGTTGATCCAGAGGGTAGATTTGCCATTGTGTCGCAGAGCTGGCCCATGTTCTGGTGACATTTGTGAATATCTACGGACCCAATGTTGATTATCCCGGCTTCTTCGCATCTCTTCTCTCAAGCTGTTACAAGTATATGCATACTACTATTATCTGGGCAGGAGATCTGAATGTTGTTATGGAGATGTCATTGGACAGATCAGGGGGGAGTGCCCGATTCGGTGCACATATTTTTTGAAGAGAAAGTGGATTCTGTTTACTCGGTGGCGTCTGTCTGGGAGGCAGTTAAAATTGTCCTGCATGTGAGGTGTATGTCCCTGAAATTGGTATGTTGAAAACATTTGGAGACAACTAATGGGTCTGGAAGGCGAGCTTAAGTTAATTGAAGCTACGTTGGCTGATGCCGATGATGCCAAAGACAGGGATGAATTGAAGGTAAAACTTGGTTGGTTCAAAGATCTTGTTGAACGGGAGGTTAAATACCTAACATGGCCAGTAAAGGCAATGAGATGCAGTGAGGGGTAGACATGGGCGTTTGTTGCTGGCCATGTTGCGTAGGGTAAGAGGAGCCCCGGATATTGCAGTGATTCATACTCCGTAGGGGGCATTATACTAGATGCCTTTGGTCTGTATTTTAGAGATATTTATGCATCAAGGGGTGGAGTGGAGGCTGGGGACCTGGCCAAATGTCCAGAGCCAAGACCGGTGCTGGCAAAGCCTATCACAGTAGAGGGTATATTGGCAGCCGTGCACGCTCTCCCCTTGGCTAAAGCACCCGGGTCTGATGGGATAGTCATAGAATACTACAAGGAGATGAGGCCGGAGGTGGCCAAACATATGGTGGGTGTGTGGGAGGGGGGTTTGGAGGTGGGTCAGATGCCCCCCTCACTATGTGAAGCAGTGATAATCCTACTTTTGAAGCATGAGAAAGACCCCCTGGATTGTGCTTCATACTGACCAATGTCTTCGTATCAGGATACAAAGATTTTTTTGAAAGTCCTGGTGGATAGGCTGCTCCCATTTGTTTCAGATCTGGTAGATGTGGATCAATCAGGTTTTATTCCTGAGAGTTCAAAAGCGTTAAACCTTCATATATTCTTTTTCATACTGACTCAGATACACCCTCAAGGTTCACGCTGTCGCAGCTTTTCTGGATATGAAAAAGGCATTCGACTCTGTTGAATTGGGTTATCTTTTTGTGGTGTTGAGGGTGGTGGGATTCCTAACATATTTCTCTCAGTTGTGGAGCTATTGTATCCTGGTGCGTCAGTGAATATAGGTTTGTTTGAGAAGTTCTTGGAGTTGTTTGATCTGGTAGGGGTACAAAGCAGGGTTGCCTACTTTCCCCACTTCTCTTTGCCCTAGCTATACAGCCACTGGCGTCCAGATTGCTGAAATTTCATATTCATTGCAGGTTTGTGCTGGGGGTATGAGGGAATTGGTATCTCTATATGCCGATGACACAATACTCTTGCGGCACCGTACTTAGCGCCTTCCTCATTCCCATTGAGCCCTATGTGGCAAAAATGGGAATGGGGAAGGGCCATGGCGGCATGGGGAATTACTGCCCTGCCAACCTCGGAATGGGGCCGTAATTCTCCATTCCGCCATGGCGGAGTCGGTAAGTTACCGGCATGGACCATGGTGCTTTTAGCACCATGGTCCAACGCCTGAGTCGTAATGAGGGCCTTTGTGCTGAGGTAGAATTCATGTGAAAAAGTAAATAGAGCTCTTTTTTAGATTTGGCTATTGGGTGGTGCTTTAGTGGAACCTATAAAGCCAAAACGATTGGCAAAGGTGTCCATAAATGAGAGGAATTATGGATACATCGCCTGTGTATGTGTACTTATCCATTGACCGTGAGCAGCCATGCCAATCCCTGTCGGCATTCACACCCAATACTTGCCCTCACTTTGCCTAAACGCACACTCATGGGATCTCTTTGAGCTAGCTCTGTCGCTGCGGGCTATCAAACGAAGGCCTTTTAATAAGCTGCCTTTGTTCCTTTGTTATTTCTATACAGTCTTCTCAAATGTAAAGATTAATCACACGTGTAAATCAGCTCTTGTTGTAATAGCAACACCTCCAAGAAGTGTACCATCAGCCACTTGATTCATCAGCAATATGTGGGTTCCTGCACATCATGTTCATCACAGCGAATTCCTGTTACAAACAAGCATTGGGAAAACCACTAGTTGGGGCTCTTTTACAGTCATCAGGTCTTATGGCCAGGTGATACCATTATGAAAGTGCATAGCACATGCCAATCCGATGCCCACACAAAAGTGAAAAGGGTTGATTTTGACAATGCTTGGTACAATTTGTGGGATCTGCCTACTTGTTGAAGAATGGGACACACTTATGAACCAGAAACTTGAAGTGAACTACAGAGACATCTCAGCTCCTTTCATTGTTGAACTGTAACATATTACAGTAGAAATACTCCCCAGACAGAAAGCCCAGGCAGGGAAGATTCACATAAATTAGTCATGCCCCCACCAACCAGAGAGGACAAATTAACCTTGTTACAGCTTTTGTGATCTCATTCATGTCCAACGGTTGGGGAATCACTTTTAGGTAGTGACTGTCCTATGAGGATAGGAGCCATATCAGACCCTCCTTTGAAGGTGGCTACACGGATGCACACTCAATGGAGAAGAGTATTCCACAAAGCATACTGAGGGAATTGAGGGGATATGGCAACACCGTCCCCTGACTCCCAAAATGCTGCCAGACAAATAGAACAGTGTTAGGGTGGTGCTTTTTCCCCACACATATCACAGACACTGTGTCGTATCTTTAGCTCTCTTCTGCCCGTGCTGTGAGCATGCAAGCTGCTGAAATGTGTGTGGAATGTTGATGTGTGGAATGTTGATGTGCGATTGCTCTGAGACTGCCATGAATGTCAGTGGAGAGCTGAGTGCCTAAAAGAGAGGGTGCCGGTGGATGTCCCTATGTTACCACCTTATGTACTTGCGTTATTCCTGAAACTTTAACCTGCAACAAGAAACCTAACTAAAGGAGTTTCTTACCTTACCCGAGGCTGTAGTCGTCCTTTAACACACTGCAATCCAAAAATTGTTACAGCCTTGGGAGTAGAAGCTGGTGATTTACACAACCACATGCAAACGCTACTGTTTCGCTGGTCGGATTAGAATCTTGTGCTCCTCTTGTATTTCTCCCTTAGAGACCATAATTCACCAAGGCCTGCACAATGGGAGTAGAGATCCGTGAACTGGTAACAAACAGTGTTACTGATTGTGGTTCTGAAAATCCCAATATGTAATATAGTGCCAAATATTTATATCTATTGCTGCTAGCTTATTTCTTTGCTACAGTATCAATTTTTTTCCATTGTGGCCAACGTATTAGCTTCACTGATTTCTTTAGAACATCTATTTCTCCATCTGGGTACTTTCCTACTGAACTTGGAGCAACGTGTTGAAAAGTGATCACAAGACAGTGGCAAAATATTGGATTACTACTAATGCAGGATTACATAAATTGATCTGGTTGCGCAAATGTGTACTTTCCTCCTCTGCAAAATGTTGTCTTTCCACTGGTAATTCGAGGAAAAACACATTTTGGGCTTTCTGAGCTGATGCAAATGTTGCAAATCTTTCTGTATTGGTGAAAATGTGCCCTCTACTGGTGCAATTTATGCTATAAGACTATAATGCACCTTCATGCTACATTTCTATGTTACCATTCACATCATGAAAAGAGGGAAGTATCTTATATATTATCCATATAAAGAGCCACATTACGAGTCTGGTAGTAAAATGGCTGTAATTCTGCCCAGCGGAATTACCATTACTGCTGTGGCATGCGGTCGAAGTAGTGCTCTATCACGTGTCGGGAATGCGCACAGACCGCGATCGTAACAGTAATACTGCCCAGTCGAATTACCACCGAAACTGTGCACCCCGGCAGTAAATCTGCCGATACCCGGCAGAATTACTGTTACTGCTGGCCAAACTGAGCTAATTCCGCCGGGGGAAATAGCATCATTGCCAGAATGGGAAGCATTGTGGTGGCCATTTTGAAATACTCAATCCACCCTGAATCCCCACTTCCTGTAATCATCCGGAACCCGCAAGTCACAGTAAACATGTCGCAAGAGAGGCCAAGAGGGAAGGTGCCCGAACATCGGCTGCGTATGCCAAATGTCAGTACAGGGGAGCTCCAAGTCCTCACAGATGAGATTGTTGCCCATTGTGAGGAACTTTATGGCACTTGCCAGCAGAAAACATCTGGCCAGTGGAAGGCTGCAATCTGGGAATCAATCAGCCAAAAAGTGATGGCCGTAGGCATGGTCCCGCGGGACGCGGAGGACTGCCGTAAAATGTGGAATGACCTTCGGGTCAGAGTGCGCAGCCTCCTCTCCCAACACAGACAAGAGGCAATGGCCACATGAGGTGGCACCACAGAGCCCCTGGTTCTCACCCTGTGGGAGGAGCAGCTGAGTACCATCCTCGACATGGAGGGGAAAGAGGGAGTCGGTGGCGCAGAGGCTGGTGCGAGCAGCCAAGAGGCAGGAGGTGAGTCAGTCCCCCTCACTGCACAGTGCAAAGGACCAACCAAAGAAAGTATGCCTGAGCTCAGGTTGGCCCAATGGACAGGGATAGATGCCAGCAGAGTCACCATCCAGCCTGACTGGTCTGGGTGACCAGCTGGGGTGCCACAGTAGCCCCCCATCATGCCAGCCCAGGGGTAGACCTCCAAGTGCACCCCTGAGCTGGTGTAGCATGTGAAGGTGCAGCATTTACTCTATTGAAGTAACATGTGGCATGCTCACCTGTTGGTGATGGGCGTGGCAGCAGCAGTGCTGGGTGCAAGTGCCAATGATACAGCTAATCTTGAAAACCAGCATGCGGTGGCCTTTGAAACAGTGAAGTCCGGCCCTGGATGCCAGCACATGTCCATCAGAGTATGCCACACAATGCAGGTCCATTCCAAGTCAGTTGCAGACATGGGTTACCCTGCCAGTTGGAGCGCCTGCTACCTTTTTTGAAATATTTGAAAGGAACTTGGGGTTGGTCACCCTGAGTTACTGGGGGAAACCAGACGTGGACTCCCTGCTCACTGTGCTCAGAGAGACAAAGCTTCACCTCACTGATGAGGCCCAACAAGGCTGGAGCACGTGTATGGGGTTGCTTTTTGTAGTCTTGTTCAGAGAGGAATTGCCATAGCATTTCGGTGCTGGACTGCCCATGTGGGCGGGACAAAGACTAATATGCAAATGGATATTTCCCATCTGTGAAAGGTACAGTGAGCAAAAAGCATGTGCTGCAAACTCTCATCTCAGAACAGGTTATCATGCCATGTTCTTTCTGGAGAGGAGCGCCTGCTACCTTTTTTGAAATATTTGAAAGGAACTTGGGGTTGGTCACCCTGAGTTACCTGGGGGAAACCAGACGTGGACTCCCTGCTCACTGTGCTCAAAGAGACAAAGATTCACCTCAGTGATGAGGCCCAACAAGGCTGAAACACGTGTATGGGGTTTCTTTTGGTACTTTTGTTCAGAGAGGAATTGCCATAGCATTTCGGTGCTGGACTGCCCATGTGGGCGGGACAAAGACTGATATGCAAATGGATATTTCCCATCTGTGAAAGGTACAGTGAGCAAAAAGCGTGTGCTGCAAACTCTGATCTCAGAACAGGTCATCATGCCATGTTCTTTCTGGAGAGGAGCGCCTGCTACCTTTTTTGAAATATTTGAAAGGAACTTGGGGTTGGTCACCCTGAGTTACCTGGGGGAAACCAGACGTGGACTCCCTGCTCACTGTGCTCAGAAAGACAAAACTTCACCTCACTGATGAGGCCCAACAAGGCTGAAACACGTGTATGGGGTTGCCTTTGGTACTCTTGATCAGAGAGGAATTGCCATAGCATTTTGGTGCTGGACTGCCCATGTGGGTGGGACAAAGACTGATATGCAAATGGATATTTCCCATCTGTGAAAGGTACAGTGAGCAAAAAGCATGTGCTGCAAACTCTCATCTCAGAACAGGTTATCATGCCATGTTCTTTCTGGAGAGGAGCGCCTGCTACCTTTTTTGAAATACCCTGCCAGTTGCACCTGTCTAGACAGGCCAACTTGTCAGCACAAGGAGTAAAGAGCACCTGCCCATGGGTCAGACATTCTCAGCAGCGACCATGCCCACCCTGCTGTGGTCACATGCAGTAACCCATTTACAACAATACCCTTCTGCCCACATGTGTGGTGTGGCCCTCAAACAAATAGCAGTGTGACTTGCAAGCCAACACACAGGAATGCACGATGCCTGGCAGTATTTAATGTGTCCCCCTACAGGCTCACAGCCAGCTCAGGATGAGGCAGCGTAGGAGAAGGATGAAGGCCCAACGATGACCGGGGCCTCCAGGGCATCCACCTTAAACACAACCCCTGAAAGGCCAACCAACAGGAAGGGCAGGTGTAAGGGAACCCATGGTCCACCAGGGTCAAGCAAGACCAGACCTGCCGATGCCAGCGCAGACCCTGCGCCCACTCCACATGCTGCAGACATGGCACCCCACCTGCACCCCAACATCTGGACACATTGGCTGTGATGGGTGGCACAGCTTCTGGCAGGTGTGCTTAAGCCACTGTGGAACAACCCACCCAATAGGCCCATGATGCACACATATCACCTGGGCATGACAGCATTCAACCTGAAAGCAGGGCCAGTCATCTGAGGGCGACTCGGACAACCCCTCCTATGGGTCATTATGTTTCAGCCCAAGCTCTCCCCATAGCCCCCAACCCATCCCTCAGGCCGTACCAGACTACACAATCATGTTGAGGCTGAAGGCAATGGAAAGGCGGCAAGTGCAAGTGAAGGCAATAGCTAATTCACAGTCCCTCCACCGATGTTGGGGTGGTGTTGTGGGGGAGGAGATGTGTGTCCATTTACACATTAAACCTTGGTTCATCTGAAGAAATGCCAGGACATTCCTCATTGTGTCCATCTGTTTAATCATCACTGTGACAACATTTATACAGTGGGTCATGCCATGCAAATTGTAATTTCTTCAAAAGAAATTGTTCATTATTTCCTGGTGAGCCACTCGTCCTGCTCTGACGTCATCCCGGCCAATGTGTCCAGTCACCTCTGCCACAGGCAGTGTATCCCGTCCTCAGGGGGTGGCTTGCCCACATCAGGGGGTAGAAGGGGTATTCCTCTGCAGGCTTATATTGTGTAGCATTGCACAGACCAGCACTTTCATGCCTACCTTTCCAGGCCTATGCATTAGTGCCCCTCCAGTACGGTCCAGGCAGCGAAAACAGGCCTCTGGAGGCCAAAGGTATGATCGATAAAGACCCTGGCCTCCTGTGTGCGTAATTACAAGCCAACTCATGTGGCATATGTGGATCCCGCACAGGTGTCATGATCCACGGCAGCTGCCGGTATCCAGAGTCTCCTGCAAGCAGAAAGTTTAAATGCATCAGTCACAGTGCATTGTGTTGCCATTCACTACATTATGTCGATGGGCATGATGTGCTGCTATTGGTGCTTCATTGAGACACATGACTTTCTATCACTGTATTTGCCCATTGTATCAAGAAGTATTTTCATCATTGTGTTCCCACATGCACCCAGGTCTATTTCAGCAGTTGTCATTTCTCAGGGAATTTGGTTGTCATGGCAAGATGACATGGTGCCTGTTTTGGGCCTGTACGCTGCTCTCGTGCCTGTGGACTGATGGTTGGTTACTTGTACATCAGTGGGTTCCTGGTGTCAGTGGGTATTAATTGATGGCGTCATGTAGATGAGTATATGGCTGTGGAACTGCCAGGGTCACTGGTCTAGGTTGGCATGTCATACATTGTGTTGCAATGATTATGGATCTATCATGTTGCATTGTAGTAGCTGTATTCATGTGTGTTAGTAGTTTGTTGTGTCACTGTGCATTTGCATATTAATACATGTTTGTCCAGCATGTATTTGTTCTCTGAGGTGTACACTGTCATTTGTACAGTAAGTGAGCAGGTATATATGTTAATGGCCTTGTCAGGGCTTGCATGTTGCTGGTTTGGCCATGCAACCCCCCTCCTCCCCAAATATGCTTGGCTGAATTGCAGCACCTTGACATTATGTGATGGCACTTGTACTCAACCACTATCCACGTCTGTTGTCTTCTTTGCCTCTCCATGTATTCAGGCAGTGTGCTATTGCCTAGGACCATGGCATCATGAGTGGAACCAGGGAGCGTGCACAGCCATGTGTGATGTACAGGTCAGGATCGTAGGTCACCTAGAAGTTCAGGGAGTGGTAGTGCTTCTTTTTGCGGTACACCACGTTGTGCACCACCAATGCCACATGGGTGAAGTCCAGGGCTGTAATGATATTTGGCATGTGTGCTATAGCATGGAACTGTGCCTTCATGGCGTGCATCTGGGCCAGTTTGGTGGACAGAGAGATATAACATGTAACATGCCGCAGGGGGACTTTCAGCACCTGGCCAAAATGTGGGGTGTGACATGCCATGCAGCATGGCCACAGAGTGCTGGAAGGGGCCAGTTCCTAGGAATTGCAGGACAGACACCAGCTTTAGCAATGGGGCACAGTTCTCCCTAGCTTATCCTGCTCTCAATGTCCCCCTGGATTATGGTGAGCAGCTCACTTATGGTCTGCCTGTTGAGCCAGAACAGGGTTACCAGCTGGTTCTCTGTGAGGGTGAGGGTCTGACCCTGGGTATGGGCTCTCGCCTTACATGGTGTTTCCTTCTCCTCCTCCTCATCCTAGTCCTCTGCCTGCTCCTCTCTGGACCCTGTGCCCTGGACTGTTTTTCCTGCCTCTGGAGTTCCAGCTGCAGCATGAGTAGCTGCATGTCCCATCTCGCAATGGCTAGTGGCAGCATGGTGCTGGAAAGTATGTTTGGGGAAGGCGTGTGCCTTATGTAGCCCTCTTGAGTGGATTGGGTTCACCTGTGGCTTCATTTGTGGCACCTGTATGCATTTACCTCCAACTGGAAGCTGGAGGTCACGTTGCTGTGTTTTTGGCACTAATACTGCCATTTCTACACTTGTGTTGGGACAGTAATACTGCTTTGGAGTTTCGGCTGTATTTCTGCTGGATGTGAATCCGCTGGCTGTAATTCTGCCGGCTGTAATAACACTGGCTGTAACTCAGTTGGCGGAATTACCACCGACTCATGGTTCAGCAGTACTGTAACTGTGGTGGTAAACCCTTTACCTGCGCTTTTTAGGTTTACTGTCAGACTCGTAATGACCCCCAAAGTCTTTTAAGATGCAGAACAAGCTCTTGGCCACTAACTGGGGCCAACATTCCAAACCTGATCTTTCTATTTCAAAAAGAAGCATCAGAATTGAAATCCATCCCTCCTACTCACCTACTTTGGTGGCCCTTCATTTCAGTGGCTCACCTATAAATGACCCTGCGTGTAAACAAGCTGCAACAACTCTTGTTCCAAACGTAGGTGCAGGAAAACTTGAAATGAGGGTAATGTGGTTTTAGTAAAAAAAGCCATATTTGAAAACAAAGATAAATCTTTGTTTTTTGTATTCGGTGTCCTGGCAGTGCAGGGAATGTGTGTCTGTTCCGTGTTGTACCAGACAACAACACAGAGATTGTTCCTCCAGCACACATCAAGAAGGCAGGCTGAGAGTCCTCAGACACCTGCCTCACTAATGGATTCTCCAAATTGAAAGGTAGATGTTTATCTTGGAAATTATTTGTAAAGGAAGGAGGAGGCATCGCTGGGCCTTTGTTAGGGAAACATCTATCAGGATTGCATTACAGTGAGAGAGAGAGGAGAATCTTTGCCTCTGATGGATGGACCATCTTTTGAACCCTGCCTCTGGGACAGAAAGAACGTAAATGTGGGACCAGTGCCAGCGTAAAACCGCTGATTGTGCTCAGCTGCTACTGCAGACATTTGCTTGTGTGTAAAAAGTGGGTTGGGATCCCAGGGAGTCGTGCTGTTGGCAGCAGCGTCGGTTCTAAATGGTGCATTTCTAGGTGGCTGCAAACGGTGCCAGCGGCAGCGGGCTACTAGTGCTGCCATAGTGGCTCTTGCAACAGCAAATATGAATTCCTTGACAATATAGGAGGCAACAGCTTTGCGCTTTCTCTTATGTTGTGTAAATCCTTGCACCAGCCCTGCCATACAGTTGTCCATGCATGGTGACATTGGGGTGGTGGGCAGACCTGCTAAGGCAATCTTTATCCTGGGGATGGTGTGCTTCTAGGTAGTGTGAACATGAAGGTTGGTGATGTATGAAAAAAACCAGTGAAGAAATCTACCTGCCTATTCAACCTCATGGCATGTGTGTCCCAAGGACTGTCTGTGACACCAGTCACACATTAGCAACATTGCAAAGGATAATTACGCAGAGAATAAAGTTGCCATGGGGTTTGACTGAACTGAGGGCCGTATAGAAAATTGGGTGTGACTATGTGAATGTGCACTAAGGAAGGTACACAGTTATTCAAGATGATGCTGGAAGTCAAAGCAGAAACGAGGACCAAGTGCTGGGAGAAAACAGCAGGGACATTCAGGGACATTCAGCCAAAATCCCACACAGAATAAGCAGACAAGAAGCAACAGTCAGAGTATGCACACCAGCCACCATATTCCTCAGAATGGAGGATACTGTAGTGACCAGAATATGTCATAACTACGAAGAGAAATACACAACAATTATATCAATGGCATATGCAACACAATGACAAATCGCACGTAATATTCCAAGAAGACAATATACAGACACTAGCAATACATTATAGTCAGCTATAGCTATTCTGTAGCTTTGAGTAATTTTGATTCTTAATAGTAAGATCTCATTTTCAGATACTTATAACGTTGGAGCCATTCTGACTCACTGCACAATATTTTAACAAACAAATATACACCCTATTCTACCTTAAATATGTTTTAAATTGCAGAAGTTACATTTTTAATCCGAACTAAGAATCGAGAAATGTGATTGACTTAAGTCAGGCTGAGCAATGTGCCTCACAACCATTTTGGATTCAGACCTTGCACTGAAGAAAACATTTGAAATGGAGATATAACAGCTCTGTCCTAATTCCGGGGAGGGCAGCAGCATGCCACAGAGGGCTGGAATAAAGAACATTGGTGACATTTGGTAACCGAGTTCTCAGATTTAAAGGTGCATCGGCATAATCAAATAACACAGGGATACTAAAATGTTTACATGAGTGACTAAGTAAGAGCTATATCGAGACCTAAAGAAAGATACTTTTGGAAGGCGTATAACACTGGTTAACCATGAAGAACCCTACCTATTAAACATTACATATGTTTTAATGTAGTCTGGAGCATTGCCATAGTTCAGCCCCAGTGGGAACTGTAGTTTTGCTTGCCCATGACCCAGGCACAATCTTCAGTGGGGTAAGGTTGAAGGAGTCCCTCATCCTACTCCATCCTCAGCTAAATTATTTGATTACCTTCATCTTCTCATCCTCACATACTCTAATTCGTCTACCCCTATTTGCCTAACATTGGGTCTCTGCAATGCCCATTCCCTCTCCAAAACAAAAAACCTAATTTCTCATAAATCATTTTGATTCCCCTCACCTCAAACCTAAGGTGATGGCTATCACTGAAGCATGGAGTCCTGGCCATGACACCACAAGCCCTGCAGGCCTTCATAATGACTTTGCTGATTTTTCTCACTCCCACATTCCGCTCCATCATTAGGGAGTTGGGTTGGTTTCATGGAGTTGTGTTGGACATGCCATTGGTACCCTTTCCCCTCTCTGATTTTTCTCCCTCCTTCTTTGAGAAGATCTTGGTTGAACTCCACAATCCCATCCCTTTTACTATCCTCTTTAACTTCCCCCCACTGAACATCCCCAACCACTTCTTATTTGATATTGACCTCTTACTCCAATTGCTACTAGCTGATGTCCATATCCTCATAATGGTTGATCTCAGCCTCTCCAATGTGACTAAGATGCAATAGCTCCAACTCGGCACCACTTTCTCTGGCAGCTCATTAGTGAACCTACAAAGCCTGCCAACCTAAACCCAAGGCAACTCTCTCAGAATCATATGGTTATCTAGCACCCTGCTTTAGTCTGCTCTCACAATTGACCACTCAGACCACTCTTTCATTCACTTCACCTTCTCAATGATGCACCCCCCTCTGACATCTATCACCAAATGTAAATTCAAGCCTGACTCCATGGTTCCCTACCTCAACAAACTCACCATCTTGCTCCTAGCTCTCACTTCTCTTGCTCATGTCATTGAACTCACCTGTATCAAAATCTACTCTGCACTGTCTACCCCATTCAATGATCACTATGCCACAAGCATTTTCACGCGCCTGCTCACATGCTCAACTATGGATCTCACAAGCAATTCAAATGCCGAGGACAACAATTCATCGCTGCTCACACTGCTTGTGCAAACACCAGTGCCCCACTCTTCTTATTGTCTACAAGGATTATCCATTGACCCTGACCACAGCTATCAAAACAGCCAAATCCTCCTATTGAATTATTCCTGTTTCCTTTATCTGCTCACACTCTCACAAACTATGCATGGACCTACTGGTCATGCTTATTCCTCCTTAACAACCACTATTTTCCCTCCTCTCTCTCTGTCAATGAATTCGCTTCCTACCTCTCAACTTAAATCACCAAAATATAGGACACCATGACCACCTTTCTATCCATCCCACCCCCTACACTCCTTTTGCTGCCTGCTGCACAACACCCGACTTTCTATCACACGTATCTCCCACCTCCATATTGAACGTCTTCCATCCTCGCTCTGCTAACTAAGACAAATCTGGGAAATTCATCTCTTTGTCCCAGGGGGGAGCCACCTAGGTTGAGGCTAGGGAGGTGAGCTCACTCAGCAAAAACCTCCATTAGAGTTTAGGAAAGTGGGACCTCACTGGGAGTGACATCCCTGTAGGGGGCAAGGACCCCCATTCCTATCTGTAAATCCCTATAATGAAGAACCTTTCTGCCTATATGGCAATAGAAACAACAGATCTTGTTTCAGTTGATCTGCATTTTTTATTTAAATTATTTAGTTTGAGTTTCAAACATTACAAGAGTGTTATGTATTATAAACTTAACATGGAAATGTACAATTAGTCATTTTTTACTACAATTTTAAAAAACATAAAAAACATTTCCCCTTTTTCTTTCCCCCTTTTCCTCAAGTCCTTGGATCATTTTGTTTCATGTGTCCATACTTGTTTCAAGGGTCGCTTTAATGCTCTGTTATATTATCATAAAGGAGTACCAAAATTGCATTGTTCTAAATGTCAAGCGGTTGTCATTACCTAGGACAATGTATGCCCATCTCTCAGGGCCAGGTAGCTGAATGTTAGATTGTGGGAGCATGTTTTCAAAAAGTGAACGTTTGTCACTGAGTGTTTCACACTCCATGATGATATGAAAAAGTGTTTCTATTTGTGTTTGTGTCTTGCAAAATCTGCAGTATGCTTCTTCTGAGTGTATTTGTTTGGTGTTTTTCAGGTATTCTCTCGTTGGAAGTACGTTCAATCTGAGCCTTAGGAAGGTGTTTCTCATTTGTTGGTCTGGGAAGCGTGTTAGATAGTTCGGTAGCTACTTGTTTCCATTTTTGAATGGATATCCATTTGGTACTCCCTTTTTTTCCCCAGTGTTGCTATCCAGTCATTTCGTTTTTTAGCTTAGCTTTGGTTGGGTGCTTCATCAGCATTTCAGAGGTTATCTCAGATTCCTCCAGTCTTTGTTTGCATGTGGATTTCCATATTGATAGTACTGTGTTGTTCATTGTCTCTGGCTTGTCTCTCAGAATATCAATAGATGGTATTTTATCATTTGATATTACTTTCCTATATCGGTCTAATGACCTCCAGAGTATTATGGTTTCTATTGATTGCAAAGCCAGCTTGTATTTAATACGAGGCATTGGATAGGCCATCGGCAACTCTAAGATTTTCCTCCAGAAGATGGCTTCGCGTTGCGTCCAAGTTTGTCGGGGTATATTTAGTGCTGCCTCACTCCCATATGTGAAGATGGTCACTACCTTTTGGCGATAGAAGCTCATTATGGGTTTAAACAAGAATTTCTCATATTTTTTGTGTATGGCTAGCCCTTGGCTTGCCAAAGACAGTGCTTTTGTTTTTAGATGCTCCGTCCATCTTGCCTCTGTGCCTGATTGATTTACCCAGACACCAAGGTATTTGACTGTTGTTACTGGCGCAATTTGTTTTCCCTTTATGTGTATCTCTAATTTATTTATTTTTTTAATTTTGAGGTTTTGAGTTAAAGCCATCACTTGAGTTTTTTGTTGATATATTGATAGATTGTTAGACTCTGTGTACCTAAGCAGTGCTGTTAGTCTGTTTTGAAGGCCTTTTTCTGTTTTGTCAAGGAGGATGATATCATCTGCAAATAGCATGTAAGGGATTTTGTTGCCGTTCAGTTTCGGTGGGTATCGTGTTGTAGCAACTTCACTCGTTTTTAGATCTACAGTGTATAGAATGAATAGGGTGGCTGCTAACGGACATCCCTGTTGTAAGCCATTGGTTGTCGTGTTCTCAGCTGACATTGCCCCTTCTTTAGATAGTCGTACTCTTATTGAAGTTTGTGAGTATAAGGCCCTTATCGGTTCTAGTAGAGACTTTGGACAATTCCAGGCCTTTAGTTTCTCCCATAGTCTGTGTTCGTTTACTGTGTCGAATGCTAACTTCAGATCTACAAACGTTGCATATATTGGCATTTTGTTCTTCAGCGCTTTGTGTTTCAGTATATTTAGTAAGATCAACTTAATGTTAGTGCCGACATTTCTTGTAAAACCTGTTTGTCTCTGATCCATTAAATCGTCCTGTGCCCACATTGTCAGTTGTTTTTGTATGAGCCCTGCAAAGATTTTCCCTATGGGGTCCAAGAGCGCAATTGGGCGATAGTTTGCAGGCATTGATCTGTCTCCTGGCTTATGAATAGGTATCAGAGTCGCGGTTTTCCAGGTTTGTGGAATTTCACCTCGTATGTTTATGATGTTGAACAATTCGAAGCATATATCTGTCCAGAGTTCGGGCTCATTTTTGATAACCACGTTGCTCAGACCGTCTGGTCCGGGAGCTCCTGATCCATTTAGATGTTTAATATGGTGAGTGATTTCTGTCTTGTCCTATTGTAAGTCCCAGTTGATTGAGTGTCTCCATCCTTCTTCGTCTATGTTTTCTTTGTTTTGATTATACAGGTTCCCAAAGTGCATTTCCCAGGCTTTTTTTGTTACGCCTGAAACCATTTTGTTTGGTCATTGTTGTTATTGATTAGTTTCCATAGGTCTTTTGTATTACTAGTGTGCAATTCCTTCAAGATCTGTTCCGTGCCATTTTGGGATATCTGTGCTCTGTAGTTTCTTGGCCCGTTCCTATATCGTTATCGTTTTAACATGTGGATGGCTCTTATGCGCTGTTCTCCTGGCAACTCCCTGAGGGTTTTGATGTTAGTTCTCAATTCTTTTTTTATCTTTGATCTGGGCATTGTATGCATGCATGCGCTTTATTTTCTGTATTTGTAATCCTGCTTTAGTTCTTCTGAATGGCATTAGTAGCCATGGATAATTGAGTTTTTGGGCTTGTGGTATTTCTGCATCTGGGAATGCTGCCTTTAGTTCTTTTACTTGATTGTCACTGATCCGCAATCTCTGAGAGCAGTTGGTGAAGTTGTTGGTTTGAGATTCGCTTGTGGTCCATGTTCCACTGAATCGTAACTTTGTGATGGTCGCTACGGTTGGATTCTTGATTTCATTATTTCTGTTGTGTAGAAGTAGTCCAGGACTGCCGTTGTTTTGTGGTTCACCCAGGTGGGGGCGATCTTTGAGTCTTTTGCGCCTAAGGTGTTAATTTGGTAGATGTTCCTTATTTCCATTTCATTTTCCCAAAGTTTTGCCTTCATCGATACATCAATCTGTGGCATTCTTTTTCTGTCTTGAGTAAAGAGATAATTGTTTAAGTCGCTGCATATTATTAATTCAAGTTGGTTGTATTTAATCTGCAGGTTGTCTTTCTGTGTGAGTAATGTATCAATGAATATCATGTCTTGTATCCCTGCTATACTCCAGAACAAATGTATTAGTGAGAATTTAGGCCAGGGTTGCGTTGCTGTAAAGTGTGTCGTGTTTGTCTCCAATATGGTAGTTTGTGTGAAAAGTTTGGGTTTTTGGTTTCAATGATTTTCAGTTTTGCTTCTATTTTGATCAATGTTAGGAGGCCTGCAGATGGACACCCTTTTTGTTTTGTTATTGATGGATTTAGTAAGGTTGTATATCCATCACAGGTCGGTTGTTGGACAATCCATGTCTCCTGTAGACAGATTAAGTCATATAGCTGTAGTTCCTTGTTATTGTTTCTGCATAAATGTGAGGACCCTCTGGTGTTCCATGTGCATAGTGATATTGCATTGGTAGTTTTTAGTTGTGGTTGTTATTGTTGGGTGTCTCTTTGTTTGTGTCTTCTATGTTCTTTGTCTCGCTCCAGTGTTGAGCTACGTTTGTCGCTCCTTTCAGATAACCTTGTTGTATTGTCATACCCTCCTGTGGAATTTCTTTCAAGGTATGAAATTTGCTGTGTAAGGTTTGCTGTGATCTGCATTTAAAACACATGGACATTACTTCCCTAATGTTGGCTCAAGGTAATATTGACATTTTCATGAACTCAGCAGCTGATGGAAAACAACACACCCCTTTTAAGTAGTTCAGCAGCGAGAATAAAGAGACAAGGAACCTTGAATGCAGAGAGAATAACCCTACACAGAGGCGAGCCTCTGACGTGAGAATGTCTTGGAAAGGCAGAACTGCCCTACACCTTGGAGGTAGCGGTGGCATGGATGAACCAAGAAACAAGAGAGCAGTGCCGGCAGGCACGCTTTGGAAAGGGTGATAGTGCCTATTGCTCCTTTGCACATAAACTATTAATACACTTGCACCTGTCTCCTTTGTTCACCTTTCCACATCATTCAATCTTTCTCAACTGGTATTTTCCCAAAATTTTACAAAACAACAGCAGCTATACCTCTCCTAAAGAAATGAATTGCTGACCTTATCAACCGTTCATCATACAGACCTCTCTATTTTCTTTCATGATGACAAGACTGAAGTCATCATCCTCGGCTCTTCTCCCAACATCACCAAACTGGACGACAAACACACTAGCTTCATCATTGACCTAATCACGGTAGCCAAAGAAGTGAAAACTTTAGGAATATACATTGACTCCTCCCTCTCCTTCCACAAACAGGTCAGCTCCATGGCATCTTCCACGGCACACACCTGTAAGTTAATAACAGCAGCTAAACCATTCCTATCCTCACAGAGCTGCATCACTCTAGCCAGAGCCCTTGTACTATCAAAATTAGACTACTGTAACGCCCTCTACGTAGGAGCCAACAAACAGGTCACCAACAAAATCCAGACGTTGCAAAACAACGCTCTCAGAGCAGCACTTAGTATCTCTAAGAGAGAACATATTTCCAATATCAGGAGAACTCATAACTGGCTCACCACTACATACAAAATCCTGCTAAAAGTAGCCTCCTTAACCCATAAATGCCTCAACAATGCTGCTCCCCGCTACCTAATCGACAGAATTCACAGATACACACCTAACAGACACACTAGATCCTTGAATGCAAATCTGCTCACAGTGCCCAGATTCAAGCAAACTAAAATGGGTGGCAACAGCTTCCAGGTGAAAGCAGCCCAACATTGGAACTCCCTACCGCCTTCTTTAAGGATTCCTCAATCCTATTCCCAATTCAGACACAACTACATCCAGTGGTTAACACTCGATGACTACTAACGGACTGCCCAACCTAACCATGTCACTGTAAACCATGTAAATAAGTATATTCTTAAACTGTATATCACTGCCTCTATTGTAACTGTTTTTACCTATGTACTCACTGTAAATACTGTACAGCACTGTAACTAAGCTGAGAATATCCTTGTCTGCTCCTGCGCCCTCTTACCCTCGGGTCCGGCGCACAATATAAGTGAATAAACAGAGTGATTTTACATGGAGCTACTTACATTGTGGTGAAGACAGATACATGGAAAGATCTGAGGTTATGCCACAAAGGTGAGGACAGTATTGAGGGGATCAGAAGAGCACAGAGGAAAGCCAAGAAGTAGGCTTGAGCAGTGGTCCAGTTTTCTCAGCACAAGTGTAGAGATAAGGGTTTCAGCTGATTCGTGCCTGAGTTGTGGCATGATTTTTCTAATGTTAAGAAGGTTGAGCCTAGCTGTGATGGCAGTAGCCATATCAAACTGGTAGAGTTGTAGGTCACTGTCAAGAAAACCCTAAGGCTGCGAGAAATGGGCAAAGGGGTGTGACGGTCAGGGGGTGAATTGATGGAGAGTACGTTGGTATTTGGAGGCAGGGTCAAAGATGGCTTCCATCTTTCACTAGTATATCATGAGGCAGCATAGTGCCATCCAGTGGTGGATGGCAGTTGGGCAGTTAGTTAGGCATTTTGAAGATTGCAGTGGTGAGGGTGGGGAAAACTAAGGATATGAAGAGGCAATAGTTAAAGCCAAATGGGGAATTGAGTTTGTTGAGGCAGAATGAGCCTCAGACTAATCCTTGATGAATACCTGCAGGAAGGGGGATTCAAGGGGAGGTGAAGTATTTCAATGAGATGAGGAAGGAGTGGTCAAAATGATAGGAGGACACCCAGTCCAGGATGATGTTCTTGAAGCCATGAATGGAAATTATTTAATGAATGGTGCAATCTTACACAGTGTCAAAGACAGTGCCAAGGTCTGGGAGGATGGGAACAGAAAAGAACTGGGCATGGTGGGAAAAAGTTAGCAATTAGGGAGTGTGGATGAACACAGTCTCTGTGGAGTGTTTAGACCAGAAGCCATATTGGACGAAGTCAGCCGGTGAGTGTTTCTCGAGTTAGTTGAAGACAATCCTTTGAGCGTTACAGTAGTCTAATTTTGATAGTACAAGGGCTCTGGCTAGAGTGATGCAGCTCTGTGAGGATAGGAATGTTTTAGCTGCTGTTATTAACTTACAGGTGTGTGCCGTGGAAGATGCCATGGAGCTGACCTGTTTGTGAAAGGAGAGGGAGGAGTCAATGTATAATCCTAAAGTTTTCACTTCTTTGGCTACCGTGATTAGGTCAATGATGAAGCTTGTGTATTTGTCGTCCAGTTTGGTGATGTTGGGAGAAGAGCCGAGGATGATGAGTTCAGTCTAGTCATCATTCAGGCATAGACTATGAGAGGCCATCCATACCTGGATGATGAGGTACACCCTGTTCACCAAGGCCAAATCATGGTTGTAATCTCCCGTCAACGGGATGAGGATCTGGGTATCATCGCATAGTTGGTATAGGTGATACCCAGGACATCGAGAACATCAAACAGGGGCTTTGTGAAAACGTTGTACATTGTGGGGGAGACACAGGATCCCTGAGGGATGCCACACGTGATTGGGATGGGGTCTGTGGTGGCAGAGGTGGAGAAGACATGCATAGATCTATTGCTTAGGAATGACACGATCCAGACGATGGCTTCGTGGGAGAAGTGGGCCACTGAGTCCAGATGGTTGAAAAAGAGTTTTATGATCTACGAGATCAAATGCTGCCGAAAGGTCTAGAAGGAGCAGCAAGGCAGCTTTCCCATTGTCTCTCAGATTGTCAATTTGGGCCTTCAGATCGATAAGGGCCGTTTCTGTCCCGTGTTGGGGTCTAAAGCCTGATTGCCGGATGCCCAAGAGATGGTTTTGTTCAAGGTATTTTTGTATTTGTAGGTATGCTGTCTTGTCTAGAGTTTTGAGCAAGAAATGGCACAGTGGTAATAGGCCTGTAGTTGGTGGGTATCGAAGGGTATAGAAGGGTATAGAAGGGTCAAGAGAGGGTTTTTTTGAGAAGGGGGAGGACCCAGGACTCTTTAAGGTTACTGGGGATGGTACCTGAGGAGAAGGAGGCGTTAATAAATTTGGTAATGAAAGGAGAGGGTACTCTAGCCGCATCTTTAATGATTTGTGAGGGGCAGGGGTCACTCTTGCAGTTTGATGGTTTAAGGCTGAGAATTATTTTTTCCACTTCTAAGGTGGAGACTTTGGAGAAGCTAAAGCGGATAATAGGTTTGTTGGGCCTAGAGTGTTGGGGTGTGAGTTTAGAGGCAGTTTTAGGGGAACTCGTCTTTTTGTTGATTTTAATTTGGAGGACTGCTACTTTATTAGACAGGGCGTTTTGGACACTGGTGCACCATTGTTTGTCTTTGACGCATGTGTCTGGAGTTAGAAAAGGTGTTTCCAGTTCTTTAATGATAGTGAATAATTCTTTGGTACTGGAGTTAGCTTGTGTTATTCTCTGGTTGTAGGATTCGTTTTTGGCGGCTATGATTTCTTTTTTGTAGGTGGATGTTATTTTATTGAGAAGCAGCTTATTGTTGTCTGTGGGAGATTGTCTCCAGATTTGTTCCTTTTTGCGTTCCTCTCTCTGTAAATTGCTGTTTCTTGTCTATAGATCCACCCATTGTCCTGCCCCCACAACCCCACTCAATGCATCTCACTGTACCCTCCCTTTCAAACTCTCTGCTCCTCCTCTCCTGACTTTCCTGTTTTTATCTCTGCCTTTTCCCTACTTACCGCAGTCCATTGGAATGCTCTTTCCCTTGCCATCAAAACCATCTGCTGAATGAAACTCTTTAAAACAAAGCTAAATCGCCTACTGCTTGCAATGGAAGGAGTCCCCAAACAGCACCACACTGCTTCCCAATTTAGCAGCCTATCCCAGCTCTTCTTCATTCTGCTCCCAGTACTCGTCAGTTTAGTTTGTAAATATCTGAATTCTGGAATCAGGCTCTCAATGTTAACATTTTTCCTATGTCGTCAGGTTCCTGCCCCTGGTATTACTTCCTACTCCTACCCTATCACCATCACCACCTGGTATAAGTCACCCAAACAGACAATGCTATTATGTACAAGCACGATGTCCTAGGACTCCTTCTGCTCTATGTTATTGACCACTTTCTAAGTAATTTCTTTTTGGCATTGAACACACTGTTCTTCAATAAATGCAAACATAAATAATAATGTTTTTTTCCAGTAAATATGCAGCAGAATATCACATAATAATAATAATAATAATAATAATACATACTACCAAAACTGGATACATTTGTACATTGGCACCATACATTATTTGTCTAGAACCTGCGTACTTTATGGACAAGATAATAATGAATCCACATTTCAAGACATTCTGTATTGGTACTTACTGTGTATGAATATTGGAGCAATATGTTGTTTGTTCGGAAACAAAGACAAATGCTGTGGCCTGGTTGGGGCTACTCTCACATTAAGGTGTCTGTTGTAACACAGATTTGCTGAGTTACTTTCTTTTAGCTACTCAGTCCACGGCATGTCTGGGTTTGGTGCCAGTTAGAAAAAAAAATAGATTGACTTCCAAAAATGTATGGTTGCAGTTTTATGACTTCCTCTCCCACAATGTTTACAAAAGGTCAGGCTTTCGGCTTGCGAACAATAAATTGTTTAGTTTACTTTATTGTTTGCTTGTTAGGCACTTATACAGCAAATACATTCTCTTTCACAGCGCCCACAGGGCAACAGGGTGGGAACATGAGATTGCAGTACAGATAAATATACAAAAAATACAGTGGGGGAAGGGATGACCGAACCTATTATGCCTTGTGAGTATTCTGAACATGCAAGTACAGCATGGAAGTGGGCAATGGGGTAAGTATGGTGTGTCCCTGCTCGAGGGTAAGCCACAAAAGAAGTGTAAGGTATGGTAAGTGCTATGCAGCCAGGGGCCGTGTTGGGTGGAAAAGTGCAAGCCTCCAGTGCGGAGGGTGTGCCGAGGCAACTGCAGAAGGTAGACAGAAGTTGGGGAGATTGGATGTGAGTGGTCAGGGGCCCTGAGGATACATAAGTGTTCAAGACACCAATCACAGCAACTGTGAGATTAGCAGAGGAGGGAAGATGGGAAGGAGGAGGAAAAGAGGAAAGTCTTGAGGTGGTTGAGGAACTAAAAAAAGGTCCTGTAAAAGACCCAGAGGGAGGGGGAGGCTGTTCCCTAGGAGGGATCCAGCTGAGGAAAGCAAACAACCTCATGCTCTCTGTTTAGCAAAACGATTTACACACAGGGAGTTGCTGCCAGAGGACTCTAGACGTCTAGAAGGAGAATATTGTTTAAGAGAAATGTGCAGATAGTGTGGTCTGGGCCCCATACAGCCTTGTGGATGATGCAGAGAGATTTGAATTTGATCTGTGCAGCAACCGGGAGCCAATGGAGACTTTTTAGGACAGGAGCGATGCAGTCCCTGGGCTTAAGTCCAAGGATAAGTCTTGCTGCTCTATTCTGAATTTGCTGAAGGGGTCGCAGAGTGAAAGAAAGTGGATTGTGGAGGAGGCTGTTGCAATAGTGAAGCCCAGAGAGAACCAGGGCTCGGGAAACATTGAGCCTCTGGGGGAAAGTGAGAAAAGGCAGAATTCCTTTGAGAAGGAAGTTGAAAGTGGGACCTCTTAGCAATGTCCTGAGTGTGAGAGAGGAAGGAGAGAGAGGAGTCAAATATGAATCCAAGGTTTCTGTCTTCAGAAGAAGGAGCAGGGGGAGAGCCCAAGGTGGGAGGCCAGAGGGAAGAGAGGAAGGAGAGAGCAGGGGTCCCAATCGGAAGGATCTCAGTTTTGCTGGTATTGAGGCAGAGATTGTTGGAAGTGCACCAGGCTTGGATGGCAGATAGGCAGTCAGGGACGAAGGAAGGTGCTAGTGAGTCCGCTGGAAGTCTGAAAAAGAGTTGATTGTCATCAGCATAACACTGGAAGTTGGGGAGAAAGAGGAGATAAGGAGTGCCAGCTGAGCAAGGCAGTTGTTAAGGGGGGAGGAAAGATCCCTGGCAACACCACAGGTAGAGAAGGAAGTAGGAGAGGAGAAGGTGCCCAAGATGACTTGGGAAGAGCGGTCAGTTAGGAAAGAGTTCAGCCACTCCAGTGCTCGTTCTGAGATACCAATGTATCGTGGAGTCTTTGTATGAGGAAGGAATGGTTGACAGTGATAAAGGCAGAGGAGAGATCAAGTAGGATGAGGACAGCTGGGGAGTTGGAGTCCAGGGATCCGAGCAGTTCTTCACGGGTGTTCAGAAGAGCAGTTTCCTCTGGATGTTTGGAATGATCATGACAAGTTCAGTGTGCAAGTTGAGTTGGAGCAAGGCGAGTTCTCCAGCAGTTTCCCCAGGAAGGGGGTGATTGAAATAGGGCAGTAGCTGAATGGACAGGTAGGGTCTGCTGAAGGTTTTGTCAGGAGCACAAGGGAGTGCTTGAGGGAGGAGAGGAAAGAACCAGCAGGGAAAGAGTGGTCGCAGAAATCAGCGAGTGCGGGGGCAAGAGAGCTAATATTGTCCTTGATGGTTCTGGACGAGGAGGGGGGAACTTGTTTGGAAGAAGCCTTCTTAGAGCAGACAACTCTGGTAACTTCTTCAGCTGTGACTGGGGTGAAGGAGGAGAAGATGGAAGGCGGAGAGTGAGTGGTCAAGGGACGCAAGGGTGTGTGGGATTGGTTTTGCAGGTGAGTAACAAGGATGTTCAAGATATCCTGAGTTTTGGTGGCAACGTGTGTGGCCAGTGCATTGCAGAGGGCCTGATGGAAAGATGGGAGGAGGAGACTGCAGAGGGCTGGCTAGTTCCCTGCAGATTTTGAAAAGTTCACCTGCGTTATTGGATGCACCAGATACCTGTGCCTGGATGTTGGCCCTTTTCTTGGAACGGATGGAGAGTCTGTATTGCGTTCGGAGCAGGCTTCAGGTCAGTTTGTGAACCTGAGGTTTTCCACATGCGTTCTGCTGTTCTGCACCTTCGTTTCAGTGCTGCAAGTTCTGAGTCATACCAGATGTTACGCTTAGAGTCAGGTTTCAGTCGGATCCTGATGACAGGGGCAAGGATGTCAAGAGTATTGGTGATGGCTGAGTAAAGGTTGCTGAGAGCAGAGTCGGTAGTAGAGTCTGAGGTAGGGGGGGAAAGGGGATGAGGGTAGAAGCAAAGGCAGCAGCTGACACTCATTTCATCGGGTGGATGATTGAGAACAAGGTTGGCAGGGCTTTTGACGATGTGGTAGGATGGCCGAAGATCAAGAGGACCCTAATGGCAATTTCCTGTTAGTTCATATGATAACATCATACATCATGAATTGTTCAAGACACATCCTCTTCTCTTAACCCTCAGGCAACACTCCTTCACTTGACCTGGAATCTGCACCCTTTACAAGCAACCAGCATTAGTTATACCACACCCACTTCCTATGCACACACACATCTCACTTCCTTCAAATTAGCACAACCAAGCGGTCTATTTACTTCCTTGATAACATTCATTTTAGATGTAACAAAAGAGTTTGGGTCGCTTAGTCACTTTGTCACTTCAACTCCCAGAATTCACCTGTCGGAAATCTGAATTAAGGAGATCCACATTTCAGGTTACACATTCCAACCTAAGTTACCCATCACTGTTTCCTTCTCTCCAGAGTCCTGACCACTGTCAGACCTCTTTACACAAATCTTCCCTTCATTATTCAACTGTCTCTTCCTATGAATCCGCAAGCTACACTCCATTCACATGAGCAAAACCAAGAAGTCCCATGTAGTTCCTTGATATGCACTAAGGCTAATGTGCTCCCTTTCTCTACTACATTTTGTTTCTCAGTATTCATTACTGCGTCCACCTGACTGAGGGATTGCACTCGCCCCTCTTCGCACAGCAGTCATCTTTACTTCATTTGTGGAGGAGGTGTATTGGTAGGCTGATCACCGCTTTTTCTATTCTATGTATCCTTTCCCCAGTGGCAACAGCACAGCCCGAATATGCAATAATGGTTGCTCTATCGAGCATGTAGATTTACTCATTTATTTATTTATTTATTCATTTATTTTTTATTGTTCATTATTATTATAATTTTAAAATAGGTTTTCTGTTATTCATTTCCCTAAAGATTGTGAGCATGCACGTCGCACCGCAGCACCCCCGCATCTATGCCTGATTGGGCTCAGGCTTACCGTGTGTCTCTCGGCAGTCCCGGTGTGGGTTTATCGAGTCGGCTCTGAACAGCACACCAGTTTCTTTTTTTTCCAGTCCAACATCCATGGAGACTGGACAAATTAAACCCCTCTAGGTGAGGAATGGTTAAATCCTAATTTCTTCCTCCCTAGGGGTTCTCCTTCGTTTGTTTGGTCATCATACGTGTTCTAGGCAGAACCTTTCATGGCTTTTCTAAATTTTAAAGCAAGCTTGGGGTGGAATGGCAGATGTACACTCAAGCATGCATTTTGACCACTATAAATCTGTAAATCTACCCAAGTTGTATACTGTATTGAATGCCCCTGTGGGTTACGGTACGTTGGGCAGACCATGCAGAGTCTCAAGACTCGGATTTCCGAGCACAGATCCAGGATACGGTGCAGGAAGGAAACCTCACCCCTGTTCCAGTACTATCTGAACTTTAAACACACACCAGAGGACCTATTATGGTGGGTCCTCGAGAAACTACCGATGGGCTCTGCTACACAACAACGCCTTTTGAATCTTTAAAACAGATAGATTCACAGGCTGGATAGTTGTGATAATGGCCTAAACGAACAATTTTCACCACTCTAGTTACAATACTATTGATTCCTTTTTTGTAACTACCAGCTTTCACTTTTTTCCTGTTGGTATCTTCTACTTCAGGCATTGCCATTGGGGTGCACACCCTCAGAAGCCTTTTGACGTATCAAAGGGGGTACAGTATGATCCTTAGCCACCAAACCATATGGCACGTTGCCCTACAAGCGGGCGCCAAATTTACAGATTGGTCGCATTTTTCAATTTTTTCAACACATATGGCCCGTACCCATTTGGACCCAGGGGCTCTGTGTCAGCCTCAGCAGTTCTTCTTCAACTATATAACTCATACATCTTCGGGTCCATTATTTATTTATATGCAATCTTACACTCGTTTTCTTGGGTGGCACGATTTGTCACAGCCACCGCTGTAAAGGGATGGGGGCCACTTTGTTGTCGGACCCTAGTGCCAGCATGGGGAACCCTTTGTTGTTTGACCCCAGTGCTACCACACACTTGCCCTCGTTTCCCACACTATTCCCGCTAGACGCGGACGACTGGGTGCACACCCTACAAAGGATCAAACACGCTTGCACACACGAAGAGCGTGACTAATGCTTTCATTTTCCAACAATTTTCCAACACTTTCTCTTTCCCCGGAGCTACTTCTGATTTGGAGTGGATGTACCAATACACACACCCGAATGGTGGACCAATCAGCACTATCCACTGCTATCTGGGTTCCACTTACTATTGTGATTGGTTCATTTTCCCGTGTCGCGCTGCTGACACTTCCGGGTCACGTGACCCGTGACAAGTCCGTTTCTCTGTTGCACTTAGCAACCAGCCTTGGCCAAGCCAAGTCAAGCTTGCAGCCACAGGCCGTTACCGATAGCTGCGTGTGGATGACTCAGCGTCCTGTGCCGCCCCGAGCGAGCCACATTTTGGCTGACTGCTAATTAAAAGGTAAGCAACATGCGAATTGCTCTCTTCTACGGCTGTAGTCTTCACCGCACACCATGCTGCCCTGAGAGGTAGCCACTACTTATCTGCAGGTTCATATGCACTGAGACTAATGTGCTCCCTTTCTCTATTACATTTTGTTTCTCAGTATTCATTACTGCGTCCACCTGACTGAGGGATCGCACAGCAGTCATCTTTACTTCATTTGTGGAGGAGGTGTATTGGTAGGCTGATCACCGCTTTTTCTATACTATGTATCCTTTCCCCAGTGGAAACAGCACAGCCCGAATATGCAATAATGGTTGCTCTATCGAGCGTGTAGATTTAATCATTTATTTATTTATTAATTTATTTTTTATTGTTCATTATTATTATAATTTTAAAATAGGTTTTCTGTTATTCATTTCCCTATAGTTTGTGAGCATGCACGTCGCACCGCGGCACCCGCGCATCTATGCCTGATTGGGCTCAGGCTTACCGCGTGTCTCTCGGCAGTCCTGGTGTCGGTTTATCGAGTCGGCTCTGAACCGCACGCCAGTTTTTTTTTTCCAGTCCAACATCCATGGGGACTGGACAAATTGAACCCCTCTAGGTGAGGAATGGTTAAATCCTAATTTCTTCCTCCCTAGGGGTTCTCCTTCGTTTGTTTGGTCACACATACGTGTTCTAGGCAGAACCTTTCATGGCTTTTCTAAATTTTAAAGCAAGCTTGGGGCGGAATGGCAGATGTACACTCAAGCATGCATTTTGACCACTATAGCCCATTATTTTCAGTTGGAAACTTAGTTTTTCCTTTTTGTGTTCTCTCTCTTTTTCCCTATAGGGTATCATGAATTTGCCCCGAAGAAGGTGGTAACACACAACCACCGAAACGCTAAAAAAGATAAGGGGGATTGGCTTCCAGATTCTCGGCCTTTGAACATTTGGACATGTGTTCCCTTTTTTGGAACGTATTAAATAACTTGGCAGCAGACACGACATATTGAAAACTGATTCTGTCTAAATCTGGTGTATCCATATATGTTTTCTGTTTCCCCTATATGCGTTGGCAAACCCAGTGGGGGTTTCCCTTATATGAGTCTTATGAGAAGATCTCTGAAAACTTTTTCTAAAAAAACCTTTGACTCATTTTGAAATAAATTGTATACTAATACTAGACATTTGAGGGATTTCCTACCTCTATTTGATTTGTCTAGATTGTTGCTCAAATTAGAATACATGAAACTGTCACTATGAAACTGTTTCATTTATCCTTTCTTTTCCCTTTTTTTAAATCAGAGGAGCTTTTCCTCTCTTGCTCTTTCCCCTTATTCTGAGCAGTGGGTTTTTCGTTTGTTCACACTTGCACTTATCAGCATCCGTTTCCTTTATTCTTTAACCTTGGTTATGTGTAACCATATGTTTGATGAATGATGTAAATAATTGTTTTATCTCCCCTCTCCATGTTTACGATTCGATGTATAATTGTTGTGTTTTTTTTATTCTGTTATTCAACATATGGTAATCTTTGTTTGCAACTTTTTACAGCATTAAAACAGTATAAATGATACACTGGAAATGTTGTGGTACATGTGGTCATCTTGTTTTTCTATATTTTTCATCATGCATGAATATGGTTGTAATTAGGGGTGGGATTTGATACAAGAAAAATACCCAATTACTGAAAGGCACTCCACCAATTGAGCACACTAGGCAAGGTGCTGAGTGCTCTGTTTCTTGCTTTGGAGCATTATCTTGTTGTGTTATTTATGACATCACTTCCATGTATAGGCATCCTTCTTAGTGTTCTAATCTTTAAGTTAATTTCTGTAACTGAGAACACCATATCACCATCTCAGTACCAGGGAGAAGAAAACCCAAGTGACCAACTTGCATGGCATAACGAAAATGCCATTGCTTGCCATTTTGACAATAGGAAGGGAGAATTGTTTGGAGGCAACAGCAGGAAGGAGATATTATGCAGTTTCTATACCTAAGTGTGTCCAGTTAACATACTCACTGTGCAGAAAAGTCATATAGTTTATATTGCTGATGAAACGTTTCAGAAGTCCCTTTTTGAATTAAAACTCTGCAAAATATGTTTGACACAGAAAGTTTTATGAAGTATGTTTCCCATTGGAAATTCTTAGAAATCGTTCTAGGCGAGAGAGTTAATTATTACATTATTTTAATTAAGAGTGTCATCTTTTTGCAGTCAGTTCACGTACATGTTGCTTGTGTAGAGAAATCTTATAATTTGTGGGAGGTAGGAGAAGAATAGCATTGTTTGTCAGAATGAGGAGACTTGGATGACTGCAGTTTTTGTAGGCAGCAGCAGTCAGGAAAGTGTGTTCAGTGTATGTAACTAAGTTCACTGTCTTTCCTTTGTCAATCCCCATACTTGCTGTTTTGCTTTTTTTGCCAATGAAAAATGATGAGATATGTTCCCAAATGAAACGTGTTAGAAATCCTTGTAGGCTGTTATTGAGAGCACAGTTTGTTTGTGGCCAGTATATGTACTTCTGGCTTTTGTAGAAAAACAATTACATTCTTGGAACACAGACGAACATTACATTCAGCAGCTGTAAATGAGTGTGCTATCTCAGCACTGGAGAAGCAGGAACCACAGTGACCAGATAGTTGGACATAGATGCCTTTGCCTTTGCTTGGAAGATTGCAGTGAATTGGACGACAGAATTGTTTGAAGGCAGTGACATTCAAAAGACTACATTCAGTGTCTGTAACTAAGTGATACCGCTTTGTGTGGCCAACCCACATATTTCAGCTTTCATAGAAAAGTGAAAAGTCCCAGAATTCTTTATGGCCAGTGAGAAGCCTTTGAAATCTTTTTTTCCTATGAAAAGTCTCCGAAATATTTACTTTAGAAAGGAAAGTCTAAAACATCTTTGTAGACAATACGGTGCTTTCAGTTACTGTAAACGAGAGCATTGTCTTGATGTGGAATGCCAACAAACATGATGCTTGTATAGAAAAGTATTTCAATTCTTCGGAGGCCAGAGGAAATTACATTTTGTGGGTATACATAGTCCATCATCTCAGCACCAGGGAGGAGTGAACCCCAATGACCATCTTCCATGACATAAACACACATGCCTTTGCTCATCAGATAGGATGGCAGAATGATGTTGAGGCATGGAGGTTACATTCAATGCCTGCAATTAAGTGTGCTGTCTTTGTTTAGCCAATCCACATACCCGACAGTTTTATAGAAAGGTCTAAGAAGTGTTTTCATCCAAAGAAAAATCTTAGTAATCTTTTGTCTATGAAAAGTGAACATTTTTGTGAACCGAAATTCTTAGAAACATTTTGCCAATGAAAATGCTAATAAACTGTTTCAGTGAATAATACATTCACTTGCTGTAATTGAGAGTGTTGCCTTTTTATGGCCAGCATACTACATACTCTTTGCTTGAATAGAACCATCTGAAAATGTTTAGGATGCGGAAGAAGATTACATGTAGTGGCTGTAGGTGAATGTGCCATCTCAGTAGTGGAGAGATGCCGACCCCAGTGACCACCTTGCATGCCATAGACGCACGTGCCATTGCTTGTCTGATTGATGGGAATAGGAAAGAAGAATTGTGCGGAGGCAGCAGCAGGAAGGAGAATACATTCAGTGGGCCTCACTATGATGTTTTTTTACCGGCACCCAGCATTGGGGATGTACTGGGGCATTCCAGACCCGGCGGACCCGGTAAATCCCCATTGCCGGGTGCCAGTAATAATTACTCCCCATTCCCATTTGAGCCGCATAGGGTTCAATGGCAATAGCGAGATCATATGCACCGGCACCATTCCTGCTTCCGACATGCTCTGCTCGCGGGTGCTGGTACGCCCGTCAGGTCAGACCTTGCAGAGGAAAGGCACCCGCGAGCAGAACTCGTAGTTTGCCTGTCTGATAGTAACAGCGCTGGTCGCTTACCAGTGCCGTTACTACGAGACCGGCAAACTTGTAATGAGGCCCAGTGTCTGTAACTAAGTGTACCGTCTTGAGCCAGTCTACATACATACTGCTTGCACAGGAATGGCTGAGCATTCTATTTTCCAATGACTAGCGTTAGATATGTTTTGCCAAGGAAGATTCGTATAAAGCTTTGCAGGCAATGGAGTACATTCAGTGTCAATAACTGAATGTTTTTTTTGTCCAATCCACATACTTGTAGAAGAGGAGGTTTCATTATAACCATCTTCAATTTAAACAGTTCGGGAGTAGCTAGGTTTGCAAGGTGAGCGAGGGGCATTCATCTAGGGGGCTTTTTACGTCAGCCTCTTCGATGGTGTCTTCACTGGGCAGGCCTGAATCGTGCACAAGAGATAGTGGTCCATGATTAGGTATTGTGGTCATAGAAGGAGGAAGGGCAGGGAGAGACACACATTCAGTCCACTGTCTCTGGGGCAGAATGGGAATGCTGCATAATGCCTCTACTCATGAGTCCAGGCACGCAAAATAGAGTGTAGAGCAGCATGGTGAGCCAGGAGACACAGCACGTGGTATAGAAGGGCATGCATATTAAGTTCTCACAATGCACGGTTTAAAGGAAGATAATGAGCCAGCAGTAAAAACACATAGTGTAGTTGAGCTGGATATGGGAAGTCCATGGTCTCCACCAATAACATTAAGTGAGTCTGCAAATAATTATGAGAATGAGCTAGACACAGATTATGACCCAGGCAGCAGCAACGCAGGATTCTGGAGACAATTGAAGCCAAGGAGAAAGAGGGCAACATCCCAGTTAGAGGAATGGGAAGGAAAGACAAAGCTTCTCAACTACTACTCTATGATGTCTTTCACACATAATCACTTAACAGTATATCCATATTGCTCACATTATGAACTACAATCTTCCAAGCTCAGCTGCCAACAGCATAGGCAGGCGGGAACAACATTGGGTCTCCACATTAACCAGGCAATGGGACGCCGGGTTTACTGCCTCCTCAGCGTGAGCTGCTCCGTACTGCCCTTCCCAGTCAGCGGGCAAGCGTATGGTACAAGCAGCGGCGCAGATGTAAAACGCAGATCTGTTTTAAAATACAGGTGTACCCAGCCAGAATCTGGCCTGCGCCGAGAAGGCCTCCCGAGGAGCCCCAGGCGTTATAGGCACAGCTGTGCCTCCAAGTATAACCAGGCCCCACTGACCTCACTCTTCACATGGCATGCCGTGCAACCTCTGATATTAAGTGAACTAGATGCCTGATCTTCTCTAAATTTGGTGGGCCACCTCTGAACCTCTCCAGACACGTGCAAGCCAATTTTCAGCAAGAGTTTAACTCGGTAGCTGGTGCTGGAGGAAAATTGGTAGAGATATAACACGGAGCACTAGAAGACCATGACCATTATGTAAGGTGCACAACACCCACCCTTTGCTACCAATTTTCAGATGCAAACTATACAGTAAAATACCAGAGCACATTTTCCAGATGTTTGCACAGATATGTAAAGTATGTGCTTTGGTCTATGTTAAAGGAAAATATTAGTGAAACAAAGGTAGGCAGGTCATAGTATCCTCATTATCATTGTAATCTGAGTTAATTAATTGAGTTGTGTGGTGATTTACCCAGCATTGTCAGTCAGGGACCACTTGTATTTTCACCAATTGACTATTTATTTATGTATATCTATTCCCAGGTTGTGGAGTGGGATTGTTGTAGTTGGGTATCATTTCTGTGCCATTCATCGATAGTGAATGAACAATTATGAAATACATTATATATTTAAAAGACATAATTCCATACACTAAGCAAAAGGTTTTCCCAAGGGGCTCTTACTACTATTAAAGGTTGCACAGTGGGTTTCTTTTTTCTATCATTTGGGCTGTGTAAAGGGATTAAAAACACAATAATAAATGGCTTCACAGAGGGCTTAACTAAATAAGCCAATAGAAATGTCACAAAATAAACACAATACACAATAACATAAATGAACTGGAAAGATACACACAAGAAAAGCTCTCAGTGGCTAAAATGCGATCTATCTTGCTCTTTCCCCTTGTGAATCAGCTCTTTTCCTCACCCTATCAGCCAAGCACATCCCACAGAAAAAAGAGAAATAAGGTTGGATTGTTATCAGCCCGCCACCTTCCCAGAAAATCGGGGTCTCTAACTTCTGTGAGTTGTTCACATATTGTGATTATTCCACTAATGCATGTCTGATACTTGTCTCATCCTGCAAGATCATCTTAATGGGGATTTGCCCACCTCTATCCCCCTTTTCTCACTTTGAGTTTTGATGCAGACTTTACATATTGTAATGTTGGTCCTAAACTAGCGGCACTTTCTTTCAAATTCGCACTACATTGTGTGTAATGCACTTCGTGGTTGCTTGCCTTTGGGACCAACTACCTGAACCCACATGTTAGTGCCCCTATAGCCACCCTTTCATATTCTCTTTTGCTTTCCATGCCTTTCCTTCTACTATAGGCCACTGATTACTAAATATCACCATCAAATGAATTTGGCTGTGAGCTTTTCATAGTGCAAGACTTCTGATTTATAAGAAGGTCAGCTTTGTATCAGGGAACTGTGAAAAACCTGCATCCTTTGTGCCAGAATTACACTCACCCTTTTTTGGAAGGTTAAGCTCCATAAAGGCACCTCATACAAAATATTAAAAACATATAATTGCATATGCCTCAATACGCAAAACAACCACAATTCCAAAGTATCATATTATTAATATGATACATGATAATCATCTACAATAACTAATACCATCTGATACAAGACTAAAACAAATCCTTTAAAATGTATCTCTCTGATACAGAATATGATGTCTTGCTAAAGTGACTTGATATTAACTTAATACAAAATGATTCCACAATTCTCGGAAACCCGAGACCTCAGTTGCCTCTCAGCCAGTTCAAACAAATAAGTCTACTCTCAGTAAACAAGTATATAATCCTGTATACCATAGTATTCATAGTGTTCCCCTTTTTGGGTCATACCCTGGCCAAACACTTTGTGAATGAGAAAAAAGTTTGTTTGTAACAAGTGGAGCGGAATACAGAAAAAGCAGTAGCAACATTTATAATACTGAGTCTTCTAAGGATTGGACCTGAGCAGAATGTTCTAAATGTAGCATACATCAAATAGAAGAATACACATTTGCACACGTCCTCTCTCGTTACTCCACAGTGCAGGCATCAGCCACTATTATCTGCCAACCATGTTCAAGCTAAGGCATCTACAGTTCCCATACATATTCCCCTTATATATGCTTCAAAGCCTTGTTGCCATTTGCAGTGTGGAGCCCAAGTTGGTATCAGAGCATGTAGTGATTGCCGCCTCTATCTCCCATTTCAGTGCATCGTCTAGCATCGCCTGTGACTTAAACTTCCAAGGAAGCCTCCTGAGCTTATGGCCCTTTGGAATGTGCATATGTATGGATACGATTACACCAGAATAATTCTGAGTTCAAATAACTGGACAAACTTAAGAAGATGGTAAGTTACTGTTTGATTAACAATTATCTAAAACAGGGAGGTTACAACGTACATCAACGGATGTACTCTCAGTCTCTCAATGATTTCCACCAAAAATATAATTCATATGCTCAATTATGCGTCAGAGTTACGTCATATTACGTGGCAATAGTGAAAAACCTATCAAGGGTTTGGATTGGTTAAGGGAAACATCTAGATATACAATCAAATAGGAGAGAGGATTGTTATTGGTTGCCCTTTATCAGGTGGACAATTTATGCCTACCTCTTCAAATATGTAATTTCAGAAACACTAGTTACATTGTGTTTCATTGGTCTTCTAAACTATAAGGTCCTTTGTTATACGGACCAATACAATTGGTTGGCATGCTTGTGATATGTCTGGAACATTTGGTTCATTTAGCAGCATGTTAGCTAAGACACAGGTGCAGGGAGATAGGACATGAAGCTAGCTCCGTGCCCAATTAGCCCAGCATCTCTCGTCACCCATGCCCTATGCCATGAAAATGTCTTTGTACTTGGCCTTGCAGAGTATTCTTGTCTTGGCAATGCACGGGAGTGAGAGCACTCACTATCGTGTCTGGAACTCAAAGTTCAAGCTCTATTTCCATCCTTGGCTCATGTGACAAAGACCATGACCTGGTAGATTTTTAAGTTATTAAAAGATCTAAATGAATTAAAACTTGGCATCCTTAGTGTTTTTTCTTGCACCTTAACGTGAGAAGATTCACTCTCTGCACATTTGTTCTTCTTCAGAGATAGCTGACCTCGATCTCTAAGATCTTGATTTCAGGCCAGACAGCCTCACCACGCAGCTCCACTAGCCTGCTATACTACTGTGACACAGCTTCCATTCCCCCTTCATGGTTTCTGGCTTATTTATTTCATGATAATAATGTCCAGTTTCTGTACAATGGTGGCTTTGCCTGAATTTGTATTCACTACTCATAGGTAGCTTATACAACGACTTGATCTACCTTGTGTCTTAGCGTCTGTAGATGTATTTAACTCCTGTTTCTGCAGCACTTTATTCATGTGAAATCTTCTTCTTTTCCACATTGATAGTTCACTCAATTCTTTCCCTCGTCATTTGTCCTCTGGGATCCGTACATTGTCTTCAATCAGAACCTCGGGACATGTGCACACTTTCTTATGACGTCATTAGTTCATTTTCTTTGCTCTTTCTCATATTCCTTCATGGAGCTCCTCCTGGAGGTTGTCATCACTATGAGTGTGCATTTGATAGGGTTGTCTCAATGGGTATCTCCTTCCAAATAGTCACTGAAGTAATGGCACGATAGCTGGTGTCAGGCCAATACAAAGGAGTTAGGGGGGGTCTCCTGCGGATGTATACATTTGATCCTCTACACTCCTTCATGGCACCTCATCAAGCAACAGGGTCCACCTTATCTGGAATGGTCTGACAGATTTCTGGTCAGTATGGTACATGATACACTTGATTATTACCAATGACTTTTTCCCCTTGCACTCCGCACTTTTGCAATAGCAAAATGCGCAGCCACACCCCAGCATGCATTTGCTTTTACATACAACTCGAATTACACTTTACATAACACTTCTGCCATAAGAATGTAGCTACCTTTCACAACAGAAAATGGGAACTGTAACTAAACACATTACTGACTATCCTATTACCAACACCCCTCCAGCCTATTTCCCTAGTGTACCTCTCTCCACCGTTACACATGCCAATTAGACAGGCACACAGCTAAGCCCACAAAACCTTTAATGGCCTTTCCCATACTTCAGACTTTGGTCCCTCGAAGGGCATTCAACCTATAGTTGGACCCATACTCATGGTGAAAGGTGCTATACAAATGACAAAATAAAATGAAATACATAAAAAATTATGAATGTCTCAAAGCTTGGATATATGCTTCAAAGCCAAAAGGTTTATATGTTAAAAGTTATTATTTTTGTAAACGATATTAGATCATGGTACAGAATAACATCTACACAGCAGAGCATCAGTATACCAGTGAGGCAACAATAATGCAACAATGTATTCACAAAATTCAGCACAGAAATACAAACACAGTCTGGCTGATGTACCAAGAGGGCAGGTCATAGGGAAATCTGGTCTCTGGGTGTGTCAACCCACCCTCAAGGCTCGATCAATATGTACCCAGTTCTTCAAGTCGCCTCTAAACTTGGTCCAAGTAGACTTAAACATGGAGGAGTTAAGTTCCAGAAGTCAACTTCCACATTGTTGCATCAGATGAGGTCTCTCACTCAATTATCTGCTAATTGAGGAGCTCAGTGTGACCATTACAGGAGGATACGTTGTTTGGCCAAAAAGAAGCACATTACCAGTAGCGTGTTAGAGGATTTTGTAAGGGCACATTAAGCACTCCTGCAGCACAGCAGGGGCTGCCACAGAATGTTGCTACCCTGAGTCTTGCCCATTATATTCAATACCTCAATCCAGAAATGGTGTACACCTGGACAGGTCCTTATTTAATGGAGGAAAACTGTGTCATCAAACCCACACCTTTTACCAGCACCACTATGTGACTGATCAAATCTGGCTTGTCTAGCTGGAGTAATATATGTACATTGCAGGATCTTGAGATGTATTAGCTTGTCCTTGGCATGAAGAGATACTCTACGAGTGTAGTTGCATGCCCATTTCCCTGTGCTGAAACTTATCCTTAACTGAAAATCCTTCTCACATCCCATCTTGGGATGGGGTTAGGAAAAAAGTGCTAGACCATGTGCCAGTTTATATAGTGTGGAGACTATTTATTTATTTTGGCAATTGTTAAGCACTGTAGGATTGTTTAGCGTGTTTTGAGAGCACAGAGTACAGCACCACTGCACAGGATCAATGTATAGCATGTTCTTTTTGAAGTGCAGCACCACTGCATGGGTTTGGTGCATTGCTATGATGCAATTGTTTCAAGCTATGTGTTGCCAGTGTAACATGGACATATAAGTGAGGGCAGGTTATTCAGTCAAAAACGATTTTTACATATAAAATGCAAATCATTTTTTTTCACAGTTAAAAGCACACATTTGTACATTCAAAATGCTCACTATGATCATAACCCACTAATAATAATGTGTTCTTCAGTGCAACATGAATGGAAAATGACAGGCTCTGAAAGTCATTATTTAAATGCACATTCAGTTTTTTTCTTTTCTTTTTGCTCTGCTGTTCTGTCCACAGTAACTGCAGGAAGCAAAGACCTCGAATAAGCAGGAAATCAGTTTGGTTACAGTTGCAACTGTATAAGCCAAGCCATTGTGTGCAGAGGGTGGTTAGGGCATGATAGAATTGTATTGGTTAGGATCCTTTGGTAGGAGGTAACCAGAGTTTTCTTGTAGAATCTCGAGGAAGGAGCTAGGGAGAGACATCTTGACACAGCTCGAAGAAGGACTGGGTTGATAGCTGGGGATGCCTGATTCCTAAAGCAGATTCAACTTGGTTGCAGAGACTGGGATTTCCAGTCAACAAGTCCCAGTTTGAGTGACAGCAGATGCTTGTCCTTGCTGGGTGAACCCCTCCAGAAGGCGACCAGCCAAAGAAGTTACATACTGAATAAGCCTGGTAATTATCTCACTGAACTGTGGGGGCTGAGTGTGTGCGGAAATATTCAGTCAGTGTAGGAAAGGAGATTCCTGTGCTTTACCCACGTGTTTAATGTTGCAAATTGAATTCTTGTTCTCCGCCACTCTCTTCTCAGTGTATCTCAAATAATGCTCTTACTGTGCTATTTCATTTATTTCTCTAAAGAGTGAGATCGTGTTTAAATGAAACTTTTATAATACACAAGAAATATCTAAAAGCAGACGGGTGGTGTGTTTTATATTTACCAATACAGTGCTGATGATGTGGGGAGATGTTTAGACAGTGCAATTGTCCTTTTTTAAGGTAGCTAAAAATAAGCTTTGGCTGCAGCTGTGTGCACAATGTCATTCAGTATGAGCAATTATAACTAACTGTGTGTGTTATAGCCTTTTGCTGAAGGTACATGAGTCAGCAAAAATGGAGACCCGGGACATAGTTCACGACCGTATATAAGTTAGTGAAAAATACCACATGATAGCTCGCTGCCGTAGATAAGACAGCGGGAAATTGCCCATGGTGGCACACTAAAAATGAAAATGTGGTGTTCCTGAAATGCAAGCCTGAGGTCTCTAGTGATTACACGAAAAATCTAAACAAAAATAAGGGGTTCTGGATATTGGGGCCACAAATAAAACAAAGGAATTATGCTCACCAAAATACCACCAACCACGCATACCAACCACGCATACCAACCACGCATGTCTGTGTACTGAAATAATGCATATCCACTGTATTATTATTATACATAACCCAATCTGAATACAAGGAGTGATTGTTGCTAAATTATTTTCGGCGGTAAGAAAATACCGCCAGGCCCCAAATCTACACAAAATACCCAACAGCACACTAAGCCTAAGGGCATCAAGGCACTGGTTACACATAACAGTATCACAAGAGAGTAGTCAGAGTACAGGTACAGTGATTAGTTAGTCAAGAGCTTGTTATCCGAAAACAGTAGAGTCTTGAGGTGTTTCCTGAAAGGCCAGCATGATTGTTCAGACCTTAGAGAGAGTGGTAAGTTATTCCAATATGTTGTGGCCTATGTGTCTGCAACAAAGGGAGACTATGATGTATATCAAGAGGGGAGAGGCTGTAGGTTCAACAGGAAAGTCAGGGTCCCTTGCTCTAAAGGCTTCTTGTATGCTATTGTATTGAAAAACAGGGCGATGCCTCCCGCTCACCCTCACAACAAAACTGTTCCCTAATGACAAACAAGCCATCAAGCAGGGGTGTTATTCCCAGTTTGGCCCAAGTCCACTTACCACATGTTGGTGTTAGGCTCTGTTTACCAATATTGGTGTGTATGGAAGTGTAGTTCTAGTACATTGGTAAACCCTTGCCAATGCATCTGTGGTACAGCTTACCGAATAGAAGCTGCACTTGTCCTTCCTCCCCAAAGATATAAATAATGATCACAGCGTGAGAGGGTGTATGGGATGCTGGTCGGATGTGGTAGATTGTTGGACTTCCAATAAGATGGGCCCAGGCAGCAATGTAGTACAATTCCATGGAACCACAAAACCCCCTGTTCAAAAGGCCTGTCAAATTTCTCCCAACAGATGTGGGGGTTCTTGGGGTACCAGATCAGCTGAATAAGCAATTGAGTGAAAATTGTCTTCCCCAGGTAGACCGGGATATTTTGAAATATGTTCAACATTTTAGGAAGGATAAGCGTCTTGATGAGGGCGACATTCCCTCAGATCAACAAAGGCAGTTTCTCCCATGTGGATACCTCATGTAGGAAGGACTCTATAGTTATCTGTCATTAGTACCCAGCACGCGCTGCTCCGGGAATACAATGTGTGGATTGGCTCTTTTGCAAGCCATAACACACGGTATTCCCTTGTACGCCAGTGCGTCCTGCGCGTGCCGAGTACTCTGTTGCCGGCGAGGGGAATGGCAGCCCCTTAGCCAATGAGGAGGCTCAAAACGGGGCAATCCCCGCTCCGAGCCTCCCCAAGGCTGGAGGCTGCCTTCGTCCCCCGCCGGGGACTCAGGTAAGGTTTTTTTCCCCTTTCCTCCCTCCTCCCACCTCCCTGCCCTCCCCACCCCACTTACCTTCTATCCCTTGGTCTCCGGCGGGGGACGATGGAAGCCTCCAGCCATATGGAGACTCGGAGCGGGGATGCCTCCACATGGCTGGAAGCTTCCATCGTCCCCCGCTGGAGATCGCAGTTCATTTTGTTTTTTTCCCCTTCCCCCTCCCTTCCGTCCTCCCAACCCCAATTACCTTCTATTTACTTCTTTCCTTGGAAGCGAACGCGCTGGAAACACTTCTGTTCCCAGCGTGTCCGCTCCCGATGGCTGCCATGGAAAGGGAAAACGGACTTCCCTTTCCCGGCGCCCATTTTTCTTTTTTTTTGTTCTGTTTTGAAACGCGGCAGTGTTTCTAAACAGATAAAAATGTCATTAGTACCCCGATCTAATGGGCCGGGGTACTAATGGCTATATGACCCTCGGTGGCAGGCCAATAGCGCCTGCAGTAATGCCCCTGGGGCTTCATTAAGGCCCTTGCTACGCTCGGGCCTGTAAATACGGCTGCGGGGGCATTACCTAGGGCGCTATTGGCCCGCCGCCTCGGGTCTTATTGCCAAAGTAGTTTCTTGTGGTGGTGGCTGACTATCACTCCCAGTTATTTTAACAAGGGACTATCCCAAAAGGTTGAAAACCGAAGACCACTTGTTGTTACTACAATGTTTTGGTTGGTATTACTGTTTATTATAAAAGCTAATAAAAACATTTTAAAATAAACCAAGGGACTATCCCATCTGTAATCACCTGTAGTTGATGGGATAATGGTGTCATTGGTTAGGGGGAACAGCTGCAATTTGAACCAGTTAATTTGAAGGCCTGAGTTGAGCCTGAATTGGGTCATCTTCCAGGTGAGGGGGTCCAAGTTGGTCTGGGGGTTTTTAATGCAAAGGATAACATTGTCCACATATAGGGAGATTATTTAGAATTTAGAATTAAAGTTATTAGTGCCTCCATCAGTGTTAGGCACAAGTCGCCCACTGTAAGGTCTTCCCCCCAAAGTTTCACTAGATGGGATGCCTGCCTAGGAGCGCATTCCATTTACAATTCAGCGCCTGGACCATCAGACTGGCGGGAATTTTGCAGTGAGAATATCTCTAAAAGCGATAAGTATTTCCTTAGTCATAATAGGCAAATGCTAGGCCTCAAGGGCCTTTGTTTCTATCGTGCCAGGATGAAACCCAGAAATGTTGGCACACAGGTCCTCCAGCGGTATCACTTTGTTCACTTTATATAGGTTGGCAAAATAATCCTGGAGCATCCGCAAAATTCCATCTGGAGAAGTCTGCATTATGCCATAATGTCAGTATTTTTTTTTTCCTTACACTGCAAACAAGCCATGCCATTGCGTGGCCTGAACAGCCAGCCTCTCCATATCTGTGGGCCATAACAGGGATTAGCATAAAGTGGACCTCCGTATTGGCAGCTGTTCGGAATTTGTCCAGCTTATTTTTAAGTGGAAGGAGGATGTATTTACCAACATCATTTTTGTCCCAAATTAGGACCAACTCGGGAGAATATAGTAGCCCTTAGGGTCTACCTCCAAGGATGTGAGTACAAATAGGAATGTTTTGTTGACCAGTGTTGGACCCCATGTGAGTTGTACGAATATGCTGTGTAGCATTGGGAACGTCCGCTTGCCTTGACAAAAGGCATAGGGTCTGTCACAGGATAGCGGGTGCCTGTTGGCACTCACAGTAAGCATGACCCTTTCTTGTTGGAGGTCTTGGAGGATTTCTCTGATGAAGGTCTCCATAAATGTTTTCATATTTTGCGTTTAAACTGAATCAGGCATCAGGCATCCCCACAATTCTAATGAAATCCCCATCATCCCGTGCACCAGTTCTCATTTCAACCACTGTTATCCAACCATTCTCCTAATTGATCCGTTGTTGCACCAGGTTAACCTTTCATATGTGGATATCCACTTTACCATTCACTATCAAAAAACCGCTTCAGCTGGGAAAGGATCTGGGAAACTCAGATGCCGTCTCCGTTGTCTTGAAGGAAAAGATAGATTCCTTAGTGCCTATTTGGTTCTCTTGTGCGGTCACATCAGCGCCTGTGTGTTTTGTCTCTGAGCATGGACTCAAGTTGCAGGATTAACGCAAAGTTAAGTTGACCATGGCGCTTATTGCCCTCAGGGCTATTCTATTGCCAGTTATATGGCAAAGGACCTCAGGAGCCAAAACACAGCGCAATAGAATTTCCTAAACCTATAGGTTCCAGCTGTGTTTACTGAAAGGGGGGCAACAGACAGAAACCATTCCCTCAGGTGTCAAAGATATCCTCGAATTGTATTGCTGGATGCTGTGTTTGTCTTACAAGGGGTGTAGTGTCTCAATTTCGCCACTATCTGGTTTCTAGATCCATGGGCAGCCAATCCAAAGCAAAGGAAGCCCCAAATGTGCCTAGGAACACTCATCAGCTACAGAGGTCTCGACACGGGGTGACCGCTCTTGTACGTGACTCAGCGCCTCAGTCCGGTGCACTTCTGCTCCTGACCCACCTGCCGCCTTTCTTCTGTCTCTTCTGCAGCCCCAGGCATGTTAACTACCCAGCCACCCACGGACTCCCAGCTACACCATGGCCAGTGGCTCCACCATTGAGGAGAGGCAGAATCAGGGGGAACCTAGGGCAACCATGAAGCCGGCGCCCTTGGTGCCGCTGACCTGTCAGAGCCACCACGTCAGGTCCAGAAGTATCAGCCCAGGACAGCCAGCCACCTCCAACTCTTGGTTTACGCTCTCTCCACTGATGGCCCACCTGCTGCCTTTTTGGACACTGCTTAGCTCCCACTGTGGTGCTTATTCACCACAAGGCCAAAATTCTGCTACAAGCGGTGGGAGAAGCGCTTTGGGATTCAGGTGTTGCCAAACTCTGCTGGAGCTCTGAAGCTAAGCGTCCATCTTTTTGGCAATTCTTGAACGCCCCCCACCCAAAAAAAAGCTTTTTAAGCTTGCCATTATCACAGGCCTTCCACCTTGAGGTTAGGTACCATACATCATGTGCCACTTTCACCACCTTCTAAGTAAACCAGATATAAGCGGGGTGCTTCCCCGATAAGATAGCTTTCATGTAATGTTCTTTACTCCTTACATCCTGTCAAGCGCAGAGGACACACTGTACTTGAGAACCTCACCAAAGGACTCACAAATCTTTACTCGCTCAGGTAGTCAACATATGTGAATGCTGTACACAAGGGGCTTGAGGACAGATGTTAGGGAAAGAATAGTCACTCTCAACTCCAATTGTAGCAGGATTTTGGGCACTTTTTTGGCAAACCCAATAGCCTCTCTAAGCTCTTATTTTCTGTACAGACCAAAAACATCATACTTCAATTGTCCCATAAATGAACCCCAAAAAGACTGCTCCATCACAGTAAACTTCCACTCATGGGTCTATAGCTAAACCTTCATAAACGTTCTCAAAAGTTAGCTGCGGGCTACCATGAATTTCCTAATATGAATCTGCTAGATTTGATGAGAGTTTTCCACCAAATAATTTGCCCAAATCTTCTTTAAGAGCTGTAAAACTTCATGAATGTTTGGGAAATGTCAGGCAGGTTTGGGCTGATTTGTGGGAAAAACGTTCACAAAATTACTTTAAAAGCTGGTGAGGCTGGACGACGGTGGGTCAGCAAGAGGAAATGGAGTTCTGTGAATCGTTGAGTGTTATCCAAGTAGGACAGCACATTAAATGCTCCTGTAAAGTATCTCAGTAGATTAATGGACCTGCTTCAGTAAAGATGTACAACCTGCAGGTCCAAGGGTTGAATCTGGATGAGAAAAATATCGTCTTTCATTCTGCTGACCTTGATCAAATTAGTAAAGTTGAATTGGCCAATTGTAAAATTACATACCAGACCAGGTGATTCAGAAACATGTCAAGCATGCCAGGGTACGCTTTTCATAATTCATATGTCGACATATATTACTAAGATATGTGATATACAATTTAAAGAAAGACTAAGAGGGCTGGAGAAGAGTTAATCATGCATCGGGGTGCATGAGTTCCACCTGGATGAGTTTGCTTCATGAAGACTACTGATAATATTTATTTACTGATTTGGGGAGTCCCCGGCTACAGGTAAATGACCACAGAAAGCCAGTAGGGCTGGGGCAGAGTCTGTCACATCTCAAAAATTCATGATGTAAACTCTGAAGTACCTTAAAGTAATACCTTTTAGTCAGGTAGGATTAAAAGTGTATGAGCTGTGCACCTCCTCAGAAAAAATGTAGTGCATAACATATATCTACATTAAGCAGTCTATGAGAGTAGGGAGTACCGCCCATACATGCAGGGGTCTGGCAAGAGCAACATTTGTGCCACATCACAGCCACTGGAAATGCACAAACAACCTTTGTAAATAAGGCAAACTGTGCACTTCATAAAGTATTGCAAATAAAAAAGGCATCCTCTGCTAATTTCTGTTTGCATTACATTTTGTGAATTCTACAGATCGTGTTAGTGTTTTTTTTAATATTACATTTTGTTGTCAATGGCAAACAAAGAGTGAATTCAGATTTTTACTTCAAAGAAAAATCCAGGTTCAAGCCATTGGTCATTTAAACACTTTTCCTTCTTTGGGCAGGAAATGTTCGGACCTGCGCACCTTTTCCATTAAATGTATACTTTACTTTGAAGTGTTCTTAGCTCTTCCACCCAATTTTTACAGCAACATCAGCATTAATTGTCATAAACTTAACCTGAATCCGTCACCCAAATCCCGTTGTACCCAACTATCCCAAAAAAAGTAGGTCTTTGAATTCTGGCAACAGCATCAGGTCTTTTGGAGAGCCAGTGCTAGAAGGTAATGTAGTATATTATAAGTTTGAAAGTAATGCTCTCTTTATATGACACAAGCCCTGAATGACATTTTACAGAGTAAAATCAAGTAATTCATGTTAATCAGGCAAAACATAGTAAAAAGAACATGCATCAGTCATTCTTCTCTCATTAAAACAAGCTGGGTTCATAGGGGGACATTACGAGGTTGGAGGTAAGGAATTACCGTCACCGGTAAGGGTGCCGATGCCGGTAATCCCTTACCTCCGTATTCCGAGTTCCCTTTGTGGGTCCTTCCTTACCTCCTGCTTTTAGCAGGAGTTAAGTACGGGACCCGCAAAGGTACCTCAGAGGTAATTACAGTACCGTAATTTACGGTGCCGTAATTACCTCCTTCCCCATTCCCATTGAGCCCTATGGGGCAGAAATGGGAATGGGGAAGGGCAAAAGGTGAATGGGGAATTACCGGTCCCTCCAACACTGGAATAGACTGGTAAATTACTCCATTCACCATGCCGGATTTGGGACGGTTTCGGAGGCAACCATGGAGCTGCATGGTTAGCTCCAAACCCGGAATGAGGCTCATAGTCTTTTTTAATGGAAAATTGACATTTTTAATGTGAATTTCAAAGTTCCTTAGGGAAAACAATGTCACGTTTCTGCAAAGTTAGACATTGTATTATAGGTTGCACTCTATCTGTTGATAAAACAACCTAGATGTTACAAGTGAAATCAGTGTAAAGAAGCACATTTTATGTTACGTGGGGCACGCTACATCGCATATGTTGTGTTTTAAGCTTTGAACTTAAAATAACCAACAATTTACATGTTGTGCCTTGAAACACTTGTGTATAGGCGCGTTACAAATGCCATATCATATCATATCATAACCAGTACGCTAAATACCTTTTTTAAATCCAGAATGTCCAGGCCACATTAACATACCACTTACATCAATAGAACAGTACACGCAGAGTAGTTGTGTGTACTCAAGTGAAAGGCTATGGGCCTCATTACACAGTATGCAGTAAGGGTTTACCAGTACCGGTAAGGGCACCGGTACTGGTAAACCATTACCACCTTACTACGAGGTCCCTTTGCGGGACCCGACCTCAACGGCTGGTTTTACCAGCCGTTAAGGAACGGGCCCGCAAAGGGACCTTGGTGCTAATTACAGTACCGCAATTTGCGGTACCATAATTAGCTCCTTCCCCATTCCCATTGAGCCCTATGGGGGTAAAAATGGGAATGGGGAAGTGCCTTGGTGAATGGGGAATTACCGCCCCCATTCACCTTGGAGTAGGGCGGCAATTCCGTCATCCACCAAGGCGGACACAGTAAAATACCGGCGGCAACCATCCGCATACCGTGTAATGAGGCCCTATGTTTGTAAAGTACAAGAAAATAATCTACATTTGAGTAGTATACCTTCCAAAACCACAACATCATGGTGTTATATTTCTAAACTAATTTGAAAGGGCACACTTTTAATGTCTGGCCAGTCATTAGGTGCCTTTTCAGACAACAGATTCTTTCAGAGTTTCACAATCTTTGGCATTGAAAAGCAGTTGGCCACATGAAGATTATCCATCTGTCCATTAAGCAGCCTATTAAAGAGGTCATTGGTTCAACAAAATGTCTCTCGCACAGATCGTATCTGTTGATCCAAGGGCCAGGCCCACATGCATGCAATTTAAGCTACATTTTATTGTAAATTGTGCACTGCACTACAAATGATGCATTCAAAAAGGGTATGCATTATCATGCATAAATTCTAGACCCTTTATCTCCTTAGGGAACTGCATATATACCTGGATTCAGCAGGAAAACATGAATCGTGGGCATATATGAAGGATATATTAAAAATATGATGTATTTATAATAAATATAAATAATGTCCAACAGTTTAGATTTAAATCAGCACAAGAATTGGTAAACTACATGAAAACAATATATTTTTTTTGATTTGTATTCAAATGTATTCTAAGAACTGCTCCACATCCTGAAATTCAGGGTGATGTGGGTTAAATGCACAACTAATTCTAATTTGACGGATGCACAAACATGTATTCAAATAATGTCAATGTATGTGTTGTAAAATACTATTTAGTAAAGTGTTTTGGTCTGTAAGACTGTTTGGGGCGGGTGGGGGAGTTAGAGATGGGTTAAATGTTGTATTAATTTAGGTGGCAGGCACCCCTGTTGTGATCATTTTGAAAGCGGACAATACGGTGTCCTGAAATGTTCGTAAATAAAGGAAATGGGGTGTTCTGAGGACACTAAGGCTGTCCGTATGGTTTGTAGGGAAGTTTAAACTGTTCTAAGAACACATCAAGTGTAGTGGGATGTTCGTAAATAAACAAAATGGGGGTGTTCTGAGGACCCTAGAACTGTCCGAATTATTCGCAAGCAAGCTGAAACTGTTCTAAGAACGCACGCGGTGTCCTGAAATGTTTGTAAATAAAGGAAATGGGTGTGTCCTGAGGATGCTATGACTGTCCGTATTGTTCACAGGCAAGTTGAAATTGTTCTAGGAATATGTGTCCTGGGATGTTCGTAAATAAACAAAATGGGGGTGTCCTGAGTACGCTATACCTGTCCGTACTGTTCGTAGACAAGTTGAAATTGTTCTACGAACACATCAAGGGTCCAGGGATGTTCGTAAATAAACAAAATGGGAGTGTTCTGAGGACGCTAGAACTGTCCGAATTGTTCACAAGCTAGCTGAAACTGTCCTAAGAACACACGCAGTGTCCTAAAATGTTCATAAATAAATGAAATGGGTGTGTCATGAGGATGCTGTCCGTAGGCAAGCTGAAATTGTTCTAAGAACATGTGTCCTGGGATGTTCGTAAATAAACAAGATGGGGGTGTCCTGAGGATGCTATACCTATCCGTACTGTTCGTAGGCAAGTTGAAACTGTTCTAAGAACACTCGTCATGTCCGTGGACATTAAAAGTGCCGATATGGCATAGTTAAAATGTTTGACTCCATGGGTGTGATATGCTGTGGTGGTTGTGGCCAGTGCATAGAGTCTTTGGAGCATGGCCATATGGGCATGCACCCAGGACTCTATGCCCTGGCCACAAACACCGCAGCATAGCACACCCATAGTGGCTTATCCAGTCTTGAGTGCATGGACAAGATCAAATTTATAAGCACCGAAGTTATAACCTATTATGGGTGTGGTATGCTGCAGTGGTTGCGGCGTCCTGAAATGTTCGTAAATAAACTAAATGGGTGTCCTCAGGATGCTGTCTACATTGTCCGTAGGCAAGTTGAAATTGTTCTAAGAACATGTGTCCTGGGATGTTCGTAAATTCACAAAATGGGGGTGTCCTGAGGACGCTATACCTGTCTGTACTGTTCATAGGCAAGTTGGAACTGTTATAAGAACACATCAAGTGTCCTGGGATGTTCATAAATAAACAAAATAGGTGTGTCCTGAGGACGCTATGGCCTGTCCGTACTGTTCGCAGGCAAGTTGAAACTGTTCTAAGAACACTTGTCATCTATGCGGACATTAAGGGGCCGATTCATGGAACAAACGTGCGCCGAAAATCTTCGCGCAAGCAGGCGCAAGCAGGCGCAAGCAGGCGCAAGCGGAAAAAAACAGGCGCACGCGCACGCGTGCGATTCATGGAAGTCCCTGCGCGTGTTCACCGCGGGATGTGCGCCAAACCCATGCATGGCGCACAAGTCACTGCAACATCGCGAAAGGCGTGCGCGACGCGCACAGTGAAAGCGCACAACCTCAGCGCACACACCAGAAAGTGGGCGGGACATGGGGCGTAACGTGCGGAATGGGGAACAACACGGGAAAATAAGGGCGTAACTGGGGATGTACTGCAGGGAAGCAGACGGAACGCCCACACGCACTTGAACCACACGTATTCATGGAATCGAATAGGGCAAAGCCACGCACAGGCAAAGACACGCACAAGCTGAAACACGGCCGCCACACGAAGGCAGGCGGTAGAGTCCCAGCGCAACAAAAAAGTAGCGCACGGGAAGTCAAATACGCGAATGGGCTGGGTACGTGCATTACAGGGGTGCGCGAGAAAATCTACACGCGAATGGGCTGGGTACGTGTATTCCGGGGGTGCGCGTGAAGTTCCACACGCGAATAGCCTGGGCGCGTGTATTTCAGGGGTGCGCGTGAAGTTCCACACGCGATTTCAGCAGGGTACGTGTATTTCAGGGGTGCGCGAGAAAATCTACACGCGAATGGGCTGGGTACGTGTATTCCGGGGGTGCGCGTGAAGTTCCACACGCGAATAGCCTGGGCGCGTGTATTTCAGGGGTGCGCGTGAAGTTCCACACGCGATTTCAGCAGGGTACGTATATTTCAGGGGTGCGCGAGAAAATCTACACGCGAATGGGCTGGGTATGTGTGTTCCGGGGTGCCGTGAACTTTCACACGCGATTGGTTGAAATCCACGTGTGTTCTGTCATCACGTGCAATGAGGGATACACCCTCGCACGTCACGTCACAGACGCGCTCACGCGCTGAGGGCCTTTGGTCCAATGAAAATGCGTATGCGTGCAGACGCGCTTACGCGCTAAGGGCCTTTCCTCGAATTACACGCTGACGTGCAGATTTTTCACGTGCCAAATCACTCCGTATCAAGCTGGCCACGCGAATACACACGGAAGACCACGCTCCTGCCCAGAAGGCCGAATCACTGCCCCCCAGTGCCCCGAGCAGCCTCCCACGTGCCATCTGCTGCTGCCTGCCTGCCTGCCTGCTGCCACCGTGCCCTGCCATTTGGTGCCTGCACATCAGCCATCTGCAGGGGTCCAGTTGCTGTGTCCACCCCTGCTGGACCAGTAGACTCCTGACTAGGATACCATCGCTCCACAGCCCAGCCCCAGGACCCAGTTGCCCACCCACGCCTGCCTCGGGGGTCGCCATGTCGGGGCAAGCACCATCTGAGACCAGTGGCGACCCCCAGCCAGAGAGGCAGAGGGCCACCAGCTTCAGTGAGAAGGAAGTTGGTGTCCTGGTGGAGCATGTCCTGGGGCATTATGATGCCCTCTTCGGAAGACCACGCGCCAACAAGGAAGGACGGGAGAGGATCTGGGACGATGTAGTGGTTGCCATCAACGCGGAGGGGGTGGCAACCCGCGACATCAAGCACATCAAGAAGCGCTGGGAGGACTTGAGGTCCAGGACCCTCAATAAGGCCCGGCGCCTCGCGGAGGGGGGCCGGGCACGCCTGAGTGACATCCAGATGAGGGTCCTGGAACGCGTAGACCCAGCGCTCCACGCCCAGATCCTTCGGAGGCAGACCCATCTGGAGTTGGCCGGTAAGTGGCCAAGCATTACTGTGTGAGACAGGGCATGTTGCAGTGTGCTGGTTTTCTGATACCTGCCTGTATGTGTGACATAGGCCATGTACGTATGTGTGTGTGCAGGGACATCATGGTCAGGCATGTGAGTACAGTGATGTGTTCTATTGCAACATGGGGGGCTCTGTGCGGAATGGACACATGGAAGCATGGCAGTCTCTGTTCCTGGACATGGGTGGGGGTGAGGGATGGGTGCTGGTCCCATGAACACGTATGGTGTCCATGTGTGTGTGTCTGACCTGCGTGTCTGTGACTTGTAAATGCCATGGATGCATGACACATGTCTGTGACAATGTTCAGATTCACTGATGCAGCCTAGTCATCCTTGTATCCACTGCGTCTGTGGTGTACGAGGCCAGATGGATGGAACTACGGTGAGGTGTGTGCATGTGATGGCAAGACCCATGATGCATGTGAGTTTAAAACCAACATTGTATGAATCATGAGTCCCTTGGTCATGTATGCTAATGTCCATGGCATGCGCCATGCCTGTTACTGTATGTGTTTTGCCTGCACTGACCCATGTGTTGTGGAGGGACATGATGGAAGTGATGTATGACAGTGCCACTCATCTGCTGTTGCTTCCTGTCTAGGGGACCATTGTACAGTACCCTGATGCTTGTGTTCTATGTCTCCCTCTACACAGTGGCAAGTGAAGAAGAGGGCGGAGAAGGCGCTGTGGAGCAGAGCGGCGGGGATGCCGCCACGGCTGCAGCGGAAGGGGTGGGTGAGCCCCCACAGGGGCTTGCACCGGTGGAAGACGGCGTGGAGACATCCAGGTTGGTGGTTTCCACAGAGGGGGAGGAGGCCGCTACTGAGCCACACATGGGGCCTGGTGGGGGCATCCCCGCTGGTGCAAGTAGTGCAGTCCAGGGCCAGGGGCAGGAGGCAGCACAGGTCGCCGTGGAGGTGCCTGTGCATGTCACTGTCCCTGACACTGTGACTGCACCACCATGCACCAGCAGGGATGCCCCATCCCAGGCCCGTCCGCAGGTAGGGGAGATGTCCATGTCATCTGACACTCCTCTACCTGCGGAAGAGGGGACCCCTGGCCGTGTGGAGAGGGTCCTGATTGGTGTCGCGTTGCGCACGACTGGCATTCGTGATGAGGTGCATGCTTCCCGGGAGGAGCATGCACATCATCACAAAGAGCACCGTGCGTACGTGAACCATTTGGGAGCCGCCATGGTCGGGGATTTCCTACATGTGTGTGGCCTTCTGGCGACCCTCTCCTCCTCTGTGGGGGCTATGCGCCAGTCGTGCTCCATGCCGTCTTCCGGCCCAGATGCCACCAGGGCCCCCTGTGGACCTGCCCCGACCAACGCAGCCAGCTCGGTGGGGACCCCATCCCTGCCACAGTCGGGAGTCGAAGGTCCAGCAGGGGTGGACACACCAACAACTGTCCCCCTGCAGATGGAGGATGTGCCGGCATCATCTGGCAGGGCACGTGCACGACGGCATCGGTGGATTCCATCAGCCTGGATGCCGTCGTGCTGGCAGAGGCAGTGGCGTCGGAGGCAGCAGCAGGCTCGACGTGGGAGGCATCATGGCTCGGGGCCATCAAGATCAGAGGGGCAGGCATCGGCCGGAGGGCAGGAGAACCCTGGGATGGCAGTGTCTTCCGTGTGGGAGCAGTTGGTCCAGCGGATAGGTGCGGAGCGGCAGCGGGCGGAAGAGGAGCGGCTCACCATGGTCAGGGCGGAGTTCTCCATGCGTCGGGCGTTGAGGCGGGCTAAGTGCCTCGAGGAAGCTCGCAGGGAGTTTGAGGTGGACACGGGGTTGACCCTGCGAGACCTCGGGGCCAGGACAGAGTCCCGCCTCCGGGACATCGACATGGAGTTCGATGATGCCCTGGCCGGCAACATCACAGAGTGAGCCGCAGGACTTGCCCGCTGCCATTGTATATAGTTATATAGTTAGTGGTAGGTTTCCTTTGAATTTTTTTTTTTTTTATTTGGTTGCGATTGGACAATGCGCCACTTTTTTGTATATAGTTCAGTTTTTAGTTAGTTGACATAGTTAGGTATCATTTGGTTGGGCTCATGGACCCGGGATTGTCTTGTAAATGGTTCTTCTATGGATTTTTGGATTTTTTGGATTTTTTTCATGGACATTCATCTTCTTTTTGTTGTTTTTCTTTGTGGTTTTTCTCATTTCATTTCCATTCTAGTTGATTTTCAATACATTTTTACTTTCAACCTTCAATGTGTCGTATCATCTCATTGCTTTCATGCATGTCATGTTGGGTGTTTTAACATTCACTTGCAGCCATTGTGTGTGACAGACATGTGTTCATTTGCATTATTTACATTGGGTGTGTAACATGTAATTGCCTTTGATATGTGGGTGGATGTGATAGTTGGTTGGGCCTTTTGGCAGGGGAGGATGGCCATTACGGACATGATTGGGGATTGTTGGGACCCAGGTGCAGGGGGCATGGATGGGACATGGGCGAGGGATTGGTGGAGGGTGCCCCGCAATGCTGGGGGGTGGGGGTGGTGGGGGACATGAGTTGGACATGGGTGGGGGCCTGCTGGCAGGTGCCCCACAGTGCTGGGGGGTGGGGGGGTGGGGGACATGAGTTGGACATGGGTGGGGGCCTGCTGGCAGGTGCCCCACAGTGCTGGGGGGTGGGGGGGGGTGGGGGACATGAGTTGGACATGGGTGGGGGCCTGCTGGGGGGTGGGGGTGCAAGGGGACATGAGTGGGACATGGTTGGGGGCCTGCTGGCAGGTGCCCCACAGTGCTGGGGGGTGGGGGTGCAGGGGGACATGAGTGGGACATGGTTGGGGGCCTGCTGGCAGGTGCCCCACAGTGCTGGGGGGTGGGGGTGCAAGGGGACATGAGTGGGGGCCTGCTGGGGGGTGGGGGTGCAAGGGGACATGAGTGGGACATGGTTGGGGGCCTGCTGGCAGGTGCCCCACAGTGCTGGGGGGTGGGGGTGCAGGGGGACATGAGTGGGACATGGTTGGGGGCCTGCTGGCAGGTGCCCCACAGTGCTGGGGGGTGGGGGTGCAGGGGGACATGAGTGGGGGCCTGCTGGGGGGTGGGGGTGCAAGGGGACATGAGTGGGGGCCTGCTGGGGGGTGGGGGTGCAAGGGGACATGTGGCTTGGCTGGGGGGCATGCCCATGGTGGATGTGCTGCCTGCGGGACATGACCAGGGGTGCAGGGTAGTCCCCTGTGGTGTGGGCTGCCTGCAGAGGTCGTGGAGGGGGTAGAGGGGAGACCTGGGAGGACCCACACTGGCAATTCACCTCTTCAACTTCCCGCACACCCACGTAATACACTGCCCCACTCGCACAGGCCCAATCGCGTGTAGAATTTCTCGCGCACCCCTGAAATCCACGTACCCAGGCCAATCGCGTGTAGAATTTCTCGCGCAGCCCTGAAATACACGTACCCTGCTGAAATCGCGTGTAGAATTTCTCGCGCACCCCTGAAATCCACGTACCCAGGCCAATCGCGTGTAGAATTTCTCGCGCACCCCTGAAATACATGTACCCTGCTGAAATCGCGTGTAGAATTTCTCGCGCACCCCTGAAATCCACGTACCCAGGCCAATCGCGTGTAGAATTTCTCGCGCACCCCTGAAATACACGTACCCTGCTGAAATCGCGTGTAGAATTTCTCGCGCACCCCTGAAATACACGTACCCTGCTGAAATCGCGTGTAGAATTTCTCGCGCACCCCTGAAATCCACGTACCCAGGCCAATCGCGTGTAGAATTTCTCGCGCACCCCTGAAATCCACGTACCCAGGCCAATCGCGTGTAGAATTTCTCGCGCAGCCCTGAAATACATGTACCCTGCTGAAATCGCGTGTAGAATTTCTCGCGCACCCCTGAAATCCACGTACCCAGGCCAATCGCGTGTAGAATTTCTCGCGCACCCCTGAAATACACGTACCCTGCTGAAATCGCGTGTAGAATTTCTCGCGCACCCCTGAAATACACGTACCCTGCTGAAATCGCGTGTAGAATTTCTCGCGCACCCCTGAAATCCACGTACCCAGGCCAATCGCGTGTAGAATTTCTCGCGCACCCCTGAAATACACGTACCCTGCTGAAATCGCGTGTAGAATTTCTCGCGCACCCCTGAAATACACGTACCCTGCTGAAATCGCGTGTAGAATTTCTCGCGCACCCCTGAAATCCACGTACCCAGGCCAATCGCGTGTAGAATTTCTCGCGCACCCCTGAAATACACGCGCCCAGGCTATTCGCGTGTGGAACTTCACGCGAACCCCTGAAATACACGTAGCACGCTCCCCCAGGCCCGATCGCGTGAATCAGTTCACGCGAACCCCTGAAATACACGTAGCCCGCTCCCCCAGGCCCGATCGCGTGAAAAAGTTCACGCGAACCCCTGAAATACACGTAGCCCGCTCCTCCAGGCCCGATCGCGTGAGTGACTTCACGTGAACCCCTGGAATACACGTAGCCCGCTTGCCGTGCTGGTACAGGGTTAGCGCAGCCCTTTGCGCTGGATTGGGGATTTTGATGGCTTTTCCCTGCGCGGAAGGCGTTCTTGGGGGCGTAACTGGCGCTGCTGCAAGGTCGCTGCGCCACTATGCACCACGGCTGGTTTTGGTGGATGGAATCCATGAATACGCTGTGCGCGGAAATGGGTTTTGGCGCACGCGGCTGGCGCAGGGATTCGCACGCGCACACTGTGCGCCAGCCGCGTGCGCCACTTGTGCGCCGAATTCTATGAATTGGCCCCTAAAAGTGCCCATATGGCATAGTTAAAATGTTTGACTCTATGGGTGTGATATGCTGTGGTGGTTTTGGCCAGAGCATAGAGTCTTTGGAGCATGGCCATATGGCTATGGACCCAAGACTCTATGCCCTGGCCACAAACACTGCAGCATAGCACACCGATAGTGGCTTATCCAGTCTTGGGTGCATGGACGAGATAAAATTTATAAGCAACGAAGTTATAAGCTATTATGGGTGTGGTATGCTGCGGTGGTTGTGGCCAGGGCCTAGAGTCTTGGGTACATGGTCAAGACCAAATTTATAAATAGTGAAGTTATAAGTCACTATGGGTGTGGTTTGCTGCGATGGTTATACTTATTATAATATACCTACTGTTTGGTTTAGTAACTGGAGTACATGTATTCCTTGTTCATTTCTCTGATAAAAGAAAAGATCATGTTAGTATTGGTCTTTTGTAACGACTTAGAAACATGGAATAATCAACATTTATTTTTTTTGATGCTCATATTTAGTAGATTACAAACCAGTGTACTGTGCAATTTGCTAAGTTTCTGTGTTTGTTGCTAAAATCATTGGGTCTGTGAAAAAAAAAAATCCATGTTGGATTAAAAAAACTTTTTTTGTTATGCTACAGTCTATTTGTTTTTTTGTTTTCAGTGTTCACTTGTTGTTTCTAGCTAATGTTCTATATGTTGTCTTGTTGCAGATTTTTGGAGCAGTTAGATATCTGTTGACATATTGTAACTGTCTATTGTTTGTTATAATTAAGTGGTATTGATTTATCTGTTTGGATATTGTAAAATCTTGGTGTAGTTAGATATGAGTTGGCGTATTCTAACTATTTTATGTTATAATGTAGTGGTATTGATTTATCTGTTTGGTTATTGAAAATCTTGGGGTAGTTAGATACCAGTTGGCATATTCTAACTGTCTATCTTTTGATATAATTTACTGGTATTCATTTATCTGTTTAGTTGTTGTAGAATCTTGGGTAGTTAGATAGCTGTTAGCATATTTTAACAGTTCATAGTTTTTTAATAGAAGTTTTGTTACTGTTTAAGTACATTTAGTTAATACATTTTGGTTTTAAGAAGATTAAATAAGCGTTTGTATGATTTGCAGGTAATCTCTGCTTTAGAGTAATGGTACTATCATTACATTCGAACCATCCACATTTTTTTTAATATATGCAGTATAGTGACCTGCATTGGTTGTGTCTCCTGTGTGGTAGATTATACCTATTGTTGTGAAGGTTTTGTTACCAAGTGATACTTGACCATGTGTGAATCCAGTCAGCTTGCAGTTGTTTTTGGTACCATCTGCATTGTAACGTAGAAGCATTAGTATTACGTATTTACTATGTGTTTGTATTAGTAAGGTGGAGCGATTATCCGAATTGCAGTTAGTACATAATCTACCATGGTTTGAATTTTGTACAAGTTGCTGAAATGGAACGGATTCACAATTAGGTATTGATACATACACGAAGTGCTCATTGGGGATTTGTTCTTGTGTCACATTGTTGCAGAGAGTGCATGTATGTTTCCACATGTATGAAATCTGTAAGATTTCATTTATAGGTATGTTTTTGTTTTCCAGTACTTGTAGTAAGTACATTAGACATTCTTGTGGATCTTCCTGTGAGTTTATAAAGAATTTCACCATTCCAGCACAGTAGTCCAATTGTTGTCTTATTCCATAAAACTATACGTGTTGTCAGGATTGTTTGTTGCGTTTCTATGAAGTACTAACATTTGCAAACACAATTGGTCTGTACTGTGTAAGTAAATGTTGTCAACAATTGGTGGTAATTAAAATAGAATATTCATTGCTACATTTGCGTAGCAACTTACACCAATGACATTTGAAAGTTTAAATGGACCAGGTAGTTCTGTATCTGAGTGCTTTATTTTGGGTTTGTCTTCCTTTTTTGAAGAAGTACCTGGTTTACTTTCCATAATGGATTCTTTTTTGTTTGTGATACTTGATGAAGTATTAGTTTTTTTGTATTCTCTTTGGAGGATTTGCAGTTACATCCTGTTGCATTTCTGTTTCATTTAGTTTTCTTTTAGAACATTTAACTTTTTGTGGAACAAGATATGTTTTTAGATGGGGGTGTATAGTGAACGAAGTCTATTGTATACTAAAATGCAAGGAATATCATCGTTTACTTTACTTGCATCAAAGTTGATTAAAAATAGACCGTCAAGTGTATGTAACCGTGATAGTGCTACGTAGCTCATGCCTTCTTTAAAGACTGTGTTACCAATGTCTCTAATGCTTTGTCTAGGGTAAGACTTTGTGATTTATGAATAGTGACTGCGTATGCAAGAGTTAGAGAAAATTGTTCTCTGCGTACATACATGTCTTTAAAGAGAAGGAATCGAGCTGTTGAGCGTCCTATCCTTTTCACTTCTGAAAGTTTGTCAAAGAGAATATTGACAAATTGAATGTTGTTGTCACGTGGGTATGTTTGAAAGCCAACAACTGTACCCAGTGCTCCATTGACTAGTCCTTGATCCACGTCAAGGTTACGTTTAAGCATTACTCTGCAATTTAAGGATAATTTAAATATTTTTTCCAATCCAGCTGTGTTGGAGATTGAATTTTCTAAACTATTTAGTCTTGTTGTGGCTTGTTCACACATGGGTAGTGTCATACCATGTATGTCTAGTTTGTCTGTGGCGCTAATTTCAATTATTGGTTGCATTTCTTCTTTTAACATTGTTTCATTGAATTTGAAACAGCTTGCAAGAGTTGGCATTAAGGCCATACAATTGACATTTTTGTGGGCTAATTGTTCCATAACATCCGTAGCACATGCATTATCGCCATAAAGTGCATGAATGTGCTGGGTTTTCAATATTGCTTGTGCTTCTTGAGATAATATACGGGGCCTCATTACGACCCAGGCGGTAAGTTACCGCCTGGGTCGTACCCTTACTACCATGGTGTAAACTGCGTTTACACCATGGTGGATGGCGGATTTACTGCCCCATTCCAAGGTGAGTGGGGCGGTAAATCCCCATTTCCCATTTTACCCTTCCCCATTCCCATTTTTGCCCCATAGGGCATAATGGGAGTGGGGAAGGCGCTAATTACGCCACCGTAAATGACGGTGGCGTAATTAGCACCATGGTCCCTTAGCGCCATGGATTTTAACGCCTGCAAAAAGCAGGCGTTAATATCACCATGGCGCTAACGGACCTTGTAATCAGGCGTTAAGGGTCGGCGCCGTTTATCCCTTAACGCCTGATTCGTAATGAGGCCCACCAACTCTAATACTTTTAAAGATTTTGGCATAAGTGAGATCTGCAGATTGACGCATGTTTTCTGTCAATTCTCTGTATTGTAAATGTTGTCAAAGGTTGACATTTCCTATGCTGCCAACAGTTTTACGGCAGAGTTTGTGACCTAAGGTTTTAAAAATAGGCTCACCTTTCACTGGTGTCAATTGAAGAAGATCTCCAAAAACAATAATGTATTTTCCTCCAAAGAGCTCTTCGCAGTTTGTTTTAAGTACTTCTTGTAATCTGAGGTGAATCAAAGCCAACATTAGGTTGGAGACCATGCTCACTTCATCTATTAGTAGCATTTTAATTTGTTTAATACTCTGCGTAGTTCCATTGCAGCTTCTGTAGAATGTTTGCAATAGTCTAATTTGTTTTGGTGTTCAACTGGTAGGAGTAGTAATCGGTGTAAAGTGACACCGCCTATGTTGTAGGCAGCTAAACCTGTGGGAGCAGTGACAACAGCTGACAGTTTGTTGTTTGTCAATTGTTGAAGGAATTTACTGATGATTTTGATTAAGAATGTTTTGCCAGAACCAACTTCACCACTGACGTACATTAGTATAGGTTTGTAATTTTGGCAGGTGCATCTTTGTTTTCATGTTGTACACCATGTGCAATTTCTTTTGTTACTTCTTGAAAAATGCTACGTTGCTCATTGTTTAGTTTTGATTGTAGTATATTTAAGTCTTCTTTATCTTCATACTGACGCATGGTGTTTTCTACTTCTGTCATAGCTAATTCTGCCTTATTTGTTATCAGTGGCTCTCCCAGTCGTTCTTGGCTTCCTGTTACAGAAGGTTGACTACTGTTAGGAGTGTCCTTATCTAGTTGGGCCTGGAGTTCTTCTTCGTGTTGCTGTTCATTGTGCAACATTGTTTTGTACAGTGTAAAGTTTACATCGGTTATAGTGCTTTCATTTGCTTTGAAAGCGTCTTCATAGGAGTCATAGTTATCTAGTATTTCTTCTTCTTTTCTCCATGGTTTAAAGAGTTGTAGCAGGGACAAGTAATATATTTCTTTATGTTGAGGAGTCTTTAATGACAATTTGATATGATTCATTAAATTTAGTTTGATGAGTTTTACTAAACTGCCTTCACAATTTGACACACTGTATCTACCTTTTTTTTTCATCGGCTTTTATATCGTTTTTGTATGTGAAGTTTTGGGCTATGTGGTATAGGCACATGGTTTCCAAAGTGGTACTTCTGTTTGGGTAGTATGTGTCGAGCAAATTGTTTTTTAAAATGTCTTGGCTGGTGGGATCATGTTTGGCTATTGTTTCTATATCGTCGCATGATTTCAGAACTCTTTTTCTAGATTTAGCAGGACCAAGACTTAGCCATACTATATTTTCAGATTTTCCATACAAAGCAGTACCGGTTAAACAATCTACTGCTTCATAGGAACCACATTCTCTATGGGAGAGCATTTTTATGCCCAAGCTGTATAATTTCTGAGACAGTGTTTTGTCTGATGACAGTTCATTCCAGAGGTCTTGGAGCTCTGTTTTTTCTGCTTTGGTTAAGTATGCTGTAACATATTGTACAACTGCGGTGGAATTGTCTGCAATGTACTGCACATCTGTGTTTGCATTCCATAAGTGGCCAATGATTGCATTGTAATCATTGATATATTTTTCTTCTTCTGTTCTTTTTATGTGATATGTGTTTGTAGATGATTTATCTTTAACACTATGTCTAACTGACGACATGAAGTTGTTTACTTGACCTGTTTTTGTAACTGGTCTAGGGAAACCAAAGCAGCATTTGGTGTAGTATTTCCCTTTGTTTTCATATTTGCGACGACAATATTTGCCACATTTATGTCTTTGAAATTGTAAAATGTGTGCATGAAGATCACTATTTGTTGCTTCCGATGGAATTTCACAAGTGACATATTTTCGATAAACTGTAACACAGTGGCATCATTGTCTTGACCAAATTTAGGAGCATCTTTAATCCACAAAAGCATGTGGATATGTGGTGCACCTCTGGCTTGGTATTCTTTTCTCCAAAAGAAGTGTTGCACTTCTCCGAGGGGAGGAACAGTTTTATTACAAATAAAGTGTAGCATAGCAATGAAGCGATGGTGAAAATATCTTGAAACATTAACAGGATCTAGAGAACAAAGTTCTCCAGGTGTTAGTTTATCTATGTTTGTTTTGTTTTTGCTTGATATGCGTAGGAAATCAGGTAAATCTTCCCATGCATATTCTGCACAACTCAATGTAACAAACCAAGTGGGTGGGCCAAGGTTTCTTATCATACAACATACATCTCCATTACGTTGGAACCAGTACTCTTTAGTACCACGCATGTTTGCTAATAGATTTGTAATACTTGATTGTAAAACCTCATCTTTTTGCTGCACTTTTTGTAATAATTGTGTAGCTGACATATTTTGAAAGTGGGCTCCTGATTTTAATGTGTCTGCAACTCCGTAACATAGAGTTGCTAGTTCACTTTCAAAGAGTAGGTGGAATATGTATTGTACATGTTGTCTAAATCTGGAATCTTCAGAATACATCCGTAACGAGCGGTATTCTGATGATGTTATTTGAATAGGTCTATCATCTTACCTTCCTCCTTTGCCAGTAGGAAAGAGTAGAGGAAAAGCACATGCTTCTATACTGTTTTCCCATATGCTGATTGGTGATCCTTTTGTTTTTCCCATTTGGTACGTTTCTAGTGCATCTTCTACGGTGTCAATAGAGTGCAATGGATGAATTATATAATGGTCTAAAGTATGGGATACTGTAGCAGGATCTAGAAGCTCAAATTGACCAGCTTCTGGTGACTCTTGAATTATTTCAGTGGTTTCTTTCAGGTTTTCTTCAATATCAATTTCTTTGTAGTATTCATTATTGTCTTTTAGATATTGCAAGGCTTGTCTAACTTTATGTAAATCTACCAGTTGTTGCCAATTTCTTTTGTCTTTTGTAGGTACACCATTTACTAAGACAATTAATGATTGTTCCATTGGACGTTGCACTCCCAGAGTGTGCACATTTTGTTTTAGATCTAATGGTAAATACACTACTTTTCCACGAATACTTTTCACTAATTCAGAAGGTAATTTTGCTGTTTTTGGTTGAAGGCGTATTATTGCTTGAAAGGGGTGCACTGTTTGAATTATGATGCTCTCATATAAATTGAGTTGTTGCAGGCGTTTTGGTAGTAGAAATAATTCCAAATTATTTGTGATAGCACATGAAGGAGTTTGGTTGTTGTCAAGTTTTGTAGTATTATGGGGTCAGTTATTTCACATTTGTTTTCTGCTATAAGGTAGAGAGCTAATTCAAACCATTTAGAATCTTCATTCTCTTCTATTTTGTATGTTAGGTCTACAGTTTTTATGTTAGTTTTATAAAAAGTTCTGCGGCAATATACACACTCATGGTTTGATACTTCAGCAGATGTACTTTTGAATTTCAGTATTTCTTTTTTTGTATGTGTGTAGTAGAAGGTTTCCATGCATAGAATTGTTGCTTATTTGTTTTAAAGCTATTTCATATCAATGATGTGTTGATATCATTTTGATATCATGGAAGGAGGTTTTGCAAGTAGGTCCTGAAATGCAGGCCAATGAATGTCTTTTTAGACCTGTATACTTGCGGACTGGACAGGTATCCCTACTTTGCAGTAGTTTAATTTTGATTTTGTCTTTGCCTTTCACATACTGATTGAGGAATTGGCATAAAGACTTGAAAGATTTTTTGGGAATGTTACACATTGACGTGCATGGCCATTTGTATACTAGACGTTCTGGTTCAGTTGAATGGAGAGGTAATTCTAAGTTTTCTGGGGATATTTTTGTATGCAGTATTTCTTGTTCCATTATGGTATTATTAACTTTTTCATAACCTTGTCCACTGCTATGTATGGCAATTGCATTTGTTTGCTTTTGTTTGTATGATTCTTCATTAAAATAAGATTCTGTGCTTGTAGTGTGACTCCACTCACCTCCACAGATATTTAAGAAGTTATTTCTGTTGACATTAGGTTTATTGAGAAGTCTTTTTTGTAATTTAGTCATTAGTTTTGTTAGTGGTTTCATTTTGTTTAACACTAAAATAACTTTCTTTTGAGAATAATTGCACTGCCTATCAAAGCTTCTAAGATTAATATCCTACGATAGGTTTTAAGGGTTGTGCCTGATTTCTCTCCTGTTTTATAAGATTTTGAAGGACTCTGTGACGGAACATTTTTGCTAAAATACTTTTGCTTACTTGACACTATATCAAGATTTATAGGAGCAGTTTTATCAGTAGTGGTAGCTGAATTCTTGTTAATTGTTTTCTGTTTCGTTTTATATTTTGATAGAGGAGGCAAAGTTTCTGTACTTGAAGCTTGTTTTGTTTTCCTAAATGACTGTATTAGCTGTTTTGTTTGAACCTTTTCTACAAATTCTGCTGGAGATGAAAACTTATTTTGGACACTTCTATTTTCATTTGCTCTACTTCTGCGTTGCTTTCTATGGACTTGATTTTTGGTAGGCATTCTTTAGGGTCTGTTGAAAAAAATAAAGAAGGTATGGGTTGGGGTGTTCTGCAATGTATGTGTACTGTGTGCATGAGTGTCTGAGTATAATGATAAAGATGTATGTGATGGTGTGTGATTGTGCATTGGGCAACTACAACTAGTTGGGATGGATATTCTTGAATTTATGTGCTACTAAACTGGAGTTCAGATGACAGTAGAAAGTAAGCTAGTGGTGTAAAGAAGTACAAATATTATGGTGGTATTTAACTTACCTTTTTTTCTGGAATGAATAGGTTTCTTCTTAGTTGTTGTTTGTACTTCAAATTCTGCTGTTTCTTTTCAGGAGAGTGGTCTTCACTGAAATTGTAAAGGAAACAAATTAGTAATTTTGTTTGTATATAGCACTGATTTTAATTTAGACATTGATTTTTATGTTTTTGTACAAGTATTGTTGTTTGATATTTGAATATAGTGTGTGAATGCTATTTTGTTTGAGTATGTTAACTCTTTATATTGTACTTTAAAAATGTTAGTTCAACATGCTTAGCAAATGTGTGTGTAAAAAGAAATTAAATAGCAGATAGGTTTGGAAGTGACAGTTGATTATAGGAGATGGGAAAAATGACAGTAAGTTTATTTTATAGGTTATACAAGCTAAAAGTCAGTTAATTTGTTTATATGAATCTATAAGAATTGTACATGTAAAATACAGAAAATATGCATACCTGTAGTTTGTGTTCATGCATATGGATATGCATGCAGCTGCAAGTAGAAATCTTGGAGACTTGTACAGTATTTCTTGTAGAAGGGGCTTTCCAATGATATGAAACTTGTACTCAGAGAGATTAATAGTACATTTGAAGTGCTGATCTATGATGATGCAGTTAGATGTAGAGGTCTTGGATGTGATTGGTGGATGGTTGTGTGACTGCTTAGCTATATCCAATGAGGGAATGGCACAGAAAGTGAAATGGAAATGGTAGAAGGACTGTCCATGCTACGATATGTCCGCCTACATGGCGGTAGTCCGCGGACATCGCGTGTTACATCCAGGGATTTTGAGGTGGGAAGGCATGCAAATGAGAATGAGCAGAGCAAGGGATTGGTCAGTAAAGTTTAGGGGATGTGTTCTTTCAGGAGTGAGTTTCTCAGATACTCTTTTTGCTGAGAGGAGAATAGATAGCTATGGCTGTGTGTTTCAGAAAACAGATTGTTTGGATTTTGGGAGACTCGTGGATACGATGGTTGAAGGTGCATGCAGAAAGCTGTGGAGTAGCTGTAGATCTTGGATTCCCACATGTGGAAGTGCACTGGCATGGAGTGCGTGGAATTAAGTGGTTGGACTTGCTACCTCTATATGCTACTTTGGAGACAGAGCAACATCCAGACATAATTGTAATTCATTGTGGAGGGAACAGTTTAGGACATGTGTCTGGAATTTCTTTGCAATTTGCAATGAAAGAAGGACTTGGGAAGTTCATGGACATGTTTCCAAATTCTCAAGTAATTTTTCCACGGATTGCGCAGAGACAAATGTGGCTTTGTTCTTCTTCATTTGGTCCACAAATGGGGAAAGCAAGGCACAATGTCAATAAGGCTGTTTTTGGTTTTGTAAGAGATGTTGTCATGTCCTCTTTTCACAATGAAAATATTATGTTTCGTAGCACATACATTTTTCGCAGAGATGGAGTCCATCTTACTTATGCTGGAAATCAGATTTTTCTGAGAATGTACAAAATGCATTGCAACCTTTTTTGGAATTACAGCATCCATTTTGTAGTAGGTGTTGAGCTTTTAAAATGTTTCGAACACAAACAAACACCACCAAAAGGCTCTTTTCAGAGCCACCACTTCCTCCCAGACAAAACTGCAATGGTTATGATAGGGCAGTACCCCAACATTTTAGATGTTCGCGGACTTCTAGAAAATACAGAAGGCCCTGCTTCATTTATTTTCACTTCTATTTTTAAACTGTTAAAGGCGGCTCTGAAAAGAGCCTTTTTTATTTTTGTTATTTTATATTTTTTTAGGTTTTTTATGCACAACACACTAGGAGAGGAGGGAAAAGGAGGGTAAGGGAGGGACGGGGGGACTGTCATGATCTCTGCTTCCAAAAGGTCAGGGTTTTCCCAACTCCCTTGGAAGCAGATCCATAACCCAGGTTCCGAGTGCCAACCAGTCCCAATTGGGACCTTTTGGACCCAGTCCTGGCGCCAGTGGCACCAGGCTCATAAATATGCCCAGTCCCAGCGCTGGAAGCGCCGGGCTCATAATGCTTGGGTGGACTTACCTGCAGCAGACCATGCTGCTTACTTGCCTGCCAGTTGATCCTCTGATCCTCTTCTGTTTGGAACTACTTTTCCTGTTGGGTGGGGCAGGAGCCACTCCCTAGATTCAGAACACTGGAACTCTTCTGGAAAGCAGGAACTCTTTTCTTACCTAGGCGTGGCTGTGGAAGGAGACACCTAAGCACTACAGGAGGCTATTTAAACCACACCCGATGGATGAATCTTGCTTTGCGTTATTCTGCATCCTCTGCAGCAGAACGCTCATCGTGTCTTCTGAGTCTGATCCTGGGCCTAAGGAAAAAGGCTTACCATCCTGAATCCAGTCTTCAGCAACACCTATAAAGACAAGAAAGAACAGGTTAGCATTACGGTCTTCAGTGACAGCTCTTCACTTACCTGGTCCATCGGCTGTCACCAACGCCTCGCGCTGCATTCCGGCATCTGAAAGACAAAGGCTTACCTACTCTTCGTGCGCTCCGGAGGTCTTCACACTGCATTCCGGCATCTGAAAGACAAAAGCTTACCAACTCTTCGCACGCTCCGGAGGCCTTCGGCGCTGCATCCCGCATCTGAATGACAAAACAAGGTGCGTTTAAAGACATTGGGGAACTTTAATACTCACGTGCCATTACTCCTTTCCACATCTAACCCAGTGAGTATTCCGGCACCCTGCAGCCGCTCCGAACTTGTACCTGCAAAATAAAAAGACAGTTAGAGCGCATCGTGAAGCAGGCAACAAGCGCTTACTTACGTGCTTCCAGGCGCTTCTATTCATCACACGGGCTCCATCTTCAACTCACTTCAGCCCGTCATCCGCCATCGCCGGAACCCTGCAAAACAATAAACATCATTACTAAAGACTTTAAAGACATTAGAATTACTCAAAACTTACCGTTCGTGCAGTAAACGACGGACAGCAGTCCTCTGAAGTCAAGAGGCCTGCTCCCCTTATCCAGTGAAGAAACTGGTTACAGCACCCTGCCCCGAGGCAGATGGAGAGCACGGCGTTCACTTACCTAAGGTGAGAGCGTTAACCTTTGGGGTTCTGCAGGAGAAGAGAAAGGGAAGAAGAGAGAGACATTCAATAACCCAGTTCCTTAATCCCATATTTTCTATCTGCAGACATCTTACCCTTCGAGTCAGACATACAGTGCACAGAGGTCCAGCCCAAAGAGCCAGCCGTGTGTTACACATCACCTTTGAAGATACGGTATACGCCCAGTCAAGACCGGCGCCTCTACGGGAATCAGGTGAGCGTTACAGAACGCAAAGCCTACCACAAAACTCCCGTCCAGGTGCTATGGAAACCTCGGATACCGACCAGCTAGCCCAGTTACTTGGGGAACTAAGGCCAGAAGTGCATGCAGCCCGTCAGGAAACGAACGCTCTAAGAAGGGAACTGATTATTTCCAAGGAGCGAACAGATGATCTCGCTAGACAATTGCTACAGTCACAAGCCGGACAGACCCCGTTACCCGCATCTGGGGGAAATCTTCCTTCTACATCCTCTATGAATCCAGTGCAGATCAACCTACCTGGGAATGTACCTCTGGCTCCGCCCGAACGATTTTCTGGTGACCCAAAGAGGTTTGCAGTATTTATCAATCAGTGCCGGTTGCATTTCTTATGCCGGCCAGCAGCCTTTCCAACTGATCAAGCTAAAGTAGCTTTCGTGCTTTCGTACCTTAGTGGCAATGCGGCAGACTGGTCGATCCCTCTAGTAAATCAAGATGATCCGGTCCTCCATGATTTTCAAGCTTTTCAGCTCAGTATGGAAAAACTGTTCGCAAGACATTCACAGGGGCAGGCCTTGGACAATGAGCTTCTTTCGTTGTGACAAGGTAATCAAGACCTTTTGGCTTATATTGCGTCTTTCAACAGACTGATAGTGGAAACTCAATGGCCTGAGGACAAAAGGATTACGCTGTTTTATAGAGGTCTACGTGGAGAGCTCAAAGATGTGTTAGCCCAAGTAGTGAATCCCCCACAAGATTGTTCGGACTATATAGACTTAGTCGTTCAAATAGATCACAGACTGCAGAACAGGAAGGCCGATCGTTCCAAGTTTGATGCTCGAGTATTTTCCGAACCGCCAACTCCTTCCAAAGGAGTAGACTCTGGGGAACCCATGCAAATAGGGGGTCTGAAAGGTCCTCTAACACAAAAGGAGCGGGAAAGGAGAAAACAGTTGCAATTATGCCTCTATTGCGGAAACTCAGGGCACTTTCTTCGAGACTGTCCGGTGAAACCTGCCAAGAAGGCAGTAGGAGCTGCAGTTACCAAAGTTACAAACTCTGAGCAGGGAAACGACCTCGCCTGACAAGAATAGAGGTCCTCTTGCCGAGCGTGAAAACCAGTTCCGTGACCTCGCATTTCGTGATACCTATGGTCCTCATTAGCCCTGATAATCCGGATCGATTACATGCAATTGAAGCTTACGTCGACAGCGGTGCCATCGGCAATTATGTGGATCATGAAATGGTTTTGAGGATGAATCTAACTCTTTGTCCCAAGGCTGTAAAGGACGTCATTACTACGGTGGATGGTACGAGATAGCCTCCGGGCCAGTAACGCATAACACTCAAGAGGTGACGCTAGTAAGTCAAGATGGACACCATGAGAAGATCGTGTTCGATGTGATCAAGGCCCCTCAGTTTCAGATTATTCTAGGAATACCTTGGTTAGAGAAACACAATCCTCTGATCGATTGGCGAGCAAGAACGGTCCAGTTTCCAGAATGTGTCTCTACTTGTCACCCTCCACCTGGTGTTGCACTGGCAGCAATTTCTTCAGAGACTCCCCAGTTACCTCCCGAATACCTAGAATACCAAGATGTTTTCCGGAAGGATCAGGCTAACTCTCTACCTCCTCATAGGTCTTATGACTGCCAGATAGACCTGATACCTGGATCTACTCCTCCTTGTAGTAGAATTTATGCCCTCACCGAGCCTGAGAACCTACACCTTCGACAATACCTGGATCAATACCTGGCAAATGGGTTTATTCGTCCTTCCAAGTCCCCTGCTTCTTCAGCTTTGTTCTTCGTTCCAAAAAAGGAAGGAGACCTTAGAACGTGTATAGATTATCGCTCCCTGAACCAGATCACCGTTAAGAATAGATATCCGTTACCTTTGATCCCTGAACTCCTGGACCAAGTCAGAAAAGCATGCATATATACAAAGCTGGATCTTAGAGGAGCTTACCACTTGGTGCGAGTAAAAGAGGGCGATGAATGGAAGACGGCCTTCCGCACCAAGTATGGGCTATTTGAATATCAGGTCATGCCCTTCGGACTTTGCAATGACCCGGCCGCCTTTCAATATTTTATGAACGATGTCCTCAGAGAGCTAATAGATGTGTGTGTTGTTGTTTACATTGACGACATCCTCGTTTATTCTTCATCGGAATCTGAACATCGGAAACACGTGAAAATGGTCCTCGAAAGATTGCGTCAACACAAACTTTTCGCTAAGTTGGAAAAATGTGTTTTCAACGTGACTGAAGTTGAATTCTTGGGATTCATATTATCACCTGGCGGAGTGCGTATGGATTCAAAGAAGGTCGATGCAGTTCTCAAATGGCCATCACCATCCTCCGTAAAAAGTGTGCAAAGCATGTTAGGCTTCGCTAACTTTTATCGCAGGTTTATCCCCGAATTCTCTCGAATAGTCCAGCCCATCACTGCCTTGTTAAAGAAAAACAAACGTTTTGAATGGTCTACCGAGGCGGAACAAGCTTTCCAGGATTTGAAGACTAAATTTATCTCTGCACCAATCTTAAAACACCCTTGCCCCGAACTCCCCTACATCGTGGAAACTGATGCTTCAAGCCTTGCCATGGGGGCAGTTCTATCACAAAAGGACCCGGTAACCAATCAGTTGCATCCCGTGGCATTTTGGTCCCGCAAATTCTCGCCTCCTGAAATCAATTACACGATTACTGACAAGGAACTTCTGGCTATCAAGTCTGTCTTTAAGGTTTGGCGGCATTATCTGCTGGGGGCCCGACACACCGTTACTGTGATTACGGATCACCGAAACCTGCAATATTTGAAAACCGCAAAAGCCCAATCCTCTAGACAACTCCGTTGGGCATTATTCTTTGCCGAGTTTGACTTCATAATTACCTATCGACCTGGTACAAAGAACGGTAAAGCTGATGCCCTTTCTCGGATGGGAGTGGAAGAACACTTGATCAACCCTAAACCTGTACCAATCATTCCCGAACAAAGAATTCTGGGTGTAATCGCCACAGAATCCATAGAGGAAGTTAAGGATAAAGCCAGGCAACTTGTAACTCCAGCAGACATACAGAATTGGCATCTGCAGGGAAAGGACTTTGCAGTAAAGGACAACTTATTGTATTTCCAAGAACGATTATACCTACCCAGCACAGATTTACAGAAAAAAGTAATCTCTTGTTATCACGATTCTTTAATGGAAGGACATCCAGGTATGGCCAAGACCTCAGAAAAGATCAAGCGCTACTTCTGGTGGCCGTCTTGGAAAAAAGATATCAGAGACTTTATAATGTCCTGTGGAGTATGCGCCCAAAACAAGAGTCAAAAGGAAAGACCAGCAGGCCTCTTACGCCCTATTGACATCCCACCTCGCCCTTGGCATACGCTTTCTATGGACTTCATCACCGATCTACCTCCATGCTCCGGATACAATACGATTCTAGTAATCGTGGACTTATTCTCCAAGATGGCGCATTTCATTCCGCTCAAAGGCTTGCCAACAGCAGCAACTCTGGCCCGAGAATTTCTCGAAAACATCGTCCGACTGCACGGTTTTCCTTCGGTTCTAATTTCGGATCGAGGTAGTCAATTTATTTCTCATTTTTGGCGAAGTTGCTGTCGGTCGGCTCAAATTGATGTGAGACTATCGACCAGTCACCACCCTCAGACCGACGGACAAACCGAGAGGACCAATCAAACTCTGGAACAGTATTTACGCTGCATGCTGCAACAAACTGAAAAAACTTGGAAAGACATCCTTTGGATAGCCGAATATGCCTACAATAACTCTGTCCATTCGGGAACTGGGAAAACCCTGTTTTTTCTTTTGTACGGCAGTCACCCTCGAACCTCGGAGTTGGATCCCCTCCAAGATCTTGAAACACCAGCAGTAGACTACCTGCATTCTACAATCACCCAAGCCTTTAAGGAAGCTGTTTCTCACCTTCAAAGGGCTAAAGAACAATACAAGAAAGGAGCAGATCAACATCGGAAGGAAGCCCCTCAATATCAAGTAGGGGATCAAGTCTGGTTATCCACCAAATATCTACCTCTAAAAGGGCCACGCACATTCAACCCAAGATACCTTGGTCCCTATTCCATCACTACCATAGTAAACCCAGTAGCGGTCAAGTTGGACTTGCCCCCGCACATGAAGATACATCCGGTCTTCCACGTCTCTTTATTAAAACCCGTGCAACCTCAAACCCGACTAACTAAATCTCCAAAACCTATCCTAGTTGATGGAGAACTCAAGTTTGAAGTCAAAAGCATTCTGGACTCCAAGATCTCCATATCTAAACTATTTTACCTAATTGACTGGAAAGGCTACGGCCCCCAAGAGAGATCCTGGGAACCTGCTGAATATGTCCACGCTCCTCGCCTAATCAAAAGATTTCGCCGAACATTTCCTGACAAGCCAAAACCCCCGGAGAAGCCCGGTTTGGGAGGGGCCTTGAGGGGGGGTACTGTCATGATCTCTGCTTCCAAAAGGTCAGGGTTTTCCCAACTCCCTTGGAAGCAGATCCATAACCCAGGTTCCGAGTGCCAACCAGTCCCAATTGGGACCTTTTGGACCCAGTCCTGGCGCCAGTGGCACCAGGCTCATAAATATGCCCAGTCCCAGCGCTGGAAGCGCCGGGCTCATAATGCTTGGGTGGACTTACCTGCAGCAGACCATGCTGCTTACTTGCCTGCCAGTTGATCCTCTGATCCTCTTCTGTTTGGAACTACTTTTCCTGTTGGGTGGGGCAGGAGCCACTCCCTAGATTCAGAACACTGGAACTCTTCTGGAAAGCAGGAACTCTTTTCTTACCTAGGCGTGGCTGTGGAAGGAGACACCTAAGCACTACAGGAGGCTATTTAAACCACACCCGATGGATGAATCTTGCTTTGCGTTATTCTGCATCCTCTGCAGCAGAACGCTCATTGTGTCTTCTGAATCTGATCCTGGGCCTAAGGAAAAAGGCTTACCATCCTGAATCCAGTCTTCAGCAACACCTATAAAGACAAGAAAGAACAGGTTAGCATTACGGTCTTCAGTGACAGCTCTTCACTTACCTGGTCCATCGGCTGTCACCAACGCCTCGCGCTGCATTCCGGCATCTGAAAGACAAAGGCTTACCTACTCTTCGTGCGCTCCGGAGGTCTTCACACTGCATTCCGGCATCTGAAAGACAAAAGCTTACCAACTCTTCGCACGCTCCGGAGGCCTTCGGCGCTGCATCCCGCATCTGAAAGACAAAACAAGGTGCGTTTAAAGACATTGGGGAACTTTAATACTCACGTGCCATTACTCCTTTCCACATCTAACCCAGTGAGTATTCCGGCACCCTGCAGCCGCTCCGAACTTGTACCTGCAAAATAAAAAGACAGTTAGAGCGCATCGTGAAGCAGGCAACAAGCGCTTACTTACGTGCTTCCAGGCGCTTCTATTCATCACACGGGCTCCATCTTCAACTCACTTCAGCCCGTCATCCGCCATCGCCGGAACCCTGCAAAACAAGAAACATCATTACTAAAGACTTTAAAGACATTAGAATTACTCGAAACTTACCGTTCGTGCAGTAAACGACGGACAGCAGTCCTCTGAAGTCAAGAGGCCTGCTCCCCTTATCCAGTGAAGAAACTGGTTACAGCACCCTGCCCCGAGGCAGATGGAGAGCACGGCGTTCACTTACCTAAGGTGAGAGCGTTAACCTTTGGGGTTCTGCAGGAGAAGGGAAAGGGAAGAAGAGAGAGACATTCAATAACCCAGTTCCTTAATCCCATATTTTCTATCTGCAGACATCTTACCCTTCGAGTCAGACATACAGTGCACAGAGGTCCAGCCCAAAGAGCCAGCCGTGTGTTACACATCACCTTTGAAGATACGGTATACGCCCAGTCAAGACCGGCGCCTCTACGGGAATCAGGTGAGCGTTACAGGGACACCAACCACGGAAAGGGAAGGGCGGGTGGAGAGAGGAAGATGTAGAATGGGCCTTACTTAGGTAGTGAGCACGTCTTCGCGTGGTCTGAGACCAGAGTCTCAAAAGCACTTCGAAGTCTCTCCCCCCTGTAGAGTACTGCGTCACAGTACATACACACAACTGTGAACCTCGAAAGGTCAGGGTCATCAGCCGTTGTGAATGGCCTGTGAGGCAGCTGGAGGAATACGCTGTCCCACAGGAGTGTTCCTTGTGGTGACAGGATCGGAAACAGAGGATGTAGTAGAGGAAGTCAACCTACTAGGCTCTTTGCAAGGTACTACCTTGTGAATGGCCCCAGAGTGGAATGACCTTAGGTGTCGCTTCACAGTAGTCATACCAAAGCTGTACGAACCAGGCCTCCGCAACTGAGCACCATTTTGCACTCTTTGCAGGTAACTTGGTTCGCACGCACCTTAGGTCCGTTACCATGAATGGTAAATAACCGCCACACCCAAGACTCACGGCGAGTGCTGGTAGTAGGGACTTCCACTACCTCATTCTCGTCATCCTCTTCATCCTCCTCTACATCCTCACTCCTGTTCCCCTCTTCAGTCCCTTGGGGAGGTGGTGGTGGTGGAGGGGCTGGGGGTGGTGCTGAGGCAGATGTAGCACCAGGTGGCAGTACTGCAGCCATGGATGCCATCAGGTTTCAGATGAAAATCTGCAAAGTTGGCAGCAAAATGCACTGTGTTCTGTAAGATAGCCAGAAACACAATGAGAATGAGCTCTAGGGTGTGGCCTTTTATAGGGGTGCTTGTGCGCGGTTCGCAGACACACGCGCTTTCCGCGGACAGATCGAACACCAAAAAAAGGTTCAAAAAGTCCCAAAAAGTATGTAGAAACTCAGGATTACTGCCTGGGACATGTGCTATGGTGATTTATTATTGAAAAATATTGTGGATTGCCTGAAAAGGTAGTTTTAAATGGTTCGGGGACACGAACATTGTCCGCTGTCATGATGCCTACCTCCAAGGAGCCAGGTCCGACCCAGCAACCCCAGAGGCAGGCATCATTCCCCCCAGGGAAGTGCCAGCGGGCCCAAGCTGGGGCCCTTTGGACACAGTCCTGGCGCCTTAGGCGCCAGGCTCATGTTGGACCCCTGTCCTGGCGCCTTAGGCGCCAGGCTCATAAAGCTAGACATGTGTTCAAGTGTTTTAATGTGCACTTACCTGATGCAGACCATGCTACTACATCCAGGCCCTCTTGAGGCCTGAATGGAACTACTTTACCTGTGGGACTACTTTCCACCTGGGTGTGGTCGGGGAAGGATACATACCTGATCGGTGGAAGGATACATGCCTGGAACTTCTTCCAAAGCTATTTAAACCACGCCCGAACAGCAGCTCACGCTTCGCGTTGTTCTGCTCCTCGCACCTGGATGCTCACCGTGTCAGCTCCTGCATCTGGACTTCAGCCACGCCTGTCAGCATCCTGGGTCGCCTGCAAAGGGAGATAGGAGAGAATTGGGGAGAAAGAAGACCTTACCTGCTAAAGCTGCATCACGGGGACATCACACCGACGATCCTGAAAGGGAAGACATCATTTTAAATGCATTTCGCATCGATCGCTGCAGCGCTGCATTTCACCCACCTTTCCTGGGCGCCTCCATCTTCAGCAGCGATCATCCAGATCCGCACACACTTCCCAGAGCCTAGAGAGAAAAGACAAGAAAACAAGGTGAGAGAAGGAACGGAAATAGGAAAAGCTCAGTTTCCTTCTAAGACTTACCTGTTGGGTCATTGCCATTTCATTTCGGGTCCTGCCGCTTCCTGGCATTCCGGACCCCGGCCCCAATGGGGAAAAAAGACAAAGACATTGAATGAGCGAATGCAAAGACATTACCTGAACGCTCATCCAGAACTTACACTTCGGGTCGGCGCCATATCTCCGGCATTCCGAACCCCGGCCCCTAAGGGGAAAAAGACATAAGCATTAGCGCTTGCTGCAATAAGACAATGAACATTATTATTAAGCTTGAACTTTTGAACTTGCAACAGAACTCTTACAGCGCCTCACCTGAATAGTCAAGCTTATTTTGAACTCCCATCAAACCTCAATCCAGTGAAGTAACTGGGTTTCAACGCGCCCCTGCATCAGAAGCAGGATGGAGAACTCATCCTTCCAGACCCTAAGGTGAGACTTCACGGGGAATCGTGGAAGGGTATCGAGGAGGGTTGGAAGGGAGTGGGAGGCTTGAGCATTATTCCGTCAGTAGGTAATACTCCCTTTTCACGCACAGGGGAATATTCCTGCGAGCCAGAAAAGCCAGAGTAGAGGGACCCTTCCTGTCCATCATCAGAGTCCTGCGCTTCACCATTGAAGAAGCATCAGCACTCGAAGCCAGACCTGCGCCTCCGTGGGAATCAGGTGAGCGTGACATCTGCAGTCAGAACACACGCTCAGCTTGGGCGCGGTCACATGATATATTCGCGAACATGTCCACGAAGGGAACCGGTGTCCGCAGGACACCAAATGCACGGGAACTGTTTTGCACATGTGCGTTGGTGTTCTACGGACACTGTTGGAGCCCTGAAACTAATTAAAAGTGCAACACAAGCGAAATGAACCGTTACAAACAGGCGTTTGTTCTTAGAACAGTTTCAATCCGCTTGCGAACACTACGGACAGGCATAGCGTCCTTGGGACACCCCCATTTTGTTTATTTACGAACATGTCAGTACACCGCGTGTGTTCTTAGAATAGTTTGAACTCGCTTGCGAACAATACGGACAGCGTCCTCTGGACACCCCCATTTTGATTATTTACGAACATTTCAGGATATTGTTTGTGTTCTTAGAACAGTTTCAACTCGCCTGCGAACAATACGGACAGCGTCTTCAGGACACCCCCATTTTGTTTATTTACGAACGTTTCAGGATATTGCCTTTGTTCTTAGAACAGTTTCAACTCGTCTGCGAACAATACGGACAGCGTCCTCAGGACACCCCCATTGTGTTTATTTACAAACATTCCGGAACACTTGATGTGTTCTTAGAACAGTTTCAATCTGCCTACGAACAGCACAGACAGGTCTAGTGTCCTCAGGACACCCCCATTTTGTTTATTTACAAACTTTTCAGGACACTGCATGTGTTACTTTGATTACGAACATCTCGGACACCGAATGTGTTCGAAGAACAGGTTGGACTTGTTTGCGAACATTACAGACAGGCATAATGTTCTTAGAACATTTCCATTTTGGTTAATTGTGATATCCCGGACATCTTGTGTGTTCTTAGAACAGTTTCAACTTGCTAGCGAACAGTACAGACAGGTATAGTGTTCTTAGGACACCTCCATTTTCGTTTCTTCACGGACATTCTGGACATCTGCGCTGTCTGCGGACATCTGAACTGTTTTAAAAAAAAAAAAACAAGAAATGAATTAGGACACAATATAATAATTTTCATTTATTATATATGGATGTTAAATTTATGACAGAGAAGGTGAAGCAGAAACGGAGACAAACGCAGGAGAATTGGGGGTTTCATATGAGGTGAAGAAGGGATGGAAATCTCATCAAAACGTTTTGGTTCATGGAGAGGGTTTGGGGATAATTGACTGGGATATGGTGAGGGGGGACAGGTACATGTGGGACAATGGTATGTAGTTTTTTGTTTCAAGTGATACTCCACAAAGTTTTTTAAATTGTAGAAATTTGCCATGAGTAGGTCAATTTTTTCTTCCATGTGCTGGAGAGTCTTATCCAATATTTTTTTCTGTTTACTATTTTCAATGCTTGTATGGTCTGTACAAAAAGAAAATGTATATGTTAATGTATATAAAATAATATTTATTAATTGGTTTATATAGTAAAGTGTCTACCACTAGGTTCACTATCTTCAGACATTTCCTCACGTGGGAAATGCTCCTCTAGCCACTCCAGAGTACTAGAGTACTAGACATTTCTGTGAGAAAAAAAAAAAAAACACTTTTTTTTAATCTAATACAAAAAGTTTAGAAATACATGAGTAAAATGCAGTACACTTACTAGCTTCTGGTAAGGTGTGTTCTTACTGGTCTGTAGATCTGCTGTTGCTGTTAGTTGTGGAGTTTCTGTGAGGTAATCATGTCGGAAGCCTATCTTTCTTTTTTTGGTATATTCCATTTTAGAACATACTGTATTTAAATGAATGGTTAATGTGTTATATATATGGGTTACACTTCTTATTTATTACTACATACAGAGACTGACTCATGGAATTATTTGCGTGAAAAACGCAAGATTTGCGTGCCTTTCTGCCCGAAAATCCCTGTTTGAAGTATGGGGATTTTTGGCCAGACAAGCGTGCAAATCTGCATTTTTCATGCTAATGATTCCATGAATCAGGCTCATAATGTGTATGTGTGCTGGTTTGTGAATTTGTACAATGTTCATATGTTATGATATAACAATTAAACTTACCCCCCAGACTTTTTGGGTAGTGTTGCTGTTGTCTGCATATGTCCGCGGACATTAGAAGAGTTTGCGGGCATCAAATTCAGTAGAGGGGGTTCAGTATGTTCCATGTTACATGTACATAAAGTCAGAGATATTGTTAAGTTGCGCTACTAAAAACATATGAAATTCAGTGAAAAAACTTTGCTAAAAGGATGTTACGGTTAAGTTGCGCTACTAAAAACCTATGAAATTCAGTAAAAAAACTTTGTTAAAGGGACGTTATGGTTAAGTTGTGCTACTAAAAACCTATGAAATTCAGTAAAAAAACTTTTTTAAAGGGACATTATGGTTCCAAGTAAAACCGAAAAACCCCTGAAATTTGCCAGTTATGGTAAGCTAAGCAACCATAACTTGCGCCACCACGGTGCACTGCAAAGACTAACACCCAGGATATCAAAGATGACATCACAAATACATGTACCCCACTCGCGCCAGCGAAAAACAAATGGGAAAAGTCCCTCCTGTGGAGTGGGCTGCCTGCGGAGCATGCCCACGGTGGATGGGCTGCCTGCAGGGCATGCCCAGGGGTGATGGGCTGCCTGTGGGGCATGCCCAGGGGTGATGGGCTGTCTGCGGGCCATGGACTGGGGTGATGGGCTGCCTGCAGGGCATGCCCAGGGGTGATGGGCAGCCTGCGGGTCATGGGGAGGGTGGATGGGCTGCCTGCGTGTATTCCGTGGGTGCGCGTGGAGTTTTCCATGTGTTTTCACTGGCGCAAGCAAGGTACGTATATTCTGAGGGGTGCGTGGTGTGAAGTTTTACACGCGATTGGCCTGACGCGAGCGGGGTACGTGTATTCCGGTAGTACGCGTGGAGTTTCAAATGCGATTTCGCTGGCGCGAGCGGGGTACTTGTATTCCGAGGGGTGCGTGTGAAGTTTTACACGCAATTGGCCTGGTGCAAGCGGGGTACGTGTATTCCGGGGGTGTGCGTGGAGTTTCACACGCAAATTCGCTGACGTGAGCGGGGTACGTGTATTCCGAGGGGTTTGCGGGGAGTTTTACATGCAATTTGGCAGTGTGTGCCTCCCCTCCCCATGCCCCGCAGGCAGACAACAGCACAGCGGACCACCCCACACCCCTGGCATGTCCCACAGGCAGCCCATCACACCTGGGCATGCCCCACAGGCAGCCCATCACCCCTGGGCATGCCCCACAGGCAGGCCAAATGGCGCCATGCATTTGGGAGCCCCGATACATGTCCCACACCCCACCCCCATTGACGGGCACCTACCAGCAGGCCCCGACTCAGGTCCCCCACACCCCCATTGACGGGCACCTGCCAGCAGACCCCGACTCATGTCCCCCACACCCCCATTGACGGGCACCTGCCAGCAGGCCCCGACACATGGCCCAAAAAACAACATGTCCTAACAAAACAGATCCATGGCCCTAATGCCAACCCAAATCCCACCTGCCCCGCAGTACAAGCACGCAACCATCCACTGCACCCATTCCCAAATTACCCATGCCATGAGAGTCTTAAAAGAACCACCATGGCCATGCATAAATGCACAACAGAGCCACACAGTGGCAACACATGACTGAGGCAATGTTCATTGAGACATTCACAAAACCAATGATAGTACACTACAACAATCATGAAGTTAAAAGAAATGTATTAAAAAACATAATGAAATAACGTAATGAAAATCAAACTTGCAAATTAATAAATAATAAAAGCTATTACGAAAAAAAGGAAAATCCAATGAAAAACAAAAATCCACGACATGAAAAAAGAAAAGTGGTCCATCGCCAATGTCAATATGAATTAAATAATAAATGAAAAAGAAAACCATTGATCCATGGGAATTGTAAAAAAAGAAAGTATGTACAAGTCTTGAACTATATACAATGCAAGTCCAAAGGGTCCATGATCCCCAAACAAAAGGAAACCTACAAAAAAGTCCTATGAATAAAAAAATATATACATAAAGTGGAGCAAAGTCCATGAACTCCAAAAAAATGATAAAACAAAGGAAACCTAACCATAAAGAACTATGTACAAAGGTGGCAGGCAAGTCCCATGGCTCATTTAGTGATGTTCTGGGCCAGGGCATCACCGAACTCCACGTCGATGTTCCGGAGGCAGGCCTGTTCCCTGGCCTCAAGTTCTCGCAGGGATGCAGCCATGGAATCCCTCAACTCCCTGCGAGTTTCCTCGAGGCCCTCCACCCGCCTCAAAGCCTGGTGTATGGAGTTCTCCGCCCTGACCATCCGAGCCGTGCCCTCTCCACCCGCTGCCTCTGCGCATCTATCTAATGGCCCAACCGCTGCCACACGGAAGACACTTCCGTCCGGGGTCCTCCTGCCCCTCGGCCGATGCCTGCCCCCGGGGTGTTGATGGCCCCGAGCCATGATGCCTCCCACACTGAGCCTGCTGCTGCCTCCGTCGCAACTACCTCTGCCACCGCGACGGCCTCCGGGCTGATGGAATCAACCGGCGCCGTCCTGCATGTGCCAGCACATCTTCCATCTGCTGGGGTCAAGTTGGTGGGGTGGCCACTGCTGCTGGACCTCCGACTCCTGACTGTGGCAGGGATGGGATCTCCAGCGGGCTGGCTGCGTTGTTTGGGGCAGGTCCACAGGGGGCCCTGGTGTCATCTGGTCCGGAAGACGGCAGGGAGAAAGAGTGGCATATAGTGTGCACAAAGGAGGAGAGGGCCAACACATGGAGGAAACCCCCGAACACGGCCCCTCCCAACTGGGCCACGTTGGCACACAGCTCTTCGTGATGACGTGCGTGGTCCCCAAGGAAGCATGTATGTCATCACGAATGTCAAGTGTGCGCAAAGCGACACCAATCAGGACGGACTCAATCCGGTCACGGGTCCCCTCGTCCGCAGGTAAAGGAGTGCAAGATGACGTGGACCTCCCCCCTACCTGCGGACGGGCCTGGGACGGGGCATACCTGCTGGTGCATGGAGATGCAGTCACAGTGTCAGGGACAGTGACATGCACAGGCCCCTCCGTGGTGACATTTGCTGCCTCCTGCCCCTGCCCCTGGACTGCACGACTTGCACCAGTGGTACCACCCCCACCAGGCCCCATGTGCGGCTCTGTAGCAGCCTCCTCCTCCTCTGTACACACCACCAACCTGGATGGCTCTGCACCGTCTTCTGCCGTCGCAGGCCCCTGTCGGGTCTCACCCACCCCTTCTGCTGCAGACGTAGTGGCGGACACGGCACCAGTCCCCTCGCTCCCGGATGATGGAATTTCCTGGGAGGGTGACTGGGCCTTGCATCACCGGCTGGTGGAGGCATCCCTGCCGCTTTCCTCCACAGCGCCGTCTCCGCCCTCTTCTTCACTCGCCGCTGTGTAAAGGGAGACATTGAACACAAGCATTAGGGTACTGTACAATGGTCCCCTAGACAGAAAGCAATAGCACATGAGCGCCACTGTCAAACGTCACTTCCATCATGTCTCCCAACAACACATGGGTCAGTGCAGGCAACACACATGCAGGAACTGGCATGGCACATGCAATTAACATTTGCATCCATGTCCACGGTCCTGTAGAAATATCCAATGGTGGCCTGAAACTCACATGCATCATGGAACATGCTGATCACATGCACACAAATCACCGGAGGGACATGCATCTGGCCCCGTATACCCAAAGACACAGTGGATACAAGGATGAGTAGGCTGTATCAGTGAATCAACACATTGTCACGGACATGTGTCATGCATCCATGGTGCATACACTACTCAGACACATGGACATGTACATCATGATGTCCATGACAGCAGCACACATCTCTCACACCCCAAACATGTCAAAGTACAGACACCAGCATGCATACATGTGTGCATTCCGCATGCTGCTCCGCATTATGCATTGTAACACATACACCAGCCATATGGGTCACGCCTGACTAGACTCACATGCAGCATCATCATGTCCTTGCACACACACATCCAAACATGACCCATGTCACACATGCAGCCAAGTAGCTAACTACTAGCACACTGCAACATGCACTGTTTTAAACGTGAATGCATGGCCACTTACCGCTCGACTCCAAACGGGCCTTCATCCTGAGGATCTGGTGGTGAGGCAACGTGCAAATGCGCTCCAGGACCCTCATCTGCTGGCTGGTAAGCTTGGCCCGGCGCCCCACTGCATCCGCTGCCTCCAAGAGGTGCCGGGCTTTCTTGAGGGTCCTGGACTTATAGTCCTCCCAGCGCTACTGGACGTGTTTGATGTTGCGGGGTGCCACCCCCTCTGTGTTGATGGCACCCACTATGTCCTTCCATATTCTCTTCCGTCCTTCCTTGTCGGCGCACGATGGTGTGAAGAGGGCATCATAATGCCCCAGAACTTGCTCCACCAGGATATCAACTTCCTTTTCACTGAAGCTGGTGCCCTCTGTCTCTCTGCTGGGGGTTTGCCACTGGTGCCAGAAGGTGTTGTGTCGGACATGGCAACCCCCAAGGCAGGTGTGGGTGGGCAACTGGGTCCTGGGGCTGGGCTGTGGAGTGATGGAACACCAGTCGAGAGTCTTCTGTTCCAGCAGGGGTGGTCACAGCAACTGGAGCCTTGCAGATGGCAGATGTGCAGGCACCAAATGGCAGAGCACGGTGGCAGCAGGCAGGCAGGCAGCAGCAGATGGCTCGTGGGAGGTTGCTCAGGGCTCTGGGGGGAGTAATTCAGCTTTCTGGGCAGGAGCGTGGTCTTCCGTGTGTTGTCGCGTGGCCAGCTAGATACGGAGTGATTTGGTACGTGAAAAACAGCACGTTTGCGTGAATTCCGAGGAAGGGCCCTTGGCGCGTAAGCACGTAGGTGACGTAACGTGCACGCAGGTGTTTCCCTGGCACCTGTTGAAGGTCCCACGTGGGTTTCCATCGCTCTGTACGTGCTTTTCGTGGAAAGCGGTGCATGTGTTTTCCAGACGTTGGGGTTCACATGCGATTACTTCACAGCTGCTACAGTGCGTACTTCTTCTTTTGGCATGGGTATTGGCTATGGGTTCTTCTTCAACATGCAAGGTAGACGGTGAGTCGCACATGCTATTTGTCCTACTGTGAGTGTCACTGTTAGTTGCGTACCCCTTTTTTCCAAGCATACTAGCCTGCGTGTTGATCACATACGCATTTTGTGTGTTCCTTGCTGCCGCAGCGTACTGCGTGTGTTTTTTGACACGAACGTGGGCTACAGGTGTCGCGTATCTCTTTTTCCTGCTTTTTTGGGATGCCTGAGCATTGCGTGACACGTCATTTCTCCTAAGGGGCCACAGAATGGGACATTCATCATAGCTCTATATACGTGTTTGCGCGCACATTTGGAATGCACAGGGATGCTACCGCCTGCCTTCATATGGCGGACATGTTTAGGCCTGTGCGTGTCTTTGGCCATGCTGTGCTGTCCCCTTTTCGGTTCCATGAATATGTGTAGTTCGTGTGCGTGTTGGAGTTCCGTGTACTTCCCAGCAGTACTTCCCCAGTTACGCCCTTATTTTCATGCGTTGTTCCCCATTCTGTGCATTCCGCCCCGTGTTCCTACCCCTTTTTGGTGTGTGCGCTAATGTTGTGCGCTTTCGCTGTACGTGTTGCGCATGGTCTCCTGGATGTTGCAATGACGTGTGCGCCCATGTGCACCACGCATGGATTTGGCACACATCCCATGGAAAAAATGCACAGGGCCTGCTTGCGCCACGATTTTCGGCGCACATTTGTTCCATGAATCGGCCTCTTAATGTACTGTTTATGAATAGAAACATATTAACGTGTTACAGTAACTGTGTACAAACAGTAGACTCAATGGGCTTCATTACGACCCTGGTGGAAGACCATGGTGCTATTAGCACCATGGTCCATGCCGGTAAGTTACCGACTCTGCCATGGAGAAAGGGGGAATTACCACCCCATTACAAGGTTGGCAGGGTGGTAATTCCCCCTTCCTCCATGGCCCTTCCCCATTCCCATTTTTGCCCCATAGAGCTCAATGGGAATGGGGAAGGCGCTAAGTACGGTGCCGCAAATTGCGGCACCGTAATTAGCACCAAGGTCCCTTTGCGGGTCCCTACTTTAACGGCTGGTCTACACCAGCCGTTAAGGTCGGGTCCCGCAAAGGGACCTTCGTAACTAGGCACTAATAGGTTAACTGCGCCACAACCTTTTACGGCGCTGTTAACCCATTAGCGCCTGGGTCGTAATGAGGCCCAATATATCTTAAATCCATTTTTACAACCCAATTGCCCACAAAAATATGTACACATGTTATTTTTTTCAATTGTTTTTTAGCCCCGTCTACAAAAGTCGTTTATCCGCAAAATGGCAGCAGCCACGTAAATGTAAGGCCAAAATAGTTTTAAAGTTTTGTTGACATGGTAATGCTGCTTTGTGCCTTTTTCTACCGGTCAATCGCATTTTGTGCTTCTATGTTGCGTAGCCCTGTCAACAAACGAGCCAATGGCACACCGAGATGCATTAACATGACTATGCCCATGTCATCCCGTGACATCTGCTCCTACAAAATCCTATGTTGCATACCTGCATCAACAAATGTGCCAATGGCACACCAAGATGCATTGATGCGACTATGCCCATGCCATAGTGTGACATTGCGTGTGCAAAATCAACCAATAGAATGTCGAATTACATTGAGGCGGCTACGCAACCATGTCATTCACCGTAAAATATTACATATTACATGCTGCAGCTTTGCGCATGAGCGTCTTTGTTTGCCGCATCCAAAGACCATCCCATCACATGCTCAGATTCATTGACGCGGCTACATCCACGCCATATCATGACATCCGCGCGTATAATACCATCCAATCAGCGGGCGCAGAAGTCTGTAGCCTTGAATAATCAGCACACCACACTTGCTAGTGAAAGGCACTTTTCTTACTTTACCCCTTAAATTCTTCATCCTTTTTACCCAATTTTCACCTAATCCTACTTTCCTTTGTCTTGTGATTTGTTAATTTTGTCTATTTTTGTTTTACTTTAAAAAAAAGTTTCCATTTTTAGAGGCATCTTTTTTGTATTGTCATTTTTATTATTTTACATATTTCTCCACAGTTGGACATTCCAACATGTCCGACCACAAGAGTAGCAGAAGTAATGATGACATTATCATTTGGATTCTGAATCCATCGCCAACGAGGAAGAAGGCAACTGGAATGAAAACCACTGCAGACAGTTGGCGCTTCTTTCAAGTCAAAAAACACTGTTCCCAAAACGAGGCAGATGGGGTACTTTTCACAATCTGCAACAAAACTCTACACCGTGGGCCTTCCAATGTTCCTTCTCAAAGCCTGTGAACATCTGTTATGATTAATCATCTAGTGCGTACCCACTGGGATGATGTTGATGATGACTATCGAAAAGCACACAAACATCATAAAAGAAAAATGCATGCGTCCCATTCTTTGCCTCGATGGACATCAGCACCACCTGAAGCCCCTTCATCCAACAGTCCAACAACATCACCAAATGGAAATGAATTCTCAACTTCAATAGCGGTGTCAACTGCACTTTTGCTTTACCGACTCCCGATCTTTCCATGATGCATGTCATGTGTAAACAATGCCTCAAATGCGTAGTCAAGCGAGATGCCACAATTGAGCAATGGCAAAGGTTAATCTCTGAACATCAGATTACCTGTTATGCTTAGTTTTTTAAGTATCCAATTTTAACCTGTTGTTTTCTAAATTAAAAAAAATACAAAAAGAAATATATGTTGCGTTTTATTTTAATTCCCTTTGTTATATGTTTCATCCTTATGTGTTATCCTCCCCTATTTCACTCCCCTCTTTCCATCCCCCAAAATGGCCCTTTTAAGCACCACCTTGTTAATTATAGATGTAGATAAAATTGAATACAAACATATGTTAGAATATTTATTATAATTAATGTCATGCAGTTTCAGTTTCAGTAATGAAAATCCCCAAATTCTTTATTTATAGCTGCTGTTATACTATTAATAAGGAAAGCATTTTAGCCGTGAATAAAAGCACCCCAGTCATTGCTCGTCTTAGCCGCGCAAGCAACATCCTGCAATTCATTGTCTGATGATGTAGCTGGCCTACAATTAAACTATTTAAAAACATAGAACTCTGTGTCTGTACATATATGCTTTACACATATATATATATATATATATCATATTAATCAAATGACTTAACAAATACCTCGATACATGTTCTCTTTTTTCTTGCATATTATCAGCTCTGAAACAAAATAAAATGTAGCTCATAACAACATAAAAACAACATTGTTTAGGTTTATTTCATAATGGTACTAATTGAATACTGATTGTATGCCTAGTACACAACCATTAACAGGTTGTATGCATTAATCATACCACAGGTGAAGAAAAAAAAAACTATCATTGGAGAAAAAACCTCTATTCAGGTATTTTAACTATTTAACAATACTTATATATACATATACACATTATACACTATCTCACTTTCTACAAGTATATGTACATAATAACATCTAAAATAAAAATATGAACATTTTTATAAAAAGCATTGTATCAAAAAACACCCTTCACAAAATACCACTTTTAAAAAGTAAAAGCTGCTACAGTACAGTATAGGAAAACAAATGCAGTATTGTCACTTCAACTATACTAACAATATAGGTAAGTATAAACTTGGTTTTGCATCAGCAAATTCTAAAAATATTTCCCACAACATCAACAGTTTGTACACCGATAAAGACATTTCACTGCAATGAAAATATGTTAAAAGACTGTCCAAATATTATTTCATATTAAATGATAACAAATTCACAGATTAATTTATGCAGCTTGAACCAGGAAACAAAGACATGCAACCTAACTATGTCTTCAGTTGTACAAATAAAGAAATGAAGACATGCCAACAGTGTAACATTATTTTGAGTATTAATCTTTTTTAAGTATAGGCATACCTATATTTCAAATAATAGATGGACAGTAAAAACCTTTGTGTGTAAATATATTAACACTTAGCGAAAACTACATGTATAACCTAACACATGTCATTTCCATACTTCTTATAAAATCTGGTTGCGTCCTTTTTTTTTGCCACCTACACACATAAGATGTTTTTAATGACATTTTATAGTACACATCGGCCCTCATTACAACACCGGCGGTAACCAATGGCGCTATTAGCACCATGGTTACTGCCGGTATTGTAACGTGTCCGCCATGGTGCAATGGGGAATTACCACCCCATTCCAAGGTTGGCGGGGCGGTAATTCCCCACGCACCATTGGCCCTTCCCCATTCCCATTTTTGCCCCATAGGGCTCAATGGGAATGGGGAAGGCGGTAATTACGGTACCGCAAATTGTGGTACCGTAATTATCTTCAAGGTCCCTTTGCGGATCCCTACTTTAACGGCTGGTCCAAACCAGCCGTTAAGGTTGGGAGCCGCAAAGGGACCTCGTAATTAGGCGCTAAGGGGGTAACGGCGCCGCAGCCTTTTACGGCGCCGTTAACCCCTTAGCGCCAGGGTCGTAATGAGGCCCATCATATTTAAATGTATTATAAAAGTAAGAATTGTTATTTAAACTTCTATTTGCACTGATAATTGTACTCAGTATGCAATACGTTTTTTACTATATGAATACATTCTAAATAGAAAATGTTTTATCTACATTGCCATTTCATATTTTCTTTCATAATTTGGTGTGCGTCCTTTTTCTGGCCACCTACACACCTAAGAAGCTAATATGTTCTTGAACCTACAATACAAAATGGAAAAACATGCACAGATTAATGACTGAATAGATTTGACAACTTTTCTGAAAACTTCACACTGCATATATAAGATATTTATGCATTTAACAAAGTAACCCTTTGACTTAGGTATTTTCATTTTATATTTCAATTAGAATATCTTTTTGAAAATGTTCTATGCATACTTAATTCCACCACCTATAAACATAATTAAACACAGTATACATAATTGTTCCCTAAGGTGAGGAGAAAACAGTACACACAATCTATTATATTCTTCAAAGCAAGACATCTCAGCTGTCACTTTTCTTTCATCAAAGTTTATTAAAAATAAACCTTCTATATTTTTCACATGTGTCAAAGCTACATATGACATTTCTTCTTTAAGCACTGTATGCCCAATGTCAATAAGTTCTGCTTCTAAAGTCAACCCTTGTGATTTATGAATAGTTATTGCATAAGCACAGCACAATGGAAACTGTGCTCTTTTCACAAAGGTATCCTAAAAATGCATGAAACATGCAGATGTCCGAGAAATCAAATGCGTTCCTTTTACATGATCAAACCTAACTTCAACATTTTCAATATTTGTACTGTGAGGAAAAGTGTGAAATGCAAATACTCTTTCCCATCGCTCCATTGACTAGACCAATTCCTACATTCAAGCTCCTCATTAACATTACTTGTGCATTGATGCACAGTTTTAATACTACTTCCAGACCTGCTGTTTTAGAAACTAAATTCTCTAGCTGACTTAATCAAGCTGTTGCTCTCATATCCAACTCTAAAGGCATAGCATAACCATGTAAAACATCACATGATTTTATCTGCACAATATTTGACTTCTCTGACAGTATCATTGTAGAGTTAAACTTGTAACACTCTGCAAGTGGGGACATCAATGGAACATAAGCAATGTTTCTGTCCTTAAGAGTCAACATGATATCAGATGTACTGCTATCTGCTGAAAAGATTTGGGTTGATTGGCCGAAGTGTAAATATTCACGACAGAATTGACCTTAGGAAATTTCACCACAAATTTGTTTTCAAATCAGCCAACCAAATCAAATCATGCCACTCTCCAAACCCCACCCCTTCCCCTACTAACCTTTTTTCTCCTCGCCACCTACGCCGCTTCTCCTGCATCCCTGCAACATCGGATCCATCCCGCTAATGCAGGTGGGATTCGAGGCCACAGGTTTCCTTTTCTTTTCTTAAAAAAAAGGTTTATGCAGTGGGGTGCGAGGGACATCTCCGTAAGCCCAGTTGACGTTGTACTGAACAAGGGTGCGGGGGACACCTCTGTAGCCCCTGCTCTAATTGTTCACTATAATGCTGTTCAAATGGGAGATTTGATCGTAATGATCGTATTTGATCAAATCTTTAATCAAATCTCCCATTCAAAAAGAATTGTTCCGTAACATTGGATATTACCCATGAAACATATTAGAAATCAATCTTCCTTTTAAGACTGCTCTAACATTTTCCTGAAGAACACTGTTACAAATTTAATTAAGCATTTCTTCGTACTCTAAGTCTGCAGATTGCCTCATATTAATGGTAAGTACCTGGAATTCAAAACAATTCCAAATGTTAAAATGACCAATACTTCCTGTACTTTTTTGAGTATCCTTAGATTGCAGCATTTTGAAAACTGGTTGACCTTTCGCAGAAGTTAATTGTAATAAGTCTCCAAAACAAGTACATGTTTACCTCCAAACAAAACATTGTAGCCAGTCTTCAAAACCTCTTGTATTCACACGTGAATGAAAGCTAGCATCAAGTTAGATACTATACCTACTACACCAACAATCAAAATATTTAATATTCTTTGACCTTTTCCTACTTCTTGTGCTGCACTTGATACATGTTTTCGATACTCTAGTTTGTTGTCATGCTCCACTGGTAACAGCAACAGGAGATGTATAGTAACACCTCCTACAATAAATGCTGCTAAACCTGTTGGAGCAGTTACAATACATGACAAAGGGGAATCTGTTGCATTTTGGATCATAGCTCTTATTGCATGAATTAAAAAAGATGCACCTGTTCCTGTTTGTTCACTAACATGCAACAATACAGGTTTGTAATGCACATAAGAGCATTCATGCTTGTTATGCAGTAAAAAATGTAAGAACCTATCTTTAATTTTATAATATACTTCTTTTTGTTCTTCATTAAGTTTACTAACAATTTCATCACAATTTGCATCTGCAACTTTACTTTGTTGCATTGCAGTTTCTACTTCCTCCATGGCAAGCTCAACATTAGCTTGAATAATTGGCTCACCAAGCACATTTTGACTTCCTAATGCAGAATTGTGGCTTCCTTCAGGAGTCTCTGTTACCAATTAAGCTGCTAAAAGTTCTTCTTGACATAGTTCTTTCTCCAATAACTCCAAGTACTTTTGACATTTTGGATATTTAAGTAAGATTTATTTAGCAAAATATGATTCTTAAAATGTTTCAAAACTTCCAAGCAAATCACTTTCTGCATGACATGTAGAAAACAACTGCAAAAGACAAAAATAAAATCATTCTTTTTTCTCTGCAGTTTGGCAAGACAGTTTCGTGTGGTAAATTAAACTTGGCTTCTCATGTCTCACTAGACAACCACTACATCCATGTTCTTTAAACCATCCTATGTCACTGGTTGCTTCAATATTTTGATGAGTAGCGTTGGGCTACTTCATATAAAAAAAGATCCTCCAACATTTGAGATCGATTTGGATAATATGTATCAATCAAGTTAGTTTTCAAAATCTCTATACTGTCCAGTACAGCTTCAGCTAACTGCTCAATTTAACTCAAAGGCTTCAGTCAACGATTTCTAATACTAGCTGGTCCAAGACTTTGCCAAACTACATTAATGCTACGTTCAGACAAAGGCAAATTAGTCAGCCAATCTGCAGCTTTGTAGCTACCACACTCTCTATGTGAAAGCATCTTCAGAGGAAAGCTTAACATTTTCTGACTAAGACTTTAATCTGCTGATAGATCTGCCCATACTTCAGCTGCATTGCTCTTTTCAGTTTTTGTCATGCATGCTGTAACATAATGAGCAACAGCTGTTGTATCATCAGCAATGCATGGAACATCAGTATTTGCATTACATAGCTGAGCAATGATAGGATTGTAATCATTACTGAAGTGATACATTCCTTACTTCTTTTTAAATTATATCTATTTATTGGTGACTTACCGGTAACATGCTGCCAAACAGATGCCATTAAATGGTTCACTAGACCAACTGGTGTCACAGGCCCTGGAACACCAAATCTGCACTTAGTGTAGTACTTATCTTTACTTTTGTATTTTCTCTGACAGTACTTTTAACACGAATGCTTCTGAAACATTTCACCTTGTTCCATAGATCAGCATTCATGTGCTGAGCAGGAATGGAACAGGTAACATATTTTGAATGAACTCCATCACACGACTGTCACTGTCCTTACCAAAATGAGGAGCATCTTTATTCCACAAAAGCATATGTATATGTGGAGCCTGGTACTCTTTCCTCCAAACGAAATGTTCCACAGTGCCTAATGGACCATTCACATATAGTGTAACATGGATAAAACTGTGATGAAAGAACTGCGAAACACTTACAGGGTCCATGGAACAGAATTCTCCTGGTGTCATGTGTTCTATGTTTTCTTTCTGTGGATAAGTTTCAAAAATCCACTCTGCAAGATCATCCCAACCACACTCAGCGCAACTTAAAGTCAGAAACCAAGTTGAAGAGCCCAAGTTACTGATCATGCATGTAAACTCAGAGTGTCTCCCATAACAATATTCTTCAGTTCCTCCTCTTGTAGCAAGAACATTTGTAAGTTTACCCCCTAAAACTTAATTTTTTTCTTTTACCTGTTGCAGCATCTCACATGCAGGACGTTTTTTAAATCTAGTTCCAGTCTGAATTGTACGAGCACAGCATAACATAATGTTGAAAATGTACTTTCATACAATAAGTGAAAAATATATTCAGCATTGGTGCAGAATCATGAATCTTCTGAATGCATTCTTGTACAACTATATTCTGAAGCAGAGATGTGCAGCTTCCAAACATCCAATCTCCCTCCTGTACCAGTTGGAACAAGCATAGGCAAACAACAGGCTTCTAATGTATTTTCCCAGATACTGATTGGTGCAACTTTTGTTGCTTTGATTTGATACAATTCTAAATGGTCGCCCATGACTTCAGGTGAGTATAAAGGATGCATAGATATATGAACAGATCAATATTTGTACAGTTCACACAAACTATTCCCTACTCCAACAGATAGAAGCTGAAAATGACCTTCACTGCTTTTGTTTGTTGACTCAATATCAAACACAGACAAGTCTCGTACAGTCAGACTGCCTCTGTATAAATCATTGGGCTCCTATAGAAACCGCAATGTGTTTTTTCACTTTTCCAATATCTATAAGCTGTTGCCAAATGCTCTTATCTCTAGTGGCAAAACCATTTACAAAAACAAACAAAGAATCTCCAATGTCACGCTTCACTCCTAGAATATTCACATTTTCTTCCAAATTGAGAGGTAAATACACAACTTTGCTCTCACACCTTGCACTAATGATTTTTTAGGCAGATTTGACACCTTTATTTGCAATCTAACAATAACTTGGAAAGGATGAACAGTTTGCAATGCAATCACTTCGAACATATTCAATTTTTGAAGCACAGAAGGGATATCAGGCAATGCCATGTCATTCAAAACACTACTTGTAGACTTACTTCTTTGATTATAAAACCCAATACAATGGGGGTCATTACGACTTTGGAGGCAGCCATGGTGCTATTAGCACCATGGCTGCCTCCAAAGTTGTGTCCCAGTCAGGGTAGTCGGAATGGGGACTTACCAGGTCATTCCAATCTTGGAGGATGCAGTAAGTCCCCATTCTGAAAACCATTCCCCATTCCCATTCGAGCCCCCATAGGGCTCAATGGGAATGGGGAAGGAGCTAATAACGGGCCTGCAAATAGCGGGCCCGTTATTAGCTCTCTGGTCCCTTAGCGGCTCCCGCTAAGGGTGGCTGGTAAAACCAGATGGACTTAGTGGGACCCGCTAAGCGACCTCTGAATGCGAGGTAGGGGGTTAACGGCACCGGCATCTTTACCAGTGCCGTTAACCCCTTACCGCCAGCCTCGTAATGAGGCCCAGTGTCTACAAACATATAGTGCCTCTCTTGTGTCAAATCGTTCTTTTACAAACGAATACAGAGAAAGTTATTTCCAAACATCTTCTACACTGTGTTTAATTGTATCCTCAATGCACACGGGTTGCTCTTGAGACTTATAAATAATGTGTCGACAAGATACACAAACAATGTCAGGTCGTCCACTGGAAGACAACTCAAACATTGCAATACTTCTTTTATACGGTTGAGAAATCTTATACTTTGAAAGCATAGGATCATCATTTACACTTCCTGTAAGTGTTTCATCTGCATACACATACTTATTTGCATTGTAGAAACTAAACGTTCTACAGTTACAGTCAAAAGTATTTGATTTAAAACTGCAAGCGACATACTTGGTGTTTCGCACTCATACAGTTTTACCAGAAGGTATCTCATTTTAGTAGGATGTGCAGCCAGCATCCGTATATGATGAAACTGACTCTTACATCTACTTTGATCAAGACAATCTAGATGCTAGGCCCTGAACACCCTCCGCATATAGAAACTAAGACACAATCACCATATACTAGTGATACGACAGACACAATGTTCAATTTTCCAAGTACTATGGTTTATTGCAAAAATATGCTCAGTCGGCCGACTGGGTCTAACGTCTCGCAACGTGTGTCACCCAACATGCAAGCTGTGGCCTCGTACCGTGTATGAGCTTTCAGAATATATTACGTTTTGCAAAGCATTTTGACAGAAAGGAAAAAAGCAAATGGCGAATGTTACACAAGATAGACACCCTATGGTTATACTGATGATTCTGTGTTTGCGATATTGGTCATACGATGCGACTGGTTTTCGGCCAACATAATATACCTTCTATACTTGGTTAGAGTCATTTCTGGACTTACATAGAGAGTGACCTAAAAGTAAAGTCTTGTTTTTTCACAAACTTCACTGTCATCTATTCTTTGTATCATCTTGATCTGCCTTCGAACATTATCATTTTTGTGCAAAACTTGCAAAAGTCTCTTCAAGACGTATCAATATTGCATAATTAATTGCACATCCATAACTCACAATCCTTCTTTGGTTTTATTTTGGACTGATCTACACTTTCCATTTCTGCGTTATTACACTGTATGATTTCTTCTTTTTTATAAATCACACCATTTTGGACTTCATAGCTACGTCCACTCTCATCAATATCGAGGGGAACATTCTTTCCTTGAATAGAACTCTCCTCATTAAACATTCATTCTGTTTCCAAAGTGTGTTTCCACCAAACACGTCTCAAAGGTTGTCACATGTAAGTACCTGAAATGTTTCTATATTTGTATAGAATGGTGTAGTCACATTAAGGGATTCCTTAAGTTTATTCAATATGAAAATGAACAATATTCTTTTCATATCGAAAGCTTTCTTAATTAGTAAGTCTACTTTTTTCTTTTGCATGAAACCCTGTACCACATATCTAGATTTTGGTTTCACACTTCTCCATAGATTTGTAAAAACTCAAGTGATACATTTTCCTCTATATATCTGTATTCCTCTGTTTCAAATTAATAGCACATTTGCTACCTTTTCTTCTAAAAATCTTTCTTTTATTACTAGCTAATAACACACTTGAGACACTTTTGTTTTTACTTTCAAGGAAAACATTCTCGGTTCCATCATTATATTCTGTTGGCACATCTATTTGAAATTGCATATTTTCAAAAGTATTATCAATAATTGTTGTATTATCTACAGGATTTGCATCTACAGATTTAACAACACTACTTTTTGAAATATTACACTTTACAAATTTGCTTCCATCCCGACGATCCTTTCTACTGGCTCGTTGTTGTTGCTTTCTTGATGCCATCTTACAAAAAAGCTGTACAAAAAAATATTAAAATGATGTAGGTCATGCATTGTGTTTCTTTATATTTTCAATATATAATATAACTTTCATGCCGAGGCTGATAGGTGGAGACATGGATTAACTGCCCGCCAACCCGAGTATTATAGAGCCAAGTGAAACAAGGACCTCAGTCAAGGCTGCGGCATGTAAAACCATACATCTGCTCATCAGCCCAGAGTTAATAATTATTCACACCCCAGGATTTGCCAAAAGTGCAGATAATTTTCTTATTTTTTACTCCTCAAGTAGAGCACATCTCTCATCAGAAAAAAGAAATTGCCACTGCCATTTAAATCAAAAAGAGATTAGGTCCCTTATTGTATGACAGTGACCATAAAAAACCTATTCCAAATTAGCCGCTGTTATTTGGAAAAAAGGGAACTTCAAACTAATCATTACTACTGCTACTGAACAAAACATATCAGCATGTATATCCTCCCTCCACTACCCATCCCCACTTTCACTAGAGTTTAAAGGGCCAACCCCCGGGGCAGCCCCATAAAGCTACCCTACCAAACCTATTCAATATTACCGTAATCCCATACCACTATACATTTTTTAAATAATACTTCACTTACTCTACACATAACTACAATTCCCAAAAAACTTCTAAACAGAAGAAATATTCACTGGAAATATCATGACAAAAATTACTGTCATTTCTTCATTTATATTCGTAAAGGTGTTCAAAAATAATATGCAACACATCTTTGTTTTCATATACCAATCAACTAATCATCCATCTGTGGTATGTTCTGAATGCTTAAGTAATGTGATATGAGAATATAGCACCAAGATAATGCAGTGTCACTTAGTTGTGTCACCCAGCTCTAGTTTTCACACCTTAGAAGACTCTACGTAAGAACTGTACACCAACTCCAGACACACAGCATTGAGTATGCTGCTGGTCACATAACTGGGCCATAACAAACACTTGCTTCTTCCAGCACCCATGTAATTAGTCCTCCTTAGCCATAGTCATGAAAACACATGCAAAATGAACCACCTCACCTGTTTCCACCTATTTCAGCATAATAAGACACTAGCCTGACCCACTATCCTGCTTTTTACCTACAAACTGATCACTACTACTGCTACTCAACAACCCATATCAGAAGAAATGTTCACTTGAAACAACGTGACATACATTTGCATCATTTCATTATTCACATTCATAAAGTGTATAGAAAATCAATTCAAACACATCTTTGCTTTCATTTAGCAACCAACCATTCATGCATCGCTAGTGTGTCCTCAATTCATGAGAAAAGTAATAAGAGAAAAGACCCGCAAAATAAAGTACAGCCACTTAGTTCCTCCACCCAACTCCAGTTGTCACACCTTGCAAGCCTTTCTTTAAGAACTGTATGCCAACTCCAGACAGACAGCATTCCGTCTACTTCCATAACTGTGCCCTGACAAAACCTTTATCCTCCTACCACCCATTTAATCTTTCCTTCTTAGTCATCTTCATTAAATAACATGTAAAGTGCCTCACCTGTGTCCTGTAAGGATATTTGGCGTGTTACAGTACAGAGTACAGCAATACTGCACAAGTAACAACATTTTTTTGCAGCACCACCACCACAAGGGTGCGGTGCATTGCTATATGGGTTAGCAGATTAACAAGGAAAGACAGACTATTCAGTCAAAAACGATTTTAACATATAAGATGCAAATCTATTTTTACAGTTAAAAGCACACGTGTTCATTTAAAAATGCACACTATTTTTCACCTGAAATGCCTATATTGCTAGAGACACATTTGAAAATTAACAGCTAACCTATTAACCATTAACCTGACTAATAAAACCTTATTTTAATATAACCCACTAATAAAATGTGTTCTCCACTGCAGAATTAGGCATACTCTGAAAACCATTTAAATGTGTGTGCAGATTTTTTCTCTTCTCTTCTCTGCCTGATTCTCCGTGTTTTTGTGCACAGTAACTGCAGGAAGGAGGAAGTCAGATTTGCAACAATTGCAAATGTATAAGCGAAGCTATTGTTGAAGAGTAGGAGGATGAGAGATGATGGATTTCATTGGGACACGTCATACAGAGGGCTGAGAGGAAAGTTTTAGTGGGCAGTATCAGGGAAAAAGACAGGCAGACATCTTTCTGCATTACTGGGGAGAAGACCTGGCTGTGGGGTCCTGACTGAATGCAAATTCCGGTGTCCTGCTGCAGTCGAGACTGGGGAGAGCTGAAAGAAAAACCTCTCCACTGGCTGAGGCATTCCTATCTGAAAAAGCTGAGAATTCCAGGCAATGACCCCGGCTTGAGAAGGCAAGTGTTCCTTTTTGCTGGAGTTAATCCAAGAGAGCCACATTCACAAAGAGAACAACTGAAGAACACTCAGATAAGGTAATTACCTAAGCGTGGGAGCCGGGTGTGTGCACGAAAATATGCAGTCAGTGTAGGATTCCTGTGCGTGTCTTAATCAAATACCAATGTTGCAATTTGAGTTCTGTTCTCCGCCACGCTCTTTGCAGTGTGACATAGAAAATGCTTTTACTGTACCATTTTATTTATTTCTGTAAAGAATGAGATCATGTCTAAATGCAACTTTTATAATACAGAAAATATTTGAAAACAGACGGGTGGTTTATTTTCTATTTACCATTACAATGCCAATGATGTGGGGAGATTTTTAAACAGTGCAATGGTCATTTTAAGACAGATGTGTGTATGTCAGAATCAGTATGAATAATTGTGAGTAACTGTAGCATAACTTGTTGGAGGTACATGAGCCAACGGGAAGAGAGACTCTCTGAACATAGCTCCCTACCGTATATAAGGTAGTGGAAATTACCACAAGACTACCACATATAGCTCTCTGTCGTAAATAAGTCAGTGAGTTCGCCCATGGTGGCGCACCAACACTATCACTGGAAATGTGGTATTCCTAGAATGCAGGTCTGAGGTCTCTCTAGTGATCACACGAAAAATCTAAGCAAAGATAAGGGATTCTGGACATTGGGGCCACAAATAAAACAAGGGAATTATGCTCACCAAAATACCACCAACCACGTATACCAAATATGCAGGTCTGGGTGCTGAAATAATGCATGTCCATTGTATTATTGTTGCACATGGCCAAATCTGAATACAAAGAGTGATTATTGCTAAGTTATTTTTCGGCGGTAATAAAATACCGTCAGGCCCCAAATCTCCACAAAATACCCTACATATTTATGGTGCGTTGCAGGCCGGGAAAGTGATCATAGAGTACCTACTGGGCGTGGCAAGCGTGTCTCACACTGCCATTTGCACATTAAAGGGAACCCATTTTATAATAGCAGTGTGCCACTAAAAACGAATTTCAGAATGTCACAAAGGGAAACCACATTCTCAGATCTAGTGCAATATTTAGAGGCAAAGTTATTTGCACATGGGAATTGGTCTTCGAATAGCACGTTAGACTGGAGTAACCGCATTCAGGGTGAGGTGCAGAAAGAAAAACTAGACAATATTTTTGCAGAAGGCAGCATAATTCAGGTCTGCCTTACAAGATTATTGAATGCAGCCGATAAAAGTGCAGAGAAAGACTGTTTAATACGGCTATGCGGCAAAATATGGTTTATTTTAAACAAGTCCCTGCGAATGCAAGAGAATGATACTCAGCTAATTAACAGGTTAAAGACTGAATTAGACGGGGCAAGTAAAAATCAGGAAATGTTGAGAGCAGAATTGGATGTATGCCAAAAAGACATGCAATTAAAATGCAGAGACTTTGATACTCAGTTATCCAAAAGCAAGAAACAATTTGAAGATAGTGAGCAAGAATTGACACACTTAAAAGCCTTAGTGGATCACATTAGGCAGGATAAAGATGAGGTTGTTTCAGAAATGCAGATTTTACAAAAAGAACATTGCGAAAAAGAAGGTGATCTCCAGAGTGCAGAACAAGAAATGATTAAAATGATCCAAGAAAGAGACAAGAGAAATAAAGAGTTCAATGAATGCCAAATGCAAATGTGCGATATGCAGGAGGCAATTAATAAAATGAGTGATGAAAATAATTATTTGCATGATGAAGCCAACAGACTCCTTAAAAAATGTAAGGACTTAGAACAGCAAATGTGCATTCCCAGGTCACAGGAGAGGCGGCAGGGTACCACATTCAATGGAGTGGAGGTGAATTCTAGCTCTGCCCAAAGAGCTAGTGCCCCAGTGACTGGGCCGGTGACTGAACTTGGTTGCAGCGCCCTTGGGGGATTTGATACTCCCATTGGGGGCAGCCACCAATCTCATACACCTGAAAACAGGATTGAATCACAAAATAGTGCAATTCCATGCATTGCAACAAGTAGCCCCATAAAAATAATGAAATCCATTAAAACCCTGATCAAACCATTTAAAAAGGGAGGTGAATGCTGCATTGAGGATCACTTAGAAGCGGTGCATGACATTTTTAAAGCACTCCAGATACCTAGGGAACAGTACAGACAATATTTTCATTTAACTTTAGATGCCCCGACGGCCAGCATCATAAGGGGATTAAATGAACAGCAGAATATGACATGGCTGGAGTTTGAAAAAGAAATTAGGCGTCATTTTTCTCCTTTTCAGTCATTGCAGGAGGCAAAGAAAGTCGCGTACACTATTACTGCTGGACCTAATACATCCCCTCGCCAATTTTTACAAGACTTAAAAAGAGCATTCTCTCGCTTTGATGTATCTTTTGACTCAAATTCCAATGAGTTTAAAACCGCATACTTCTATGGGCTACAGAAAGACATCATATCCCAATTGGTCCGTGAATTTGACCGTGACAAGTCCCTTGAATGGATTGTACATCAAAGCACAAAGCTATATGAGGTACTCTATTGTCAGGGTAGAGAAAGTGATAAAATGAAAGATACTAGGCCTAAATCTAAAGAACCCTCAGCCACAGTAATGGAAATCAGGTCAGCCAAAATGTCCCTTGAGTCTGCTCAAAGCCAAGGTAAAAATAATGTGACACCTGAACAAAGGGGTAATCAACAAAGATCGCCATTTCCTGTACCAATGTTCCAAACACATGATCCTAGTAATAGAGAGAGCTACATCAGCCCTAGATATTTAGGAGATAGACCCCGGGTAAGATACCGGTCTGATATGGCAGGTATGAACAATAACCAGAGACAAAATCAAGATCAAAGAAATGATGGTCCCTACCAGTCATTGGGGACACAGAGTAGGTTTGATCCCAACACCATGATATATGGTAATCAGGATAGGCCCCGATATGTGGATCGATTTACTGATAATGGAAATCAACATAGGGGCCAGTACCCACAATCTGAGAGACAGGACATGAGGCAAAACGTGAACTACAGTCCACGCCAGTACAATGATTCCCCACCAGGGGACTATAATCAAAGGATGGGTGCAACCCGCTCCCCTCCACAAATGAATCAAGAGTTCAGAAACCATCCCAACCGGTATCAATCACCTGAGAGGTATCAGAATAGATCCAATCAGGGGGAAAACAACCAATATCGACCTAGGCCACAGAAAGAGGATCCTAGAGAGATGGAAAGGTTCCAGTGCCTTGAGGCCCAAGTGAAAATGTTAGCTGAGCAAATAGGAAAGCTCTATACAGCGCAAAAACAACCTTCCAAAGAGGGGGCTGATGGCCATAGCAATGACCGGGGGGCTTCCGAAAAGTGACTAAGTACTCATGATAATCGCAGTGCCAAAATGACAGATTGCTCTGATATAATTTTGCATGACAACTCTGAGGTGACTAATGGATTAAAAATGAAAGTACCAGTAAATGAAATTGTGATAGAAAGTGCAAATACTTCTAAAAAAGAGATACGGTTTAACTTAGAGCTAAATAAAACAGTAAAGATTTGCACAAATGAAAAAGAAACATTAGGAATTCCAAAAGAACAAAGGGACAGATTTAAGAAAAATGACTCATGCATGGGGAATACCAGTGAACAGGGAGTAAGTGGGGATGCCATAGCTCCTTCCCTGGGCAAGCAAAACAATGACCAAACACAGACAGAAAAAGGAAATACTCACAAGGAGGGTACAAGTCAATCACCTGAAAAATTCTTTGAGCCACATATTTTTGAAGAGGCTGAAAGGGCTGGTATTACACTAAATGATCACAAATGCACAGAATTAAAAAATGACAAATTGCTGAATGATGTTGTTACACATGTTCAGTTGGGAGGTTGTAATGTGGTCTCTGATGTTACCCAGATGGATGGGCGAACAGTGGCCACACTCAAAAAAACTTCTGATCATGGAGAAATGAATAAAATATCTCGCACAGAAATGGGTAAAAAGGAGGGAAAAATGTCTTTTCATTTACCAATGTGCTTAGCCAAAAGTGAAGGTGAGCCCTGAAATCAGAATTCACATTTCTTATGTGTATTAGAGGAAGTTGAGGACAGATATTATGCACCCATCACTGTAGAAGAAAAATGCCACACCTTCGCTATGATTGACACTGGCGCACAGGCCACAATTATGTCCAAGGAGCTGGTAAAGAGTATCAATGAAGGGAGGCCTCCACAGAGTCAGATCACAGTGAAGGCAAATCAAGGCCCAGTGCATAACTTTAATGGGGAGGAGGTGCCCATCATAGGTGTAACTGAGGTTGACATAAAAATAGGAAAGCACAGAATGAAACAAGAGGTATTGATCACATCTATTTGTGAAATTCCATTTCTGATGGGGACAGATTGCCTGAAAAGATTGTCTCCTCTCATAGATGGGGTGAATGGAGTGCTGTGGTCCTTAACCAAAAAACCATTGAGGCCTAAGAAACTAAAATCACAAAACAGCAATATAAAAGAATGTCACACCGTTGCCAAAACAAATGATGCTGTGGAGGTATATCTCCAGAATAGCTGCATACCTAGTGTCACTGTTATATTAATGTGTCAAGACAAAGATCAGAGCGACAATGAAAAACTACCTGTACAAATATACTTGGACCCAAGGAAAGATTGGCAGACTGCCATAGACGAACACACATTACGTTTCTATTTAAAAGAGAAAACATGCAAACAGAATATTGTTCCTAAAACAGATTCAGAAAAACACATTACCACTCTGGCAGAAATACACATGGAAGATGAGCAACCATGGGTTCACGTTGGTATAAATGATTATCTTAAAACAATAAAAGCCACTTTAGCGCTTGAACATGAAAGGAGTTTCATTAATGAGAAATTGTTGCAAAAAATTATGGAGAGGGAAGAAATCCCGAAATTTAGGATTAAAAACCAATATGTTTCTGGGTTGGACAGTCCAGACTTTGAAAACCGAATTACAGGCAGATGCATGCTTAAAATTAGCATTGGGCAGAAAACAATTTACCATAATGTATGGATAGTGAATGGAGCACAAAATGAATTTTACATGGGCAATGACATCATGCACAGAATGTGTATGGTGTTAGATTTCCTTAATCAAAAAATATGGTCACGCCTAGGTGGGCCGGCACCTGAATTTGAAGACAAAAGAAGGGCTTATCATTGTGCACAACTGGTTCCTTATGCAGTCGAATTACAAATGAGGAAAGATACTATTATTCCTGCATTTACAAAACAGTTTGCAATAACACTGAAATGCAAAAATGGACAGCAGATGAAAGGCTCTGATGCATTTGTATGCCTGAATGAATCCATAAAACAGCAAGGCCTGGATTATGAATACATTCCATTGGTAGACATTGGTGAGGGATCTGTAAAAATCATGGTAAATAATAAAGGTTGTCAGGATATTCATTTAGAGGAAAACTTCCCATTAGGAATGGCCATACAAAAATCACATTATACGGCAGATTTAAATAACATGGTGATTGGGAATATTCCTGAAAAATATGTAGATGCCAAGGGCGAGTTGCCAGAACACCTGGACTCTCAGCCCAAAGGAATATTTAAAATTCATTCTGTGTATCCTTATGATTCAAATGAGACAGTGTGCTGCCATCAAGAGGATTGCATAATATTCAATTTAAATGAAAATGAAACAGGAAATCAGCCCATTGAAGTGGAAGCTGATATGCCAAAATATTTAAAAGTGGCAGCTCTACAAAAAGACACAGCCACACAGTTAGAGGAAAGCGCTGAGATTCCTTTACCAGAAGAGTTTCCAGAATTTTCCAGAATGGTAGAAGAGCAGATCTCCTTAGCGGATGCATGTGACAGCGATGAGGATCGAGACGACCTGAGGGAAATATTTATGGAGTTTAAGGATGTATTTGCAAAAGATGCTTATGATTGTGGTTTAACTGGTTTACATGTGGCCACACTACCAGAAGGTTGTAGCAGAAATCCAGTGTTTGTACGCCAGTATAGACTACCGCTGGCATGTTTAGAATCATTGGCAGAGATTATTAAAAATTTGGAATCACGGGGAATAATTAGGCCCATTCATAGCACATCCAATACGCCTATTTTAGGTGTGTTAAAGCCAAATGGTCAATGGCGGCTGTGTGCAGACTTAAGAGAGTTAAATAAAAGAGTACCAGTATCTAGATGGCCACTACCATTCATTGATCAGGGCCTAGCTCAGATACATGGTTCAAATGTATTTACCACATTAGATCTCACATCTGGATATTGGTGTGTGCCATTGGCAGAGGAGATACAACACCTATTTTCCTTTACATTTGACAGGACTCAATATGCCTGGCTTAGAGCTCCGTTCGGGTACATCAATAGTGGGAGTGAATTTGGCATATTTTTGAGAAAGGCCATGCCAGATGCAGCGGAAAGAGGAACAATAGTTTATGTGGATGATGTCCTGATAAAAAATGAAAACCTTAAAAGCCATTTTGATGAAATAAGACATGTGCTTGGCCAATTGCAGAAAGCAGGCGCCAAAGTATCTTTGCAAAAAGCACAATGGTGCAAGAAAAAAGTGAACTTTCTAGGGCATGAAGTGACTGAACATGGGCTAAATCCACAAAGGAGGAAAATAGAGGCCATACAAAGATTAAAAGATCCTAAAAATGTGAAAGGAGTAAAAAGTTTATTAGGGATGACAGGCTATAACAGAAAGTTCATTGAGAATTATGCAGAAATCACTCAACCATTGACTAAACTGCTTAAACTAAATACTCCCTGGAGATGGGAAAGAGAGCAGTCTGATGCAGTGGCTAGATTGAAGGAATGTCTTGTAAAGGCACCATGTTTAGCATACCCCATAAAGGACAGGGATTTCTTTATAGAAATAGGCTTTTCTGAACATTGTATGTCAGCAGTGTTATCACAAAAACACGATTTGAATCACAAAACCATTGCATATGCAAGTAAGGCATTTTCCCAAGTTGAAATGAAATTTAATGAATGTGAAAAGGCCCTATTAACCACTGTGTGGGCGCTACAACATTTTCGCCCCATTGTTCAGGGAGAAAAGGTGATTATTGAAACAAATCATCAACCTTTGCAATTTTTAGAGAGTAAAAGAATTAGATCAGGCAATCTAGCGCAATCCAGAATCACTTCATGGACGCTGGCATTACAAGGTTTTCCCGTAGAAGTAAGATATGGACAAAATAAAAAGAGCCCAATTGCTCAAGGGTTAGCTGACTTACATGACTGTGCAGCTGAACAAATACCAAATGAAATGGAAGTGGAAGCTAGTTTACAGGAATTTGAACAATCACCACACAAAGCTTTTGATGAAAAAACATGCAAGGATTTGCCAACTGTATATGTGGACGGTTGTGCTTTTCACATTGAAAATGACAATAATAAACAATTAGTGGCAGGAATAGGAAATGTCTGGTTGAAATGTGAAGGCGTTCCTAGTATAGGGATGAGGATTGGAGATAGGAGCAGTCAGGTGGCGGAATTGGCAGCCATCTATAAAGCAATTGCTACTGCAGTTGATAAAAGGTTCAGTGAAATTGTCCTGGTGACTGATTCTGACTATGCACGGAATAGCTTTGTGGAGTATTTGCCTGGTTGGAAAGCAAGAGGCATGGTTACATACAACAAAAAGCCACTTAAACATGGAAAAATGATACAAGCCATAGACAAATTGGTGTCAGAAAATAATTTAACAATATACTGGAGAAAAATTCGTGGGCTTTTAAAAACACCAGGAGAGGATAAGGAGGGAAATGATAAGGCAGACCATCTGGCTAAGATTGGGGCTGTGATGGGAGAATTGCTACCTATTGATTATTTAATGGGTGAAATACAAATTGATGCAGTCACACGTTCTAAAGCACCAAAGGAGGTAGATCAACCGGTGGTGCAGTGGAGTCATGACACGCCAGACCAAGATTTGATTGAGGCACAAAAGAATGATCAAATTTTGGGAATCTATTATAATCATTTGATAGATCCTGAACAAAATCCTGTAACAGAAAAAGATTGTATGGGAAAAGAAGAGTTGAGGGTGTTATTAAAGAACAAAACACGAATTAGATTACAGGATGGGCTCATGATTAGAGAGTCCATAACAGGGCAAATACAGTGGGTAGTACCCCTTTCATTCAGAGGACTAATGCTACACCATGTACATGATGCCATAACTGCAGGCCATAGAGGTTCACAAAAAACATTAGAAATACTAAAAGATTATGCTTACTGGCCTCATATGTCCCAAGATGTGGAATTATATACTAGAGGATGTCTAGTATGCGCCCAATTTAAACCTGCTTCACCAATGCATAGAGCACCATTGATGAAAAGAGGCCTAACTCTCCCATGGTCAGATTTGCAAATAGACTATGTAGGTCCTTTAAAAAGGTCGAGCAGGGGACACCGTTATATTTTGAGTGTGGTATGTTTGATGTCGAAGTGGATTGAGTGCATTCCTGCACCAGATTGTAGTGCGCAAACAGCAGCCACATTGCTGGTGAACCATGTGTTCTCAAGGTTTGGGTTGCCGCAAAGAATTGAGTCAGACAGAGGAAGTCATTTCACAAGTACTCTAATGAGCAAGGTATGGCAAATACTAGGTGTGAAAAGGAAACTACATATCGCATATCGGGCGGCGTCTTCAGGTACAGTTGAAAGAAGCAATAGGTCTGTTGTGGATATTTTAAAGAAATTTGTGGCAGAAGCAGGTTCCAGCTGGGATTTGCGTTTACCATTGGTTTTAATGGCAATCAGGTCGACTCCTGCCAAAGCAACAGGTGTTAGCCCCCATGAGGTCTTAACAGGTAGGAAAATGGTGTTACCACAACACCTACTATACAGAACACATGAGCAAACTCTAGTGAGTGCATCCACGGTTCATGAATATATTGATGAACTGAGGAGGCATTTGCAACATGCATTTGCTTTTGTGCAGAGAAATCTGGAAAGAGCTGCTGACAGTGCAAAGTCATATTATGATAAAAAGACATCAGTAAAGGAATACAGTGTAGGGGATCAGGTGTACAAGTTTCATTTTGGAAAAAGTAAACAGGAAAATTCTAAATTTCTAGCAGCCTGGCAGGGGCCATTTCGAATTATAGATAAAGTCTCTCCTGTAGTGTATAAAATTTTGAAAAATGAAGGTGAAACAGCAATAGAGCAGTTTGTCCATGTAAATCAAATCAAACCATGCCATCCCAGACATGAGATTAGGCAGCTTGAGCATGTGGAAACGGATAGAGTCCCTTGAGAAAATAAATGGGTGTAATCAGGAGGCAGTGACAAAGAAGTTAAAAAAAGTTGATTGTTATGATGGCACATAAACACTGTAATATATGTAAAAATATATAATATAAATAAATAAATAAATAAATAAATAAATAAATAAATAAATGCACATATAATGGAAGCTCATGGTTGGTGTGCAGAGAGAAAGTGTATTAAATATTGAATGCTGTTTTATATATGCTTGTTTTCTTTTAACTTGTATTTGATTTCAGAAAAAAAAAAAAAGAAAAAAATATAAACGAAATATTTTTACCAAGCATGTTTTATTTTTGGCAAAAGGTGGAAATTAGTATTGTGCTATGTACTTAATCTGTTTATTTTCTATTTTGATTTAGACAATTAACATTATTTGGTCGGAGGTTCCGGGATCAGAGGCCACGGGAGACGATGGAGTCCTGGAGTCCCCTGGATGAAGACCAAAAGATGCCTGCCTCCAGGTGGAGGTGAGGACAAAATAACCGGAATGCCAAAAGAGATGACTACTGTGGATTCAAGATTGCCAAGATGAAAGAGTACTCGAATGAACCGAATAACATCGCTGGTCGGGACATACCAAAAGAGACAAAACAAAAGTTCCGGCATATGAAGTTCCACGTATTTATTATTTTAATTATTTATTTTAACTTGTTATGTTACTTATTTGTTTTAGTTAGTTGTTTTATTTCATTGTTTTTAATTGACTTGGAAAATTTAAACTTAAAGTAATGCCACTTCCACTAAGAAGGCAAATGTGGAACATTTTATGAACTGATGGACTCAGATGAAATGTTGATTGCAAATTTTCATTGATGCACATGAATATTCATTTTGTTGGATTGCTATATTGTAAAAAAAAAAAATAGAACAAGTTGTTTTTAGGAATTGGCTTGGATTATAGCCAAGTTCTAAAAACAAAAGGAGGGTATATGTAAGGATATTTGGCGTGTTACAGTACAGAGTACAGCAATACTGCACAAGTAACAACATTTTTTTGCAGCACCACCACCACAAGGGTGCGGTGCATTGCTATATGGGTTAGCAGATTAACAAGGAAAGACAGACTATTCAGTCAAAAACGATTTTAACATATAAGATGCAAATCTATTTTTACAGTTAAAAGCACACGTGTTCATTTAAAAATGCACACTATTTTTCACCTGAAATGCCTATATTGCTAGAGACACATTTGAAAATTAACAGCTAACCTATTAACCATTAACCTGACTAATAAAACCTTATTTTAATATAACCCACTAATAAAATGTGTTCTCCACTGCAGAATTAGGCATACTCTGAAAACCATTTAAATGTGTGTGCAGATTTTTTCTCTTCTCTTCTCTGCCTGATTCTCCGTGTTTTTGTGCACAGTAACTGCAGGAAGGAGGAAGTCAGATTTGCAACAATTGCAAATGTATAAGCGAAGCTATTGTTGAAGAGTAGGAGGATGAGAGATGATGGATTTCATTGGGACACGTCATACAGAGGGCTGAGAGGAAAGTTTTAGTGGGCAGTATCAGGGAAAAAGACAGGCAGACATCTTTCTGCATTACTGGGGAGAAGACCTGGCTGTGGGGTCCTGACTGAATGCAAATTCCGGTGTCCTGCTGCAGTCGAGACTGGGGAGAGCTGAAAGAAAAACCTTTCCACTGGCTGAGGCATTCCTATCTGAAAAAGCTGAGAATTCCAGGCAATGACCCCGGCTTGAGAAGGCAAGCGTTCCTTTTTGCTGGAGTTAATCCAAGAGAGCCACATTCACAAAGAGAACAACTGAAGAACACTCAGATAAGGTAATTACCTAAGCGTGGGAGCCGGGTGTGTGCACGAAAATATGCAGTCAGTGTAGGATTCCTGTGCGTGTCTTAATCAAATACCAATGTTGCAATTTGAGTTCTGTTCTCCGCCACGCTCTTTGCAGTGTGACATAGAAAATGCTTTTACTGTACCATTTTATTTATTTCTGTAAAGAATGAGATCATGTCTAAATGCAACTTTTATAATACAGAAAATATTTGAAAACAGACGGGTGGTTTATTTTCTATTTACCATTACAATGCCAATGATGTGGGGAGATTTTTAAACAGTGCAATGGTCATTTTAAGACAGATGTGTGTATGTCAGAATCAGTATGAATAATTGTGAGTAACTGTAGCATAACTTGTTGGAGGTACATGAGCCGGGAAGAGAGACTCTCTGAACATAGCTCCCTACCGTATATAAGGTAGTGGAAATTACCACAAGACTACCACATATAGCTCTCTGTCGTAAATAAGTCAGTGAGTTCGCCCATGGTGGCGCACCAACACTATCACTGGAAATGTGGTATTCCTAGAATGCAGGTCTGAGGTCTCTCTAGTGATCACATGAAAAATCTAAGCAAAGATAAGGGATTCTGGACATTGGGGCCACAAATAAAACAAGGGAATTATGCTCACCAAAATACCACCAACCACGTATACCAAATATGCAGGTCTGGGTGCTGAAATAATGCATGTCCATTGTATTATTGTTGCACATGGCCAAATCTGAATACAAAGAGTGATTATTGCTAAGTTATTTTTCGGCGGTAATAAAATACCGTCAGGCCCCAAATCTCCACAAAATACCCTACAGTCCACCTACTCTAACATCATAGGGCCAAAGGCATGACCCTCTATCCTACATTTCACCTACAAACTAATCACTACTACTGCTACTCAACAAAACATATCAGCATGCATGTCCTCCTTTCACTACCCATCCCTAATCTAAAAGTGACCTGGGCAGCCTGATCAAATGCTCAGCACTCTTCATTCCTCCCTTGCATCTAGCACTTTCCTCATTCCCTACCCCCTGCACTTGCGTGTTCTCAATGTCTCTGGGTCTAGTAAGATCGTTGTTTTTGTCCTCTCTTGTACCCCTCCCTTGCCTCGTTGCACCCTGAAACACTTGTGTATAGGCACGATACAAAGAAAATATCATATCATATATCAAGTGTGTAGTAAATCTTGTATTGTTAGATACAAATTTCAAGTTTGAAATTAGACAAATTATGATAGCCTTATATAACCAGATTAAAAATTCTGTACGTCTGTGGTGCATGTTGCACACATTTCGTATGTGTATGTTTTATTAAGTTGTTTTTTAACAAGAACACTACAATATAACGTTTTGTTTCAATTAGTACATTTTGTAATACATTGAGTAGTTCATGAGAGGTCCCCCGATTATCCCTGATATGTTGCTACCAACATTGTACACACAACCCCTTCTAGTGACTTTTCATCAGAATTAATTTGATATGTGATGTCAACAGTGATGTCATCAATGACATGTCTGATGCCATCTTTAATATCCTAGGTGTTAGTCTTAGCAGTGCATGGTGGTGGCATGATTTATGGTTGCTTAGCTTACCATAACTGGCAAATTTGAAGGGTTTTTCGGTTTTACTTGCAACCATAACCTCCTTTTAAAAAAGTTGTATCACTGAATTTCATAGGTTTCTATTAGTGCAACTCAACCATAATGTCCCTTTAACATAATTTTTTCACTAAATTGTATAGGTTTGTACTGGTGCAACTTAACAATAACATCCTTTTAACACATTTGTTCACTGAATTTCATTGGTTTTTACCAGTGCACCCTAATTTGCTACAACTTCCTAATATAACACTTACCCCAAATATAGTCGCATTTTTGACCAATGCACAAAGGTCACCTTAAAACGGTAGCTTTCTCCACCTCTTTTTCCACTGCTTTTGTGTTTGCCGGTGTTCACAAAAATCTGATGTCACTGCAGACTTTCTGGGCAGTGCCATGTGACCATGCACGCGCAGCATGATGAAGTGTTTGCGAGCGCTCCACACTTCGCAAACCAGTCCACTCTTCTCGAATGAGTCTCTGCGTGGCAAACAGTTTGAATCTGCATTGCCATCTGATCTAGGAAGTTTTAAACTGAAAATGTACCCTTGCACAGCTCCTACACCTATTTTTGCAGATTATCCATTTGCAATCTAGGACACAGCACATGCTTACAAGAATATTAGCAGAACTGCTATTTATTTTTAAAAATGGCATCAGCTATCGTCATCCCTCCTCCCCAGGAGCTAACACGACCACCATCACCACTACCACCAGCTGGAGGGCCTAGACAATGGAAGAAGCGCAATAATTCAGGAGGAATTATGAGCCGACACCCCAAATCCAACCACTGGGAAGCTCCGAGAAAGGCTGTTCCTTTCTCAGGAAATAGTAGGCTGTCTTCATCTACCTCATCTTTCTCAACCAATACTGCCACCGCACAGGATACAAGAGCCTGTTGATCCATATCTTTAAAAGACAACTGCACTCTATATATACTGCAACACACCACTCTGCAGGTGGGAGCAGTTTCAAAGTGCTTTTGAGGCTGCAATTAAGGAGCATCAGAAACACTGCTCCATTCCTTAGATTTCATGCACGCCCAACATGTTCCCGTGTTCACTTGCCCCTTCATAGCTGTACTTCCTGCCCCTTCCCTTACTTCCCTCCCCAACGTACTTTCTGGCATCTCCTGCAAGCAATTAAATGAATTAATACAATAAAATAGCACCAAAAAAAGGTTCCTTTAGGAACCACCTTTCACAGTTAAAGCATAGAAGTAAAACAATATAAGCATCTACTTTGCATTTTTCAGTAAAGAATTTAAACTCAATAAGATTCTACATCATTCCCATTAGCATTTTCTACTATGCTAATGGAAATAATGGACAATTGTATACTACAGAAAAAGAACAAAACATAGAAACAATTTTCTGTCCCAAACACTTTTCTCTAGCATTGAATAAGGACCATAATCCATGGCCCTTCATGACTATCCCCAATCTCTGCAGTCCCATCTGTAGACCATGTTGCTGGATTGCACGTGCACACCATCACACAAGACAACCCTTCTACCCTTTTTACTGCTATGATTGTAGCACTCCCTCATTGCCTGCTTTGAAACTGTCATACATATATCCACCAATTAGTTAAAAACATTCTACAGATAACCCTATCAGCATATTATAACTTCCACACACCAACTTCCAATTAAAAGTGTTGTACATGTTTTTCTATATGAGTTTCCCTTGCTTATCGAAGAACATTGTACACACTGCTGCTATCAATGCACATATGCACTGTGCAGTAAAAGAAGTGCATCAATGGAAAGAGGAGTAGGAATTACCAGGTTCTTATTGAAGCCCCTAAGGAATGTAGCAAGTCAAACAAAAGAGGGAGGCCACTAACTACCTTCTACGGTAATGGACTCCGAAAGTTGTGGTACACAACCTCCAGGTGGTACACCCGCAACAGCAATGCTGAAGGGTAGAGTGGTGTACTGGTGTGGGCTACAGATAGGGCCTGGAACCTGTAAGGCTTATGAGCGACCAAGCCACCAGTGGCAGTGCCAGTGGTATGAGTTAGTAGGGAAGGGATTCAGTAAAACAGGAGCACAAAAGCACAGTTTTCAGAAGTTTTCAGAACTTAAGGAAGTCCAGTTCAAGTCAAGTATAAAAGGAGCAGGAAAGCTGTTCAAAAGAGAGGCATCGGCCAAAGACAGAGACATGCATCCTGCTCTCTGTTTCAAAAAGCAGTAATTTTGACATATAGTCCTTGCAATTATCAGGAGCCAAAGTACACATTTTTGGGCTGCGATACCATCCCTGGGCTTCAGGCCAAGGGTAAGTCTTGCAGCCCTATTTTAGACTAGCCGAAGGGGATATAGACAACACATGGGAAGGATGAGGAAGAGGCTGTTGTACTCACCTAGCCTACACAGTACCAGGGCTCTACAGACATTGAGCTTCTGGGGGAAAGTAAGGAACGGTGCAATGCCTGCAAGGAGGTCAAGCTGAAACCATGGGCTTTCGTTACAAGCTCCATAATGTAAGGAGTGAAAGAGAGAAAACACTTTAAGATAACTCCAATGTTTTTGGCCTTACAGAATGTTAAGAGTAGATTGCACAAAGACTGCAGCCACAGAGTTGGGGAAAAACAAGGTACAGGTGTGATATTAAGAAAGATCTCTGGCTTACTGCATTTAGACAGAGGGGCTCAATGGGAAGGTGGAAGACGGCAATAATGGTACCGCAAATTGCGGTACCGTTATTGACCCCGGTGTCCCTTTGCAGGTCCCGTCCTTAACGCCTGCAAAAAGCAGGCGTTAAGGAAGGACCCGCAAAGGGAACTCGTAATAGGGTGGTAAGGGATTACCGGCACTGGTGCCCTTACCGGTGCTGGTAATCCCTTACCACCCACCTCATAATGAGGCCCATCACATCACACAATGGGCCTCATTACGACTTTGGAGGCAGCCATGGCGCTATTAGCACCATGGCTGCCTCCAAAATCGTGTCCGGGGCCGGTCTGGGGGAGTGGGGACTTACCGGGACATTCCGCCCTAGGCAGACCCGGTAAATCCCCATTCCAAATGCCATTCCCCATTCCCATTTGAGCACCCATAGGGCTTAATGGGAAGGGGGAAGGCGCTAATAACGGGCCCGCAAATTGCGGGCCCGTTATTAGCTCCAAGTCCCTTAATGGGTCCCGGAAAGAACAGCTGGTCAGACCAGCCGTTACTGCTGGGACCCGCTAAAGGACCTCGGAATAGGGCAGGAAGGGATTATCAGCCCCAGTCTCCTTACAGGTGCCTTAACGCCCAACTCATAATGACCCCCTATGATTGGTCCAGGGGGTGTCTGCGGACCGAATAAGGAGGTGAGTCTGCAGACCAGACCGAGATAACACTAATTTTTGTTACCTACTTTTGCCCGTTTTAAAAGAAAATACAGGACAGATTTACACCAAGTTTACAAAAGCACGCTTGTTGGACCAAGCCTCTGCTCCTGGCGCAAATTTGGTGAAAATCCGTTCAGTGGTTTGGGCTGTTGGCGTGAGCAGTCATTTTTTTCCATTGTTTCTATGCGGAATTCCACTAATGTCGGGACCCCCCCCATAACTTTGCCAACCCTGGACAAAATCTCACCAAACTTTGCAAAATCATTCTGAAGTGAACATATACTTGTTTTGAAAAGGTTGGTGAGGATTCGTCCAGCGGGGCAAACTTATTAGCCACTCAAAAAGTGCTAATTCTATGAGTTGAGCAAATTATTACCATAACTACAGGGCAGCTACCGCAGGCCGTTTAATATGACCAGCTTCATATATGAGCTAAATACCCCTTAAAAACGAATAACTTGCAAATACCCCCAACCAACCAACTCCCAGCCCACACCACAACCAGAGCAGACAAAAACAGGCCTGCACAGGCCTGTTGCCCCCTGCTGGAGAAAAGACACACTGCACCCAGAAAAGAAAAAGAAAGACTTGGAAACTGCCCCAATGCATGTCCTCACAACTACATAGTGGAAGTGAAGCCTGCTCCGAGCCGTCCTTCACAGAGGGTCAGAGCCCAACATGGGGAGGCTGGTAATGAAGCCTGCTGCACGCCACCCTTCTCGTAGGGACAGCACCCAACAAGGGGAGGCTGTTAGTGGAAGGACAAGCGATCCCTGTATATCGGATTATATAATTTAATTGACTCTCACTTTTATTTTTTTTGAAAACCCTAAATGGACGTAACTGGGACTGCAACACGAGCAAGCCACACGGACCGCACACTGCCACAAACTGGCAGCCTGAAAGAGACACTGAGCCTGTTACAGACGGTTGGGCTTCTGATCACTTCGAACCCACAACCCGGCCGTAAAACACAAATGACTACAACCGACAAGTCTACCTTACTAGCGAACCAGGTACGTGAGAACAAAGCCTGCCAGGCCACGACTAAAGTGCAGCGCCCAAATCCACCGAGATAAAATGCGTCTCACATGCCCGGCACAACCTTTGGGTGCTATAACTGTATACTCAATGCAATTCCGACCAATTTACCCATTGATGAAGAATAACCACTGAGTCAGTCCAGCTGGCCAGGATTCATACATGTGACTGCAGAGTGCATTTAATTTCTCCAAAGCAAGTGCTTAACTCGCTGGGCTTTCTTCTTCGCTTAACGTTGTGTAGGAACTTGGAACTTGGAGAGAATAATTCATAGTATATAGGTCACCTTTCAACACAAACCCACTGTATAAAGGCTCTTATAAGTCCCTGGGACCAAAGTTTAATCAACGGCAGCTGGTCAGGTGGAAAGCTGGAGTGCTGGTGTGAAACTCAGGAGACACAGAGTGATACATGACGTGTTTGATGTTGGCTTCTGTAATTAGTAAGCACTGCTAAATGAAGGAGGCAAGAAGGAGCCAGAGCTAAGCTTATGATGCTTCTATCAAGGAGCAGCCTTTGATTTCGTAAATTATGACAAATTATGGGCCTGAAGCGTTGGAACACGCTCTCTTTGATCTCGCAACACTGTTTGCTCAGAGGATTGGAACACAGGGACATATGATTGATCACTTTGCAGCCAACCAGGGTATTAGAAAGGGGCGTGTCGCTACCTACGCTTTGTTTAATCTACTTAGACGTTAATTATACTTCTTTGGAGTAATGATCTCTGGGGGCAAATGTTAAAGGCTATTGGGAGGAAGTAGAGGCAAGTTACATCATGCGACATAAGGATGCTGCGGTCTTCTCTTTGCATGTATTCTTTCAATGTCCAGAATCTTTTCCATCTTTAAGTCAATGAAAAGAGAGACAAACATCATATGAATATTTTGAAGGAAAATGTAGACCAGCCCTGTCAGACAGTTAAAGCATGGATGCATTCAGGATTGGGTGAAGAGCACCTTAGGAAAGTAAACAAGGCAGAATGTATTCAAAGTGGAATTGGTACGGGGCTAGTTTTCAAGACTGTGGCCGGGGTCAGAAGACCTAAGTACACCAGTCCAGACAGTTTTGCAGCCGTGATAAACATGTTTGTGCTGGTAGTGGTAAATCAGATTGGCTAACAAGCATGTACTTGTGTTCTTTTAATGTGTAGCCTACCTGTGTTCAAATTAAGGGACACATTTTAACATACATGTGAATGTTCACCATCGGCGAATCAATGTTGGTGTTCGTTAGAAAGGCGGCTGTTTTCTGTGAAGAGTTTTTTAGCCGCCACCACAATCTCACAATCTCAGTGTGACTTATTTTGATGCAGCCATTGAAGGCGTCGGACCACAGCAGTGGATTCTGGGAATGCTAACCCTTATATTTAAAAATAGTGAAACGTAATCATTCAAAACAAAACAGATCTGTGTAAATATAACGTTTTTTTTTAATGTCGATGCCAAACATGCAAATCCAGTATTCTAATTTTTTTTAAAACGGGGAATAACTGCCTCTTGTTTTACCTTTTACTCTCCCAGCACGATCTACCCATCTTGCTGCCAGCCATCCTTTACGGGGTAGTTAAGGAAGAATGCAAGCCCGCGCCTGGCAAAAAAACACATCAGGAAAGCCATGAACGAATGAAAGAGCCAAAAACCAAAGTATGTTTAAGCTGACTTATTTCAAAAAGTGTGGTATTCTCTATATATAGGGCCTCATTGCCAGTTTGGCGTTAAATTCGTGGTAAAACCATCATTGTGGTGCCAAAATCGTTTACAGTTACCGCCACTCGATCCCACGGCATTGACAAGGGATTACAAGTGGTGTTATGGCAGTTTAAAAACCCAGGACTCAATGTTTTTTTTCTTTTTCTTTTTTGGGCCGATTTATTGTATGCAGTAATTTCGCACAATAAATCCACCAATTTGTGGCCTTCCAAGCAAAGGAATTAACTCCAGTAATATGATCGAGTATAATCATCCACTTCAAGGTCAAAGTTGGAATTCGGCAGTGTTGTAAAAGTGGCTGTAATTCAGCTACCTCCAAAAAAACACAGAGGCCACGGAATTACTGCCACTTATGTACCACACTGCCAAACTCTTAATGATGCCCTTAAGAGCATTATGAAAAATGAATTAAGCACCAAACCCAGAGCAATTCAAACATGTAGCCCTTTTGTCACATATATATTTGTGAAATATTAAATCTTTCTTATATTCTGAAAATATTCATTGCTATTATATAACGCAGCCATGCACCCTAATCAGTGCTATTTTCCTCATTCCTCTTTGTTAAAGGGCTATTTTGAAAAGGAACACTAGGAGTGTAATAGCATGACCATCTCGAAATGACAGCCTTCTATAAGAACACAACATGTATGCTTATTTTCTGTTTTCATAATGTTCTTTGCTGAGTAAAACAATTGTATTGTTCTTCTTATGAGTGCAATAAATACTGGAAGTGATGATTAGAAATGAACACTGTAATATTTTAAATGTTCTAGCTTCCTTTGGCAAGAAACAACACCATTTTTGGGCCTAATTCATGGAAGTGTTTTATAATGGCAAAACCTCATCATTGGAAAACATTATGTGAATAAGTTAATCTTTTAGAGTGTAGTGTTCTTCTTTATTGGAAAGGGTCACTCTCAGATGATTAAACCAATTGTCTGTTTCTTGTTTGAGCAAGAATGCAGTGTTTATTTTTGCAAGTTATACACTGATTGGTTGGTAGTGTTGCTGAACCTACGTATTTGTTACAGTATGCACAAACACTAAAAGATATGTTAGCACCCCATCCCTCAATGGCAAGCCTATCTGATTACCCTTCACCTCCCCATGACAACATCATGACCTGAGTGTGATGGCAACGTTCCTGCAGAATACGAGTTTTGATTATGTCTCCAGTTACCAATCCAGTCCTCACCTCTTGGAATGCCTCTGCCGTTGATGCTCTTGTGATTTCAACAATAGAAAAACAGCATAACCTCAAGATTTGTGTGTTTTTTTCCCTATTTATTTATTTATTTAGTTTGGTATTTATAAAGCATGGTCATGTTGCCTGTTGCGCTCAGTGATGACTAGGGTGGCTCTAGAAAACGTGCACCTGAGAACATGACTCTCGCCCAGAGAGAGAGAGAGAGAGAGAGGGGGGCAGAAAAAGACATAGGGCCTCATTACACGGTAGGCGGTAACGATGACGCTATTAGCGCCATGGTTGCTGCCGGTATTTTACCGTGTTTGCCTTGGTGGATGGCGGAATTACCGCCCTTCTCCAAGGTGAGCGGGGGCGGTAATTCCCCATTCACCAAGGCCCTTCCCCATTCCCATTTTTGCCCCCATAGGGCGGTACCGTACTTAGCACCAAGGTCCCTTTGCGGCACCCTACTTTAACGGCTGGTAAAACCAGCCGTTAAAGTCGGGTCCTGCAAAGGGAACTTGTAGTAAGGCGGTAAGGGTTAACGGTCACCGGTAGCACTACCGGTGACCGTTAACCCTTACCGCCTTACGTGTAATGAGGCCCATAGAGTGTGGCAGAGAGAGAGAGAGGAAGAGGGGAGAGGGGAGGAGGGAGAGAGAGAGAAAGAGAGTGAGAGAGAGAGAGAGAGAGTATTGTGTGATACGCCAAGCACACCTAGTGTTCATTTACCTCTAAAAGGTATTACTAACATACACTTGACAGGAAGCTACACCTTGCCGCCTGTGTTTAACAATGAATAGCCATTCATAATTCTATCAGGATTAAAAACTAGGCAGCCATACTTTTGTGTATCCCCCCTGACCATGTCACCACCTTTAAAACATCAATTTTAAGCAGCATATTTACACCATATTATAGCAGCAGAGGAAAGCATTAGACATTTGTTGAATGTATGGAAGATTCAAATGCCTACACTTTAGACTTAGCAGGTTATCTTTCTCTCAATATGGTTCAGGACGTCCAATTTGTATTTATAATCCTTTGGTAGTCAGGTGAACATTTCTTCTAGAGCATCAATGCAAATAATGGAGTCATTTGTATTAGACATGTTCTATTGATGTGGCGGAAGGGGCGTCACAGATTCAGTGTCAGCTGGTGATTTTTTTAATTGATTGAGTATAATTATTTGCCACAAATATGCAAGAGTGACCAAGCATAGCAAGGGACCCCGAACCAACTAAAGAGTGGTGCGTGGAGCTGAGGGGTATCGCTCCACTAGAACCTTTTTTTAATAATGTATTAAACTGGTGAAATGGTGCAATGAATAAAAAGTCAGACAGTTTTCAATATGTTTTGTAGGGGAAAACATGTACACTCTATCTGTGCCCATACATGGCCATGCTGGCTGCACCAATATATGCCATTATTCCCATAGAAGAATATCATCATGTTAGTTTTGTTCATAATGGCAATAATGATGCTATAAGAGAACATATCCAAGCTGGCACTGCCATTATGTGCCAGTATGCCCACATAATAACGTACCCCTGTTGTTTTTTTAAAGTAAAATTTGCCATGCCACATTAGGAAAAACGTCCAAACTGGCTGCACCAATGTATGCCAGTCTACACACGTAATAACATTTTTTGTGTTTGCTTTATCATAGATGCCCTATTAAAAGAAAAGTCACACCATAGTAAGGAAATATAGCTAGGCTGCTTGCACTAAAATGTCAGTCTATCCATAATATGGCACTTATCATGCTTGCTGTATCATTGATGCCCATTAAAAAAAACAATCCAGAAAGATATTATAGCTAGTTTGGCTGGACCAAAATGCCAGTGTAGCCATGTAAAAATACTTATGATGCTCTCTTTTTCATAGTTGCCCAGTAGAAATGTCATGCCATAGTAAGACATGGCTACACTAGCCACACCAACATGCCAGCCTAACCAAGCAAGCAATGTCACTTATAATTGTTGCTTTATCATAGAGACGGAGTACAAAATGGCATGCCACAATAAGGAATGGCTAGACTTCCCACCCCAAAATTCCAGTCTAGTCATTCAAGTGTTTTATCAAAGATGAACAGAAGAAATGTCGTGCAACAGTAAGAAATGGCTGTATTTGGCACATCAAAAGGCCAGTCTGGCTATGCCATAACACTTATCATGCATGCTTTATCAAATATTCCAAGTAAAAATATTGTAGCCCAATCATCCATCCAAAATCAACTATCAGCATGGGTAGGTTTTAATGATGACTCTTTATTTATCCTTATGCACAACAGTTACAACTACAACATTCTCCTCTCCCAACCAACTCCTTTTCTCTCACTACATTTCACCTTAGAACAGAACATCCTGAGAGAACATTCCACTTCCATGGAAACAAGATCATAACACAAATATGTCATGCCCCAATAAGAAATGGCTAGATAGTCTGCACCAAAATGCCAGTCTAGCCACACAATAACATGTATCATGCTGGCTTTATCAGGCTCCCTTTAAGATAAAAGTATACCCCCCAAAATCTTTGCCCTGAGCTGCAGAAATACAAGTATGCACATATTCACTCGCACATTCACATATAAAGTCATGTCACATTCACTCACACACTCATAAAATATAGACTTGCTTGTTAACTCATGTATCCAACCATTCATTCATCACACACTAACTCATGCATACATTACATACACACTTGAACATACAAAATACAATTCAGCACTTAACTTCATCCTTGGTCCAGATCTGCTCCTCGCCATGATGCCGCCTCCCATGATTAAGGACCTCAAGCTCCTGCATACAAGAACAGGAGCTAGGAAGCACACAGTGTTTTTTGGTTCCTGCACATAAACTCAGGGCCGGAGTATTCCATCAGCAATGCCCCAGGCAGTCTGAATGTGCTGGGAGGTGCAGGAGGACATCCTACAGCTATTCATAGGTGCATTTCCCCATTCTTCAAGTTGAATGGACACTTTAAGTCTGGGAATCAAGATGCAAATGGCCCTGCATGGTCCACCGGGCATGCGTGTTGGGGAACAGAACTGTCAAAGGGAAACTACATCTCCCTGTGACATGTTAACCCCACCCATATATGCTCCCTCACCTGCAGCAAGCAGAGGAGGGAGGACTCACTGTTTACACTGGGATGGCTACCTCCTCCATGATGGGCACCAGTAAAAATCGGTCAGTACCCTTTTTCCCCATAATGGAATAGCTGTCCCTGCACAGTATACATAATGTCTACAGCATGATAGTGCAGTCCAAGACAAAGTTACAACTTTTGAGTTGTAGTGAGTATGTTTTGCTAGACAGATCAAACTTCCCTCAAAGTGACCAGCAGAATTGTGCTTGTAACTGATTCAAATGTTGGGTGACCCGCAACATTCTGCAGGTAACTTTTTGCAGAGCAGCCTATTTTTTATTTTTTTTATTTTTTATTAGCAAACAGTTTTAATTGAAACCTTTCAGCTATTTACAACGAAAAGAATGGCAAATACAAAAAAGCACAGTTTTAAAACATTCAAAAAGGAAAGAAAAAAAGGAAAAAGAAAAGGAAAAAAGAAAACTGATATTAAAAAGAAATGATGAAAGTCCAAATAACTATAAAATCAAAGATAGCACTTTCTTTACAAGTTTTGACGCTTAGCGATTGCCTTATTTATTTCGAATATGATCTTGACCAGTTCCAGTAGAGGGAAGGTCTCAGAACTCCTAGACCGTCGTATCAACTGGAGCCAGATATCTCTCTTCGTTAGTGTGCTGTATCCAGAATAAAATGTCTTCATCAAGTTTAATCTCACGTTCTTAATACCCGCACAGTTCATGATCAGATTCTGAAGAGATTCTAATTTAGACTCACAGAGTCTACAGCGGTAGTCACTAGAGGCCTCTGGTCTCCTGACCTCTAGTAACTTCTTTGTCGAGAGCAGATTTAGACGCATTCTCAGGAATTTGGAACGGGCTGTAGTCCGATGGAAATGTTTCTATATTGGGTAAAGTTTGTCCTCTTTTTCTGGTGTCTATGCAGTTTTTCCCATACAACCTGTATTCAGTTACTGAGTCCAAAGTATCGATCCAATCCTGATCAAAAAAGTGCCCTCTTCATGTTTTCAGGGTTCTCTCTTAGTGAATTGTTGCTCCGACCGATATTATTTAGAATTTCTGTACATTTAGAGCACCAGTCAGCCAGTATACGTTCACTTCCCGCAGCAGTGGCCTGGTTCAGTAGCGTAAAACCACCTTCTGTCGGTGGAGTTAGACATTTTCGGTACAAACAAAGGCTCTTCCAGACTATTTGTGTATAGAGTGATGTTAGGCCCAGCTCTCTTATGATAACTGCCACGGGTATGGATTTTGGCAGCAATAGAACATATCTCCAAAATATACCCTCTAAAACAGGCCAGATTTTCCAAGGAAGCGACAGGGAGCTTATCGATCGGTATATCAAAATAGAGGTTACCTTTACACGGTAGAAGGAGAGGACAGGAGTAAGCAAAAATTTGCAGTAGCATTTTTTGATAATCTTTGCCTGTACCGCAAGTCATTTTGCCTTCCCTCTCAACTCCACCTCGTGATCGGTGTCTACTGAGCTGTCGTTAATTGATACTCCCAGGTAAGTCATCTGGGTTGTCAACAGTATTTTAGCTCCTTCCACAAACCAGCTGTAGCTTTTCGTCTACCACCCAGATTTCCTGCTGAAAATCAGGACACTCGACTTTGAGGGATTAATCCTCAAGTCATTGGCAGCCAAATACTTAGGTAGAGTGTCTAATTGGTGCTGCAGACCGATGGGAGTTTCATCCATAATTATGACGTTGTTTGCATATAGTAATCCTATATATATGTGTTCCTGCAATAATGGGAGGGAAAGATCTTATGCCTATGAATGCCACTTCCATGTTAGCAGTGTATACATTAAAATCTGCAGGTGCTAAGCGGCAGCCTTTTTTTAAGCAAGTTTTAGTAGCAATTGCATCAGTTAAGTCTCCCTCTTTGTTCAATCGTATGCGGATTGTGGTTGATGGGTGGTGGCTTCTTATGACTTGCAGGATGTTGCTAGGACAATCCAAGTTTGTTCCACAGGATATGTCGGTTTACAGAGTCGAAAGCTTTCAATAAATCCACTGAAGCCAGGTACAGTTTCTTACTATTGTTTTGTAGGGATCTTATTTTCAACATATTTTAGAGGAACAAGTTCACAGATGTTCCAATACCTTTCTCAAAGCCAGATTGCCATGGGTCTCGATGTTTGGTTTCCCTAAGCCAAAACGTTAAATGCTTCAAAACCGGGGCTGCAAATATTTTGCCAATGACATACAGAAGGGCAATTGGTCTATAATTTCCTGGTGATGACCTATCGCCCTTCCTAAAAATTGGAACTATAATCAAAGATCTCCAGGATGCTGGTATTTTCTTCTGTGCTTGTATGTGTTGGAACAGATCGAACATAAAGGATGCCCATTCTTCTGGATTTTGCTTCACGGTCACATTTGTCAGGCCATCAGGGCCTCCAGCTCTAGAGGAGCTTGAGGTTTTCATCACGTCCAGAATGTCTTCCCTCGTTGTTTCAAAGGACCAATGATGAGGAGACTCTTGACATCCATCGAAACTGGCTTCAGTATTTTTTGAAAAGAGAGCACTGAAGTGAATAATCCACTCTCCTGCAGGAATTGTATTTGCAAGGAGGGCTTGTTGAGGTGCCTTCATGGAGTTAAGAATTTTCCACATCTCTCCAGAGTTTTTAGTAGCTACTAAATGTAGCATTTGCTCAGCATCCTTCTGGATTATGGTATATTTGTGTTATTTTAGCCAGTTTTTAAAGATTTGTTTACATGTTTTTAAATTCATCCAGGGATTGCAGAGAAGGTCTTTTTTTCCATGTTTTTTTAAATTTGTTAAGCATTTTTTTCCAATCAAATACAGCAGTGTCAAATTTGTGCTGGTGTCAAAAACCAAGAGTCTTTCCTGTGTTATGTTTTTCGATGTATAGACACAGGTAGCTAAGATAGTCAAGGTCATTCCTCGAAGGAGACAAATCAAGGGCCTCTCTCAGTGAGTTTATGTTGCTTGTTTTCAGTTTTAGCCTGTTTCTGTCTGGATATACCATTACGTCTATTGTCTTAAACTGAGTACCTTTTCGCTGCAGGCCTTCCATTCGTAATTTCAAGATGTTATGGTCACTCGTGCTAGTAGACTCGACTACTAAGGACTTTATATGGGACTTGTAAGTTGTCAGAAATGAAGAGATAGTCAGGTATCTGACCCTCAAGTCCTCTATTCCAAGTTAGTTTGGGTGGAATGTCTCCCTTCGTGCAACCGTTCAGGATCTCAATATTTCTCGTGCTGATTTCTTTTCTCTAGTTCCAGCCACGCAAAGTTGCTTCATCGCTCTCAGGTACTGAATTTGTGACTAAAAGAAGGTCCCTGCTAAAGCAATTGATATTAGGTTCTCCACAGATGATTATTATCAAGTTGGGCCTTCTAACTCTTGCGTCATCGATTTCAATCATCACTTGTGCGGTGAAGTGTTTGGCCGACTCGGAATTCGAGTTCCAGTACAGGTTGCAGATTAGCCATCCTCCTATGGTCTTTATATCTGGAGTTTTTTTAATTAGGGGGGTCACATTTTTCACCCAGATTACCTTCAAGTCACGATCATTGTTTAATAAGAATAATAGGCCCGCCATGGGGTGCCCCTTCTGGCCAGAATTAGATGTGAATCGAAACCCTGGATTATAGGTGTTTCTCTTAACCAGTTTTCCTGCATACAGACCACGTTTACAGACTCATACGGCAGGTTTCCTGCCCCAAACAAATGTTTAAAACCCCATGTGTTCCAGCAAACTAGGGTGAGGTCCTTCCTTTGCTCACTGCCCCCCAATTCCTGAACATTAGTTGTTAGTAGCTAGCGCCCCTGCAAGCCACTCCCATTAATCCTCTTGTTCCTTTCCCTGTTTGTCTTGGTGGGGTTTAGTAGTGTTGTTCCGATAGGAGTTTTTTACGGAAAACCTCTGGTTCTTTGGAGAAGGCCAGGACTCCTTTCTATTCCCCTTAGCTGAAACAGTTGTTGTCCAATGGATAGCTTTCAGCATAGTTCTTCTTTGATCGTTTGAATTCTCAGTGTTCTCCAATGTAAATGAGTTAGTGTCTCTTAGTTTAAATCCCATAAGAGTCAGTTGAGGGATTTCTCTTGCAAGCAGGTGTTTAATTTCTTTTGAGGCGAGGTACAAAATCACTTTGTCATTTCTATGATAGTCTGGGAAGTCAATCTGATCAATATCCTTAGAGCAGATTGAGGTTAACTCAGGGACACTATGGAATAGCCTCAGGATGTTGGTGCGCTTGAGAGTGAGATCATTCTTTATGTACAAAATTCTTTCAAGAGTGATTGTGATGTGACAGTCACTTCTCTTCTTGGATCCTCTGGTCCTCTGGTCTACTATGGGAATCTCCAAGTCTTTTTCATCTGCACATAAGAGGTTCTCTTTGTCCCCCATGTTGCTTGGCTGGTTAGGTTTCGACTTCTTAGTTCCAAAGTTTTAAAACCAGTGTGTGAGCTCTGGGAAGGACATGCCCTTTCATTTACCTGGTTTGGTTGGGTCATGTGTACACAAGAGATTACTTTAGAACTTTGTTGTAAACGGGGGTCCGCCTGTCCTATTTGAGGGGGTATTTTGTTAGTTTCTCCAATCGGCGCCTCTGGGGAGTGACATCTAACTCGTCTCCACTTTCAGAGTCAGTCACCACGATTGGGAGGCCCCTTTAGTGTTGACTTCTTCTCAAGACGGCCAGGCGTTCTATCATTGGTTGGTAGTTTGTTGCGATCTGTCTTTTGTGTCAAGGACTGTACTTTAATTGGGGAGCGGGCAGAGACCTCTTTGCATGACACGCTTATGTCAGATTCATCCATAGAGTCGTGTGGTGAAGCTTCCCTGCGCATGTCAGGTTTTTTGTTTCTTTTCAGATGGCCTCAGGGTTCTAGGGCGGCATTAATGATTCTTAGGTTCTTCACCAAGTCTGCTTTTAGTTTTTGTTTAGGGAAACCAGTCTCAGTTGTTACATTTCTTGGGACCAATGAGTTGTTCCTTAATAAGCGGTTTCCAGGAGTTATAGGTCTACAAAGGTGGCCTGTGTTCTGAGATAAATCCAAAGATTTTGTAAGAATTCCATAGGTTTTGGATGGGGAAGCCTCAAGGGCAGACTCATGGGAGGATTCCATCTCATGATCGAACAATGGTGCACTTGAGCAAATTCCCTGAACAGGCGCTGATGTAATTGAGCCATTTGTGACTACTGTAACTTTTGTGATTCTACGAGTTTGGGCCAAAGAGAGTCTGCACATTTTGTTGTGTAATTTTGGGCTTTTTACATCCCCTGCATGGAGGTTACCAGAAGAGCTTTCCTTGTTTTTCAAGCCATTATCAGTTCTTTCTGGCAACTAGTTATCATTATCAACCGGAATGAACAGTGGGGCCCTTTGTTTATTGACAGAGAGGCTCTCCTGCTTTGCTTTTCTTTTATAAGGGGCTCCAAAATGTTCCTTAGAAAGGATGTAATGCACTTAAGGCTTTTCTCCTCATTCTCTTTAAAAGCAGAGATGAAGCCTTCAACAAAAATTATCTTTGAATGGAGCATGGCCAGTAAGGTCTCTGAGTTGGTCAGCCATCCCTTCATAACGCTTCATAAAGGGTGCCAAGGTTAGAGAGAAGGCCGCAATCATGGTCGGGTCTATAGAAGGGATTTTGGTGGTTCTCTCCTTCATTTGAGCAACGACTAGGTCAAGTAGCAGATCTTCATCCATTAACTGGGTAGTTTCACTGGTGGATGGGTCTTCCGTGCGGGATGAAAAGTAGCAACTTTTAGTCACCTGCTTCTGCCTACCTGTCTGGTTAGCCAGAGACACGCTCAACCCAAGCCTTTCAAGATCCTTAGAGTTTCCTTTTGGTCTGTGTAAGTTCCTGATGTGTGTTTCTTTTCCCGTAGCAGCAGTAGCAGATTTAACCGTGCCTGTGCCTGGCGCATCAACCCACTTTGGGTCAGTTTGTTGGTCAAGATCTTCCTGTATGTTATCTGGTGGCTTGAGCCCTGAATGTTGGTCGTGAGAGAGCTCGCTTTCCTGGTTTCCTGGGCCCTGTACAAGAAAAGGTGGATTTGAAGCGACCCTGGTAAGGGCTGGGTGCTCCACCAGGCCAGAGGTACAATTTTGTATATTGGGTCCCATTGATCCTTTTGATGCAGCAACTAGCTTAGTGCGTAAGTAAAAGAAGGGTTGCTTTGACTGTCAGAGGACCAGGATAAGGCCTCTCGGTTTCCACGTATATGGGCCCGACAAGTCACAAGACTGTTTCTTGGACTTGGGTTGTTTGGAAGATCCAAAGGTGTAAGGTTTCAATAGGGCATCCTTAGCCCACCTTACTTCCTTCTCAGTTGTGTTTAACCCAGTTGATTCTGGCAAGGTATGGGGACCCTCTGCAATGCCCAAGAGAGGGCCTGTGGAGTTGTTTTCCTTTTCCTTCAGTAGAGGACAAACCGAGGCACTACTAATGTTGGGGGATGACTGGCTAGGCCTTTTTCCCTCCGAATTAGAGACCGTACAATCCCAAAGGCTCTCCAGAATTCCAGAATGTTCCAGGTGAAGTCGTTTTTGCTGTGACTTCAAACGTATCTCAAGGTGGAAAAAGGGCGGTACTTCCATTGCGGAGCAAGTGTCTTTTGCTGATCAACTCTCCGACTCAGGTGCAGTATCATTACTGGTTAAGTCACTGATGCCCACCAGGTTTATTGTGGGCGTTTCCTTGGGCTGCAACTTGGATCTAGATGTTTCTTCTAACACCCTTCCAGGTCACTCCCCATCATTTTGAGGCACGTCAAAGTGGATTTTAGGGTTAGAACCCCATAGTCTCCATGTGGTGGGGTAGCAATCTATTGAGCCAGGGGTATGTAGTAATTATTCCTGTGGATAAAGCTACCCTTGAACACTAAGAGAATAAACAGAAAGAGGGAAAAAAAAAAAAAAAAAAAGAAGAATAAAAAACATTCTTATAGAAATATACATAATCAACCTATCACTCAACATTAATAGTCTCTTAAAATCAATTTTTAATAAAGTATAAGGAGTTGTAATCAGAGAGGATTTTGTATAATCTTAAATCTCGTTGCTTCAATTCACAATAGTCTCCACTTAGCTATAGCAACTCTTATTAGCTATGCTACAACTTTATACCCAATCTTGCTTCCACACTCAGCCAGATTGTATACAATGCTGTCAGTAATCGCATACTGTTAGAATTTACGCAATGATGCCAGAATAGATCTTCTTTGATGTAGTTAATATCATGGGCAAACGGTCCTAGCAAAGTGGAGATTGTTATATTCATTTCAGGGCAGTCAGTTAGAAGATGTTTTGCCGTTTCCTGCTGGTCTTTATTTTTACATAATCGACATGTACGCAGTTCAGCGGCTATCTTATCTTTGCGCCCAGTATTCGTGAACGTTGGTAATTGCTCTAATCTAAGTAATAAAATAAATCGTCTAAGCCTGACAGATGGACAAATGTTCAGATAGCTCTGAGGTTTCTTAAATTCATAGAGTCTATATTGGACGAATTTATAGGTTTTTAGGTTCCTTAGATGTTCAAAATTCTCCAACCAGTCCCAGAGTTCAATACGCTTCTTAAGGGCCCTAACAGCTTCCTCTGTATAGGGTCCTTCTCGAGTTTGCCAACCTATTTCCGCATAAAGTCTGGACATCTGATGTATTATAGCACAAGATGATTTATCCCTGGCCATTTCTTGGTAGACAGCTGTTAGGAGCCCATTCCCTGCATCACGGGTCATCCTTAAATAAATCATGGCCCGCTTCTTCAGAACAGTTGCTTTTAGTGAGATCAGACCAAATTCCAGTCTGATAATGGCCATCGGTATACATGGGGGGAGGCCTAAAACCGCACGCCAGAATTTACCTTCAATTACCTGAAGCCAATTTAATTCTATGTCAAGAAGTGCTTCCAGCCCATAGATTATGGCAGGAGAAAAGGCTTGTAGGTATAGTTGGCGTGTTCCCCAAAGGGTGAAACCACCCTGCTGGGCCGTGAACTTATGGAATAGGGCAGTCAATTGTGCCGCTCTGATGTTGCGCGATTGTTTGCATAACGCATAGTCTCCAAAAGTTTCAAAATCAATCCCCAGATATCGATAGTGGGGGACATATGAAATATTTTCCAGGCCTACTGTTAATTGTACCCGTGATATCTTCTTTTTGGTAAAGCGCATAAGCTTAGTTTTTCCTAGGTTAATGCTAAGGCCATTGGCTTCTGCATAGTCCCACAATGCAACCGCTGATCTGCGGATCCCACTGATGGTATAATCAAGGATAACCAAATCGTCTGCATATGCTAATACGGGACAGGTAGATTTACCTATTTTTGGTGGGCAATTGTTTGCTGCAGCTATTGCCATCGGTATATCATAGACGTATAAATTATAGATTAGGGGAGCGGTGACACAGCCTTGTTTTACTCCCCTATTTTGGGATACATTCTTAGTCGTGCGACCATCTTGATCAAGTCTCAATCTAGCGAAATTATTTTGATGGAGGAGTCTAAGATAGTATACTAGTCCTTCCGGGCATCCCATTACCTGCAATTTCTTCCATAGCCGGCTTCTAGGAATCGAATCAAAAGCTGCTGTAAAGTCTATGTATAGAGCATATAATGGTGTTGCCCCCGGTTTGAGAGCTCTCGATCTAAGAATGTCCATGACCATGATATTATAGGAAGTAGAGTAGCCCTGTCTAAACCCACTCTGGAATTTTGATAGGACACCAGAGTTCTCAGCCCATATTTGCAGCTCTTGGAGGAGTAAGGAAGCAAATATCTTCCCAGATGCATCAAGCATAGAAAGCAACCTATAGTTACTGGGGTCAAGTCTACTTCCCTTCTTATATACAGGGATTAATATCGCCTGTTGCCAGGAAAGGGGGATTTTACCAGTGTTTAAGACTTTCTTAAATAATATAGCTAATAATCTTGCCCAGAACTCTGGGTGGGCTTTTATAACAATATTAGCTAAGCCATTGGGACCTGGCGCTCGAGAAGATTTTATCTCTCCAATTTTATTCAGAATAGTTTCAAATGAAACTATAATCGGGGCAATTGTCGGGGGGCTACTTAACAGGCTACTGTTATCATCTTTCAAGTTTCGGTTTTCTAGGAATTTTTCCCAAGCCCCAGCCTCAATAGGATTAGTTAGAGCTCCCTTTTGAGTTCCGCTTGCCTCACTTAAAAGAGACCATATTTTACGTGTCTTACCTTCACAAATGGTCTTTACTAATCTTTGCCAGGAGAGTAGCTTATCCGCCCTTCTCTTTGCCTTAATAGCTGACCTGTATCTATTTTTGATTTCCCTTATCTTTACAAAGCAGTTCTCACCAGGTAAATAAGCTTGTTTAACCCAGCGGAGTTCTGCTCGAAGGGTCCGTTTCATGTCTCTGATGATTTTATCATAAGGTACTTTTTTACCCGACTGGCTTATCATTGCTCCTATTGGCACCGATGCATGCGTACCCACAAAAGCATGAATCCAATTCTCAATGGCCTCAATACTCATTGCACTGAAATTGGGGCCTTTGTGAAATTCAAGTGCCCCCAAAGCCTCGGCTGCAAGTGCTATATTATTATCTGACCAGGAGATCCTGTTGCCTGACGTGCTAATTTTCACCACCCCTAGGTTACCACGTACATGTTGTTCTCTACTACTACTGATTACACAATTCAGGACAGCATGATCACTCCACTCATTAGAATTAACAATCATATCTTCCACTAAATGAAGAATCTTGGGGCAGACAAATATGTAGTCCAACGTACTGTGGGCTTTACCATTTGTCCATGTTTGATGGCCCGGGTGGTCACTCATCGTTCTACCATTCAACATTGTCAGATCCCAGGACTCAAACAAATATTCCCAAGCTTCCCCTTCCACCCCTTTTTTATTATGGACCATCTCACTCCGATCTTTCAATTTCACATTTCCCGTTTTACTCTCCCGTCCCTTCATGTGGCAGTTAAAATCCCCAGCAATAATAATCCCTGCGCCAGCAGATGATGTCAGCCATGTGGCCAATATGTCATGAAGGGAATCTTGTAATTGTACACTTAAGGTTGCCCCAGGGGGGTTATAAAGATTTATCAACAGAATTTTGTCCAAGGGGTCCTTGCTGTTCAAAGTTATTTCTACTGCCATCAAGTTACTTTCAAGATTAGAGTCAATCTTTCTTGAGACCAGAGCATTAGTCACCCCTATCGCCATACCACCATACGGTCTGCCTTTTTCACCCCTTCTGGCGGGTGAGTGGTGGAGTACAAAGCCGTCTAAAAGTAAGGGATCGGTGGCCCACGTCTCCTGTAGGCAGAAGCAACTTTGCTTCTCCAATAGCTTTGTTGACCCTTCAGGTGACAAAAGATGCGCGAAGCCCCGACAATTCCATGATAGAATCAGTAGGTCTCATGGTCTGGATAAGATCTCGGGAAGTGCGTCTGCTAGCCATTTAAGCACTTGTTTAACATCAGATGCTTCCACCCTTTTGTCCATCGGAAGATTTAGAGGAGTCATTATTGCTGAAGAAATCACTGCCTCTTCCTCGATACTATTCAGGTCTATTTCGTTTATATCAGCGTCCACTTCAACATCCACTGTTTTTAGTTCCACTTTAAAGCTTCTGAGCAGCTCAGCCGTTGCTATGAACTTACAGTGTAATGCTGAAACGTAGTTATTAGGACCTTTCAGAGGTTCCATAAATTGGAAGTCTTCTGATTTAAGTACCCGTAGTTGTGGAACAGAGTAGACTCTTGTCAGAAGCTCAGAGCGCGATAGCCACTTCGTATTTTTGCTTTGATATAAATTCTTAATCAAGCATATTCGGCTTCCTTTCTTCGTAGTTTTATTATCCATAGTGACTTCATCCTCTTTGTCTTCTAATACTTCGTGCACTGTTGGTTCACTTAGCACCGTTTCTACAGTTATATGGGCTATCTCAACCTCCCCTGGGTCTTCCTCCTCCTCGGCTTCCAGTTCCTCCGTTTGTTCAGGTAGAAGCCAGCTGGTCAGGCAACCCTCACCGGCTGCTTTCCTTTTTTTTGCTCTGGCTAATTTTTTCCTGCTCTTCTTGGATGGCAGAGTTAATGATTTCTGCACTGCCTTTGAAGTAGACTTCGCACCAGACTTTTTCGGCTTTCCCGCTTTTCTGGCCAGCCTCTTCTGTTTTTTAGAGAAGAATGGGTTAGGGCTATTTGCCTCTTCATCAATTTCCAGGCTCTGCTGCCCTCCAATTACATCAGCAATATGAATAGCGTCAGACAGATTTATTTCTGCTTCGTCAGAATTCCTTCCTCTCTCTTTTTCCATCATTGTTAGGGACTCAATATTGGCTAGGATACGTCCCGACATCTTCAGCAAGATTTTTAATGCAAATTGCAGCGATACCACAGATGACTGAATCTCCGCGATTTCCACTGCTCCTGGGTAAGACTTATCCGTTTGGTCAGTTTCAACATCCGGGTCATCCTCAATAGAGACCATCGCAAGGTTCGGTGAAATGGACAGTCTCTCCTGTCCCCCAACCACTGGCCGTTCCTCAGAGATCATTGATCTCGATCTATTTACCTGCACCTTGACAGTATTGGTCGGCCTTAGAACAGGTAATGGTGTCATAGATCTTTGAATATTGAGACATAAGTCCAATAATGAATTATTATCAATGTCATCAAAATTAGACACATTCAATAGGTCGTTGTCATGCTGGTCCTGCGGATCTTCCTCAATCACAGTGGAATTAATTTCACATGGATGATTGACAGGAAAAAATTTAGTAATAGCATCTTGGTTAGCTGGTTGAGCCTTTCTTGGCTTACGCTTACCGGGGTTGAGCGGTCGCCGGCAGCCCAGAGGGAACTGCAGGCCCTGTAAGCCCTCCCGAGTCCATCCGTGAGGAAAGTGTGTTGCTTTAAAAATATTTAAGTTTAATTTTTCTCTGCGCTCCGAGCGCGTTGTTGTTGCCTGATCCCCCCTCCCCTCCCACTTCCTGGTTCTCCTCTTCTTCCCTCCCGCCTCCCTGCCCGCCCACCCCCCTCTGATTGGCTGCCTGGCTGCCTTCCTCCTGGGCTACTCGACGCCCGCTCCCCTGCTCGCATCTTGTTCCAGCTGAGCGTGGGTTGAGCGGTCGCCGGCAGCCCAGAGGGAACTGCAGGCCCTGGAAGCCCTCCCGAGTCCATCCGTGAGGAAAGTGTGTTGCTTTAAAAATATTTAAGTTTAATTTTTCTCTGCGCTCCGAGCGCGTTGTTGTTGCCTGATCCCCCCTCCCCTCCCACTTCCTGGTTCTCCTCTTCTTCCCTCCCGCCTCCCTGCCCGCCCACCCCCCTCTGATTGGCTGCCTGGCTGCCTTCCTCCTGGGCTACTCGACGCCCGCTCCCCTGCTCGCATCTTGTTCCAGCTGAGCGTGGGTTGAGCGGTCGCCGGCAGCCCAGAGGGAACTGCAGGCCCTGGAAGCCCTCCCGAGTCCATCCGTGAGGAAAGTGTGTTGCTTTAAAAATATTTAAGTTTAATTTTTCTCTGCGCTCCGAGCGCGTTGTTGTTGCCTGATCCCCCCTCCCCTCCCACTTCCTGGTTCTCCTCTTCTTCCCTCCCGCCTCCCTGCCCGCCCACCCCCCTCTGATTGGCTGCCTGGCTGCCTTCCTCCTGGGCTACTCGACGCCCGCTCCCCTGCTCGCATCTTGTTCCAGCTGAGCGTGGGTTGAGCGGTCGCCGGCAGCCCAGAGGGAACTGCAGGCCCTGGAAGCCCTCCCGAGTCCATCCGTGAGGAAAGTGTGTTGCTTTAAAAATATTTAAGTTTAATTTTTCTCTGCGCTCCGAGCGCGTTGTTGTTGCCTGATCCCCCCTCCCCTCCCACTTCCTGGTTCTCCTCTTCTTCCCTCCCGCCTCCCTGCCCGCCCACCCCCCTCTGATTGGCTGCCTGGCTGCCTTCCTCCTGGGCTACTCGACGCCCGCTCCCCTGCTCGCATCTTGTTCCAGCTGAGCGTGGGTTGAGCGGTCGCCGGCAGCCCAGAGGGAACTGCAGGCCCTGGAAGCCCTCCCGAGTCCATCCGTGAGGAAAGTGTGTTGCTTTAAAAATATTTAAGTTTAATTTTTCTCTGCGCTCCGAGCGCGTTGTTGTTGCCTGATCCCCCCTCCCCTCCCACTTCCTGGTTCTCCCCTTCTTCCCTCCCGCCTCCCTGCCCGCCCACCCCCCCCCTCCCCTTCCTCTCCTCCCTCTTCCTATAACCTCCCCCCTTCCTGGGCAGCCCTCTGCCCGGCAGCCCCTGCGGCTAAGGGCCCCAAGGCCAAGGGCGACTCTCGCAGTTGCGGCTCCCTGTGTGTCTGCAGGTGTCCGCAGGGGACGCCAGGCGCCAGCTCCTCCGCTTTCCGGCCCACCCCTCCTCACCTTGCTCACCTCATCCACATTATGCCTCCCCCTCCCTATCCCAATTTACTGTTAAACTAGGGTGCTTTTTTCTCCCCTCGCAGGATTCTCAAACTTAGGTGGCCCTGACCTAATACGCATTACTGTTTTGCTCTGCATTGTGGTAAACTAGCGCCCTCCACTCACTTCCTGTCTGCATACTCGGGTCGTCCGCCTCCCCTCCTACTCCATGGTACTCTCTATCTCGCCTATCTACTCTAACTGCTTCTCTATTGACTATCCTGCTCTCCTCACTAAATCCGGTAGGAAAAAGTTTAAAAAGGACATCCTGGTCTCCAACCCAGGCCTCCCTATCGCTGACACCTACACGAGCGCCTGCTCCAAGGAAACTCTCACTGACATTCTCTTTTTCGTGCCTTCTCCTGACCTATGGACCCCTCACATGGTCGCTGTGCTCTCTCCTTTCTCCTCCTCTCCCATTAATGGTGGCACCCGTTGGGATGTCCTCTTGGCCCCTTTCCACTCTTCTAAGGCCATCATTAATGTCTATGCCAACGGGACCGTCTTGGTCCAAGGCCCTCAGGCCAACCTTCACCTCTTTGATAGACGCTTCCCACGCCTCATCAACTTCCTCTCCGCTCCCGCTGTCCCCCCTCCTCTGTCCTCGGCTACCTTGCCTCTCCCCTCCCTCCCTGCCCCTTCTCTTGCTCCCTCTTCAACTCCTTCTCTAACACCTCCGCAGGGCGTACCTCTGATCTGTACCCCTCCCCGGAAGTTTTTCAAGGGTGGCAACCTTCTCCACATTGCCACTCTAAATTCTCGCTCTGCCATCAAGCACTCCTCTGATATCTGTCGCCTTCTTGAGGAACTGGACCTCGACGTCCTCGGTCTCACTGAGACGTGGTTCACTGCCAGCTCTGCCACCAGCTTCGACACACTCCTACCTGAAGGCTACAAGATCCTCTCCGTGCCCAGGCCCAACCGTTCAGGGGGTGGTGTTGCCCTTATCTTCCCTGAGTGGATTCCTGCCACTGTCACTCCTACGCAGACCTACTCCTCTTTTGAATGTCTTGTCTGCCGACTCTCTCTCTCTCCTAGCCATTCCCTTACCGTGGCTACTATCTATCGGCCACCTGGTCAAATTTCCTCCTTCCTCTCTGAGTGGGCTGACCTCTCCTCCTCACTCCTGTCCTCAACCACCCAACTCCTCTTTCTCGGTGACTTCAACATCCACCTCGATGCCTCCTGTCCCCCCACTGGTCTCTTTCGCGAACTCTGCAACTCTCTCTCACTCTCTATTCTCCCGTCTGGGCCTACCCACTCTGCAGGGCACACTCTTGATGCTCTGATCTCCTCTGACCTTCCCCTCTCCCTCCCTCTCTCCACTCCTCTCTCCTGGAGCGATCACTTTCTCCTATCCTCCCACCTCTCCCTCCCTACCCCACAGGCAAAGCCACCCTCTTCACTGCCACCCACCTTCTCGGTCATCCGACCCATGAAGCGCGTGTCAGCTGAGGCTTTCGCCGCTACCTTCTCGCCCCCTCCTCCCCCCTCGGCTGACTCCCACCCTGACACAGCCCTCTCCATGCTCTATTCCGCTATAACTGATACTCTCGATATCCTTGCCCCCGTCATGAGAATCCGCCTGAAGCCCAAAGCCAAATGTAACTCCTGGTATGACTTGGATCTCGTCACCCTAAAACGCAAGTGCAGGGTGGCAGAGAGGAAATGGCGTGCTTCATGTTCATCCTCTGACAAACTGGCCTGCCGCCTGCTCCAAAGGCAATACCGGCTCTCCGTTCTCACCAAGAAGAGAGCCCTTATCCAAGCCCGCATCTCTGAGGCATCTAACAACTCGGCCGAACTCTTTAAAATCTGCAAGGAGCTGGCCAACCCTGCTGCAGTCTCTACCTCTCCGGTCCCCTCCCAGGCCCTCTGCACTGCACTGGCCTCGCACTTCATCTCAAAAACTCAGGACATCCTATCCTCGCTCTCCTCCTCTCTCCTCCCTCCCTCTCTTCCCGGCTCTTCCTCTTGCTCTCTTGCAGCCGCCCCTCCGCCCCCCTTCTCTGCTTTTCCACTTTTTTCTGCTGATGAGGTTTCCAGACAAGTCCGATCTATGAAAGCCTCGTCAAAACAGGTTCACCCCTGTTCCTCCAAAACCATCAAGGACCACATCGACTCCCTGGCTCCTGCCCTTGCAGACTTTTGCAACCTCTCATTCGCCTCTGGAGTCTTCCCATCCCCCCTCAAGCACTCCCTTGTGCACCCCCTCCTCAAGAAACCCTCTTCCGACCCCTCCTGCCCCGCTAACTATCGCCCAATCTCCATTACTCCCTTCCTGGGCAAGCTCCTGGAGAAACTGGCCATCTCCCAGCTTAACCTCCATGCTGAATCTGTTGGTAATCTTCATGACCATCAATCCGGCTTCAGAGCGGCCAGAAGCACCGAAACTGCTCTCCTGAACATCCGTGAGGACCTGCTCCTGAACCTCGATTCCAACACTCCCTGTGTTCTCATTCTGCTCGATCTCTCCTCTGCCTTTGACACTGTCAACCATGCCATCCTGCTAAACCGCCTCCGTGATAACCTGGGTATCACTGGTCAGGCTCTGGCATGGCTGACCTCCTTCCTTTCCGGTCGACCCTCCCAGGTCCAAATGGGCTCCTTCCTCTCTGACATCTTTTTCTCCACCTGTGGTGTCCCCCAGGGATCCAACCTCTCTCCCTGGCTTTTCAACCAGTATCTGGCACTCCTTGCCCACCGCATCGCCGCTCTCTGCCCCTACTTCCAGTGCTATGCGGACGATACCCAGCTCATTTTCAGGCTACCCTCGGCCTCCTCCTCTCCTTCCCTCATCTCCGACTGTCTGTCTGCTATCAAGGAATGGTGTGCCGCCAATGACCTCTGCCTTAACACCAGTAAGACTGAGATTCTACTCATCGGCACACCCACTCCCTCCTTCCCTTCAGCTCTCTGGCCGGCCTCCCTTGGCCCCCCTCCTGCCCCTACCTGCAAGGCTAAAAACCTCGGGGTCATCTTCGACTCCACACTCTCCTTCTCTCCTCATATATCTGACGTCTCTAAGAAGTCTCACTACCAACTGCACCTCCTCAGAGGTATTCTTCCCTTCCTCTCCTTCCCCCAGAAGCTCACTGTCTCCCGAGCCCTGGTTCTCTCAAGGCTGGACTACTGTAACAGCCTCTATCTAAATCTGCCTGCCTCCACTCTCCGCCCTCTGCAACTTATCCAGAACAGAACTGCGAGACTTGTCCTTGGCCTCAAGTCCAGGGACCGTATCTCTCCTGGACTGAAATCTCTTCACTGGCTCCCAGTGGCTGCGAGGATTAAGTTCAAAACCCTCTGCATTGTCCACAAGGCCTTCTGGGGCCTGGGGCCTAAATACCTTCAACTCTCTCTTCCTAAATATCTTCCTTCACGAGCACTTCGCTCATCCGTCTCCAACTCCCTCATGGTCAGCCGCTTCTCGAAGCAACGAGCTGGGGGTAGATCTCTCTCCGCAGCAGGGGCCTCCCTCTGGAACAGCCTTCCTGCCTCCCTGAAACTTGAGGAGAACCATCTCCGGTTCCGGAAGCACCTCAAAACCTTCCTCTTCGCTTCTGCCTTCTCTCTCCCTCTCCCCTGCTAAACCTGCTTAACTCCCCACTGAATTCTGCACTTAACCTGCATCTGGGCCACTCTCAGCGACCTCGGTCCAGGGCCCAGCCACTCTCCACCTGCACTGCCTCCCTTGGCCCCCCCTGCACCGTGGGACTGTCACTGTATCCCTACAGCCCCCTTCCCAGCACTTGCTATGCACTTACCTCGCACTTGCCACCAGCTGGCCCTTTTTATTCATTATTTATTTTACGCTACTTACCTTGTACTGCACTTTCCCCCCCACCTCCTCCCCTTGCACTTTCTCCTTTTTCCCCTTACCTCGGCACTTGCGCGATCTGAATGACACCTGGCCTAGTAGGATCGTTTGTCTGTCTTTCCCTTGTTTCCCCCCCCCCGCCTCGTCGCGCCTTGAAACACTTGTGTATAGGCGCGTTACAAATACCATATCATATCATATATCATATCATAGGGACCTCTTCGTTCAGAATATTCACCGGTGTTATTACAGCCTTAGACTTCCTAAGGTTGTATGTGGTGTGATTCCGCTCACTTCCTGGTTGCATTTAAGCCAAGACTGGAATAGATAGCTCGCACTCAGAAAGTAGATTTAATCTCTCGGCTTATTGGCTCCTGCTGGCACTGATGCACCACGGACTAAGGTCCAACTAGTGTCTCTTTTTTTTTTTTTTTTTTTTAATTTTTTTTTTATCAGTATCCTTTACCCCCCAGCCCCTTGTCAAGCTCAACGGTTCAGAGGGCACAATCTTCCCGAGTTGTTACACTCCCTTCTTAATCCGATGACCGTCTGGGAGCCATCTGAAGGGCCAAAAATGGAAAACGGGGTAGAGGGGTGGGGGGGAAGGTCAGCGAAGGGCAAGGCAAAAAAAGCGTAATGTACACTCCACCACTACCTCAGTGGAATAAATTCACAATAAATTCACCGCCACAGCCACGGTACACAGCTATAGTTACCTTCACTGTTAGTCCTCCGGCAATCCACCGCCCCGCAAAGCACAGTGCTCACGGGCTTAGTGGGCCGGCAGGAACATACGTTGGCGTGGGTGTAATGTCACAGGCGGCAGCAATCGATCCTGTCTTGGGCTGCCTTAGCCTGGTACGCTATGGACAGGAACTACAGAATCCGCGGAGGGCCCCAGTCAGAGCAGTCTCACTCCCCTCTGCTGCCTACTAGGATCCTCCACGCGTTTTCTTCGCGTTTTTCACTCCCGTCTTCCTCCTCCTCGGGCTTCCACGGTCTTCTGCGGATTAGAGGAAAGGACCTAGCAGCGTGCGCAACGTAAAGTCAAGCCGCACTGTGTCACGAACCGGCGTCTTCGCAAAGAGTCTCACACGCCACACAGCCGCTTCCGACTTACTCCGCTTGAACACTAAGGGTTGGTCTGCTCCCGTTTCAAATAATGGGTAGAAGGCACGGTTTGGGTAAGCAGCCCAGTCAGAACACAATGGTCAAATTTCTCAGAAAGTCGGTGTTCGGGGTATCCCCGCGGTGCAATATCGGGGTCCCGATATGACTCCCCAACAGCTCCATCCACAAATATGGAATTCTAGATAAAGAGCACCCTTAATGTAGGAAAGTTCGCGCTATATTCAGCTCACAAAGTTCATAGTCTATGGCAGTGGTATTCAAACTGTGGGTCGCGACCCCCTAGGGGTCCGCGGGTGCATCCCAGGGGGGCCCTGAGAGCTCAGCATGAAAAAAGATTTTTTTTTTTTTTTTTTTTTAGATTGGAAGAAATGGGCAGGGGTGGCCCACATGGGCGGGCTGAAGCATGAAACTGTCTCAGGCAACAATGAAAAAGTGGCCCACAGTTGTAAATGGATATTCATTCCTTTAGTCACAGACTGGGCCTCATTACTACTATGGCGGACCAGTAACAACGGTGCTGGTAAGCTACCGGCACCGTTGCTACCGTTCCGCCATAGTAAGAGTTGTGCTCGTGGGTGCTTGACAGCCCCCGCCAGGTCTGACCTCAGCTCGTCGGATGCACCAGCACCGTTATTAACGGTGCCGGTGCATCCGAGCTCCCCCTTCCCATTTGAGCCATATGGGGCTCAAATGGGAATGGGGATCTACCGGCACCTTCGAAAGGGCAATTATCATGTCCGCCTAACTCGGCATGACCTAGTAATTATCATGTCCGCCTAACTCGGCATGACCTAGTAATTGCCCATTCGCGGGCCGTAGGGCTCAATGGGAATGGGGAAGGCGCTAATAACGGTACCGGTACCGCTATTAGCTCCAAAGTCCCTTTGAGGGTCCCGTCCTTAACGCCTGGCAAAACCAGGTGTTAAGGGAGGACCACAAAGGGACCTTGGAATAGGGCGGTAAGGGATTACCGGCAACGGTGCCCTTACCGGTACCAGTAATCCCTTAACCCCCGGGTCATAATGAGGCCCATTGACATTTGTATTACAAATCAATATTTCCATTGACTTTGCTGCTCTGTTGAAAAAAAGTCTAGCAACATTGGGCCTCATTATCAGTTTGCCGGTATCCCGCCAGTAAATTCTGTGGTATACTAGCAAATGGTGATACTGTTACCGGCACCTGGTCTGCCGGAATTTCTGGCAGATTACAGGTGCCGGGAACAGCAGTAATTCCATGGAGTTGCATAGGACTCAATAGGGGGATACAGTGACGGTAATACTGGCAGTTTGTTGCCGCAAGAAGTCGGATTTACCTCCAGCTCCTCTAATTGTCAGCTCTATTAGGCAAAATACATGTATCTATGTTATTAAACACTATTAAAAAAATGTAAATAAAAGGGAACTGTGCTTGTTTCTAAGCTTAACGGAATTGCCCTCAATTTCTTGGGATCACCTCATTACAACCCTGGTGGTTAACCAGGCACGGCTGCCACCGGAGTTGCATTTGTTCCGGTGCCCAGAAATGGGAGATTACTGGGTCATTACAGCCTTGCTGGATCCCGTATTTGCCCATTCCTGGGCGCTGGAAAAAATTCTCATTACAATACCGGCGGTAGTAGTGCCGGTATAAAAGACATGGCTGCCGCTGGTATCATTTTTCTTCCGGTGCCCGCATTTGGGCAATTACGGGTTAATTAAGGCCCCGCCGGACCCAGTAATAGCCCATTCGCAGGTGCCAGAAAAAAATGCTCCCCATTCCCATTTGAGCCACATAGGGCTCAATGGGAATGGGGAGGTCGGATGCACCTGCACCATTCAGAATGATACTGGTGCATCCGACATGCTTTGCTCGCGGGTGCCAGTACCCGTGAGAAGAGCTCGTAGTTTGTTGGTCCGGTAATAACGGTACCAGCAAGCTTAACGGTACCATTGTTACCCGACTGGCAAACTTATAATGAGGCCCAGTGTCAGAGGACACAAGTCTACACAGGCGATATCCCTATAATGACAAGCTTTCAAAAATGGCATCCAGCCACCCTTCAAAAAATAAATTGAGGCTGGCTCCAGCCCCATGCCAGCTCTGGGAGGCACGCTATGTAAAAGAAAAGCTCACTGCACCCGCACAGGAAGCTTTTCTGCCCTGAGGACCAGGACTGACTGAGGAAACTCTCAGATCTGCTTCAGAAGACTTGGCACTAGACTGAATGCAGAAACAACCACAGTCATATCCTGTTCCAAATTTGTCTACATTTGAATATATATCTTGCAATTTACAGATTTTATTTTGTTAGGGTGAGTAGTGTGACCAACGAAACAGCAGAGTCCAACTTGCATTACTCACTCAAAAGGATTTCTTGCTGAATCACTATCACAGAAATCCTTCAAATATAAAATTGTGGACAATTTAAATTTGAAACATGCATTTTGCATAAACGCATAGGTTCCCAAAATGCTCTTTTCCTTTATGCAAAAGGCCAGGCTTGTAAACAACCCTCGGCCCCATCCTCCCCCAAGGCAAAGGGGGAGCTCAGACTATTTTATTTTTGGGCATCAGTGCCCTATTTCAGCGAAAAAAGCTCCCCTCTGCAACACAGGAGCAGGGAGCTTTTCAATTGAAAAGGGTATTGCCACCACGGCAGTTTGGAGAAGCCTTTCAAAGGCTGCCAAGTGCTGGTGTGATAGCAGACCCCTTTTAAAGTTACAAGCTTGCACTCCAGCACTATAGCAAGGAGCTTTTCACTTAAAATTGGGGTCTGTCACCACGCTAGCTTGGGGAATCCTTCCAAAGCCTGCCCCGTGATGCTAAGGAAGACGACCCCTATTAAAGTGAAAAGTTTCCGCTTCATCACTGGAGCGGGGAGCTTTTCATTTAAATAGTGGTCCACCAGCTCGGAAGAGCCTTTCAAGGGTTACTCCTTGCTGGTGTGTCAACGGACCCCTATTAAAGTGAAAAGCTTTCACTCCAACACTAGACCATTTAGCTTTATACTTAGATAGGGGTCCACCACCACGCCAGCTTGGGGGATCCTTTCAAAGGCTGCCATGTGCTGGTGTGGCAGCGGGTAACTATTAAAGTGAAAGGTTTCCGCCGAGCACTAGAGCAGGTAGATTTTCACTTTAAATAGGGTGCTGCCACCAGGTTAACTCGGGGGAGCCTTTCAGAGGCAGCCCAGTGCTGCCATGGCAGCGTTGCCCTATACAAATGCTGGGGGCAAAGGGCAAAGCAAAAAGAAAGCAATGCCCAAAGCAGCCCCTATATTTAGGGGTGGGTGCAGACACTCACACACATGCAACACAAAAAAAAACACTTTGATCTGCACATTCACACACCATTCACACACAACAAACAAAAACATACATTCATACATCTTTTAATACTCAATGACACCAAGCGCCAAGTTTTATTACCATCACCACATTTTATTGGTCTAGTTGTGTGTGCCCTTGGGATGACATGTGTTTCGGCATTTTGCCTTTCTCAAATCCGGTCATATTTCATTAGTGTTCTATTCAGAGTGCAAGTGAGTGTATTTGTAACATAGCAGTAAGTCAAATTATAACACAGTTGCAGTATTTAAGCATTTGCAAGAAATAATACTAAAATTATAAGAGTGACAGACAGTTAGGGTTGGTATCAGGGAGGAGTGGTGGGGGTTCAGAGAGAGAACATAATAGGATAATCAATAATTAGACAGTAGAAACATAACATGAGCAAATTAAACCATTCATGTATCACTTGGGTGAAGTGGTTGTTAATCTTATACTAATAATGATTGTAGCATTTGGGTGGATTCTCAATTGCCTTATCTTACATGAATAGTGAGTCAGATTAAAATGTAAGCATAGGTATAGTTTTTTCGGTTTGATATACGTGCTCCTTTGTTGTTACCTCAACAAAAGATGATCAGACACTTAACATTTAGAAGTGTCCTAGTTATTCCGTACAGTACTAATAACTATCTATTTCACATATGTGGTTTTATAATACGTCTTACCATTTTTTATGATTTCTCTAGTGTTCTCATAATTTAATGGGTTAAATCCCTGAAAGAACAAACAGATATTCAGATGAGCCACGTGTATGCCTCTGAGATTGCATCTTTTTTGTGCTGTCAGGAAGTGTTACGCTGATGGCTCCCATTATTAGCTGCTATGTTTATTGCAGAGCCCAAAGGCGCAGCAAAATAATGACTGTAGCGGGGGTTGTGCCCCTGCAGAGAGGCAGGCCGCACAGTCCACCATGAAAATAAAGGACATGGTGGATTGTGCTGCATGTCACTTAGGTGAGGTGGCGTCCTGACGCACAGGCAGTGGGATGGTGCCCTCCCGCCCATGGTGGCTGGCCACCACTGTCAAATCCATTGTTGCTCCAAGCAACTCCTCTTCAGGCAAGCTTCTATGGCTACCATGCTCCACGCACGCAAGGAACTAGATCTGGTTCCTATCATGCGCCAAGCATAGGAGCCGGCCCCTTCCATGTATTGTGCCGGTGGGGGCTTCCGACTTAAGAAATAATTTCTTTTAGAAGACACTATGGGCCTCAATTATAAGTATGGTGATACAGTTACAACGGCGCCGGTAGTGCTACCGGCACTGTTGCTACCGAACTGCCATACTACGAGTTGTGCTTGCGGGTCTCGCTCTGCCCACCAGGTCCGACCTGGTGGGCAGTGCGGCACCCGCGAGCACAACTCGTGGATGCACCGGAACCGTTATGAACAGTGCCGGTGCATCCAAGCTCCCCATTCCCATTCAGCGCTCTGGGCCGAATGGGGATGGGGAGTCCCGTATTGCCGGCACCCGCGAATGGGCAATTAACGGGTCCGCTGAACTCGGCATGACCTGGTAATTGCCCATTTGTGGGTGCTGGCAAAATCACAGGTTTGGCGGCAGCCGTGCCTTTGTTACAGGCACGGCTACCGCCAAACCCATAATGAGGCCCACATGACTTCAAAAAGAAATTATTCCCGTTATGGAAAACCATAATGGAAAAAAAAATAACTTTCTGAAGTTAGAGTTACTTCAAAAAGAACTTACAGGCCGATTCATGGAATAAATGTGCGCCGAAAATACCGGCGCAGAGGGGCCTATACGTGCGCTGCGCCGAAAAATAGCGAAAAGCGCAGGGAAACCAGCGCACGTCGATTCATGGAAGTCCGTGCGTAAGAAAAGCATAGGACGTGCGCTGAAAAAGTGCGCGGCGCACGCCGGCGCACAGGTCAACCAACGGCGTGCGCCACGGCCACTGCGCTATCACTCCGAGCGCAGCGCACAGCTCTAAAGTAGGCGGAACACAGGGCGGGACACTCGGAATGGGGAATAAAATGGGGCACAACACTCGGAATGGGGAAGAATGTGGGCGGCACGGGGAAGTACAGGAGGCAAGTGCGCGGAACGCCCACACGCTCTCCGGCAACACGTATTCATGGATTCGAACAGGGCAAAACAGCGCTCGATCAAACCAGCGCACAGGCCCAAAAACGTACGCCACAAGTAAGCAGGCGGTAGCGTCCCGACGCACTCAACGAAAGTGCGCCAAAACCTGCGCCAACAAATACCACCCACATACAGCAATGGGCCATACCGTGACCCCAAAGGACTAATGATGTGCAAAGGTGTACGCCATTTACACGGACACCCACTGTTCAAAAATTTGCGCGTGTGTGTACAACGGGTTGCGCGAGAAGTCACTCGCGCGATTGCCCTGGGTACGTGTATCCCGGGGTGCGGGGAAGTCCCACACGCGATTGCCCTGGCCACGTCGATACCAGGGGTGCGTGTGAAGTTCCACACGCGAAAAGCCAGGGTACGTCATTTACAGGGGTGCGCGGGAAGTTTCACACGCAAAAAGCTAGGCTACGGGAATTCCAGGGGTGCGCGTGAAATCCTACACGCGAAAAACTAGGGTACGTCATTTACAGGGGTGCGCGGGAAGTTTCACACGCGAAAAGCTAGGCTACGGGAATTCCAGGGGTGCGCGTGAAATCCTACACGCGAAAAACTAGGGTACGTCATTTACAGGGGTGCGCGGGAAGTCCCACACGCGATTACAGCAGGGTACGTGTATTTCAGGGGTGCGCGGGAAGTTCCACACGCGAATAGCCTGGCCGCATGTATTACAGGGGTGCGCGGGAAGTCCCACACGCGATTACAGCAGGGTACGTGTATTTCAGGGGTGCGCGGGAAGTTCCACACGCGAATAGCCTGGCCGCATGTATTACAGGGGTGCGCGGGAAGTCCCACACGCGATTACAGCAGGGTACGTGTATTTCAGGGGTGCGCGGGAATTTCCACACGCGAATAGCCTGGGCGCGTGTATTTCAGGGGTGCGCGGGAATTATCACACGCGATTTGGCTTGGTACGTGTATTACAGGGGTGCGCGCGAAGTTCCACACGCCAATAGCCTGGCCGCGTGTATTTCAGGGGTGCGCGGGAAGTCCCACACGCGATTACAGCAGGGTACGTGTATTTCAGGGGTGCGCGGGAAGTTCCACACGCGAATAGCCTGGCCGCGTGTATTTCAGGGGTGCGCGGGAAGTTCCACACGCGAATAGGCTGGGCGCGTGTATTTCAGGGGTGCGCGGGAAGTTCCACACGCGAATAGCCTGGGCGCGTGTATTTCAGGGGTGCGCGGGAAGTTCCACACGCGAATAGCCTGGGCGCGTGTATTTCAGGGGTGCGCGGGAAGTTCCACACGCGAATAGCCTGGGCGCGTGTATTTCAGGGGTGCGCGGGAATTATCACACGCGATTTGGCTTGGTACGTGTATTACAGGGGTGCGTGCGAAGTTACACACGCGATTAGGCTGGGTGGGTCCTGTCACCCTCGACGGCCCCTGCAGGCAGCCCACAAAACAGGGGACTACCCTGCACACCTGCTCATGTCTCCCACCACCCCCACCCCCCCAGTCACCAGGGGTACCCTCCACCAGGCCCCCACTCATGTCTCCCACCACCCCCACCCCCCCAGTCACCAGGGGCACCCTCCACCAGGCCCCCAACCATGTCTCCCACCACCCCCACCCCCCCAGTCACCAGGGGCACCCTCCACCAGGCCCCCAACCATGTCTCCCACCACCCCCACCCCCCACCATCCAGGGGCACCCTCCACCAGGCCCCCACTCATGTCTCCCACCACCCCCACCCCCCACCATCCAGGGGCACCCTCCACCAGGCCCCCACTCATGTCACCCACCACCCCCACCCCCCCAGTCACCAGGGGCACCCTCCACCAGGCCCCCACTCATGTCTCCCACCACCCCCACCCCCCACCATCCAGGGGCACCCTCCACCAGGCCCCCACTCATGTCTCCCACCACCCCCACCCCCCACCATCCAGGGGCACCCTCCACCAGGCCCCCACTCATGTCACCCACCACCCCCACCCCCCCAGTCACCAGGGGCACCCTCCACCAGGCCCCCACTCATGTCTCCCACCACCCCCACCCCTCAGCAGTGCAGGGGCAGCCTCCACCAGGCCCACACTCATGTCTCCCACCACCCCCACCCCCCCAGTCACCAGGGGCACCCTCCACCAGGCCCCCACTCATGTCACCCACCACCCCCACCCCCCCGCCACCAGGGGCACCCTCCACCAGGCCCCCACTCATGTCTCCCACCACCCCCACCCCCCACCATCCAGGGGCACCCTCCACCAGGCCCCCACTCATGTCACCCACCACCCCCACCCCCCCAGTCACCAGGGGCACCCTCCACCAGGCCCCCACTCATGTCACCCACCACCCCCACCCCCCCAGTCACCAGGGGCACCCTCCACCAGGCCCCCACTCATGTCTCCCACCACCCCCACCCCCCAGCAGTGCAGGGGCAGCCTCCACCAGGCCCACACTCATGTCTCCCACCACCCCCACCCCCCCAGTCACCAGGGGCACCCTCCACCAGGCCCCCACTCATGTCACCCACCACCCCCACCCCCCCAGTCACCAGGGGCACCCTCCACCAGGCCCCCACTCATGTCACCCACCACCCCCACCCCCCCAGTCACCAGGGGCACCCTCCACCAGGCCCCCACTCATGTCTCCCACCACCCCCACCCCCCAGCAGTGCAGGGGCAGCCTCCACCAGGCCCCCACTCATGTCTCCCACCACCCCCACCCCCCACCATCCAGGGGCACCCTCCACCAGGCCCCCACTCATGTCACCCACCACCCCCACCCCCCAGTCACCAGGGGCACCCTCCACCAGGCCCCCACTCATGTCACCCACCACCCCCACCCCCCCAGTCACCAGGGGCACCCTCCACCAGGCCCCCACCCATGCCTCCCACCACCCCCACCCCCCCGCCACCAGGGGCACCCTCCACCAGGCCCCCACTCATGTCTCCCACCACCCCCACCCCCCACCATCCAGGGGCACCCTCCACCAGGCCCCCACTCATGTCACCCACCACCCCCACCCCCCCAGTCACCAGGGGCACCCTCCACCAGGCCCCCACTCATGTCACCCACCACCCCCACCCCCCCAGTCACCAGGGGCACCCTCCACCAGGCCCCCACTCATGTCTCCCACCACCCCCACCCCCCAGCAGTGCAGGGGCAGCCTCCACCAGGCCCCCACTCATGTCTCCCACCACCCCCACCCCCCACCATCCAGGGGCACCCTCCACCAGGCCCCCACTCATGTCACCCACCACCCCCACCCCCCCAGTCACCAGGGGCACCCTCCACCAGGCCCCCACTCATGTCACCCACCACCCCCACCCCCCCAGTCACCAGGGGCACCCTCCACCAGGCCCCCACCCATGCCTCCCACCACCCCCACCCCCCCGCCACCAGGGGCACCCTCCACCAGGCCCCCAACCATGTCTCCCACCACCCCCACCCCCCACCATCCAGGGGCACCCTCCACCAGGCCCCCACTCATGTCTCCCACCACCCCCACCCCCCAGCACTGTGGGGAACCTGCCAGCAGGCCCCCACACATGTCCCCCTGGCCCCAGGTCCTGACGATACACAATCATGGCAGTAATGGCCAGCATACCCAGCACAAACACCCAGGCAAGGATTGCATCCACCCACATAGTGAATGCAATCACATGACACAACCCCAATGCCAAGTATGCAAAAGAACACATGTCCGTCACACACACATACACAATGGGTGCAAGTGAATGTCAAAACCCATATCATGACATGTAACAAACCAATGAGAAAATAACACAAGTGTAAGAAAATATAAAAAATGTATTAAATACCAAAAATAAGTGAAATTTACAAACATACAACGATGTGGCTAAGTAAATAAATGGTCCATGTCCGAGAACAAAAGTGATAAACAAAAAAACAAAGGAAAAAAAAATTAAAATGAATTTGTCCAAAGCAATATCATGTAATAGGAAATTAATGAAAAACCATTACGTCATGGTGAAAACAATAAGAAATTAAAAAAATGTATCTCCCAAAAAAACAAACTATATGCAGGAATGTTCCAGGGTCCATGAGCCCAACACCAAAAATGAAACCTACCACTAACTAATGAAAAATATATGTACAAAAAAGTGGCCATTGTCCGAGCGGTCCAAAATAATAAAAATAAATAAAGGAAACCTAGCACTAACTAACTAAATAACTATATACAAAGGCAGCGGGCAAGTCCTGCGGCTCACTTGGTGATGTTGCTGGCCAGGGCATCATCGAACTCCATGTCGATGTCCTGGAGGCGGGACTCTGTCCTGGCCCCGAGGTCTCGCAGGGACAACCCCATGTCCACCTCAAACTCCCTGCGAGCTTCCTCGAGGCACTCAGCCCGCCTCAATGCCCGACGCATGGAGAACTCCGCCCTGACCATGGCGAGCCGCTCCTCTTCCGCCCGCTGCCGCTCCGCACCTATCCGCTGGCCAAACTCCTCCCACACGGAACACACCACCATCCCAGGGTTGCCCTGCCCTCCGGCCGATGCCTGCCCCTCGGATCTTGATGGCCCCGAGCCATGATGCCTCCCACGTCGAGCCCGCTGCTGCCTCCGACGCCACTGCCTCTGCCAGCACGACGGCATCCAGGCTGATGGAAACCACCGACGCTGTCGTGCACGTGCCCTGCCCGATGATGCTGTCACATCTACCATCTGCTGGGGTCCACTTGCTGTGTTGTCCACCCCTGCTGGACCTCCGACTCCCAACTGTGGCAGGGATGGGATCCCCACCGAGCTGGCTGCATTGGTCGGGGCAGGTCCACAGGGGGCCCTGGTGGCATCTGGGCCAGAAGACGGCAAGGAGAACGACCGGTGGATAGCCTGCACAGAGGAGGAGAGGGCCGTCAGATTGGCCAACACATGCAGGAAACCCCCGAACATGGCCGATCCCAATTGGGCCACGTCGGCACGGTGCACTTCGTGATGACGTTCGTGCTCCTCCCGGGAAGCACGCACGTCATCACGAATCACAGCCGTGCGCATCGCGACCCCAATCAGGACCTTCTCCACGCGGCCAGGGGTTACCATGTCCGCAGGTGGAGGGGAGTCAGGTGACACGGACATCCCCTCTACCTGCGGACGGGCCTGGGACGGGGCATCCCTGCTGGTGCATGGTGGTGCACTCACAGGGTCAGGGACAGTGACATGCACAGGCCCCTCCACGGTGACCTGTGCTGCCTCCTGCCCCTGGCCCTGGACTGCACCACTTGCACCAGCAGGGATGCTCCCACCAGGCCCCATGTGTGCACCAGTGTCGGCCTCCTCCTCCTCTGTGCAAACCACCAACCTGGATGGCTCCTCACCGTCTCCCGCCGTAGCAGGCCCCTGTGGGGGCTCACCCACCCCTTCCGCTGCAGCCGTGGGGGCATCCCCGCCGCCTTGCTCCACAGCGCCGTCTCCGCCCTCTTCTTCACTAGCCGCTGCGTAGAGGGAGACAAAGGACACAAGCATCAGGCTACTGTACAATGGTCCCCTAGACAGGAAGCAATAGCAGATGAGCACCACTGTCAAAGTACACTTCCATCATGTCCCTCCACAACACATGGGTCAGTCCAGGCAAAACACACACAGTAACAGGCATGGTGCATGCCATGGACATTTCCATGCATGTCCAATGGACTCTAGAAACATTCAATGATATGTAACTCACATGCATCATGGCTCATGCATATCACATGCACACACTTCACCTCAGTCACATCCATCTGGCCCCAAACACACCAAACACAGGCGAAACAAGGGTAAGTTGGGTGCGTCACTGAATCTGTGCATTGTCACACACATGTGTCATGCATCCATGGCATGCACAAGTCACAGACACGCAGGTCAGGCACACAGACATGGCTACCATATATGTACCTGGCATCAGCACCCATCCTTCACCCCCATCCATGTCCAGGTACAGAGACTGGCATGCTCTCATGTCCAAAATCTGCATAGGGCTCCCCATGCCGCATTTCAACACATGCAACAACCATGTGGGTCACACATCACTGGTCGCACATGCATTACCATGATGTCCCTGCACACATACATGCATACATGGCCCATGGCACACATACAGGCAAGTATCATAGAACCAGCACACCGCAACATGCCCTGTCTCACACAGTAATGCTTGGACACATACCGCTCAACTCCAGACGGGCCTCCCTCTCAAGGACCTGGGCGTGGAGCGCTGGGCGTACGCGTTCCAGGACCCTCTTCTGGATGGAACTAATGCGGCCCCGGCCCCCCTCCACGAGGCGCCGGGCCTTCACAAGGGTCCTGGACCTCAAGTCCTCCCAGCGCTTCTTGATCTTCTGGACGTTGCGGGTTGCCACCCCCTCCGCGTTGATGGCAACCACACAGTCAGCCCAGATCCTCTCCCGTCCTTCCTTGCTGGCGCGGGACAATCCAAAGAGGGCATCATACTGCCCCAGGACATGCTCCACCAGGACACCAACTTCGGTGGCAGTGAAGCTGGTGCCCCTCTGCCCCTCTGGCCTGGGGTTGCCACTGGTGCCAGATGTGGAAGTGCCCGACATGGCAACCCCAGAGGCAGGTGTGGGTGGGCAACTGGGTCCTGGGGCTGGGCTGTGGAGCGATGTAATCCCAGTTGGGAGTCTTCAGTTCCAGCAGGGGTGGACACAGCAACTGGACCCCTGCAGATGGCTGATGTGCAGGCACCAAATGGCAGGGCACGGTGGCAGCAGGCAGGCAGGCAGGCAGGCAGCAGCAGATAGCACGTGGGAGGCTGCTCGGGGCACTGGGGGGCAGTAACTCGGCCTTCTGGGCAGGAGCGTGGTGTTCCGTGTGTTTTCGGGTGGCCAGCTTGATACGGAGTGATTTGGCACGTGAAAATCCTGCACGTCAGCGTGAAATCCGAGGAAAGGCCCTTAGCGCGTAAGCGCGTCAGCACGCATACGCGATTCTATTGGACCAGAGTCCCTCAGCGCGTAAGCGCGTCTGACGTGACCCGCACGGGCGTTCCCCACTCAGCACGTGATGACGGAACACACGTGGAAATACTGCACGTCAGAGTGTCATCGCGTGATTGGCCTATGTACGTGTATTTCATTGTGTGTAATTGGACAAAAGTGCGCGTACACGCGATTGGCCTATGTACGTGTATTTAATGGGTGCGCGGCCACTTACACACGCAAGTACATCAGCGAACCTGTATCCCGTGGTGCGTGTGAATTTCCACACGCTATTGGACTGGGAACTGGATTCCAGGGGTGCGCGGGTCACACGCTCGCCTAGAACACGCGCAAAGCATAAAATTGCGGACTTTAACAATAACAAGCTCAGACGCCAGGATGAACATACCGTTCCTAGCAGCAGTGGCAGTGGGCTACCAAAGGAGGAGGAGGAGGATAGTCAGGGCCAGAATATTCACACCCAGAACCAGCCTTTTCGGGATGCCTGATGACCAGGTGTATGGGAGGTACAGGTTTCCACCACACATCATACTGGAGCTGGTGACTGAGTGGGAGGATGACCTCACATCACCCACCCTGTGCTCCCAAGCACTCAGCCCCCTGGAGAAGGTCCTCAATGTACTGCACTTCTTAGCCACTGGATCATTTCAGCGGACAAGTGCCATAGTGGGTGGGGTGTCACAGGCCACCCAGTCACGCTGCCTACACCAGGTCTTGAACATCATGACTGCACGCCCATCAGTCCGCAGGCACATATACCTGCCCAGAACACCTGCAGAAAGGCATGCTGCCGCCCTGGATTTTTACGGAGTGGCACGATTCCCCAAAGTGCTAGGTGCCATCGACTGCACCCATGTGGCTCTACGTCCCCCCAGGGCATCAGAGCACATCTATAGGAACCGCAAGCACTGGCATTCCATCAACGTGCAGGTAGTATGTAATGCCAAGGGAATCATCACCTCAGTATATGCCAACTATCCCGGGTCCACCCACGACAGCTTCATTTACCGAATGTCCACCCTATGCCGGGACATAGATGCTGGGCGGCATGGCGATACATGGCTGCTTGGTGAGTATGTATGCCACTGCACATGCATGCATGTTGGATACTGAGCAAGGTCACAACGCCACCAATGATACCAATCACCACCTCCACAGGGGACAGTGCCTACCCTCTCAGCCCCCACATGATGACGCCAATTCGGAACCCCACCACGCCACCCCAGGTAAGACATAACACAGCCCACATTACAACCAGGGGCATAGTGGAGCGCACATTTGGAGTGCTAAGGTCACGCTTTCGCTCCCTTGACCGTTCTGGCGGGCAGCTGTTATACGCTCCCCCAGTAGTGTGCAGGATCATAGTGGCAGCATGTGTCCTGCACAACGTTGCAACACGCCGGGGCCTGCCCGTGGACATGGTGGTGCCCCCACATCCACAACCACATGCACGGCCGCTGCGCATGGGAGGGGAAAGGACACGGGGGGAGGCAGCCCGTACGCAACTGGTGGCCAACTTCTTCACCTAGGAATCACAGTGCTGGCTAGTGCACACTGCTCTGGCACATACCATCTGACGATCAATGATGACACTACCTGACAATGTCACAATATTTCTTGGCAATAAACTGTCAGAAACACATCAGCCTGAGATTGTTAACATGGAAGTGTCACTATGTGTGCACCCCTACCTACACATACACCAGCAATGCATAACTATGAAAAGACACAACTCCATTCATCAAAAATGCATTGGCACAGGCGAATTGCTACATTACAACATTGCCATGTCACCCAATCCCTTCACAGTCCCGCCACAGAGGACACCATGTCATGGTATGTGAGAGCAAACAAACTGACCCTCACAACATGACACCGGTGTCACAAATTGCAGTGCCCCAAATGGAACATAGCCGCACTTGAACAGCTAACCGTGATGGAGGCACTACTACACACCTGTGTAAGAGTCATTTCAATCAAATTACACACCAACCCACCCTGAAGCCCACCAAAACAAGACACAATGCATGTAATCAATGCTAGTCTCAATACCTGATTGTGCTGGTATGTCCTCACCGTCCAGATGTACAGTGATGGCGCCACGCAAAAGTGTCACTGCACATCTACCGACATGTAGTCTGACTCCAGAGAGTATGCCCGTGTGAAGAACTGTGTGAAATACCTGCAAAACATGAGTAACATATGTAAGTTGAGGCACATATCAAACCATCATGCATAGTTAGGTGCAACAACAATGTACACCATGAATGTCTACACAGTATTGACTATGGACTGCCCAACAGCTCATGGAAGTCCAATGTCACCGTGTAATTTGCTGTCACTTGGGCACACCCTTTGCAAGCCCATGGAAACGGAAGCAGGAGGGGTGTGGATGCCAGATACCCAAGCATCGAAACCAAACTCAGGACAAGCCTGCATGTGCCCAGCCACAATACAGTGTATGCCCAGGTACCCACACAAGGCAACACACTTGAAAAACAAAAATATGATAAGAAAAAATGGCCATGAAAGGGCCGGCGGGGAGGGGGGGGCCACCTATGAGGTCCGAGGACAGGATGCACGCCACAATCCACCTGTGTGGATCATGGGAAGTAAAAACACCCCATAGGCTCGTGGCCCACACGGCTACTCTGTTGTGGGAGATGAGTCGCTATCGCTCTGGCCAGACCCTGCAGCTGACTCAGGAGGTGGGGGAGCTGCCTCAGAAGATGGTGTGACAATGGGAGGCAGCCCACGCAAAGCCCGAGTTTGCTCCTCCATGGCTGCAAGCAGGCGGGTCTGGAAGGTCTGGTTCTGGATTATGATCATGCGGAGGTCCCCATGCAGTAACTTCCGGGATGACCTGACCTCCGCACGAGTTGCCTGCATCTCGGCCGAGAGCGTCCGTGTCAGACGCTCCAGCTGCTCCTCTGTCCTTCTATGGGATGAAGCCTCAAGCTCTGACAGGGTCGACCTGAGGTGATGGAATTCTTCCCTCAGGCCTTCCCTGTGGTGCTGGGACTCCATGGAAAGTGATTCCCGCAGAGTCGCCAGTCCTGCCCGCCTGTCCATGTTGGACGCCAACATGTCCTCCCTGTGTGCCTGGCAGATGGACTCTGTAGCCTGCTCCAGTCGCTCCATCAGCCTTTCTGGGGGGACAATGGAAGTGGCCACCCTATCCATGGCCTGTGCAATCATCTCGGATGATGCTGCCTGTTGGGTGGCCATACCGTAGATGGATTGCTCCCAAGCGGTATTGCCAGGTGGCATACGGCCACCACGTTGGCAGGCACCACACCTGCCTGGGGCAAGGCGGACTGCGCCTTGCTGTGCCGGCAAAGCCTCAGGCTGCAGGACTGCATTCCCTCTCTGATCTGCAGCCCCAGGAACAGGATCAGAGATTGTGTGGTGTGGCCCTGCATCCGTAACCACCGGAGGCTGAGCTGCCGACACTGACATCCCCATTGAGGGCAATAACCCGGCTGCAGGTGGGTCGGACAGAGGAGATTCTCTCCCAAGAACACTCACCTGCGACTGCACATAGGTGTCATCCTCCGAGTCTACACCTGAATACTGCTCGGGGGAGGAACCCCCAGAGACACCCCTCGACAGCACGACCTGCAGCACTTGTGGGTTTTCACCCACAAACACACCACGTCCCTCACTTGTGGAAGGTCGGCCCGGGTTGCCCTCCTGGGACGGCTCCACCACCACATCCCCAGCATCAACAAGTGCGTCGTCCCCTGCAAAGACATGAAAGAGAGAAATGGAAACAGGCATTAGCACCATGGCATACAACAAGGGCTGATGAACAACAGAGCCAGTAGTTCAATGACACATGTCCCACATGACTGGGAAACCTCCTATGCATTCACCATCACTGGGTCTGGAGGGGAGGCTCAGGGCACACAATGATGACACAGAGAATGGAGAGCAACGCCTGCTCCCCATGCTGCCTAGCACTGGCATCACACATTGGCCGGTGATTGCCATGTCAAATGCACATGCCATCACACACATGGCATGTGACATAGCCACCAAGTGAAGAGGGAGAGGAGGGCAACTATTTTGGATTTTGGCCACTCTGGTCCTGACATTGCTTCATCACATCAAGAAGTTAACATGTTGGACATGGATCTGCTAGTCCCAATTGGCCACGATGCACAGTGCCTTGTCAACATTAACAAAATGCAGTAGACAATGAGATTCTACCTCCCCATCACCTGTAATGGATTCATATAGCATTCGTGAAGCACCTGTACAGAAATGTATGAAGGAACAGCGGAGCACTGAGGGGTGGTGGGGCAGAAGGGGATGCCATTCAACAATCCTACTGGTGCTGGTGTCATTCATGTAACGCAAGTGCAGAGGTGGGTGGCACAATGAAGTGCAAGGGGAAGTTGCGGCTGGTAGTGCTGTACAAGGTAAGTAGGACTTAACGTCGAGGGCAGATGGTGGTAGGCGCAGACAAGTGCTGGGGGGGTGGCCTATAGGGGTACAGAGACAGTCATGCAGTGCTGTGGGCTCGGAGGGGACAGGGGAGGTACACACTGCATCTGGCTTGGCAAGGTCCTTGCAGATTTCAATGTTTCCTGCAGAGTTGTCAGATGCCGCAGATATGTGCCCTTGGATTGGGGCTCTCATCTTGGTGAGAAGGGTGAGACGCTATTGCCTTTGGAGCAGGCGGCAGGCCAGTTTGCCAGAGGATGAGCATGATGCAGGCCATTTCCTCTCTGCCACCCGGCACCTGTGTTTTGGGTTCACAAGATGCGAGTCATGCCAGGAGTCAGCATTGGCATGGGGCTTCAGGCGGATTGTCATGACCGTGGCAAAGACATCCAGTGTACCTGACATAGAGTGGAGCATGGAGTGGGCCCTGTCAGGATGGGAGTGAGCCTAAGGGGGAGCTGGATGGGGGGGAGATTTTGGCAGCATAAGCCTCGACTGACACACACTTCATGGGTTGGAATACCAAGAAGGTGTGTGACAGTGGTGAGGGTGGCTTTGCCTGTGGGGTGGTGAGGGTGAGGTGGGAGGAGAGGAGAAAGTGATCACTCCAGGAGAGAGGAGTGCAGAGAGGGATGGAGAGGGGAAGGTCAGATGAGATCAGAGCATCAAGAGTGTGCCCTGCAGAATGAGTAGGGACAGACGGGAGATTAGAGGTTGATAGGGAGTTGCTGAGGTCACGGAAAAGTCACGTGGGGGGGACAACAAGCATGCAGGTGGATGCGTACATCACCAAGGAAGAGGATTTCAGTGTCTGGGGACATGAGTGAGGAGGAGAGGTGAGGCCACTCAGAAAGGAAGTAGTACATTTGACCATTTTTCCGATACACAGTACGCACAGTTTGTGAATGTCGAGGTGAGATGGAGAGAGACGTCACACAAGCCATTCCAGAGGGGAGTAGGTCTACGTAGGAGTGACAGTGGCAGGAATACCCTCAGGGAAGGCAAGGGCACACCCCCCCCTGCACAGTAGTGCCGGGCCAAGGAGAGGATCTCCTGAACGTCAGGTAGGAGTGTGTCAAAGATGCAGACAGAGCTGGCCGTCAGACATGTTTCCATGAGACCAAGGATGTCAAGGTGCATTACCTCATGTAAGTGACATATATTGGAGGAATGCCTGATGCAGCGGCAGAGTAAGGAGTGTAAATGTGGAGGAGGTTGACAGCCTTGTAGGACTTACGGGGAGTGCTACAGATCAGAGGTGCAGCTTGTGTAGGAGTTGGAGTGGGAGGCGGAGAAGGATCATGGGAGGGTGCAGGGAGGCAGTGCAGGATAGATGAGGAGAGAGGAGGGGGGACAGCAGGAGAGGAAAGGAAGTTGATGAGATGTGGGTAGCATTTGTCAAGGAGAATAAGGTTGGCCTGAGGTCCTTGGACTGAGATGCTCCCATTACCATACTCATCAATTGTGGCCTCTGAGGATTGGAAGGAGGCCAAGAGTACACCCCAACGGGTCACACCATTGATGGTGGAAGAGGAGCAAGGAGAGAGGACTGGGACCATGTGAAGGGTCCATGGGACAGGCAAAGGCATGTATGAGCAGATGTCAGTGAGAGTTAACCTTGAGTAGGCTCAGATGTACTTGTCAGCAATAGGGTGGGTCGCATTGGAGGGCAGGGTGCCCTCATTTGACTGTTTGCAAGCAGGTGTCGTGAGTAGGGCACGATGGTCTGAACAGTAGAAGTCAGGGAAGATAGACCATGAAGAGCAGCATGGAGTGTGAGGGAATGGGGCTTGAAACCAGACGGAACAAGAGCACACAGGTAGGAGGTGGGTGTCAAGGCAAATTCCAGAGTATGACAGCATGTTGAGTGCCATGTATATACAGAGGACGCATTAGCATGTGGTATCATTGCATGTCAGGCATGTGACGATGGAACTTGAATGGCTGGGGGAAAGTGTAGGAATGGTATGTAAGACATAAGATGAATAGACAGGGGAGAATGAGCAACAATGTCATGACAAAATGACAATTCAAGGGGAACTTCCATGGTGTAGGGCCATATGTGCACTGTTGGCAGTAGGGATAGTGGTGTGGGCACATGGTGTTGCACTGAACATACTGGATGAGGCACATGGGTGACACTATCAACTCTGCCACACACCCCCTTGACAGGCACCCAACATGAAGGCTTCGCACACACACCATGCACATTGATATAACACACATGCATGTGCACTCACCGGATGATGCCTCGTAATCAGGGAGATCTCCCACACCTTGGAGTTGTCCCTCGGTGACGTAGGATCCAGCTACGGACTCGTGTGGTGTGAGTTCTATTTCCTGTGCTGGGGACCCACCTCCAGTCACCAAGGTTGCGGCATGACTTGAGGCCAGCTTATCCTTTGCCCTGCGCTTAAGGTCATTCCAGCGCTTCTGGCAATCACTAGCTGTGCGCCTCACTACTCCAAGGGCACTTATTTTGTCAGCAATGGTCTGCCAGTGTGCCTGGCGTCTGGCATGTGTGGTCTTGGACCCTGCAACGATGACCATTTCCCTATCATGGTCTGACACATACTGAACAAGTGCATTCAGTTCGGCGTCTGTGAAGCTGGGCTTCCTTGATGGGCCGGACTGTGCAGCCGTGCCTGGGGCATCAGCCTGTGCCGGACGTGCACTCTTCCTCTTCCGCTTGGAAGGGGGTGGGGATCCAGAGTGTCCTACGCCGCTGTGGACACTAGGGGCAGGAGCCGTGGTGGACTCAGTACTGGGTGTGTGGGATTGCACACTCAGCATGGGAGTAGGTGCAGGCATTGGGGGTAGAGGGATAGGGTCAGGCCTGATCTGAGGTGCATGAACTAGGACCGACACAGTCTTGGCAGGGTGTATGAGAGGTGGGGTGGATGGAGCCACACCCTGGCCACGGGGGGCAGCAGATGACCTATCTGGCATAGATGCGCGTGTCCTGATGACACCGATGTGCACCGGTGCACGTGCAGTGGACCTGCTGACCTGGATGTCAGCGATGGAGTCACCCTCGGACAGGTCTGGTGCCACAATGGGCTGGTCCAACAAGGGCTGATCAGGGTTGGTATCAGCCACATGACCCTCAACCTGGGGGGGGAGGGGGGGGCATGGGTGTCCCTGACTGGTCCTCCAGACTGGGGGGGACAGGGGCACCCTGCAAGTCACAACCACGTCCCCTAGTGGATCCTCCACGGCCACCACGTGTGGCTCGGCCACCTTTGCCACCCTTACGGCTTGCACGCCTCCCAACCATGGCACTGATGTTATTGTGCGTATGGGAGTGGGTGTGCACAGTTGTCCTGGGCAATTGGGTGTCAAAGGGGTTGGGTACCAGATGGTATTCGTACCCTAGTGCAGTGGCAAGGCTATATGACACCCCTGGGGAAAGATGACGGGTCACGCAACGCACAGGCACCCCAAAAAAGTTAAGGAACGTGCACGATACCCCTCCTAGACCACGTGTGCATATGAAAAACCCTGCACTACACTGTGGCATCCAGTAACACAGTAATGAACGTATGCGTGTCACACGCAGCCTAGATTGACCTCTGAAGAGGTACGTGACACACGGGGCAAGCACAGATGATAGATGCGTGCGCAACTCACCGTCTGCCAGGGAGAAATGCGTCAAAAAGAGGCGCGTGTGCGCGTTGGCAACACCCCCGCCAAAAGAAGAATGGGACGCTGTCTGAGGAGACAGGACAACAGTAGAAGGGAACGCTGTGTGAGGAAACAGGCCCAGGAAAAAGAGCAAAAGAGAAAAAGCTGTCAGAGGTAACAGGGAGTACGACCTTTGAACGCCGTGAAGTAAATCGCGTGTCAACTGACAAGAAGTACAGAATACACCAACTCGCTCTCCACGAAAAGCACGTACAAGGAAATGGCGTTCTACATGTACCTTTTATGCAGGCCCACAGGTCCTGCGTCACTTCCGCGTGTAGGCGCTGAAGGGCCAGCCTCCAATCACACGCATTGACACTGGCTTGTGTTTCTTTCACGCGTGTTGGGAAACGGCCGTGTGTTATAGACGCGCTTACGCGCCTGGCCCTTTGGACCAATCACGCGTGTTGGAAAACACCCGTGCGTCATAGGCGCGCTTACGCGCCTGGCCCTTTGGACCAATGAAATCGGGTACGCGTGCTGACGCGCTCGCACGGCACGTGTTTATTTTTCACGTGGGTTGGGAAACACCCGTGCGTCATAGGCGCGCTTACGCGCCTGGCCCTTTGGACCAATGAAATCGGGTACGCGTGCTGACGCGCTCGCGCGGCACGTGTTTATTTTTCACGTGGGTTGGGAAACACCCGTGCGTCATAGGCGCGCTTACGCGCCTGGCCCTTTGGACCAATGAAATCGGGTACGCGTGCTGACGCGCTCGCGCGGCACGTGTTTATTTTTCACGCGTGTTGGGAAACACCCGTGCGTCATAGGCGCGCTTACGCGCCTGGCCCTTTGGACCAATGAAATCGCGTACGCGTGCTGACGCGCTCGCGCGGCACGCGTTTATTTTTCACGCGGGTTGGGAAACACCCGTGCGTCATAGGCGCGCTTACGCGCCTGGCCCTTTGGACCAATGAAATCACGTACGCGTGCTGACGTGCTTACGCGCTGAGGGCCTTTCCTCGGATTCCACGCAGACGTGCATGATTTTCACGTGCCAATTCACTCTGTATCAAGCTGGCCACGCGTTCACACACGGAAGACCACGCTCCTGCCCAGAAGGCCGAGTTACTGCCCCCCAGTGCCCCGAGCAGCCTCCCACGTGCCATCTGCTGCTGCCTGCCTGCCTTCCTGCTGCCACCGTGCCCTGCCATTTGGTGCCTGCACATCAGCCATCTGCAGGTGTACAGTTGCTGTGTCCACCCCTGCTGGAACTGAAGACTCCCGACTGGAAGAACACCACTCCACAGCCCAGCCCCAGGACCAAGTTGCCCACCCACTCCTGCCTCTGGGGTTGCCATGTCGGGCACTGAAACATCTGGCACCACTGGCAACCCCCAGCCAGAGAGGCAGAGGGGCCCCAGCTTCAGTGTCACCGAGGTTGGGGTCCTGGTGGAGCGAGTCCTGGGGCAGTATGATGCCCTCTTCGGAAGTAGCCGCGCCAACTATGAAGGACGGACTCGGATCTGGGACGACATCGTGACTGCCATCAACGCGGAGGGGGTGGCAGTCCGCGACAACCCACATGTCAGGAAGCGTTGGGAGGACTGCAGGTCCAGGACCCTCTCAAAGGCCCGGCGCCTCGTGGAGGGGGGCCGGGGCCACATGAGTTCGATCCAAATGAGGGTCCTGGCACGCATACACCCAGCGCTCCACTCCCAGGTCCTTGAGAGGGAGACCCGTCTGGAGTTGAGCAGTAAGTGTGCAGGCATTGCTGTGTGAGACAGTGCATGTTGCAGTGTGCTGGTTGTGTGATGCTGTATGTGTGGAATGGGCCTTGTAGGCATGTATGTGTGCAGTGTTGTCATGGCGATGCATGTGCGACCAGTAATTTGTGGATCACATGGTTGTTGTATGTGTTGCTATGCAACCTGAGGAGGCCTATGCAGATTGGACACATGTGAGCATGCAAGTGTATGTTCGTGGACATGGGTGTGGGTGAGGGATGGATGCTGATGCCAGGTACATGTATGGTGTCGAGGTCGGTGTGCTTGACCTGCATGTCTGTGACTTTTGAACGGCATGGATGCATGACACATGTCTGTGACACTGTACAGATTCACTGATGCTGCCTAATCATCCTTGTATCCACTGTGTTTGTGATGTACGAGGCCACATGGATGTGACAGAGGTGAAGTGTGTGCGTGTGATTTGCATGACCAATGATGCATGTGTGTTCCATGACATCGTACTTTAGAAGAGTGCAGTGGACATGTATGTTGATGTGCATGCCATGGACCATGGGTGTTGCGTGTGTGTATTGCCTGACCCATGTGTTGTGGAGGGACATGATAGGAGTGTACTTTACCATTGCCAGTCATCTGATATTGCTTCCTGTGTAGGGGACCATTGTACAGTGCCCTGATGCTTGTGTTCTATGTCTCCCTCTATGCAGCGGCTAGTGATGGAGAGGGCGGAGACGGCGCTGTGGAGGTAGACGGCGGGGATGCCCCCACGGCTGCGGCGGAAGGGGTGGGTGAGCCCCCACAGGGGCCAGCTACAGCGGAAGAGGGCAAGGAGCCATCCAGGTTGGTGGTTTCTACAGAGGAGGAGGCGGCCGAGACTGAGGCACACCTGAGGCCTGGTGGGGGCATCCCTGCTGGTGCAAGTGGTGCAGTCCAGGGCCAGGGGCAGGAGGCAGCACAGGTCGCCGTGGAGGTGCCTGTGCATGTCGCTGTCCCTGACCCTGTGAGTGCACCACCATGCACCAGCATGGATGCCCCGTCCCAGGCCCGTCCGCAGGTGGAGGGGGTGTCTATGTCATCTGACTCCCCTCCACCTGCGGACGAGGGGACCCGTGGGCGCATGGAAAAGGTCCTGATTGGGGTCGCGTTGCGCACGGGGGTCATTCGTGATGATGTGCGTGCTTCCCGGGAGGAGCACGCACATCATCACGAAGAGCACCGTGCCGACGTGGCCCAGTTGGGATCTGCCATTGGCGCGGGTTTTCTGCAGGTGATGGCCAATGTGTCGGGCATCTCCTCCTCTGTGGAAAGTATGCGCCGGTCGTTCTCCTTGCCGTCTTCCGGCCCAGTTGACACCAGGGCCCCCTGTGGACCTGCCCCGACCAATGCAGCCGGCTCAGTGGGGATCCCATCCCTGCCACAGTCGGGAGTCGGTGGTCCAGCTGGTGTGGACACCATGGCAACTGGACCCCTGCAGGTGGAGGATGTGCCGGCATCATCAGGCAGGGCACGTGCACGACGGCGTCGGTGGATACCATCAGCCTGGATGCCGTCGTGCTGGCAGAGGCAGTGGCTGCAGAGGCAGCGGCAGCGACGTGGGAGGCGTCATGGCTCGGGGCCATCAACATCGGAGGGGCAGCCATCGGCTGGAGGGCAGGAGGACCCTGGACAGAATGTGTCTTCCGTGTGGCAGCGGTTAGGCCACGCAATAGATGCGGAGAGGCGGCGGGCAGAAGAGGGGCGGCTCGCTATGGTCAGGGCAGTGGACTCCATGCAGAGGGCCCTGAGGCGTGCCGAGTGCCTCGAGGAGATCCGCAGGGGCTTGGAGGTGGACACTGCGTCAGCCCTGCGGGCCCTCGGGGCCATTGAGGAGGAACGCCTCGGGGAGATAGAAAGGGAGTTCGATGATGCCCTGGCCCATAACATCTCTCAGTGAGCCGCAGGACTGGCCCGCCGCCTTTGTATATAGTTATGTAGATAGGTTTCCTTTATTTTAATTTATTATTTGGGTTGATTGGACAATGGCCCACGTTTTTTGTATATAGTTCGCATTAGTTAGGTTTTGGGTAGGTTTCATTTTATGGTTTTTAGGGATATTGGACCCGGACAATCATCTTTGTACATAGTTTGTGGATGTTTTCGATTTTATTATTTGGACCATGGGGCAATGTGTTTGTTTTTGATTTCCATTTTGATTGACTTTGCACCCGTTCTTTTGGATTTCACCTTTCATTAGAAATTTTTTTTTTTTCCTGTTACTTTGTGTATTCATTTAGGTGTTTATTTTTTTTTCTTTCTTACATTTTAATACATTGTTCTTTTGATTCTATTGTGTGGACTTCTCTCATTGGTTTGTTGACTGTCACAATCTGGGTTTTCACAGTCATGTGTTGCCATTGTGTGAGTCTGACGGACTTGGACTCATGCGCATACTGCTCATTGGTTATGTATCATGTAATGGGTATTTGATTTTTGAATGGATGTGTACCTTGGATGTGTGTATGGACTGGGGTGACATGGGGTGGGATGTGGTTGCCCATGGGATCCTGGGATCTGTATTGTGATTTCCTATTGGTAGGGGAACATCTGTGTGGGCCTGGTGGAGGGTGCCCCACAGTGCTGGGGGGTGGGGGTGGTGGGAGGCATGAGTGGGACATGGGTGGGGGCCTGGTGGAGGGTGCCCCATGACTGCTGGGGGGTGGGTGTGGTGGGAGGCATGAGTGGGACATAAGTGGGGGCCTGCTGGCAGGTGCCCCACAGTGCTGGGGGGTGGGTGTGGTGGGAGGTATGAGTGGGACATGAGTGGGGGCCTGCTGGCAGGTGCCCCACAGTGCTGGGGGGTGGGTGTGGTGGGAGGCATGAGTGGGACATAAGTGGGGGCCTGCTGGCAGGTGCCCCACAGTGCTGGGGGGTGGGTGTGGTGGGAGGCATGAGTGGGACATGATTGGGGGCCTGCTGGCAGGTGCCCCACAGTGCTGGGGGGTGGGTGTGGTGGGAGGCATGAGTGGGACATAAGTGGGGGCCTGCTGGCAGGTGCCCCACAGTGCTGGGGGGTGGGTGTGGTGGGAGGCATGAGTGGGACATGAGTGGGGGCCTGCTGGCAGGTGCCCCACAGTGCTGGGGGGTGGGGGTGGTGGGAGGCATGAGTGGGACATGAGTGGGGGCCTGCTGGCAGGTGCCCCATGACTGCTGGGGGGTGGGAGTCATGAGCAGGTGTGCAGGGTAATCACCTGTGGTGTGGACTGCATGCAGGGGACGTGGAGGCTGTACAGGGAAGACCTGTGAAGACCCAACGATCGGAGTAGCGTGTTCAAATATCCACGCCCCCCTGAAATGGACATACCCTGGCTTTTCGCGTGTGAAACTTCCCGCGCACCCCTGAAATGGACGTACCCTGGAATTTCGCGTGTGAAACTTCCCCGCGCACCCCTGAAATGGACGTACCCTGGAATTTCGCGTGTGAAACTTCCCGCGCACCCCTGTAATGGACGTAGCCTGGCTTTTCGCGTGTGGGACTTCCCGCGCACCCCTGGAATTCCCGTAGCCTAGCTTTTCGCGTGTGAAACTTCCCGCGCACCCCTGTAATGGACGTAGCCTGGCTTTTCGCGTGTGGGACTTCCCGCGCACCCCTGGAATTCCCGTAGCCTAGCTTTTCGCGTGTGAAACTTCCCGCGCACCCCTGTAATGGACGTAGCCTGGCTTTTCGCGTGTGGGACTTCCCGCGCACCCCTGGAATTCCCGTAGCCTAGCTTTTCGCGTGTGAAACTTCCCGCGCACCCCTGTAATGGACGTAGCCTGGCTTTTCGCGTTTGGGACTTCCCGCGCACCCCTGGAATTCCCGTAGCCTAGCTTTTCGCGTGTGAAACTTCCCGCGCACCCCTGTAATGGACGTAGCCTGGCTTTTCGCGTGTGGGACTTCCCGCGCACCCCTGGAATTCCCGTAGCCTAGCTTTTCGCGTGTGAAACTTCCCGCGCACCCCTGTAATGGACGTAGCCTGGCTTTTCGCGTGTGGGACTTCCCGCGCACCCCTGGAATTCCCGTAGCCTAGCTTTTCGCGTGTGAAACTTCCCGCGCACCCCTGTAATGGACGTAGCCTGGCTTTTCGCGTGTGGGACTTCCCGCGCACCCCTGGAATTCCCGTAGCCTAGCTTTTCGCGTGTGAAACTTCCCGCGCACCCCTGTAATGGACGTAGCCTGGCTTTTCGCGTGTGGGACTTCCCGCGCACCCCTGGAATTCCCGTAGCCTAGCTTTTCGCGTGTGAAACTTCCCGCGCACCCCTGTAATGGACGTAGCCTGGCTTTTCGCGTGTGGGACTTCCCGCGCACCCCTGGAATGGACGTAGCCTGGCTTTTCGCGTGTGAAACTTCCCGCGCACCCCTGTAATGGACGTAGCCTGGCTTTTCGCGTGTGGGACTTCCCGCGCACCCCTGGAATTCCCGTAGCCTAGCTTTTCGCGTGTGAAACTTCCCGCGCACCCCTGTAATGGACGTAGCCTGGCTTTTCGCGTGTGGGACTTCCCGCGCACCCCTGGAATTCCCGTAGCCTAGCTTTTCGCGTGTGAAACTTCCCACGCACCCCTGTAATGGACGTAGCCTGGCTTTTCGCGTGTGGGACTTCCCGCGCACCCCTGGAATTCCCGTAGCCTAGCTTTTCGCGTGTGAAACTTCCCGCGCACCCCTGTAATGGACGTAGCCTGGCTTTTCGCGTGTGGGACTTCCCGCGCACCCCTGGAATTCCCGTAGCCTAGCTTTTCGCGTGTGAAACTTCCCGCGCACCCCTGTAATGGACGTAGCCTGGCTTTTCGCGTGTGGGACTTCCCGCGCACCCCTGGAATGGACGTAGCCTGGGATTTGACGTGTGACACTTCCCGCGCACCCTTGAAAATCGCATGGGCCGCTTGCCGTGATGGTCCAGGGTTAGCGTAGCCCCTTGCGCTGGTTTGTGATTTTTATGAGATTTCCCAGCGCAAGGGGCGTTCCTGGGGGCGTAACTGGCGCTGCAGCGAGTCGCTGCGCCACTGTGCGCCACGGCTGCCTGGGGAGGCTAAAATCCATGAATACGCTGTGCGCCGGATTCGGTTTTGGCGCACGCGGCTGGCGCAGACTATCGCACGCGCACACTGTGCGCCAGCCGCGTGCGCTACTTGTGCGCTGATTTCTATGAATTACCCTGTTAATGTAAAGAAGGTTCTCGTCTGAGCCCTCTTTACTTTGGCTTTTCTCTGCCTCTGCAACCCTTAACCAGCGGTGAAAAGAGGCAGTGCCACGGATCACACTGGAGTTTCTAGCGTTCTCAGCTGCGACCCCTAACGAACTGCGAATGACGTTCCATAAGAGCAGTACTGTAAACAAACCCAGGAGGGCAGACAAAACGTATATATAGGAAGTTACTGCTAATAAAGAACGCTGGTGGGGTCTTACATAGAAGTGCAGGTGGAGCAGTCTACCCATCTATTGTCAAGTCAAGTCAAAGGAACTTTATTTCAGGCAAAGAAACATCACAGAAACAACAAGTTGTAAATAGAATAATATGCATATCATCACGCCTTAAAAACATGCCGGCCATAATCATTTAAATTCATCTATGAATTAACATCGAGAACATTCTAAAAGAGATGTTTGATCAAACGTCAGCTCACGTCTTTGCCTTTGACCAGATTCGCCAAAACGGATAAAAAGCTAAACAAAAACTGCAAGCATTACGTCCTTAAGAACATGTCATCCATATTTGTCAGACTTCATCCACAAATTGGTGCCATGGGCATACTAAAACAGCCACAGTAAAAAAAAGTGCTTGCCAAGCCTGCCTTCGACGGCGCACTGCCTTATACAATCTTTGGCTTGGCGAGAACCGTGGGTGCACAGCGCTAGTGTCCTTCTCCTGTCACAATCATTGTCTTAATGTGTCTGCCCACCCTCCAATATGTGAGCGTGCTTTAAGCAAGGCCAACACCCTGCCTTCACTCACAGTTATTATTACCATCATGCATGCTGGCTGCCCTGGCGCTGAGCTAGACTACACTGCTGCATCCAGTGTGGCCTCTACTTCCAACTGCAAGGCGACACGCCCTATAGACTGCCACTGTGCGGCTTGCATGTTGTGCTCCTCGAGTGAGGGCAATTCACCGTTGCAGATTATGTAATGGGAACACTTGCTGACTGCAGAGGCAATTAGGATTACTTATTTTCAACCGGAAGCACTTCCACGCAAATTAAGGACGTGTCCTACCCTGCCCACCTTGCGTTACAGCAAAAATATTGAATATTAGAGAAGGGCCCACAGTGTCACTTATATAATAGTACATTGAACGACTGGTGCATAACATGCTAACTTGCACCCCTAGTGTCAGCTGCCAAGTTTCAGAAATGCACTCAGAAACTCACCCGTCTTTTCATAACCAAAATTACCAAACGGGCTTGTATTTTGATGTGGGTGCAAAAGGTACACTCACGACGGTTTTCCTTTCGGAAATTTTAGGTGTTCGTCAAATTGTTTGTATTTGTATTTTTGTATTTTATTGATGAAGCTTATCAGCTGCCGCGGGCACTAACCCTCTGATTTGTGACACACGTGTCTTACTATCTTACATTTAAGTGCAGTTCTGCAGTATTTTCCGTCACATGGAACTGCGCTAGAAGGATGGATGTGCGCGCAATGATCAGAGCTGTTTAACTGCACGTATGTGTACTGTGATAGCTTCTGGCGCACATTTGCTCACCTTTCTTGTTTCAGATGTTGGTAACGGTGCTGACATCCGTGAGGAAGTGAGGGGTCATCGATTACCTTTATGCTACTTGTATCTGGGCCGGGCGCACCCAGTGACACCTTAACCACAGTGTAAAAGATTAATCTGTACCTCTAATCGCCACGTGCCAGAGGCGTAGGCAGTATTTTCTAAGAAGTAGGGCCTCGGAGGGAGGAGCGGAGGGGGAGGTGGGGGCAGAGATTGCAAAGGGAAGAGGGTTTGTTTTGCTGTCGGCTGAATGTGCAGGATCAAAGGCGCCAGAACAATTCAAGGGGCTAATGGGGGTGTTCTCCGACTAGGAATTCAAATAATGCATTATACAGTACACTTTCTGTGACAAATTAGGTAGAAAGGTATATCGTTTTCAAACTGTTTTGTAGGTAAGACATACAAATAAAATCCATTAGACTGCAAGTCACCAATAGAGCAGCAGGGCATTTTTGTAACACAGTTTCACATTTCTGTTGCCCACAATATGCCAGCACTCTGTAAGGGTAACATATTTTACTATTGTTTTGCCCATACATTTGTGCACTTATATATATGGCAGTATTCGCACATCAAAACATGTTCATGGTTGTTTTGCCCATAATGCATGTAAATATACTATAACAAAACATGTTCATTATGGATCTGCCAATATATGCCTGTTTCCCCACATAAGAACATTCTCCTCTTGGCTTTGCCTAAATGCCAGCAAAGACAATGCCACATTAAGATAGTATGTCCTTGTGACTACACAAAGTCTCCCTCCGCCATACAAGAACACTTGCCATATTGTATTTGCCCCCTAACGCCAGTAAAACATGTCATAACACATTTCCTTGAGGCTGCACAAACTCCCCTCCACCCATGTTCGAATGCTCATTATGTTGCCTTTGACACGATTATAAAATGCCATGCTAAATTAAGGAAACATGCCCCCATGTATAAACACTCATCATGTTGGCTTTGCCCTTAATGCAAGTATGGACATCCATGCCACAGTAGGATCCAGTGACCCCCATATAGCACCCTCCCCCTACCCCAACACCGCCTCACTTAACAACACTCAAGCTGGCTTTCCTTGTGCAGTGTCATGGTGTGGAAGGTTGTGAGATCACAGTGGAATGTGGAGTGTGTGGTCCCCTGTGTGAGGTGGTGTGATTGCAGGAAGGTCAGTTGGTGAGGATGGCTTATTGAGACTGGACAGGCGGGGGCTACGTTTTGGATATCTCACTTTCATTAAACAATATTGTTTGAAGAAGCACGCATGAAGCATACTCATTAAATTGGTGATGAGCTTCTCCGCAGCAGCTCCCAGGAGTGGCCACCTTTATGAGGTGTGGTGACGATCCCCATGACATTGCGTGCCCACATTGAGGAATTGCGTGTGAGCTATTCCTGGAGGGCATTTGCAAGGGATGGTATCATTTGGTCCTCGTACAAACCGTATTTTGGGTGTACTGACCCAGTACTGCGGTGAGTGGAAGCGGCTGGTGTTGCCTGGCAGCATCCACCACTTGAGCACCAGTGAGCGTATCTTCTGACCGTTGCCAGTATCTGGGGCTGCAAAGTAGGGCATGTCACATGACTCCAGCTGACAACTGTTTGTCCAGGAAAACAAAAATGTGCTGCGGGTCCTTGTTCCCTAGCAACGAGGGCCGCTGCATCGGAGAGCATTGCTGTTCCATGGGTCTCGTCACTTCACCGCAGTGTAGACCGCTCTTAAGAGAAGAGTTGGGAATAAGAGGCTGCACCAAGGACTGCAACACTGAGAGTCTACTGTATGGACTGCATATTGATGGTCCGTTTAAGAAGTTTTTTTTTTTTTGTGCAAAGGATCAACATTTTAACAGAATATGATTGCATGCACAGATACTAAGCCTTGCCCCAAGTATATTGTGTGAACTATGTATGAAAGGTACAGAATGGCACATTGACATATACATATGTGTTATATGCACCATGTCATCTAAAGAGCTGCCAGTTTCACATGTTATTAAAGCATTTCCATATGTGTGTCTTTGAGAACTCCTTCTGTGATTACTGGCCATGCAGAATGTTTCTGGCCCATCTCATTTCATGGTATCTCCTGGCCTGACCAAGATTAAGTAGTCTCAGCAAAAGAAGGGCTTCTTGCATTATGTCAGTTCTGCATTTGGGGCTGGCTTTGCTGTGTATAGAAAGGCATCACTGTTGATGCATTTCCTTGGCTATGAGGGCAGCCTATATTTGAGACACTCCCGGATGTAGCTGCTAATGTCGATACAGACAGGAACTTACTGGAAATTGAAATGCTGAGATTGGACACACATTTCAATTCCAAGGAAAGTACACTTTTGGAGCGATATAACTTTGGGGTCTGCTACCAGGAGAGTTCTGAGAGTGTGGTGGAATATATTACAACACTTTGTGATTTGGCTCTGGCGTGTCATTTGGGGAATTCCCTTGATAAACACATTAGGGATAAATATATTTATTGCAGCAATAATAGAATTCATGAAGAATTATAGCTGAAGGATGACCCCCAACTTAGAAGAAGTTTTCAGTATTGCCAAAAGGGTGGAGCATTCAATGGCGTTTGTAGAAAAATTGACCAAGTCAGAATGCAAGGAGGTTCCACCAGAGGTGCTCAAGAAAGGAACTGATGTGAAACCTAAAAAGAAGAATAAAGGAGGACATGTTCACCAAAAAGGAGTTGGAGATACTAAGGGCAATGCGTACTATACAAAAAGTGGGTAGAGCAAGTGTGGGGGAGGAACATTTGTGTTTTAGGCATGGCAGTGAAAGTCATTTAGCAGGTGTGGAAATATGCCCGGGAAGAAAAGTTAATTGTTCCAAGTACAAAATATGGGGTCCCTTTGCCCAATTGTTGCAAGAATCTTCAGGGAAAATATGGTTCTTCCAGAAAAAGTGTGCTATTTCTAAAGGCGGATAGTTATGACTCATCTGATGATGAGAGCAATGCAAATTTTCAGATGATCACCGTCAATGTGGTCACTCTTCATTATCTTGTCCTCCCACCATGTTAACTGTAATAGTATCAATTTATTTTTCCACATCTCCCAAACATCATTTTCTTAACCGTTCCCCCTTGAGAATTCTGGCAACAATAGGAGAAATGTCCCCATCTTTTACACTTGGAACAATTCACTTGTCTTCCTGGACAAACTGGAGAACCAGCTAAATGAATCTTGCTGGCACATCTGAAACATAAAAGCTCTTCCGCTCTGGCACCCTTTGGCCCTGAATATCACCCTTAAAGTCACCAGCCAATTTCTTGTGCAGCAGATTCCCTTATTCTTCTTCTTACCTTTTACTCAAAGCCGATCTTGAGCACATCAGGTGCTGCTTCCTTACCCCCCGATTTCGTTAACTTTGCCACACATGCCATTGAGTGCTCAACCCTTTTCTTTTTTTTTTTTTACTTTTTTTTTATTGGCAGAGTTGGTGACAATTACACGTTATGAGCATTTTAAGCTCAAACACATAGGGCCTCATTACGACCCTGGCGGAGTGGGTTTACGCCAGCGGTATTCGCGGCGGACCCTTCCGCCCTACTACGAGTTCCCGTAGCGCCATGGAGCCGTTTTCCGCCTGGTTTTTCCGGGCGGAGAAATCCATGGCGCTACGGGACCTTGTTGTTAATTACGCCACCGTATTTTACGGTGGCGTAATTAACGCCTTCCCCACTCCCATTATACCCTATGGGGCAAAAATGGGAATGGGGAAGGGTAAAATGGGGATTGGGGATTTACCGCCCCGCCAAGGTCGGAATGGGGCGGTAAATCCACCAACCCCCATGGCGGTATTGGCAGCTTTCCGCCGTGCTCCATGGTGCACATTGCACCACGATCTCCGCCAGGGTCGTAATGAGGCCCATAGTTACATTCCATAGCATATACATGAGCAGTCGTAGATATTAAGTTCACAAGACAAGAGTTATGCATTCAACACAACAGCACACATCATGTTCATGGGGGGCGACGTTGGTGGAGTTGGGTCTTCTTCAGTTCCATTATTGAGATAGCTGCAGAAGGCAGTCCAGACATTTTTGGGGCGAGACTGTTCTGGCAGAGAGGCGATGTATTCCTCTTCACATGTTTGTGTCCAAGTGAGGGCCGAGAGCCACATCTTGAAAGTGGGGGTGAGGGAGACTTCCAACATTGTAATATACATTTCTTAGCTACCATGCATCCCACATTCAAGAATCTACCCATTCTCTTAACCTTGTCACCCCTCAAAATGCCAAACAGCAATGCCATCGGATCCGGGTTAATTACAGTGTCCTCAATTTCAGAGAGTGCACTGTCAATATTTCCCCAGAATGCAAATAGCACAGTGCACAACCAGAACATATGTGTGTTGTCCGCGTTTTCAGCAAGACATCTAGCGCAAGCATGTATGAGGTTGCGGTTGAACCTAGTCAGTTTATGTGGGCTGTAATACACCCTATTCAATAGTTTGTACTGCATGCAGCGGAATCTGAAATTTTGTGAAACATTACGCATGTGGGAGCACATCCTCTTCCACAAGTAGTCCGTGATCTCAAGGCCAAGTTCATCAGCCCAGGCATTCCGGGCTTTGGGGGTCATGTCTGGTAGCTTAGGCAATAGTATTTTGTATAATGAGGAGACTACCCTCCAACTGTTGCTAGAATTGGCAATGTAGTGTAATTCAGGAGTATCTGGGGTTTCATCCGAGAATGATAACCACATACTGGGGACTGCAGCACAGAGTCTGTAGTACTACAGCATTTCCAATGCCAAGTTAGTATGGCCAGGCGCCATGTCTGAGGGGTAATAAACTTTCCTTCCGGGAATAGGTCTGCCATTGTATGATACCCCAGGCCCAGCCACTGTTGGGAAAGGATTTTGTTGTAAGTGGGTTCAAGCCCGGGAAATCCCCATATGGGGAGTCATTTATAGTAAGGGTGGGGGGCAGACATTGGGCCTCATTACGACCCTAGTGGAACGGGTAAACGGGCTCCGCTAAAGGAGGCAAACCCGTTAAACACGTTCCGCCACATTAGGAGATCCCCTCGTGGGACCCGGTAAGGACGCTCCCTCTTCCCGCGAGGGGAAGAGGGAGCTAACAACGGGCCGCTCGTAATCGGCCCGTTGTTAGCTCCCTCCCCCATTCCCATTCAGCCCTATGGGGGCTGAAATGGCAATGGGGAAGGTCCGGCCCGGGTTCCTGGAGGGAGGAATTACCGGGCCCTCCGAATTCAGACTGGTCCGTTAATTCCGCATTCTGGGAACATGGACCCGGACCCAATTTCGGCGGCAGCCATGCCGCCAATAGCGGCATGGCTACCGCCGAAGTTGTAATGAGGCCCATTGTGTTAAGAAGGAGGAACCACCCCATCGGGGTGGACACACAGGGACCTGCTGGGCCGTCAGTTGTATATTTGTGTTGGAGGATCAGGGTCATAATGTTGACTTCGGTTATGGCCAGTTTTTCCAATTTGACATGGGGCGGGGCAGTGGGTTGTTCATACCAGTACGTGGCGAACTGGGCTTGAGCCGCCACCCAATGTAGGGTCATGTCCGGAGCTGTAACCCCCCCTTTCCCATATGGTAAGTCCATGTGTTGACATTTCTTTCAAACCGCACCGGCGTGCCATAGGAATTGAGAGCCCATTGTGTGTAGATCATCAAAATATTTTTGCCCCGGCCAGATCGGGACATTTCCAAAAATGTACAGAAGTTTGGGGACTAAAATCATCTTAATTAGTGAGAGTTTTCCAGCCAAGAAGAGCGGTAGGGTGTGCCATCATGTCTCCTTTGATTCAAAGTATTTAGCTGCAGTGGTGTAATTATCGGCAATTAAGCAGACCTGGATAGTGCTACTTGAACCCCCAAATATCTGATAACGTCAGGGGACCAGAGGAGAGGGTATTCACAAGTCGGCTGTTGGGTTGCATTGGTGAGGGGGAATATTTTGGATTTCGAGTAGTTTATGGTAAAGCCAGAGAAGGTGCCTATTCTGATTATGTTTCTCAATATGGGGTCTAGATGAGTGGATGGGACTCTGATATATAGCAGGACATCGTCCGCATATAGCGATATTATGTTAGGGGGATTTGCCAGGAATATGCCCTTGCAGTAATGTCGTGCCCTGTGTGGTCTGCCATTGGCTCAATGACCAGTGCAAAGAGGATGGGAGAGAAGGGAAAGCCCTGACGTGTGCCCCTTTGGAGCTCGAAGGGTTGCGAAATCAAGGAGTTGACCAAGACACTGTCAGTGGGGCAGGTGTATAACAACTTGATATATTGGATCATATTTGTGCCCAGTCCCATTTTCTCCAGAACAGCCCACATATATTGCCATGAGACCATATCAAAGACCTTCTGTGCATCCAGCATGACCCCTACAGCCTCCACACCTTGATCTACCCTTGAAAGAACATTGAAGAGTCTTCTGATATTAAGAGTCATTGAACGTCCAGGTGCGGAGCCAATTTGATCATCATGGACAACGTATGACATAATTGGGAGGAATCTGTTAGCGAGGGTCTTCACCAGTATCTTAGTATCTATGTTCATGAGCGAGAGGGGCCTATAGGATCCACACTCATCGCTAGGCTTGTCAGGCTTGAGAAGAACTGTTATAATTTACCCATGCATTGAGGAAGTATGGATTCACGGAGTGCCTCGGTCCAAACCTCCAACAGCCTAGGTGCCAAGAGTGCAACATGCTCCTGATAGAATTCTAGAGTGAGTCCATCGGGTCCTGGGGTCTTGCCCTTAGGGAGGTCAGTAATGGCTTTGACTATTTCCTCCAATGTTATTGGGGTGTCCAGTTGCTCCCGAGTGGACACGGATATGTAAATCATAGGGATTTGGTCAAGTAGGTCTAGAATATCTTGTGTGTTGTGTTTATATTGTGGTGTGTATAGTTCAGAGTAGAATTGTGTGAATATCGACAGCATTTGCTGGTCGACCACTGTTGGACTCCACACCTATCCTTGATGCACTCAATTTGGGTTTTACCTCCTTCTGCCTTGGCCAGCCTAGCCAATGTCCTCCCCGGTCTTTCTCCCTCCCCATACTTCTTCACATCGATTTGGCGTGTCAGGTACCTAATTTCTCGCATAGCATGAGATTCAAACGTCTCCAGATCGGCTCTGATCTGAGCTAACTTGGAAGGCGTTGCATCTGTCACACATTCATGCTCCAGCTCCTTAAGTTTCACCTCACAGCGTCGTAGATCATTCATGATAGTTTTCAATATACCCGCTTCCCATGAGGTAGACATGCCTCTGATGTAAACCTTAAAGGGCTCCCATCAGACCCAAAGGGTCGTGTCCTGCTGTGTATTGCACTCAAAGAAGGTTTTTATGTCCGAGAGAATCTCGGCCCTAAACACCCCGTCAAGTAGTGCTTCAGATTTGAAGCACCAGGCATTGCAGGGAAGGGGGAGCCCTTCTCCACACTCAGCATCACAGAGGCGTGGTTGGACAGGGTGCGAGTCAATATGCGAGTATCTGCAACTCTACCAATTAGATTGCCTGTTACCAAAATCAGATCTATCCTAGATGAACTATCATGCACTGAGGAGTAGAAGGTATATTTGCTCATCTGAGGATTGAGTATCCGCCAGACATCACGTACCCCAAGCGACAACTTATGTGCGTGTAATATTCTGACCGCTCGTGACTGAACCCTAGGTTCTGTTCCCGTTCTATATAGATCATTATCAAGTATAAGATTCATGTCCCATCCCACAGGCTATCAGGACCCCGATGTATCCAATCAATAGAGAGGTCATCTTATCAAAGAATTGTGTCGATATTGGACCATATGTGTTGGCCAGCAGATACTCATGGTTCGCTATCATACAATGAAGGAAAACGTATCTACCCTCACAGTCTATGTGGCTTTTCGTCAATACAAATTTGACAGATTTATGAATCAATGTCATCACCACTCTGGATTGCGTGGAGTGTGTAGTGTAAAACCTGTTCGAACCCTGTGATGCCATGTGGCCAAGGGCATGTGTCTTCAGAAGGAGTATTTTCACCCATGTCTCTGCACGTAGGCTGTTATTTTACGGCCCTTGGTGAAGTTGCCTATCCCTCGCACATTCCACGGCATCACCTGGATGGCCATACCCTTGTTTCAAGGAACATCCCAGTTAGCCCGACTGCGTACATGTCAAGAATCACAAACAGTGAGGTGGTATCACCCGCTCATTGCGTGTGGTGCCCTGCCACCTCTGCCTTTTCCAGAAAACCCAATACCCCCCCACCACCCTCACTGCCCAAACCCAACCAGCAGTGCATCTACCCCCCAACCCTCCTGAGGGTGAGCCATCCCCAACTTGGCCCAACGTTTATATCAACCCAACAGGGGCACGTGTGCAGAAGGAACACAATACTAAACATTGAAGTCGGAGTGGGGTGCACCACTGCCGTGTAGCCAATTTATGTGGGACCTATGTGGGAACCACTACAATTTTCTCAAGAGACATGGCGACCTGTCATTTCCCCCAACACCTCCCAGGTTGTAATGCCCTGGTAATTCCGGGAATCACCGAGGCGGAATGGTAATACGAGTCTGGCGGTAACCAGGCGGTTTTACCGCTGCGGTTACCGCCGGACTTGTAATGAGGCCCAATGTATTATGAAAAATGGGTAAGAATCCACCGAGATAGCTCTTACCACATTTCTATTTCCTCCTCCTTACACGGGGGGTGAGCACTGGTCTGAGATTGTGACCCTAAATCGAAAGTCACTAGAGTACACAAGTTACGAAAATTAATATAGACCACTTGCGGCACACCCTACTAGTTTGTAACTATTTTTTGAGAGTATGTTTGACCTCTCTACAATTGCAAATCAACTATCAAAAGTCCAAAATTAGCATATACAGTTGTTAATTAGAAGTACATTGCTGGTAATATGTTACCAGCAAGTGTTTTGACCTCTCATAGAGGTCCGCTTCAGGGAATCTTTCTATTACATATTGGTTCCAAATATTTGGTTCAATCCAATGATCACTTGCATGGATATCATTCAGCCTCATTACAACTACCTTCTGATATGATCCGATATTTTGTATTTCTTCGAAAGGTGCTGAACGCTGCCGATAGATCCACTGTGATCTGAAATTAGAATTACCAGCGGAAAGATGTGTTTGGATGACAACTAAGGAGTTGTGGCCTTTAAGGAGAACTAAAGATTCAAAGCAGGCACTTTGAAAACTAAGTGGAAGTTTGGATTTAACCATGGAAATGGCTGTATGTGATGATTAAAACCTAAGGAAATTGAAAAAGGAATACAGAAAATTATATCCATCGAAGGAAGCGTTCGATTGAACCAAATGTTTGGAACCAATATCTAATAGAAATACACCCTGAAGAGGACCTCTGTGAGAGATCAAAACACGTGTTGGTAACATATCAGCAACAACTTACTTCTAATAAACAACTGTATATGCTAATTTTGGACTTTTTGATAGTTGATTTGCAATTGTAGAGAGGCCAAACATATTCTCAAAAAATAGTAACAAACTAGTAGGGTGTGGCGCAAGTGATCTAGATAAATATTTGTAACCTACAAGTAGACAATGGTAATACTAGTCAAGTTCTACAAAAACATAAATATTAAAGTACAATGCACTAAATAATAGCACCATATTTCAAAGCAGCACTGCAATACATTTTTTAAATGGCACAAAACCATCCTGTATTGGGAAAACTACAGTGCGTCTTAATGGACAGAGAGCACCCGCAAATATGCTAGGATTTATATAAGTTTGATTACACAGCGACACCATTATATTGTTAGGGGGCGGTACCCGGACTCCTAGAAGGAGCTGCTGCATTTTTAATCACACAATAACAGAACTGGGGGGCAGTCACATCAGAAAGCATAACGATTGAATAGTCATAGGCCCTCATTACGACCCTTGCGGAAATCGAAAAACGATGGCGGAAATGCAATACCGCCATCGAATAGCGCTCGGTGCGATTATGACCCGTCACCGTAAAGTACGATGCCATTAGCGACACCGTAGCGAACGCCAACGCTAACTGCACCGTACGCGCACGCGCGCCATGCCAAACCGTAATTACCACCATGGCGCAACGGTACGCGAATTCCGACCCTAGCGGACATGCACCTAACGCCATCAAGCATGGCGGAAAGTACCATTCCGCCATGGTGAGAAGTACGGCATCGCGAATCAACCGTAAACGGCCCTACTGAGTGCCTGTACACCACTCCCTGGCCACATTGCACAACTCCTCGTAGGTGCAATGAAGTCACACAATGCAACCAGTGAAATGTACAAGTCACCCATGCATGCCAACTAACAAATGAATCCAGGGGCTCCAAGTGCCTTGTGAGTGGGCATCCATATCTGCCATGGCACCATTGCCGCACTGATGCAGCACAGGCATGTGAAGGTCCAAGTACAGCAACATGAGCAGAAAAATGAGACAAACAATAACAGGCCCCCCCATCGACTGACACCAGTGTAAGGCAACATTCAAAGCAGTATCCTGAGTGAGACTGCACCAGCCCTGTACTCCTGCCAGTAAACGAACCAACCATCAGCATAAGCATGCACCACACAAGTTGGCAGAGTGACAGAGCAGCCAGGCTCATCTCAAGAGGGGCCAATTGGAGCTGCAGGGCACAGATGGCACGAATACAGAAGCTATTCCAATGGACATGACCTCAGTCCCCCACCAAGAAACGCACGCAAACACAGGCACCTGTGACCAGCCATAGTCTGATAATCACATCATTCCACCAATCCACCTGGCTGACCGGCATCTGTCACACAAAAGGTAATCCCCCGCCCCTGAGCATGACATCATTAAAACAGTCATAATGGCAGCCCCTATCCCTGACCTCACTGGGCTACGTAGGCAAACGCGGCCAGTACAGTACCACGCAACTATACTCAGAAGCCGGAACCCAATGCAGATCTCCTCACAATACACCGCTCCACCAATAGGAATATGCTACATTACTTGCAAAGAAGAACGCTACACGGTTAATATCAGAATAGAAATTTAATGCACCACAAAACCACCAAGGCCATACAGCCATTAGGTCATGAACTCCAAAATACATTCCAGTATTGTGGGCTGCATCCGCAATAAATGACCAGCTTCTGCTTGTGTGACGCCCTGTTCCATCATGGTACACAGGGGCTACATTCACGTTCAAAAAGGCAACACGGAAGCGCCTAGAACCGCAGGGCCGTCCCATTAGGTAGGCACTAGTCCAGCAGAAAGGACGATATGTTGCTCCTAGCCACTAGCACTGCGTAAGGGCATGTGGTCCATTGGCGATCGTCCCATAAGATCGTAATGGTGCTCCACTGATTGACACGAAGCAGCAGGTGTCGGGAGTAAAAGCCATCTGCAGGAGTGGCATACAGATGGCAGCGGCAAAAGGGGAGGAGATACCTGTCACCCAAATGAAATGAAAAAGAATAGTATGGCCATCAGAACTACATTTGTATTACTCACTTCAATGATCACACTAAATCTACAGCCATATGCATGCTAGCCCACTCAAAAGGATTATTCCCACCCAAAAATCACAACCATAAAAATCGAGGTGAAAACACCATTACAAACGAGTGTTTGTGTGCATGCGTCTGTGAAGACAGAATCCATTAGATGGGATTAGTAACGTGCATAGACACAAGTGCCTGAAGGCGCGTCGAGACAGGGAGGGTACAACAAGGGCAGAAAGACGATGGTCCCACTATGGCAGCTCTGCATGACATAGCGCAGGGGAGGTGGATAGATTCCAAAAAGCCCTGTACATGGCAAACTCTCCATCAAATCATCTGTCCATGCATCCATACATCATTCCCTCATCCCGGTATGAAAACGCCTGATTATTTACTCACATCACATTTGAAACTTCCATTGAGTCTGTGCGTAATGCAGTCTGCAAAATCCACTGTTCTCCAGCCCGGAATTCTAGTGTTGTGAAGTAACATGTATTTGGGAACGTCCTGCCTTTTCGTCCACTACGCTATTGCGCATCCCATACTATTCATATCAATTATTGCATTCTCGCCATGGCCCCTGTCCCAAGGACATTAAACAATAGAACGTTATATTTGCAGTCAGACCTGTGGGCGTCTCCTCGCCGCTAGCTGAAAACCGAAAGCGCTGTCCTTCGAATTCCTCATTTGCAACATCACGTCGAAAAGGCATCTGTGACCGCTTGAAATCACAAATCCATCCATGTAGTGCGGCAGTGTGTGAAAATGGCAACTGGCTTCACTCACAAATGGGACGCCCCGCCCGTCGGTGAACCTCGGTACAGTGCTGCATGAGGGTCCACCGTTAATCGAGTACTACATTCCACTGACCCTTCACAAGTTTGTTCGCGACTGCAAAGATAGTATGTGAAGCAATGGGACCATAGCAGAATGAACATATGAACCAATATCACACTGCCATCGGGATGAAATACATGATTGCAATGGCAAGATGCCATGCGTCGAATTGCAGCGTTGTGTGCGGGACGTGCTCGCCCAAAGGGGATTGCAGCTTGCACAGGTGGAATTAATCACCACAGGTGGAGGCAATACAGCTTGAAAACACATAAATTGCACACCCAACCCCCTCCCACAACCACACCCACTCCAAAATGCTACCGGCAGGACTGGCGATGTTGGCCCTGGGGGACCTGATAGCACTGCAAGTACTCCAACTTCAGGAAGAAGACGAACGCCAACTACTACAACAACCGGCCGCACAGAGGAGACGCAGGAGGAGGAGGAGGGCAAGGCAGGGCCAGCAAGGCCCACCAGCACAGCCACTACCACCACGCAGGCAGCCCGCAATCCCACGCCTCCGAGCACATCCGTTCAACCTCACTGCTGAGCAGATCCACACCCTCTACCGTTTGGACCGGGACACCATAACCGCCATTGTGGACATGACACAGGCTGACCTTGTCTGCATGATAGATAGCCCAACCGCCATCCCACCCCTACTGAAGGTGGTGTCTGTACTCCACTTCCTGGCCACAGGCACCTACCAGCACACAGTCGGACAGTTGCATGGCATTTCACAGCCACTGTTCTCACGGACACTATTGCAAGTGCTCGATGCCCTCCTGAAGCACGCAGACGACTACATCTCTCTACCACGCTCGGAGCCGGAAATTACGAACACAAAAGTGGGATTCCATGCACTTGGCGGCATACCGGGTTGCATTGGTGCCATCGACTGCACCCATGTGGAACTGGTCATCCCACATGCCATGGAGGCCCAGTACCGCAACCGAAAACAATTTCATTCCCTTAATGTACAAATGGTGTGTGACTCCAACAGGATCTTTACACATTGTTGTGCCCGATTTCCTGGATCAACCCATGATTCTATGGTCTTGAGGAACTCTACTATACCACGCTACATGGAGCGACACGCAGGGAACAGATCCTGGCTACTCGGTGAGTCTCATTTCATGCATGATAATGTGGGGTATGTGATGCGGCAATGACCTGGCAGGAAGGGGGGGGTGCGTACGTAGCAATGTCATTCCACAAACATCCTTTATTGTCCACATACAGGTGATGCCGGGTATCCACTGAAGAGATGGCTCCTTACACCACTCCGGAACCCACAGAACCAGCATGAGGAGGACTACAACCATGCCCACTCACGTACCCGTGTAGTCATAGAACAGGCATTCGGCCTACTGAAGACTCGTTTCCGCTGCCTCAGCAGGTCTGGCGGGGCACTCCTGTACCGCCATGAGAAGGTTGCAAAGATGGTCATGGCATGTGTCATGCTACACAACATGTGCATACGTAGAAATGTGCCCATGCCCCCTGACGCAGAACTGCAAGCACCTGAAGATGGTCATGATGAGGGTGGGGATGTGGCAGCACGTCAAGAAGTCTGCGAGGCACAGGAGGGCCGTGACATTCGTCAGATTCTCATAGATTCATGCTTCTAGCACTCACGCCTGGTGGCTGATACATGGACACGGGACTTGTGGCACTGTGTGTGTCTGGAACATGCACAATATGGACTGTACGCCTATGAAGGCCTCGTACACAAAGATCAATGTCCACACATCTCATTGGATGATCGTGCATTGTTTATGGCATATGTGAGATTATGTTACACACCCCATCGACCCGCCACCCAAGTGAGCCCAACACACCCCCTCCACCCTCCTACCTCCCCCCCGAACACCAGTGTCCGAAGATGCTCATTGTCAGTGGGCATACGCTATTGCAAGCCCCCTCTCCGGGTATCAGGGGCACCCCTGCCTGAGGAGCGCAGGTTCCTCCCAGATCTACGTTGGGGGCTGCCCTGGACGGAACTTGCAACGGATGATGTCTCTGCCTGCTCACGTCCATGCATGTCCCTAAGGGTTTGTGAGAGCTCAGTGAGCACACGGCGCACAGCGGCAAGTTCAGCACATACGTCTTTGGACATCGCATGCAGTTCCCCCCTCAGGCTCTCGGTGCTTCTCTCCATTTGTACTCTCAGGCTCTCGGTGCTTCTCTCCATTTGTACTCTCAGGCTCTCGGTGCTTCTCTCCATTTCTGCCCTAAGCGTCTCAGTTGATGTTTCTATGGCTGCCTTAGTACCCCCACATTCATCAGCATGGTCCTTGAGGAGCGTGGCCAGTTGCTGCTGTTGCACGATCACCTGGTCGAGGGACTGTTGCCTCTGCTGTGCCATGGCCATTTGCGATGGTGTCACAGAGGGGCTGGTCACCTCATGTTGCCTTGCCACAGGGCTTGTGGGGGATGGCCAGTCGTCGTCTTGTGGGTGCCCCTGCGTGGTATCCTCATGGTGTACGGGGTGAAACAAACAGGGGGATTGAGACAGGTCATGGATGGATCTTACTTCGACATCCCCGTCTTCTGTGTCGGAGCATGCTGCCATTAATGCAGTGTCACCTATGGTGCTGCTGCCACCAGAGGCAGTGCCTTCTGTGGCATCCATTGGGGGGACCTGTGGTGGTGCTGTTGTGGGCATGCTGGCTGCTGGGGTGCCTGTTGATGTTCCCTCCTGTGTGCTGCCACTTGATTTGTGCTGCTGCCGTGTCTTGATGCGTGCAGCTGAGGTGGAGGGTCTTTGGCCGTTGGTCTTGGCCCTCTTTGCAGGTGTGCTGGTAGGGGTGTCCTGGAGCTCATCGTTTGAATCGGACCCTGTGGTGGAGTAAAGGAGGGCGAGCGTTATTCATGGGTCTGTTGGAATTGGAATGGCAATGTATCACATGCATTGGGGTGGTACCTGAGGGTGATTTGGGTCGGGGCCTTGGAGGTGGTTTCATTTTTGTGTGGAATGAGGATGCAGTTGTTTTGCAGCCTGCAGTTAGGGTGTGCCTGCTGCACGTGTAGAGGGTGTTTTTAGGATTTTTAATTATTTATGTATTTAATGTGAGTTTTAAAGTGCGCTGTCAGGCCAATGTATGTGGACGTTCTCCTGGACATGTGTTACTGTTGCACTATGTGGACACATGGTACTTCACATGATTGGACATTGTGGATTTGGCATTGTATTAGTTGGCCCACCTACCGGATTCTTCGGATGTCTGCACTCCTTTCTCCATCCCTCCGACTCCCTCTATACTCTCCATTCCAATGGTGGAGGCACAGATTTCTTCCCAGGGGGTCAACTTGATGGGTGATTCCGATCCTCCCCCGGTAGCTGTGGCAATGTTGCAATTGGCGGATAGTATGCTCCGTACGCGTATCCGCAGGTCGTCCCATCGCTTTCTGCATTGCTGTGGGTTGCGGGGTGCGGTCCCCACCGCACTTACCCGGTGTGCCACCAGGGCCCATATGGCCTTCTTGTTCGCAAGTGCCGTCCTGGTCATTTGCGTGGAGAAGACGACGGCAGCATTCTCCTGGAGGGTCTCTGTGAGCACGGTGAGTTCCTCACGGGAGAAGTGGACCTGCCGCTTGCGGTCGCACGCTTTTTTCGCTTCTTTTCCCATTTCTATTGCTTTCACTAGGGTGGATGACGGGTTGGGATGTGTCTCAGGGTAGTATTTTTAATGGTTGTGTGGGTATTCTGATTTTATGGGTGTACGGCGTGCTGTTTCCCGTTCCGGGCCCATGTTTTTACTTCCGTTTCCGTATGTTTACGGTCACCGTACTTTCCGGTTGCCGCTCATTACGGTGACCGCTAAGATGGGTGGCGGAATTGCACCTAGGGCGCCGTACGACGGCGGTGAGGGGCGTTTTGGGGACATTTCCGCCATCGCGGACTTTGCACTTCCGCCATGGCGTAGTGCTCGTGCCCGATGGGTCGGAATTAGCCGCACTTTGCTCCGTCGTGCGATGGCGGAAACGCTATTTACGCTATGGCGGTCAGGTCAGTCACTTTCCGCCAGGGTCGTAATGAGGGCCATAGTGTCTGAAATATTTTCCTACAATGCTGCAGATGTCTCCCAATAACAAAGTTTCCCCCAGAGACTTTATTCTGAAATAAAGACTCCCCAGGAGAATATATTATGAAATGGAATCTCCCTGTGAAATACATTCTCCCATATGACAAGACATTAATTTCCTCTCATTTTGAACCCTTCACCATCTGGCATTTTTTTAAAACGGAGTCTCTACTCTTCTGGGAAGGGTTTCGGAAAAGTCCAGTCAGGTGAGGGAAGACTCTGATTCAAAATATTATTGAGCTTTTGCCTTGATGGGGAGAGAATCTGTAGCAGAATATATGCTCTCCCTTGAAAGTGGAGACTCTGTATCAAAATAAACTTTCCCCTTGAAGGGGAGACTCTGTAGCAGAATAAACGGTTCAACTTGAAGGGGGAGATTCTGTAGCAGAATACATTCTCCCCCTTGTTGGGGGAGACTCTGTATCAGAAAAACCACTCCCACTTGATGGGGGAGAGTCTGTATCAGAATCAACTCTACTACTTTCGGGGAGACTCCGTTGTATAATAAACTAACCTACTTGATGGGGGAGATTCTGTAACAGAAGACACTCTCCTCCTTAAAGGGGAGACACTGTATCAGAATAAACTCTCCCCCCTCAAGGGGAGATTCTATAGCAGAATACACTCTCTCCCTTGATGGAGGAGATTCAAGGTCATAATAAACTATTCTCCTTGAACGGGGAGATTCTGTCTCAGAATGAACTCTTCCCCATTGAAGGGGACACTCTTTAGCAGAATAAACTCTCCCCCTTGAAGGGGAGACCCTGTAGCTAGATAAACTCTCCCCATTGATAGGGGGGATTATGTGTCAGAATAAATACTTCCCCGTGAAGGGGCAGACTCTGTATCCGAATAGACTCTCCCACTTGAAGGGTAGACTCTGCAGCAAAATAAACTCCCCCCCTTCAAATGGAAGATTCTGTATAATATTACACTCACCCCTTTGAAGGGGAGACTCTGTAGCAGAATAAACGCTCCCTCTTGTTGGGGAAGAATCAGTATCAGAATAAAGTATCATTCACAGGGGAGACTGTGTATCAGAAGAAACTCACCCAATTGAAGGGGGAGACTGCATCAGAATCAACTGTAACCCCTTTAAGGGAAGACTCAGTAGCTGAATAAACTCTCTCCCTTGATGGAGGAGATTCTGTGTCAGAATGAGCTCTCCCCTTGAAGGGGAGACTCTGTAGCAGAATTATCTTTTTCCCTTGATGGGAAAGATTCTGTACCAGAATAAACACTCCCCTTTGGTGGGGGAGATTCTGTAGCAGAATAAACTCTCCCCTGTCATGGGAGAGATTATATATCAGAATAAATTCTTCCCAATCAAAGGGATACTCTGTATCAGAATACACTCTCTGCCTTGAAGGGAAGACTCTGTAGTACAATAAACTCGCTCCCTTTGTGGGGGGAATCGGTATCAGAATGAACTCTCCCCCTTGAAGCAGAGACTCAGCATCAGAATAAACCCTCCCCATTGAAGGGGGAGAATGTATCAGAAGCAACTGTACCAATTTAAGGGGAGACTCTGTAGCAAAATAAGCTCTCTCCCTTGATGGAGGAGACTCTGGGGGTAATTCATAGAAATTGGAGCACAAGTGGCGCACGCAGCTGCCGCACAGAGTGGGCGTGCGGCAGTCTGCGCCAGCCACGTGTGCCAAAACTCTTTTAGGCGCACAGCGTGTTCATGGATTAAAACATCCATAAGCAGCTGTGGCGCAGAGTGGCGCAGCGACCCTGCAGCAGCGCTAGTTACGCCCCCAACCCCACCCCGTGCGCCAAAGAAATCGCACAAATCCAGTACCTGGCGCAAAGACCAGTGGACCAGCATACATCCCCCCAACCACGAAAGCGCATGTAAAACTCCCCGTGCACACCCCAGAATAAACGTGCCCCGCTCACGCCAGCAAAAACGCACGTAAAACTCCCCGCACATGCCCCAGAATACACGTACCCCACTCGTGCCAGCCCCATCGCGTGTAAAACTGGCTGCGCACCCCTCAGAATACACGTACCCCTCTTGTGCTAGCAAAAAACGTGTCTAAAACTGCCCGTACACCCCTCAGAATACATGTACCCATCTCACGCTAGCGAAAATGCATGTAAAACTGCCCGCGTACCCCTCAGAATACATGTTACCCTCTCGTGCTAGCAAAAATGCCTGTAAAACTGCCCCCCTCAGAATACACGTGCCCTCTCCTGCTAGCGAAAACGCGTGTAAAACTGCCCGCGCACCCCTCAGAATACACGTACCCCTCTCGTGCTAGCGATAACGCGTGTAAATTGCCTGCGCACCCCTCAGAATACACGTACCCCTCTCATGCTACCGAAAACGCATGTAAAACTCCCAGTGCACCCCTCAGAATACACGTACCCCGCTCACGCCAGGTAAATTGCATTGAAAAGTCCCCCCTGTGGTGTGGGCTGCCTGTGGGGCAGGGCCAGGGTGGATGGGCTGCCTGTGGGGCATGGGGAGGGTGGATGTACAGCCTGCGTGAATTTCGGGGGTGCGCAGGAAGTTTCACACCGATAGGCCCTGTGTGAGCAGGTGTATTTGGGGGGTGCGTGGGAAGTTTCACATGCGTTTTCGCTAGCGCGAGAGGGGTACGTGTATTCTGAGGGGTGTGTAGGCAGTTTTACACGTGATTTGGCAGTTTGGGTCCTCCCAGGTGTGCCCCCTCCCCAGGCACTGCAGGCAGCCATCCACCCCGGGCATGCCGCGCAGGCTGCCCATTCACCCTGGACATGCCCCGCAGGCAGCCCATCCACCATGGGCATGCCCAGCAGGCAGCCCACATGGCACCATGCACTTGTGAGCCCCAACACATGTCCCACCCACCATTGATTGCCACCTATCAGCAGGCCCGACTCAAGTCCCCCTGCACCCTCACCCACCCAGCAGTGACGGGCACCTGCCAGCAGGCCCCGACTCATGTCCCCCTGCACCCCCACCCACCCAGCAGTGACGGGCACCTGCCAGCAGGCCCCGACTCATGTCCAAACAAACAATATGCCCTAACAAAACAGACCCATGTCCCTAAAGCCAACCCTAATCCCCCTTGCCCCTGAATCCAAGCATGCAACCATCCACAGAACCCACTACCAAATTACCCATGCCATGATAGTCTTAATGAACCACCATGCCCATGCAGGAATGCACAATGGCAACACGTGACTGAGGAAATGTTCAATGAGACATGCACAAAACCAATGACAGAACACAACACCAATTCCGAAGTTATAAAAAATGTATTAAAAACATAATGAACTGACTTGGAGGAATAGTAAAATGAAAATCAATGTACAATGACAGATTTAGAAAAAAAAATTGTAAATCCAATGAAGTAAAAAAAAGAAAAATCATGTACAATAAAAAAGTGGTCCATTGCCAATGTCCATAATAAAAACATAATCCAAATAAAAAATAACCATTGATCCATGGGAATATAGAAAAAGAAAGTATGTACAAGTCTGCAACTATATACAATTGAAGTCCAAATCGTCCATGATCCACAAACAAATGGAAACCCTCAAAAAAGTCCTATGAAGAAATAACTATATACACGAAGTGGAGCAATGTCCATTAACTCCAAAATAAAATAAAAACAAAGGAAACCTAAGACTAATTAACTATATATCATGGCAGCGGGCAAGTCCTACGGCTCACTCTGTGATGTTCCGGGCCAGGGCATCATCGAACTCCACGTCGATGTCCCGGAGGCGGGCCTCTTCCCTGTCCTCGAGGTCTCGCAGGGATGCAGTCATGGCCTGTTCCAACTCCCTGCGAGTTGCCTCGAGGCACTCAGCCCACCTCAATGCCCTGCGCATGGAGTTCTCCACACTGACCATAGCGAGCCGTGCCTCCTCCGCCCACCGCCGCTCCGCATCTATCCGCTGGCCCAACCGCTGCTACACGGAAGACACTCCCATTCCAGGGTCCTCCTGCCCTCCGGCCGATGCCTGCCCCTCTGATGTTGATGGCCCGAGCCATGATGCCTCCCACGTTGAGCCTGCTGCTGCCTCCGACCAACTGCCTCTGCCAGCACAACGGCATCCGGGCTGATGGAATCCACCGGCGCCGTCGTGCACATGTCCTCCCCGATGATGCCGGCACATCCTCCATCTGCTGGGGTCCAGTTGCTGGGGTGTCCACCCCTGCTGGACCTCAGACTCCCGACTGTGGCAGAGAGGGATCTCCACCGAGCTGGCTGAGTTGGTCGGGGCAGGTCCACAGTGGGCCCTGGTGGCATCTGGGCCAGAAGACGGCATGGAGAATGACGGACGCATAGTTTGCATAGAGGAGAGGCCCGCCAGAGTGCCCGACACATGTAGGAAACCCCCGACCATGGCCCCTCCCAACTGGGTCACGTTGGCACGCAGCTCTTCGTGATGACGTGCGTGGTCCCCCCAGGAAGCACGCATGTCATCCCAAATGTCACGCGTGCGCAACGCGACACCAATCAGGACGGTCTCCATACGGTCACGGATCCCCTCGTCCGCAGGTAGAGGAGTGCCAGATGACGTGGACCTCCACCCTACCTGCGGACGGGCTTGGGATGGGGAATCCCTGCTGGTGCATGGTGGTGCAGTCACAGTGTCAGGGACAGTGAAATGCCAGGCCCCTCCACGGTGACTTGCGCTGCCTCCTGCCCCTGGACTGCACCACTTGCACCAGTGGTACCACCCCCACCAGGACCCATGTGAGCCTCAGTAGCGGCCTCCTCATCCTCTGTGCACACCACCAACATGGATGGCTCCACACCGTCTTCCGCCATCGCAAGCCCCTGTGGGGGCTCACCCGCCCCTTCCGCTGCATCCGTAGTGACAGACGCGGCACCAGCCCTTCACTCCCAGATGATGGTAATTCCTGGGAGGGTGACTGGGCCTTGCGTCGCCGGCCGGTGGCGGCATCCCTGCTGCTTTGCGCCACAGCGCCGTCTCCGCCCTCTTCTTCACTCGCCGCTGTGTAGAGGGAGACATAGAACACAAGCGTCAGGTTACTGTACAATAGTCCCCTAGACAGGAAGCAATAGAACGTGGGTGGCACTGTCAAATGTCACTTCCATCATGTTCCTCCACAAAACATGGGTCAGTGCAGGCAACACACATGCGTAAACAGGCATGGTGAATGCAATGAACATTTGTATCCATGTCCAAGGAACTGTTGAAACATACAATGGTGGCTTTGAACTCACATGCATCATGGGTCATACTGATCACATGCACACACATCACCGTAGTTTCATGCATCTGGCCTTGTACACCCCAGCACAGTTGATGCAAGGATGACTAGGCTGCATCAGTGAATCAACACATCGTCACGGACATGTGTCATGCATCCATGGTGTTTACAAGTCACACACACTCTACTCAGACACACAGACATGTACACCATACATGTCCATGACAGCAGCACCCATCTCTCACACCACAACCATGTCCAAGAACAGACAGAGGCATGCATTCATGTGTGCATTCCGCATGCTGCTCCGCATGTTGCATTGTAACACATACACCATCCATGTGGTTCATGCAAGACTGGTCTCACATGCAGCACCATCATGTCCCTGCACATACACATCCATACATGGCCCATGTCACACATACAGGCAAGTAGCTAACTACCAGCACACTGCAACATGCCCTGTTTCACAGTTTCACACAGCAATGCATGGCCACTTACCGCTCAACTCCAGACAGGCCTCCATCCTGAGGATCTGGTGGTGAAGCACTGGGCAAATGTGCTCCAGGACCCTCATCTGCTGGTTGGTAAGCTGGCCCTGGCACCCCACTGCATCCGCTGCGTCTAAGAGGCGCCGGGCCTTCTTGATGGTCCTGGACTTGTAGTCCTCCCAGCGCTTCTGGACGTGTTTGATGTCGCGGGGTGCCACCCCTTCCACGTTGATGGCACCCACTATGTCCGTCCAGATCCTCCTCTGTCCTTCCTTGTCGGCGCACAATGGTGTGAAGAGGGCATCATAATGCCCCAGGACTTGCTCCACCAGGATGCCAACTTCATTGGAGTTGAAGCTGGCAGCCCTCTGCCTCCCAGCTGGGGGGGTTGCCACTGGTGCCAGATGGTGTTGTGTCAGACATGGCAACCCCCGAGGCAGGTGTGGGTGGGCAACTGGGTTCTGGGGCTGGGCTGTGGAGCGATAGAATACCAGTCGGGAGTCCTCTGTTCCACCAGGGGTGGTCACAGCAACTGGACCCCTGGAGATGGCAGATGTGCAGGCACCAAATGGCAGGGCACGGTGGCAGCAGGCAGGCAGCAGCAGGAAAACAGCACGTCAGCATGTAATTCTAGGAAAGGCCCTTGGCGCGTGCGCATGTAGGTGACGTAACGTGCGCACGGGTGTTTCCCTGGCATGGACTGAAGGTCCCACGTGGGTTTCCATCGCTCTTTATGTGCTTTTCGTGGGAAGCGGTGCGTGTGTTTTGCGGACGTTGGGGTTCACACGCAATTACTTCACAGCAGATACAGTACGTACTTCTTCTTTTGGCATGGGTGTTGGCTACGTGTTCTTCTTCTACACGCAAGGCAGATGGTGAGTTGCACACACACTATTTTTCGTACTGCGGGTGTCCCAGTTGGTCGCGTACCCCTTTTTTCCGGGCATACTAGCCCGCGTGCTGATCACGTACGCATTTTTTGTGTTCCTGGCTGCCACAGCGTACTGCGTATGTTTTTTAACATGCATGTGGGCTACAGGGGTCGTGTATCTATTTTTCGTGCTTTTTTGGGATGCCTGAGCATTGTGTGACACGTCATTTCTCCTAGCGGGCCACAGAATGGGATATTCATCATGGCTGTATATACGTGTTTGTTGTTTGCACGCAATTTTCTAATGCGCAGGGACGCTACTGCCTGCCTTCGTGTGGCGGATGTGTTTAGGCCTGTGCATGTCTTTGGCCGTGCGCAGGTTTCCCCTATTCGATTCTATGAATATGTGTAGTTCGCGTGCGTGTGGGCGTTCTGTGTATTTCCGTGCAGTAATTCCCCAGTTACGCCTTCTTTTTCACACATTGTTCCCCATTCCGCGTGTTCCGCCCCCTTTTTGGTGTGTACACTGACTTTGTGCGCTTTCGCTGTGCACGTTGCGCACAGATTTCTGGATGTTGCAATGACTTGTGCGCCCTTGTGCGCCACGCAAGGATTTGGCACACAACCTGGGTACACCACGTGCAGGGCCTTCCATGAAACGTGCGCATGCGCTTGCTTTTTCACGCTTGCGCCAGCTTGTACCACGATTTTCGGCACACATTTGTTCCATGAATCGGCCCCTCTGTGTCAGAATAAACTCTTTCCCTTGAAGGGGGAGACTCTGTATCAGAATAAAGTCTCACCCTTGAAGGGGAGACTCTGTATCAGAATAAAATCTCCCCTGTGATGGGAAGACTCTGAGGCTGATTCTGAGCTCATGATAAAAGGAGTGTGAAAATACAACATTGTGCCCTCCAGTTTCCAACACCACCATTCTGAAGTGGGTGGAAGAATTGGAGGAGAGACGTTGTGCTTTCCATCAGCAAAAGCTGCTTAAATCACTTGTTGTGTGGGAAACACGAACCAGTGGCATTGCAAGCATTTCTTTAAATTCTGCCACTTTTCTAATTGAAGAACATTGTATTAAAGTTTCGTTAAACTAGAAAAGCGGTGCTGCGGTTAAAGAAATGCTATGTTTATAAAGGGAAAAAGTGTCCAGTGGAGGTTAGCGGCACATCAGAGGTGTCATATTTGAACTCCTTTTATAGACATGCTAAGCCAGTGTTGCTGGGAGACTATGGGGGTCATTATGAGGTGGGCAGTAAGGGATTACCGACACCGGTAAGGGCACCGGTGCCGGTAATCCCTTACCGCCCAACTACGAGGTCCCTTAGCGGGTCCCTTCTATAACGCCTGTTTTTACCAGGCGTTATGGAAGGGACCCGTTAAGGGACTTCAGATCTAATAACGGGCCTGCTAATAGCAGGCCCGTTATTAGCTCCATCCCCATTCCCATTGAGCCCTATGGCAGCTCAAATGGGAATGGGGAATGGTTCCCGGAATGGGGATTTACCGGGTCCTCCAAGGTCAGAATGACCCGGTAAGTTCCTATTCCGGGAACACAGACCCGGAATGCGGTAAGGGGGTAGCCATGGCGCTAATAGCGCCATGGCTACCTCCAACCTCGTAATGACCCCCAATGTACCAGAATTACCTCTCCCCGTTGATGGAACATTCTGTATCAGAATAATCCCTCTCCCCTTGAAAGGGGAAAGTCTGTATAAGAATAAATCCTCACCCCCTTGAAAGGGGAGACTCTGTATAAGTATTATCTCTCCTCGCCCTCCTTGAAGGTTAGACTCTATAGCAGAATAATCTTGTCCCCTTGCTGGGAGAGACTCTCTATCAGAATAAACTCTCCTCCTTAAAGGGGGAGACTGTATATAAGAAAAAACTCTACCCTTTTAAGGCAGACTCTGTAGCAGAATAAACTATCTCCCTTGATGGAGGAGATTCTGTGTCAGAATAAACTCTCCCTCTTTATGGGGAGACTCTGTACCAGAATGAAATCCCCCCTGAAGGGGGAGACTGCATCAGAATAAACTCTCCCCCTTGATGGTCGAGAGTCTGTATCATCTCTCTTTATGGGGGAGACTCTGTACCAAAATGAAATCCCCCTTGAAGGTGAAGACTCTGTATCAGAATCTATACTACCCCTTTATTGGGAGACTGTGTATCAGAATAAACACTCCCCTTCACGGGGGAGATTCTGCATCAGGATCAAACCTCCCCTTGTAGGTAGAGGCACTGTATCAGAATGAAACCTTTCAATAAAAATCTGGGACTCTTTTTCAGAATAAAGCAGGGGTCTATTTAGTCAAATTGATTCCTTTACCACTTGAGATGGGGACGTTGTAGCAGAATAAAAACTCCCCTATATAGTAGAAAACTTTATATTAGCCTAAAACATCCCCCTCTAAAGGGGAGACTGTAAATAATGCATCCTTCTTCTTAAAGGAAAGGGGTCTGTTTTGGAAACAGCAACCTATCTCAAAATGTATTTCTCTTTATAACTCCATTGATGGCAGAGGGCTATTCATCCCATAAAACCACTCAACAATTCAGTATGAATATCCATAGTTTGGAATGCATTCAGGCCTCATTAAGGGCTTTTCAAATTGGTGGTTTCCGAATTCAATTAGCCACTCTGTGGTCTTACCTTGTTCATGGGTGCAAAGTATCATAGGCCCCATTTTCAAGAAAGGGGACTTTAATGACCCTAGCTGCTATCAACCAAAGTCTGTTATCCAGATTAGAGGAATGGCCTGTTTCTTTGAACCTGTTAAAATCGTCCTCAGCAGGATTTAGAAGAGGGTATTCCACAATTGACCACTGCTTGCTGTTAAGCACACTGATAAAAACAAATATTGTGGCATCAGAGGTAGGAAGTTACACCTGGCTTTCATTGATTTAGAAAAGGCCTTTGACTCAATTCCAAGGCACAGGTTATAGGGAACGTTGTCTCCATTAAAGATGCCGACAGGGCTCTTGAAGCTATTGCATATTTGCTACAAGGACAACCCTGTGTAAATGCGGTCCATGTGAAAAGGAAGGCTGTGGGGAATTGAACAAATAAAGGGGTAAAGATGCGCTGTGCTCTAGCCACTCTGCCATTGATCATATTTATTTTAGATTTTAATACTGCGGAATTGGGATCTAGGGCTAACCTCCCCTTGGTAGTGCACCTGTATGTTGATGATACAGATCAGCTTGATTTGACCCCATGGTGGTTGCAATGCAGCCTTTCTTATAGTAAGGAGTATATTTCTGAGCATGGGCTGAAACTGAACATGACTAAGACCTAGGTCCTGATTCTTTGGAAAGGGACCAAAACAATTATCATGGGCACTTAACGATGACAACAATGAATTAGTTCAGTCATACTGCTAGCTCAGTCTATTTTTTTTACCAAAAATGGGAAGCGGTCAAGACATATACAGGCCACTGCCACAAGGGATGCTGTAAGATTAGAGGGGCTGCTCAGGTTTATTGATATGTGTGGCAGTCATATGCTGGAGAAAGTGTCATGGCACGGATGCTGCTGTTACATCAGAGTGAGATCTGGGGCTATTCAAATTGTTTTGCTCTCAAGAGGATGCTTAAATAATAAGTTGGACTCCCCAAAGGTGCCCCCAACATCGCGTTTGGGTTAGAACTAGGGATTTCCAGTTTTGAGATACAGGCAAATCTTAGATTCACCTGTTACTTCTTGAAGGCTTTCCTGGGCCACTCGAAAAACCCTAATCTGAACAGAGGTGGTGAAGGAGGTGGTGGTGAAATTGAAGGGGTCTCCTGCCTCCACTTACTGGCATAGGGAGAGGTGCAAACTATTGGATACCTCAGAGAATTTCATATACTGATCCATCTTATCCCTCCCTATTTTATCTGAAGACCATGGTGAAGCAGAGAGTAATAATGATGTACTAGGTGCAGAGTTTGAGGGCAGCGAGCACATGCCCGTTGCTTGGCCTTTCCACAAATCTACACATCACTGAGTTTGTGTCTTCTTTCACTGACAACAGACCAGCTCATTGCTGGGTTGCACACTCCTTTACTCCGTCCTTCATTCTTTTTGCTTCTGTGGTCTCGGCACTGTTTAGGGACCAAAGGGTACATTGCATCTTGCTTGCAGTCGGGCCTCTACCTTCTCTTTTTGTAGCAGGGTGCCTTTTTGTAAACCCTCCTTTGTCATTATCGTTCTCTCTCTTGATTACTGCCCAATCCTGATGGCCACTGCCCAACTCTGATTTCTATTGTTCAATTCAATATTTGTGCCTAATTCTGATGTGTTATGTCCTAAAATTCTTAAACATCTCCTCATGAAATCTGTTTAAGTGTAATATGGCAATGTGAGCATAGTATTTTGTGCATGGCATAATCAATCCAATACCACAGGTGAAAGGAATAAACATATGCACCTAAGAAAAAGGAAAGCAGAAAGAATAGGAAAGTAGAGACGCAAAATGAAAAGCTAAAGGAGAAGTAATAATAAGAGAACATAGAAAAGGAAAATAAAGAGGGCAAGAGAAAGGAAATAAAAAGGGAACGAAAAGGGATAATGACAAGAGATGGAAAAGAGAGACCTTAGTATGGAAAGGCAGAAGAAAACAAATAGAAATAAAGGAAAATGTACAGGGCATGATGAAGGAAATTAAAAATAAAATTGGAAGGTAAAGGAAAAGGAAGGAAAATAGAAGCAAATCAAGGTGGAAAATGGAAAAATTATGCAAAGCATTGAAGATAAGGAGGATACAAAAATGGTGAGAAGTGAGAAGAACAAAAGAACAAAAGGAAGTGAAAATAATTCAGGAGAAGGTGGTAAAGCACGAAAAATTGTGCTAATTGGAAAAAGAGGAGAAAGATAATAGGACTTGATGGAAAGAAAAGAAGGAACGAGTGAGAAAGAAGGTAGCGAAAAAGCAGCTGCAATAAAACACTGAATTGGAGAGTAAGAATCAGACTATTCAGAAGAAAGACAAATGACAAAGGTAGCACAAATTAAATAGAAACAGAAGGTTGGCAAGGACCTTGGTCAAGAATGAAAGCAGAAAAGGGAGTGGAAAGGGCAGAAAGTTGGAAGCAAGAGAAGTCCAGATTAGAAAAATAATAAGAGATATCCAAAGATAAGAGAAGCACAATAAAATGAAAAATGCACAAAATAAACAATGGAACAAAAGGTGTCTGGGAACGAAGAAAAATTTGAAAGAAACAGGAAATCCAACAAGGAGTAAAAGAAGAAGAGTATAGATGATGAAATGGAAAAAATAATATTGAAAGTAGGATAGTAAGCAAGACAAAAATAGCAGAACATGGAGAAAGAGGAGGAGAAGAGAAGCATGATGGGTTGAAATTATGCATAGGATAAGATGCGGACTACATTTAAAAAGAGGAGCATATTGAAAGTGGGGACGAGTAAGGGGCAAATTTGAAGAGATGCAAAGAGTGTGTAAATGAAAATCAAAAACAGGAAAAAAGATTAGTAGGAAACGGTGTATGAAGAAGAGATAAGATGGAAAGGAGTTCTTTCAATGATATGTTAGGGATATCAAATAAATCACATAAATAACATAAATAATGAACAATTGAAAGAGAAGAAGGGCTTGTGTCAGTGCTCAGGGAACCCTAGTAGGATGACCTAAAACTTGAAGGTGGGGCCCTGAGAGAGAGAGGGAAGGACCGCAAAGTTCAAATTAGCTGGTGATGCCCAGATGATGGAGTCCTTGTCATTGGTGCCCGTCATGGAGAACAGAACCAGGAAAGAATCCCAAAGTGATGCTTTGGAAAGGGGAAGTCAGGCTGCAGACCAAAGTTGGAACTGTAAGGGAGGAAAGGTTCTTCATGGCCCCCCTCCCCTCCATTTCTCCCAATTATTTAGACTATGACCAGGGATGCAGGATGACTGCGGACCGACACATGTGGCTGCAATGCTCATCTGTTAGGCTGGTACCAGACTCCATTTTGTGATACACTCAGACTCCATTTTGAACATAATAATTTAGGCCTCATTGACACAAGTAGTCTGCAGGGATGCAGCCCTCCCCTCCAGACCGCGCACAGCGAGCCCGGCGCTTCCCTCACCCTCCTCCCCTTGGCGGCTCTGCTGCAGGCATGTTCGCACGGGAGACTAGGCGTGAACAAGCTACATTACAAACACAGTATCCTTCACCTTTCGCAGTCCATCATTGACCTGCAGATGAACGGGCTGAAGCTGGGGTCTGAGAAAAACAAGCTGCCTCCATAAAACGTATCCTGTCCTCTCGCAGCCCCCCATATTCATGACATATGCTGTGGATAACCCCCAACCGTGTTCCCAGTTTGATGTGCCAGACATGTATATTAAGCCCGTGTGCCACCCTGTTTCACCCATGCAGCCAAGCCATTTGAAGGGAGGATATATCCACTTCGAGTCCATGAGACTGATTGTACATATTGAAATAAGATGGCCTTTACACATCCCTGATCGCACACAAAATTATGAAGTGTATGTTCAAGCCTTTTTATTACTAATCATGGATTACTGCTGCTGCACAATACACAAAGCAATGTATGATATCCATATACACTCTATGATTTCCTAAAAATTTACAATTCTATATGTATTCAATTAAGTGTTGCAATATGTATGGTTTCAATGTAATGAGTGCTGACTGTATAATAGAGTGTCCACTCTAGCATTTGTTTACCCTCTGAGTATTGAGATGTGCATGTCATATTATAAGCAGAACGTTGCAGACCTTCCCCTGCACCAATGCACACACTAACCTATCTCTACCTCAATTAAATGCAAGCTTTATGTGTGTGTCCCTTACAATGTAGCAAATATACGGCCCAACATGCTAAGGGGCCGTTTCTCCCCTCACCCCTCTCAGGTGCCACAGCAGCCCCCACCTACCCTCCCTCTCTGGCCGGCCCAGGATTCGAAGCCTCAGCCCTGCGAATGATGTGATACTACAACTATAACCTTTCACCCCTTTCGTTGAGCCTGTACAAAGCATGCACCCTCCCCTCAGCCCCCGTAACTCACAATGCTACCATGAATCTGCCAGGCACCCCCAGACTCTGGTTAATGAAATATGGGTAGTAAGCCCCTCATCTTAATCGTAATGCCTTTTGAAGTAAGAGTGCATGCCCCTCCTGAAGTATACCGCCCCAGCTCACCCCTGACTCCCTGTGTGGCAATATATTCTTCTCACACTGTAAGGGGATTCAATTCAACACTACAGCTAAGTCAATGCCTAGTCTGGGATACTGAATGGAAACCCTTATTGATATATCTTTATTTCCAGTTCATGAGTTCTGGATGACTACCCCTATATAACACCCCTCTCTTAGAATACCCCTGACCCCACTGAGCCAAGAAGTAGTTCTGTTTTGCAAGTTTAAAAGGTTTATTTGAGAAATAAAACAAAATATAGATACCACGCTTTTATAATAAATTAATAATCAATATCGCCCTTATAAATATAATGTTAATCAACAATGGGTAATCTGACACTAGCACACTTCTTTATAATCAATGAGGGGTTGGTGTAGGATGGATAAGGCAGCGAAAATACTTTTATGGTTTCAAGGGAAAAGCAATGAGGAATAAAATGCAGTACAGAAATACTTGATATGATTTTAGCAAAAGATAAGATAATCACTTTTTCTCTGGCATTTCACCCCCCCCTTCCCTATGCAATGTAAGAAATGGAAGGAGATGGAAAGAGGAGCACACAGTTCTCAGGAATGCAATCAAATACAATACGAAATTCAGTTCCCCCCCAGCAAGCTGAGAGGAAACAGGTAGGAGTTTGAAACATAGGCCCAAGTGCTTTGAATGGGGTGGCTATGAAGTGAGAAATATGCTGAAAATGCTTTTAATTCCCTTTAGGAGGTTCAGGGTGAGTGAGAGATACTTGGGATGAGCTCAGGCTCACTTTAGCAATGATTCAGGGATGGTTATTAAGAGGCAAACAAATTTTTAGCAAAGGAAAGCAAAAAGCTGCTATCTTTTTACAGGTAAAGAAATCAGGCCAAATCGCAAATCGCGGCAAAATTCGCGAGTGCGTGAATCGTGATTACGGCAAAAGTCGGTTCTAGGTTCGTTGGAAAGCTGAGATTCTAAGCTAAATTTCGTTCCTAGCCCAAACAGTTCCAGAGATACGGACGATTAAATAAAGGTAGTTTTTCGGATTTAAAGTAAAACTCAAAATGACAGGTGACAGCTTGCAGCTGCAGAATTGACAGGTGACAGTTGTGCAGCTTTAAAAATGACAGATGACACGATTTCTAGGAGGCAGTTCTACTTAGGTTAAAATAGTTTGGATTAGATTATTTTAACTAAGAGATTGGTTCTGCACAGTTCTGCTAGGTACTCACAATATAAATTTGAAATAGGCCTCGCCACAGATCTGGTCAGGTTTTGGACTGGACTCCGGTTCTGGTCTCGGCACTTCACAGTGATCTGGGTCAGCTCTCTGGTTCTGCTCACAGCGGTCTGGGTCACTCTGGATCTCTGGTCTGGTCTCTGGCAATTATTCTTGGCAAAAGAATTCAAACAGCTCGCCCGGCTGTGGATTAATTTGCAAATGATTTTAAGGTTGCTGAGGCCTGCTGAGAAGAGTTCTCAGTTTGTGGGTTTAGGCCCTTGCTTTAAGTTCTGAAGTAAAGTTCTGGTCTTTGGAGATTGATGGATTTGAAGTCTGGATCTCTGGATGTGAAGTCGTCGGTCAGCATGCTCCGCAGCAAATGGAATTGAATGTCTCTACCTGTCCCAGCAGTCACTTTTTATGTGTTTTGAAAATGGGTGTGTGCCTGGGCCTAGCTAAGCCTGCCCCTCTCTACTTGTCATTGGCCCAATTCTCCGCTCTCCCATGATTGGGGGAAGGAAATGGATTGTCAGCATGATGAAGTCTGTTTATGGGTCAGAGGATCCTCCCCTGGTCAGTTTGCCCACAAATCTATATTTGATTCAAATACATCCTTCCCAGATATACAATTTGTTGAAACTACATGTGCACATTATATATTCCTTATGGTCCACGCTTGTCCGCCTCTGATCTTCCTGGGGGCTTTCATTAAAAAATGACAACATTTTGCGCTTTTTAACTGGTTTTGCAATATCGGACATTTACCCAAAATTACACACATGTGCGCAAGCAGTATGGACATTAATTGATGAAGTGTCAGATTTTTAACATGCAGACATTTGGAGTGAGACCCTATTTTCCGCTAGCAACCCCCCAGAATACACCACAGGGTCCTAACGCCTCTCAAAATGTTCACAGAAAAATCACAAAAATAATGATATTACTTATATAATTCTGACAAGTCCGCACTATGAGTTATCTATCTTTTTAAAATTATGCCCTGGTCACAAAGGTGTGTGGCTTTCCACATCACAGGGTGGAATAACTGGTTTATCCACTTCCCCCAAGCTCAGCTGCTAGCAGAGGCACTGCCCCTCCCAGTTTCCCCTAAGAGGAAGCCACTTTACGGCCCCCCAATATAACATTTGCCTGAGTCCAGGACAGGCCTTTGTTCAACTCCCTGTAGTCCCCAGCTGCCACTCCCCTTTCAATCAACAGGGCCATGTGACCTCAGGATGCAGCCAGGCCTGGCAGTGAACACAGCTGTTGATCCAGTTTCAACTCCTGTCGGGGGTAGTTGTCAGGCAGAATCCAGTTTCATTAAGCCAGGTTTCAGCTAAATGTCACTTTTTGTTCCCCGTTTTCTACATTCAAATCAAACTGACAATTTTGACCTATATATTAAATAATTACTTCCTTCAAGTCATTTCAGAATATAGTTTTACATTGTATCCAGCTCTTACCAAGTCTTTCCTTGGTCTGGTTTTGTTTCATTTGTTCAGTTTTACACAAAAGTCTGGTGGTTTTAAAACGCCGGCTTTCTGATAGTGGTGAGTACTGGTAATGCAACCATTTTTGGGATTAAGAAAATGAATTCCCCAATTTTCTGAGTTGCTTTTTTGGCAATCAGCATTGCAATTCCCAATGGTTTCAGGCTACTGTGTGTGTAGCCCACTGGTGGTTTTAAGCAGTGCCCTCCTGTGCTCACAACATAGGCAAAAATGGGTGGCAGCCTATTCTTCATGTTTTCCCTGTGCACTCTCTGGGGAGTTCTGGCCATCATGATGTTTTCCATGCCAGTACTGCACAGTTTTATTGTAGGGCTTGGATGCATGGGTAAAACATCCGACAAGCCCCCCCTCTTGCGATGGCCATTCTGTCCTTTCACTGATGGAACTCGGAAGATCTGGGATGTACGCCTCCTCTTCTTCCAATTTCATAGGTGGCACAGTTCAGCATCTTTTCCTCCCTCCAATCGATCAATCAGTTCTCCTTGCTGGTCCTGATGGGAGGATTGGGCGGTACCCCGGGCCCCTTGGGTCTCTGCTCCCTGTCTCCGGATTGTCCTCCTGGGCCAGTCTCCAGGTTTTCTTTCTCCTAGGACGACAAAGGAAAAGCGGCAATACCTATTCGTAGTCATTTTTCCATCACTATTAATGGCGTGGCGAACATATACATTTTATGAATCAGAAGATATGAACATATGCATTTTCTTTTTTAAATTATGAGACAAGAACACATATATATATATACATGGATCACAGAATTTTATTTGCTATATATGGAATATTTTAGGGTTGGAACTGAATTACTCTGGAGCGGCCCCCTCTGGGATTCCAATGGATTCCTCCAGTTGTTGCAGAGTGTGCCTGGGATGGCAACACTTTAGCTGATTTATATGTACCCACTTGTCTTCCCCTTCCGCCAGACTGCCTTTGGGGATGCAGATCTTATAGGCAACAGGGGAGATCTTGTCTATAATTTCAAACGGTCCCTTCCATGTAGGCAAGAATTTTCGCTGTTTGGCCTGGTTCCTTTGGAAATTGTATAGATAGACCCGATCACCCACCTTATATTCCTTTCGGGTAGTTTTTAAATCATAGTGGGTCTTCATGCTCTCGGCTGATCTTTCTAGATTCCGCTGAGCATAGGCAAAAGCATGCTGAAGGTGTTTCCTTAAATTCTCCACATACTCATGAGTTGTGGAGGCATTTATCAACGTTTGCTCTTGGGTTCTGTAGAGCAAATGCTGGGGAAGCACCATCTTGCGTCCCGTCATCAACTCAAATGGTGACATTTTAGTTGCAGATGAAGGGGTAGATCTGATGGCCATTAGGACCAGAGATAGTCGGATATCCCAACTTGGCCCAGAATCTGCCACAAACTTTTTTAAGATGCTCACAATGGTTCGGTTATATCTCTCTACTGCTCCAGAAGAAGCTGGCCGGTAAGCAATATGTAGCTTTCTTTTGACCCCCAGTATCTCCCACATCTTTGTCATTACTTCACTGGTGAAGTGGCTACCCCTGTCTGACTCAATCCTTTGAGGTAGACCAAAACTGTAAAAGATGTGGTTAATCATCAGGGCAGCTGCTGTTTCTGCCTTGCAGTTTGGGGCTGGGAGACATTCCACCCACTTGGTAAACAAGCATGTAACGGTCAACATGTACTTGTTTCCTCTAGACGAGCGAATCACAGGGCCTACAAAGTCGATTTGCAAATCTGACCATGGCAGTGTCATCCCCCTCTTTTGGAGAGGTGCACGGTGTGTGAGGGATGATGGCTGAATTTGTGCACACACAAGACACCCCTTCAAGTATTGGTGGAGGTCCTGCCCCATGTGTGGCCAGTATGCAACCTCTCTTAAGATTTCCAGTGTTGTGTGAAACCCCCTATGACCGGCGGTGGCCGCATCATGGGCGTGACTTAACATCAGGCTTCGGAATGAGGTAGGAACCACCCACTGATCGTGGCCAGCTTTGGATTTCCTTACCAGCAAACCGTCTTGGATTCGGAACATTTTTGGACATTTCATCAACACTCTTAGGTCCTCTTTCCCAATGTAATCGGTATCCGTCAGGGGAAAGTTCTCAGGGTCCTCAAGGTGTTGGTAAAACTTACCAATAATTGGATCCCCCTTCTGAGCTGTAATTAAATCAGCATCAGGGGTCTCCTTACTCCATTGTGCAGTTGAAAGATCATTGTGAGCATTTGTCTGGGACCTAGTGATAGCAGTGACCTGGATTTCCCCCAACAGGGACTCTATTTCGATTAGATCCCCTTGGATGGCCCCGGTTTTGGCCAGCTGATCAGCTAAGTCATTTCCAGTTTTGTCTGGTCCCTCTACTTTGGAATGACCCTTGATCTTCTTCCAGTAGATGGTCATCCCATTCGATGTGACCAGATCATCAATGTTTTGGATTAACTTCCCATGTTTCAAGGGTTTGTTATTAGCACATAACATGCCTCTGGTTTTCCAATTAACCAGGTGCTCCACAAACCCGTTCCGTACATAATCCGAATCTGTGATTATGACCAGTTCGTGGAGTTGATGTTGGACAGCAGTGAGGATGGCCTGATGCACAGCCATCAATTCTGCCACCTGACTACTTCGGGGACCAATTTTGTATCCAGCGGAGGGTTCTGGGAACTCCTTCACCCATGCATTCCCTACGCCAGCCACCAGTTCTTTCTCCCCGTCGTTGTCAACATGGTAAGAGCATCCATCCACATAGACAGTGGGCATTCCCTCATACTTGTCTTCTTCAAAGACTTTGTGTGGGGAATTAAGGTATGCCTCCATGTTGTCCTTGATTTTTAGACTTTCGACCTCGAGACAGTTTTCTCTGGCACAATCATGCAAGTCAGCCAGACCTTGCGCGAGGGGACTCTTCTTGTTTTGGCCATATCTGACCTCCACAGGAAAGCCTTGCATTGACAGAATCCAGGAAGTAATTCGGGAATTACTCACATTTCCGGCCCGGATTCTGTCACTTTGGAGATATTGCAGAGGCTGGTGTGGAGTCTCCACTATGATGTGTTCCCCCTGGATAAACGGGCGGTTATTCTTCAATGCCCACACCGTTGCCAGGAGTGCCTTCTCACAATCGTTGAATTTTTCCTCCACAGAGGATAAAGTTTTGCTCGCATAGGAGATTACTTTATTGACCTTGTCATGCTTTTGGTATAATACTGCCGTCAAGCACGTATTAGAGAACCCTGTCTCCAGGAAGAACTCCTTGTTTCTGACAGGGTAAGCTAGGCAAGGCGCTTGTGAGAGGCTTCTTTTGAGTTGTCTTACCGCCTCGGATTGTTCTGGACCCCATTCCCACTTGACCCCCCCTTCAAGAGATGAATCAGGGGTCTAGTGATCTCTGCGTAGCCTTCAATGAACTTTCTGCTGTAATTAGTCAGTCCAAGGAGGCTCCTTAGTTCCCGCAGAGTTGTGGGGTCTTTCAGTTTCTGGAGTGCTTCCACTTTCTTTTCTTGGGGACAGAGACCCTGAGGAGTAATCTCATGCCCCAAGAAATTAACACGGGTTCTACACCACTGTGCTTTCTGAAAGGAAAGTTTTGCTCCGGCGGCCCTCAACTGTGTCAGAACATAACGGATCTCCGCTATGTGTTCCTCCACAGATGAACTTTTGATGAGGACATCATCTACATAAGCCAGGTTACCCCTCGCACCCAGGTCGGGCATGGCCTTATGTAGGAAAATGTTGAATTCATTGCCGGAGTTGAGGTATCCAAAGGGAGTCCGGGTCCATGTGTACTGCTGGCCCCCAAAGGTAAAAGCCAGTTTGTATTGGTCCTCCCTACTGACAGGCACGGTCCAGTATCCATTGGTCAGGTCTATTGCTGTGAATACCTGTGACCCCTGAATCTGGGCCAGCCCTTGGTCAATGTAGGGCAGAGGCCATCGGGAAGTATGGACCCGTTTGTTGAGCTCCCTAAGGTTGGCGCAGAGTCTCCACTGGCCGTTTGGCTTCAATATTCCCAGCACCGGATTATTGAAGGTGCTGTGTACTGGACGAATTATTCCCCTGGACTCAGGTTCTTAATTATTTCAGTAAGGGACTCTATGGATGCGAGAGGCAAGCAATATTGCTTCACAAACACTGGAGTCATTCCAGGGTCCGTGGGAATTGTTGTGGTGTGGATGTCGGTGCGACCACAGTCATATGAGTCTACCGCAAAGAGATCTTGGAAATCCAAGAAAACTTGTTTCAACTTTTGCTTCTGTTCCAGAGTCACACAGGCATCAGCTAGGTTGACTCTCTCTTCCACCATCTGCCTGAAGCCTGGAAAGACTTCTGGTTTGGCTATCTCAGCGGCCTCCTCCAGCTGGGTGGAGAAGTCCCTGGTCAGAGTGCTGATTTGGACTGGAGGCTTCAGGTGGGAAAGGCAGCCCTCATGGACCTGGAAAATCACCTCATCCCTCCTGAAGTCACAAGTCACATCTTCCTTACCATAAGGGCAAGAAGTGTACACCAGGAAGTTCCCCCCATGCCGGGTGATAATCCTGTCTGGTGTTGTATTGTCCTCACTGTCACTGTCAAAACAGTCCTTGGGGACTGGTCCTAACAGTTCATTTCGTAAATCAATGGAGAAATGTCGGTCATCAACCGCCATTCCAATAGTGGTGCCTGCGGCTAGAGTAATACTCTTTAAGTCGCTGTTATCCACCTCTATTGGAATGGTGTCATGTTCTATGTTGACTAATGGTGTTGGGTTTACCCCTAACCCTTGCTGTTGGAGAGAAGCATTTAGATGAATATAAGCATCAGGGTTTTGCAATTTTTGTCCTCTTTTAACTTTCACTTCCAGGGAGAATTGTCGGGTCCTTTCTAGGATGGTGACTTCCTCTTTGATCTGAATTTCAACTGCGTAAGGTAGCAATTGAGCTGACCTAAATGCTTTTTCTGGATCATCAAATTCCATGGGATTATCCGCTAATCGGGACCAAGCTTTGAAGTTTATTAGGTCCAAACTAATGGCAAAGCGATTGAGAATGTCACTGCCTAAGTAAAAGGCGGCAGTGACATCTCGCACGACCCAACAATTATGGACTATGCTCTTGTTGCCAATGGAGATTTTGAGCATACACCTGCTTGGCAGGAGATGTTTGGAATTAGGTGCTTCCAGTTCCATTTCCCATTTGTCTATCAGTTTGAATGTGGGAATGGCTGGATCTTTTGGTAGTTGGCGGAACATGGCTTCGCTGATGAAGCTCTTACCGTTGTTCACACACACTCGAGCGAGAACAGAGTCCTTCCCATCATTTAACTGAACAGGGATTAACAACTGCTCTCCAATTTGCTGAATATCAGCCAGTCTCTGCGCTGATTTCACATCTTTCTGGACTATAGGAGTGGGAGTGTCTGATTGTGGATTAGTAAAGAATTTCAGAGTTTTTACTTCCAGTGTGGAATATCACCTTAAACTGGAAGGAAGGTTGATTTTCAGAAATAGCAAGGACCCCCCACCACCAGTCTGTTGTCCTACTGCTGTTACTGTCACGTCTGGAATCTGGTTGTTCTGGAAGTGAAATTCTACTTGGTCAGATTTTTGTTCAACCATGTGGCAGGTGCCGTTTAAACTAACATGGTTGACACTCTGTTTTAATTTTATTGGTCGGCTAGTCTGGGTCCAGAGGACCTTGTTTACACAATCTATTAAGGGTGACAACCTTCTCAGGAGGTCTTTCCCTTAGTAAACAAGGGGTGCCCTCTGGAGTCACTACTATGACCGGGTGTTTCACCTTGTGTCGCCCAATTTTAATGTCCAAGTCTGCAGTCCCCTCAACGGGAATTTCCTTCCCGTCAAAGTTCTGCAGTTGTCCAGGAAGAGAGGTGAGAGGAATTCGGTAATTCTCCCCCCTTCCTGCATTTAGTTCCTCAAAGGCCCTTTTGGACAGAAGGGTAGCTTGGGATCCAGTGTCCACCAGTGCCAAAATTGTACCCTGCCCCTGTACTTGTACCGGGGCATAGTATCTTCCCTCCTTCTCCTCAAGGGGGCACAGATAATGCACATTTTTGGACAACTGGTGGGCTAACTTTCTGGTTTTGGACATTGCTAGCGAAGAGATTTGGGCAGAATTCTGTGTAGAGGCTTGGGAATCTGAAAGAAAAAGTTGGCAACTGGAGATCAGAGCCATTGTGGGTTCCCCTGGTAACGATTCTGGGCCGCCCCCCCCTTTTTGGAGGCAGTCATCAGGATGGGTTTCACCCAGGGGATTTCGGTATTGTCGGTTCTGGGATGAGATGATGGGCGGCGGTAGCTCAGTCTCCCCATCTCCCCAGTCTGAATTGGCATCCCTTGGGACCCATTTTTCCTTGGGAGGAGTTCCCCCATCTCTGAAGGAGAAGATCCTTTTCCCAGGATCTTCTGAGGATCTCTCTCCCTCAAATTGGAAGACCTGTACCTCCTCCACAAAGTGGGTCTGTTTGGGTCCTTTGTTTCTCCTACCCCCCCTCTGCTCCTTGGGAGGCAGGCTTTCAGGGGCAGGAGATTTTGTTTCCGGTTCCTGGTTTTCCAGGGGCTGTTAACAAGTTGGGAAGGAAGCTTCCTCCAAGGCTTTACACCCCCCTTCCCCTTGTGCCTCCTCCCTGGGAACCGGTGGGTTATCGGGGTGCTGCCCCCGTCATTTTTCTGGAGCACCAGGTCCAGAGTTTGGGGCATTCTGCGGTGGCATGCTCATCTGAGGGTTCTGTTGAGCCCTCAGTATGTGACCCAGATCTCGTGCCATATTTTGGACCTGGCGCTCAAGTTGTGAAACCCGCTCAGGCTGATACGGGGCTCTATTTTCTCCCCTGGGCTGATCCCGGGAAGGGTAGCTATCCCTTCTCTGGTAGTACCCCTGGTTGGGAAGATTTTGGTACCCCTCCACCCTTGGCCTCCCCTCTCCCGGATTAGGTTGTCTGGGCTCAGGGAATTGGGGAAAGAAGGATGGATGATTTTGGGGCTGGAAATTGGGTGGATACCTGGGAAAAAAGTTCTGCCCAGGATTTGGAGAATTTCTGCCCTCCTGTGGGAAGTTGGGAGGGAAGTTCCCTGGGTTAGGTGCTTGGCTGGATCCCCCCCCTGGGCTGGAGGACTCCACACATAACCCAGGATTGGTCGGTTTGCCTTGTAGCGGGGACTTACATAGTCAGGGGAGCGGGGGACCCCATTTGTGGGACTACCTCCTCAACTCCCTGTCTGTGAGTGGCCCGAGGGCCTTCTGGGCTGTGAATTATTTGGTGCAGGCAGGTTTTTAGGCCCCCCCATCTCCAAATCTAAAACGGAGGCAACCTTTACCTCTGCCACCTTGGCAGCAGCAGGGGTGCTGTTGGTTTTGGGGTTTTTCGGCGCATTATTTTTATTTTCGATGGGCTTCTGCACCTCATAGATCCGGGTAGCCTGTTCAATGACCCAGTCTAAAGATCTTTTCCCATGAAAATCTCTCACGAGCTGGGTCATTATGTATTTGGGTAAGGCATGGAAAAACGTATTGATAAATTCTCTGCTATCCGTGCGCACCCTTCTGGTGGTCTGCGCAAAAGCACGCTTTAATTCTTGCACACACTCTTGTGGGGCCTGATCCTCCCCACATTGCAAATTGTAGGCTGCCTTTCGAACCTCTTGAGGATTTCTTTGCACGGAAAAATGTTTCAAGATGGCCGCCCTGTATGTGGACCACCTTGAATGATTTTGATCCTCCAGCCCCGCAAAGAAACTGGAGTATTCTGGTGAGAAGGTCCACTTTACATATTGAATACAGCTTTGGCTGTCCTTCAAATGGAAAGTCTCCATCATTTGCTCATAGAGCTCCAAGTGTTCCCAAACAGAATACTTGGCGTTCTTATGATAAGGCGTGATGACACTCCTTATTGCCTTTATTTGTTTCAATGGGTCCTTAAGCAAGGCCCTTTTTGCATTATTGGCCTTTTTGGCTCGGGCAACCCTGGTCCATTCATCCTCCGACTCAGAAGCGCTGCTCCCAGAGGTGCCCGTCTGATCTTCCAGGTTTTCCCGGATTCTGCAAGCCTGGGAATGGCTGGCAGAATGTGGGGCCTGGTCTCCTGTGTCCTGTAATGCTCAGAGGAGTCTTCAGACCCCTCATTGCTGCCAGGATTTGATGGGTACCCCCCCCCACTGACCTAACTGGGCAGAGGTTTCAGGATGCCCTTAATGGGCCTACTCTCCTGGGGTTCCCCACTAAATTGCACTGTGCTTGGGTGCCCATACCCGGATGCCCGCACATCCATTCCTGGGAGGTACTGGCCTATGAGCCCCATACTTCTAGCTGGATAGTAATCTGCCATCCCCGTGGCCCTGGGCTCATGTGCACGAGGGGACATGGGGGTGGCAGAGTCCAAGGACTGGAAGAGATGAAGGCCTCTGGTACTAGGGCTCCTGAGGTTATGCTCAGGAGTTTCTCTTTCCCAGCGAACCTCATCTCTATCCGCCCCGCTTCCTGTTGCAATGCAAGAGCCTGCGCTTTCAGTTCCTCAGTTAAGGCCTTACTAGACTATATCAGTCTCTCCTGCATCGCTACCTGTTGCTGGAGCCTATCATTGTGCTGACAGAGAGCTTCATTTTCTCTCAGTGCCTCCTGATTGGTCCTGGAGTACTGAGCCAGTCTCTGCTGCAGGAGGGTTACCTCCTGAGCTGTGTCCCTATTGGCCTGCTCCTTTCTTGCCAGAGCATCCTCCACCCTCCTGGTGTGCTCTAACAAGTTCTGGTATTCTTTTTGGAGGTCACCCAGTCCCTGGAGGACCAGGTGATTTTCTTCCATTTTCCTTTTTAAGTGGCAGACTTCCTGGCCTAAGGTATCCCTTTCCTGACTAAGAGCCTGCATCTGTGCCGCCAGGTCGTCCCTTTGCCTTTGGAAGGCACCAGCTTTCTGGCGCTCCTGGTCAATCTCTGCCTGGGTATCCAGGTCTTTCAAAATCAGTTTATTGCTCTCTGCCTTCTCCCTATCTAGGTGGCTTTGCAGGGTGACTACCTGCTCGGCACATGCCCTATTGAAATCTAATTGTTGCTCCTGCTTTTTCTGGCTCTGCAGTAGGGAGTCCAAACCTTCTTGGTAATCCTTCTGCAAGGCCAGAAATCTGGTATCCTGGTCAGCCTTTTCGTGTTGCAGCATATCCATATCCTCCTTTATTTTAGTGATGTACTGTCTGCTATCATTTTCTGACTCCTGGCTCCTCTGCAGCCTCTGCTCAGAAGAGACCAGATCAGATTGGGCCTTCTCTAACGCCATCTGTTGCCTATTTGCCAGATCTTGGCCTTCAGCACATTTGTCCTGCATGGCTCCCATATATAGATACAAATATGTCGCTATCTTGGCAATCTTATTATGTTCATCTTTGGCTTTAGGGGCCATATATAGTTCACTCAGGGCCACATGTAGGAGACCCTGATCTCTCCATTTATCTGACCCTGTTTCAGTGACCTGTTGCGTGATTGCCTGCAACCAGACCGTTTGGTCCTGATGAGTCCACTCACCTCTCACAAATAGCTTATGTAAGAAGTGCCTCTGGCTATTTTCATATCTACCAAGGTCGTCATTCTGGAATTTGAGTTCCTTCCTGACTTACAGAAGTTTGTATTTTATTTTGCAAAACAGACCGTTTCCTTAGAGCGTTCCTTTGAGGGGTGCTTTCACAGTGTAAAACAGCGTGGTGATCTAACCGGATATGTGTATCTGGTCAGTTGGCACACTGTATTAATCTGCACAAATGGTAAATCTAACCCAGAAGATCCGGCTCGAGCCCCCACTTTGTAAGAGGATTCAATTCAACACTACAGCTAAGTCAATGCCTAGTCTGGGATACTGAATGGAAACCCTTATTGATATATCTTTATGTCCAGTTCATGAGTTCTGGATGACTACCCCTATATAACATCCCTCTCTTAGAATACCCCTGACCCCACTGAGCCAAGAAGTAGTTCTGTTTTGCAAGTTTAAAAGGTTTAGTTGAGAAATAAAACCAAATATAGATACCACGCTTTTATAATAAATTAATAATCGATATCGCCCTTATAAATATAATGTTAATCAACAATGGGTAACCTGACACTAGCACACTTCTTTATAATCAATGAGGAGTTGGTGTAGGATGGATAAGGCAGCGAAAATACTTTTATGGGTTCAAGGGAAAAGTAATGAGGAATAAAATGCAGTACAGAAATACTTGATATGATTTTAGCAAAAGATAAGATAATCACTTTTTCTCTGGCATTTCACCCCCCCCTTCCCTATGCAATGTAAGAAATGGAAGGAGATGGAAAGAGGAGCACACAGTTCTCAGGAATGCAATCAAATACAATACGAAATTCAGTTCGCCCCCAGCAAGCTTAGAGGAAACAGGTAGGAGTTTGAAACATAGGCCCAAGTGCTTTGAATGGGGTGGCTATGAAGTGAGAAATATGCTGAAAATGCTTTTAATTCCCTTTAGGAGGTTCGGGGTGAGTGAGAGATACTTGGGATGAGCTCAGGCTCACTTTAGCAATGATTCAGGGATGGTTATTAAGAGGCAAACACATTTTTAGCAAAAAAAAGCAAAAAGCTGCTATCTTTTTACAGGTAAAGAAATCAGGCCAAATCGCAAATCGCAGCAAAATTCGCGAAAGCGTGAATCGTGATTACGGCAAAAGTATAGTCTTTTCTAGGTTTGTTGGAAAGCTGAGATTCTAAGCTTTCAGATGAAAGTTAAATTTTGTTCCTAGCCCAAACGGTTCCAGAGATACGGACGATTAAATAAAGGTAGTTTTTCGGATTTAAAGTAAAACTCAAAATGACAGGTGACAGCTTGCAGCTACAGAATTGACAGGTGACAGTTGTGCAGCTTTAAAAATGACAGATGACACGTTTTATAGGAGGCAGTTCTACTTAGGTTAAAATAGTTTGGATTAGATTATTTTAACTAAGAGATTGGTTCTGCACAGTTCTGCTAGGTACTCACAATATAAATTTGAAATAGGCCTCGCCACAGATCTGGTCAGGTTTTGGACTGGACTCCGGTTCTGGTCTCGGCACTTCACAGTGATCTGGGTCAGCTCTCTGGTTCTGCTCACAGCAGTCTGGGTCACTCTGGATCTCTGGTCTGGTCTCTGGCAATTGTTCTTGGCAAAAGAATTCAAACAGCTCGCCCAGCTGTGGATTAATTTGCAAATGATTTTAAGGTTGCTGAGGCCTGCTGAGAAAAGTTCTCAGTTTGTGGGTTTAGGCCCTTGCTTTAAGTTCTGAAGTAAAGTTCTGGTCTTTGGAGATTGATGGATTTGAAGTCTGGATCTCTGGATGTGAAGTCGTCGGTCAGCATGCTCCGCAGCAAATGGAATTGAATGTCTCTACCTGTCCCAGCAGTCTCTTTTTATGTGTTTTGAAAATGGGTGTGTGCCTGGGCCTAGCTAAGCCTGCCCCTCTCTACTTGTCATTGGCCCAATTCTCCCCTCTCCCATGATTGGGGGAAGGAAATGGATTGTCAGCATGATGAAGTCTGTTTATGGGTCAGAGGATCCTCCCCTGGTCAGTTTGCCCACAAATCTATATTTGATTCAAATACATCCTTCCCAGATATACAATTTGTTGAAATTACATGTGCACATTATATATTCCTTATGGTCCATGCTTGTCCGCCTCTGATCTTCCTGGGGGCTTGCATTCAAAAATGACAACATTTTGCGCTTTTTAACTGGTTTTGCAATATCGGACTTTTACCCAAAATTACACACATGTGCGCAAGCAGTATGGACATTAATTGATGAAGTGTCAGATTTTTAACATGCAGACATTTGGAGTGAGACCCTATTTTCCGCTAGCAACCCCCCAGAATACACCACAGGGTCCTAACGCCTCTCAAAATGTTCACAGAAAAATCACAAAAATAATGATATTACTTATATAATTCTGACAAGTCCGCACTATGAGTTATCTATCTTTTTAAAATTATGCCCTGGTCACAAAGGGGTGTGGCTTCCAACATCACAGGGTGGAATAACTGGTTTATCCACTTCCCCCAAGCTCAGCTGCTAGCAGAGGCACTGCCCCTCCCAGTTTCCCCTAAGAGGAAGCCACTTTACGGCCCCCCAATATAACGTTTGCCTGAGTCCAGGACAGGCCTTTGTTCAACTCCCTGTAGTCCCCAGCTGCCACTCCCCTTTCAATCAACAGGGCCATGTGACCTCAGGATGCAGCCAGGCCTGGCAGGGAACACAGCTGTTGATCCAGTTTCAACTCCTGTCGGGGGTAGTTGTCAGGCAGAATCCAGTTTCATTAAGCCAGGTTTCAGCTAAATGTCACTTTTTGTTCCCCGTTTTCTACATTCAAATCAAACTGACAATTTTTACCTATACATTAAATAATTACTTCCTTCAAGTCATTTCAGAATATAGTTTTACATTGTATCCACCTCTTAGCAAGTCTTTTCTTGGTCTGGTTTTGTTTCATTTGTTCAGTTTTACACAAAGGTCTGGTGGTTTTAAAACGCCGGCTTTCTGATAGTGGTGAGTACTGGTAATGCAACCATTTTTGGGATTAAGAAAATGAATTCCCCACAGTTCTGAGTTGCTTTTTTGGCAATCAGCATTGCCATTCCCAATGGTTTCAGTCTACTGTGTGTGTAGCCCATTGGTGGTTTTAGGCAGTGCCCTCCTGTGCTCACAACATAGGCAAAAATGGGTGATAGCCTATTCTTCATGTTTTCCCTGTGCACTCTCTGGGGAGTTCTGGCCATCATGATGTTTTCCATGCCAGTACTGCACAGTTTTATTGTAGGGCTTGGATGCACGGGTAAAATATCCCACAACACAAACAAATAATAAATAATTGCCATAGGAGATCTAACAGAATGATTGACAAATGTGACACCATAATTGTGTGAGTAATTTCACCTTTTAGATCCATGTGTACCCACTTTTATTCTTTATGTAAGACGTTTAAGAGTATGTCTCTCATGTGTCAACTTAGATAGATCATGGTCAAAGTATGTGTGGCCACAAGGGCAACTGTTATGTAGCATAAATTGTAACAGCTCGAACCTCCTCGGACTCCACTCAGATGAGCCCAGATGACTCGAGCACCCCGCACTGGCACCACGTGGATTTCTGCCAATCATGGAGCACCGCCCGTAAATACCACATAGTATCCAGTCTTCGCCACCCAATCCCCATGACTATATGCCTCCCATAGCTTACCTCACTAATGATGTCATTTTGTAATAAATATGAATGTCTTTCTATTGTCGAGCAGAGCGCTCTCGGAGTTTGCACAGTTTTCTGCTTGCCCTATATTGGTGTAGATAAACGTTTACCTTTTTACCTCACTCGCACTTGGTCTTTGTCTCATTCCCATCTGGGGTGTGTCCATAAATGACTCTCATTGTGGAGCTGTAAATGCCTTTTTTGGGGGACGCTCACTTTCAGAACCAAGCGTCCCGAAAAAACAAAGGAACCAAAGCAGTTTACCAACGGGCTGAGTTGCAAAAAGAGAGAGAAGGATAATGCCAAAGAGGGTGTACAGAGAGGCGCACTGCTAACAAAAGGGAAGGAGGTGGCATTACCACAAGCAAGAAACAGTGGACCCTTTGGTCACTAAACAGTGCCGAGACCACCAAAGCAATAAGAACAAACGACAAAGCAAAGGAGTGTGCAATCGATCAACAAGCCAGTCTGTTACCAGTGAGAGAAGACATCCCAAGATGGAGAGAAGGCGTCCCCAGTCCGCCCAGGACTCCAGTGATGTTACACTTAGGAACCACAGGTAAAAGGGAAACAGGGAGACCCGGAAGAGTAATGAGTGAGAGAAATAATCATTACTGGGACTTGCATACTCATCTCAGTCAAAAGGAAGACTTAATGATATTTTTACTGGGACACGTATATTCATCTCAGTCCAAAGGAAGAGTCAAATATACCAAGAGAGAATAATAATTATTACTGGAACACGTCTACTCGTCTCAGTCAAGAGGAAGACATAAGCATATTAAAAGAATGTAATAGGCACTACTGGAGCACGCATACCCGTCTCAATCAACAAGACGACATAGAAATACTAAGAGAAAGTGATAATCATAATTGGAACACTCTTACTCATCTGAGTTAAGACAAATAAGGGAAATTACAGAGAAAGAGTTGTAGATGAGGTAGCAATACCCTTGAGATGGATGGGGATGCATAAATTATTCAAACATCAATAATCGAAACGACTCATGTAGCGGGCAAAAGGGTAACAGTTTTAATATCAATTATCTAAAACAGGGAGTACAACGGACATCAACGGACGTCACAGCGTAAGAACTCTCAATGCATCTTGAAAAAAACATTCTTTTATAACAAAAAATCAGCATAGGTGACGTCAACCTATGTATTACCAACGTCATCCTGCATGGCAAACTACATAAACCTAATGGCAAGTGTGATAGGTTTGAAGGGAATATCTAAGTATAAGATCCATACTTGTCTTAGGCAGTGAAAGAAAGTGATTTGTTTCTTAACATCAGGTAGGGCAACTAAGCCCTCCCCAAAAACAAACTGTAGGACCCTTGTTCATGAGGTCCCCTACCATTGGTTGGCATTCTAACCTCTGCCAGTACTTTTCCACTTACGATAGCAGCACAAAGGCTGAGCTTCCAGGTGCTAGTGAACTAGTTTTAATCATAGCTTCCCACCATTCAGCATATTCATCCATCATCACCTCAGTGGTCTGCTGTCAATTAGGACTTTGAAGTTGTCCTTGAGAGTGTTCTTAGCTCTGGAGAATTTATGGGAGTGAAGGCATGCTCGGCCCTCATGCGTAGGTATGACCATCATGTTCGTCCAACTTCATTCATCCACATGACAGAGGACTACAAAATTGAGCCTCTCATGTATTTAAAATACTATTTTCTAATAAACATCTGACATGTTCCTTGTTTTGTTCATGCCTTCTGAACAGGAGTTTTGTTCTTTCACACGATGTGTATCCATTGTCTGCTCACTCCATCCTAACAAGACCTTGGCTTGGCTTCACGGTTCAAACAGCCTCGTCTTTCTGCGATTCACTTTGTAATTCGTTTATTTTCTTACTGCAACACACTGGAAAAGAGGCCTTCCTTTTTTAGGTCAGCTCTGCTATAGTTCATAGTGGAAAAATTAAATCTTTACTCACTTATGCATATATGTATATATTGGCGCATGAAGCAATCTATTCACTATAAAGCTAACAAAGAGGAGGGCAAAGAAGAACACAGACCTCCCAGTGCTTGCACAAATTGTATAATGCTTGGTCCATAGGCAGCGTGTGATTGTAAGATGTGGGTGAATTGCCCTGCACACCACGGTGTACATTACACATTTTTTAGAAATATTCAATCACACTGCGCCAGACACAATACAATTTCTAGTGTGCACAGGTGCACAATATTTTAATTAGAACAAGGTCAGCCTGACAAGTGTTTCGAGACTTGGCTTTTCTTCTGTAGCTGTTATTATTAGTATTATACAGTCTGGAGATTCATTATTTACAATCAAGAACAGCCATTAAAACACCAAAAGACTACAAATCAAGGGTAAGACCCCTGTCGTCAAATGGCCATCACAGTCAAATTAACATAATCCACCAATATAGGTAGTTCAAACACAAATTGCATTTTGAAATTCATATACAGTAAGCAATGGTATATCGCATACATTTTACAGTAAGCACCACAAAAAACAACAAAATATGAAAAAGATGAAAAAAGAAAAGGGAGAGTTGAGAAAAGATGAATTAGCCACTTGTTAGTCAAATTGCAGATATAATTCATTCAACTGACTTGTGTGTGTGGTCAGCTGCGCAGCGTCCCGCACCACGTATGTCACTCAAGCATAACAAGAAATTATATTTACCTAACTGATTTGTCCAATTCTCAAAAGTCACTATAGAAAGAAAAATAAATTTGTATGACCTCTAACACATTACTCATATGCAATACTACAAAACATGAATCATACTCATTCGATTGTGTGGGTATGTCCCAACACTTACTAAATTATATTGTTCCAAAACATTCAATTCCACTTATAACTGCAGCAAAAAATAATTTTCCCTATGAGCTAACCATGTATCTTCCATCACTTCTAAACTTTCATTATGCATACTTTTAAGGTTACCTGATTTAAATTTCCAGTTACAATGAATCTTAAGTAAAATTTTGCTGAAGTACACAAATTCCGTCAAATAGCAGCTGCCCGTAGTAGGTCATCCATTAATCATTCGTAATTGTCCAAATAAACCCAGCCAGGTATTGCGTAAGGAGATAAATGGAAAAAAGAGAAGGAAAAACCACAATTCGTCCTGATCAATTACAAGTCTAATCAACTTCAATTACTAAGTGAAAGTTTCCCCAGGGACTGTACCGCAATTCACTATGTTCCACCTTACCTGCCTTTCGGCATCTGAACGATTTTTGGGAGAGCCGACCGCTCGTACTAGCCTGCTCACATAGATTCTAGAATCACTCCGGCGCAAGAAGGTTGAGCAAAATATTGAGACGTGGCTCACATTGTCCACAATCTTGAGTGAGTCTCCTATATGTTTAAAACACTTTCCTGTATTCAGACTACGTAATCCCCAGTACTTAAAAGGATCATGCTGTCACATCATGAATATGATAATATTGTTCTAATTACCTCACCTATATATATGTGTCCCACGATTACAATTGATAAATATAACTCAAACCGTACTGCCTGGAAACGGTTTACATTAGCCGAAATTAACCAATATCGGTTTATAGAAAACCCGCACTCCAGTCCTTTAATGTATAATATACCACTAGCTTCTTGCTCCCATGAATACCTGCATATATAGATCTAATCCAATCTAACTCAATCAATCCTTTTGGTGCACCCCACCGGCCCGCAACCGCACAGGCGATTCAGTGAGCTGCACGTCAACAGCATTACTGACTTCCAAATGGAACACACCGCTCCTTGTTGCCAGTGCTATTAATTATGCCTGATAGTACACATTGACGCGACATCAGACACCCAGCAAACCACAACACAAATCCCAAAGACTGGATGTTTGGAATCATAATCCCTGTACTTATAACAGATTGCACACCTAATACATAACATTATCATCAACATTGTCAACACTTATTGCAATACCTCATCACATAAAAATCGGTGTGTCACCGATTTTTATGTGATGAGGTACTGCAATAACTGTTCAAAATTCTACTGGAATATGTGCCAGTTGTCTCTTTCTTCAATTTGGATACTGTCAAGATTCGTTGAGACTTGAAGCTTGGGAGGAGTATGAATACCTACGTCCCGAAGCAACGAACAGCAAGATACAAAATATACTTCTCTTCGGGGATTAGGGCCACAGGTGGTAGGAACGGGAACACCAGGACCTCCAAATGGCTGCTGAAAGAGAATGCAGGTTATGGTAAGTACAGCGTATTCCTAATGTGAAATACAGGTCTTGGTGTAATAAAGAAAGGAATCACCTACCAGGATCTTGGATACAGTAAGCCTGAATGGGTGTGGGGGTCTGGTGTGAAATCAGGAGTAAAGCCCGTTTCCTTAGGTGGGTCCTAAGTGACTGGCAGGCGGTTATCAAAGTTCCAGAAGGAGGACCCAGCTGGAGACACCTGGTCTTGAAACAGGAAGGCAGATACTTGATGTGCTTGAATCCAAGGGTTGGAGCGTTCAGGAAGCACTAGCGCCAAAACCAAAAAGGAAAAACCAAAGCAGTCCGAAAACAATCCAAGGTCAGCACCTAAGACCAAGAGGGTAAATCCCGAGCAGTCCGTGAAACAATCCGAGGTCAGCAGGAGAAAAGCAGAATCCAATGCATTGCCGGTAAGGTAGAAGCAAGAACAGTCCATGAAACGGAGTCTGAGGTCGAAAGAAGCAAAACAGGATATGAGAAAGCCAAGATGCCAAACGCTGTAAACAGCTGAGAAGCACTGAATCCGGAACGCTCAGCTGATTTAAGTGTCCCACTACGGCCTTCGGACATGTGGCGATACATGAGTGCATCACGTTTTGAGAGCCGTGTTACTTGATTGGCTGTAAGCCTCGTACCATGTTCTGTATCAGGTGTCACATGACCCGGAAACAAGGACATGTTACACCATCCACCGGTCACCTTACGCACACGAATACCCGTGCAGTCACTAAGCCCTCCATCTCAGGTCCTGTTCTGCCTTCCCCTTCTGACCTCATGTCCTCACTCCCTGAAGCAGCACGGCAGCGGCGCACACAAGGGCATCTAACGCGCTATGGTCATATTCACCCATTGCAACCTTGGCAGCTGCCCTGGCGTCTTGGAGACAGTCGACGGAGACGCCAGCTTTTTCCTTTGCTTCGTCATGCCCTCAGGAAGACCTGGCAGCATTTTGAAAACTTGGGTCATGTGACAAGGAAACGTGCTACATCATCGGTCACGTGATGGGTCATGTGACACTCCTAGGCCCCTTTAAAACCGGAGAGGGAATGCTCATTCAGTGCTTCAAAGCTGACTAAACTAAACTAAACTAAACTAAACTAAACTAAACTAAACTAAACCCAATCAGGCACTGTTTGGCGTCTTCCTGTCGCCACATCTTGAACCTGGACTACGGACTGTTCTTCTTGGATTCCTCTGTCAAGCCCTTGGATACTGTTTTGCTCTGCTGTTTCAGGACCTTTTTTTGGATTCCTTTGGATTACCCCCTGGTTACGACAAACTTGGCTGGCTTTTGACCTTGGAACTCTTAACGGACTGTTTTCGGATTTCCTCTTCTGTTACCTTTTGGGGTACCCTTTCGATACAGGTCTTGCAGTGCCTATTTCTACAACAATCTACACCTACCCGCTGCCGCCTGCTACACTCTTCAGCCACACGGAACACCTCCATTCTCATCTTTGTTCTTCCTGTCCCCAGACCCTTGGTAAGCCCCTTGATATTTGTTACGTCGCTATTCAGTGTATTGTTTGCCCTTGTACTGACCCATTGCTTGCTTTACAGCGGTCGAGGGGTCACCGGTGTTCCTGGTTCCTGGCGTTCTTCGGCACTCAAACAACCTGTGGCCTCAAGGATTGCTCAGGAAGTTATTTGTCTCTTTCTGAGTGGAACTTGTGGACAGAGGCCCCATAATCTTCACAACCATCAAGTCATAACAGGACGGCCTCTAATCACGGTGGTGAAGCACAGCGAGCGAACTGTGACGCCCGTTGACAGGTGACAGTGGCTGGGCTGCTCTTCTCCTCTGGCAGTATTTTCTTGCTGAGATGGTATGGCTACCACGTCCGACCAAACGCCCCAAGGCAAGCGCCACTTATTATACAGCAAATGCTGTTTTTGTAAGTTAACAGGATTTTTACTCCTGAGGACAGACCATTGGTGTAATCTTGGAGCAGTGTCCAACCGTGATGGGCCTTGCGTAACAGGAGTGTTAGTAGTGTATATGGGCCTTGTGTCTCTTGTGTGTGTGGATCCTGTTGGGACAGTTGACAGGCCTGATGGTGCATGCATGACAGATACTAACATTTATGCGTTTGCAATGTTGATGACAATGTTATGTATTAGGTGTAAAATCTGTTATAAGTAAAGGGATTATGATTTCAACCATCCAGTGTTTGGGATTTGTGTTATGGTTTGCTGGGCGGCTGATGTCGCATCAATATGTACTATCAGGCATAATTAATAGCATTGGCAACAAGGAGCGGTGTGTTCCAATTGGAAGTCAGTAATGCTATTGACGTGCAGCTCACTGAATCGCCTGTGCGGTTGTGGGGCAGTGGGGTGCACCAAAAGGATTGAGCGAGTTAGATTGGATTAGATCTATATATCCAGGTATTCGTGGGAGCAAGAAGCTAGTGGCATATTATACATTAAAGGACTGGAGTGCAGGATTTCTATAAAGCGATATTGGCTATGTCGGCTAATGTAAGCCGTTTCCAGGCAGTACGGTTTGAGTTATATTTGTCAATTGCAATCGTGGGACACATATATATAGGTGAGGTGATTAGAACAATATTATCATATTCATGATGCAACAGCATGATCCTTTTAAGTACTGGGGATTATGTAGTCTGAATACAGGAAAGTGCATTAAACATATAGGAGACTCACTCAAGTCGGTGGACAATGTGAGCCACGTCTAAATAACTTGCTCAGCCTTCTTGCGGCGGATTGATTCTAGAATCTATGTAAGCAGGCTAGTACGAGCGGTCAGCTCTCCCACAAATCATTCAGATGCCGAAAGGCAGGTAAGGTGGAACATAGTGAATTGCGGTATGGTCCTTGGGGGGACTTTCACTTAGTAATTGAAGTTGATTAGAATTGTGATTGATCAGGACACGTTGTGGTTTTTCCTTCTCTTTTTCCCATTTATCTCGTTACTCAATACCTGGCTGGGTTTATTTGGACAATTACGAATGATTAATGGATGACCTATTAGGGGCAGCTGTTCTTTGATGGAATTTGTGAAATTCAGCAAAATTTAACTTAAGATTCATCGTAACTGCAAATTTAAATCAGGTAACCTTAAAAGTATGCATAATGAAAGTTTAGAAGTGATGGAAGATACATGGTTAGCTCATAGGGAAAAAATATTTTTTGCTTCAGGTATAAGTGGAATTGAATATTTTGGAACAAGATAATTTGGTAAGTGTTAGGACATATCCACACAATCAAATGAGTATGATTAATGTTTTGTAATATTGTATATGAGTAATGTGTTAGAGGTCATCCACATTTATTTTTATTTCTATAGTGACTTTTGAGAATTGGACAAATCAGTTTGGTAAATATAATTTCTTGTTATGTTTGAGTGACATAGGTGGTGCGGGACGCCGCACAGCTGACCACATACAAAAATCAGTTTAATGAATTATATCTGCAATTTGACCAACAGGTGGCTAATTTATCTTTTCTGAACTTCTGAACTCTCCCTTTTCTTTTTTCTCTTTTTCCTTTTTGTTGTTTTCTGTGGTGCTTACCGTTAAATGTATGCAACATACCATTGCTTACTGTATATGAATTTCAAAATGCAATTTGTATTTCAACTACCTATATTGGTGGAATATGTTAATTTGACGGTGATGGCCATTTTACGACAGTGGTTTTACCATTCATTTTGTTGTCGTTTGGTGTTTTAGTGAGTGTTCTTGATTGTAAATGATGAATCTCCAAACTATATAATACTAATGATATCAAACTCAGAAGAAGAGCCAAGTCTCGAAAAACTTGTCAGGCTGACCTTGTTCTAATTAAAATATTGTGCACCTGTGCACACTAAAAATTGTATTGTGTCTGGTGCAGTGTGATTGCATATTTCAAAAAGATCACTATTAAGCTAGCCTCAAGAATACTTCATCAGCTTGCGTTTCTTTTGCATCTGTACATGTGTAAACTGACTTGATATCTTCATCCATTTTGTACCGTATGTTTCTTCATCTTGATCCCAAGATGCCACTTATCTCTGATCCTTTCTTGGTGTCTTATAGAATATCAACCTTCTTTAGTCTGCATCTCTTCTATGTACGTCAGTTTTGATTCTGTGTGACGTCACCATTCATCTTGGCCATTCATTTTCTCTGCTTCTTCCGGGATATCATTCAAATGTCCATCATACTTTCTTGTATGAAGGTATGGTTTTCTCAATGGGAACCTTGCTTCCAGGATTCTCCTTGGTATCAGTATTTTCACTGGTACTGCACATGTCTCACACTCTGGTTCCCAACATATAGGCAAGATGGATGAGACGATTGAGGTGGGGCTACTTGACTCCTTCTCTACACTCTCCCCTCTGGGCAATTCATCAACCACTCCCCCATCATCCTTCACATCTAGACATCCTTGTCTGAAGAAATGCTTCTTCGGGATTCATATCTTTATAACTCCCTTCAGGCTTCCAGCTGATTTCACATGCTCATCCTTGTTCCAAGTCATGAGCATGCACTGTCCACTTGGTCAGCAATAGACCCATCTTCCCACATATTTTGTGTGGATCTTTGGATACAGAAACTTTGTTTCCTCAGGTGCATGTATACTGGACTTCACAAAGTGATTTCTTCACCTGTTAAGTCTCTGGCCTTCCATCCAATTCAACATCGATCATTATTTTCATCCTTATAGCTTTTTGTTGCTGTCTTGACAGCATTATCCTGATCACACAGAATCCCAGCAACACCAACACGATCAGGGCTCCATGGAACTTGAACATATCTGGCATCCATTGTGGAACCCAAGAGAAAAGTGATCCAAATCAGCTGTCATCAGCAATGTCCTCAACTTTGTCTATCATCTGGATGTGTAGCTTAGTTAACATCTCTGTGGCCTCTGTCAAGGTGCCATTCTGGTCGTCATGAGAAGGTATGAATGTGCAACATGATTCTCCAATTTTTGCACAAACACCTCCATCCATTGCTGTGATCATGTCCAGGACGGATCTATTCTGAAGAGTCATCAGTCTTATGGCTCTCGGCTCTTCTCTGATAGCATTGTAGTGTTGATTGTCTGCATCAATTCCCATCTGGTAATCTGCAGCCATTTGGTATTTGCTCCAACCTGGATTCTGTGCATAAAGATCAATGTGCGGTCTGTGTTCATACGGAATAGAGTCAAAAGCTTCTATTGACTTGGCAGAGAAATAGTGTCCCCTCTTCATTCGATTAATCAGCGCCACAGATCTCTTCTTCTTCAGGTGCGCATCTGCTTTCGGGAAACTGTCAATATTCAGATCACTTTAAGGTAACACCAACACTGGAACATGAACATTCACCAGTGAGCATCGTCCTCCCCAATCCTTGGGAAGCTTCATATATGCACTGGATCCACAAGTCAAATAGTGATCCATGATCACTGCTGTTCTAAGTTTCATTCCTGGTACGTCAAAGATTCAATCGCAGTTCTGATTCTCTCCAACCTTTCTTGTGCCATTATTTCTGAAGCACAGCTTTGCACTCTCCAGAGGCACTATCTGCAAGGGTCCTCCTTTATCTTTGACCCAGGTGAGTAGCTTTGCAAGTCTTGACCATAGTGGTTTGCATCCATTTTGCACTATTTCAATGGCTAGCTGATAACAACCCATGACCACCCAGGCTCTGCAAATAACCACTCCTTCCTCCCATCCATCAGATGATAGCAGTGATCCCCAAATCTGCATTTGGCCTCTGTTTTTCCATCTATGAATTTCTTCTGCAGATTTTCCTGGACTCTCAAGTCTTTTGTTTACTTCCCATCTGATTCCATCTCCTTTCAATCCAGGTTTTTCGTATCTGATCACATGATTCTTAGTATGCACCCTATTTCTTGTCTTTGTGTCCTGAATGTAGTCATCGTCATATGGATATATCCCTTCAGTTGCCCATTTGAGATAGGCATCTCAGCCCATGAACTGGCCTCTGTTGTGGAAAGTGATATGTGTGATAGATAGTGTGCTGCCTGGACGTCTATTTCAATGGCTATGAAGATCTTAGACGTTCCCATGCTATAAGGCAGGAATGAACATACAAAGAATTCCTCCTTTGAGGTCCTTCTTCTCACTTCTTCCAAATGCTGATACTAGATGTTATTCCCCAAGTGTGCTGTACTGTCTGGGTAACCATTCAGCTCATGATCATACTGCCTAGCACTTCTCTTAGGGCTGGTTCTTTCCTTACTAGATTCTCTAACCATCTCAGGCAATGTGTCAGCATAGTTTCTTGTCACTGGACCAATCATGGAAACAGTTGTCAGTGGACTTGGTGTTTTTACATGTACTATCTGTGTAGGAGAAAACTCCAGAAGTTTCATCCTATCCACATAACATTTAGGCATAAAAATGTTTTGCATAATCTCCATATGTGACCTCTTTCTAAAAGATGACCCAGGTTTACCCATCCCAGGACCAGGTGTTCTTGTGTGTGTCTCTAAAGTAGGAATAATCACATAAGGCCTCAACTGCCTTGTAGTTGCCACATCAGTACCCTTCTATTGTACAGGAGGATAACCGTGAGTCTTTGTTCTACTTACATCTAAATAGTAAGAAGACCGGTAAGTAGTCCCACAAATACACGGTTTGCAACAAGAATTTGTATTCAATCAATGTCCTAATATAGGACAGTTTTATTCACAAAGCAGCCTTATCATTTAGTCATGCATGCATTGCTTGCCATTGGTCCGAATAGAATATGAGCTGATTATAAAAATACCAAAGAAAATGTTGCCAAACTATAGGGTTACCTGATTATACAAATGCCAAAGACAATTCTGCCAAACCAAGGTACCATACAAATACCAAAGGAGATCTTGTCCAATCAAAGGTGCCAACACGTGTTTCGCCCTGTGTGGTCTTCCTCAGGGTAAACAAAAAATATTCCTAATTAATTCACAACATTATCAGTCTTTGTATATATCACTGTTTGATATGCTACTGCTCATATACACATAAAAAGGGGGGAGGATAAGACACACACATTTTCATTATTAAGTGTCCATTATCAAAATTATGCATTCATGTTATATTAATTTGCTTAATCTGCTAGGTACCCCTGGGATGGTCTCTAAACAGATCCTCATCAGTAATGTCAGTCAATCTGTAACCTTCTCCAATAGCAATCACTGTGCACCATAGTCTACCGTCATGGTCATTCCCAGCAAGAAAATCTAATTCTCCTTGCGCTATAGCTGCTTGTAACTCTAAAGTAAAGACTTGTCCTTCCTCTTCATCCATAGGTATCTTTGGCCTGAATAATAATTCATCAGGTATTCCCACAGTTTTGCTCACTAAGCCTGGCAGGCATGTTAACAAAATGCATACCCCATAGTGAAAAAATTCTGGCCGCCTGTCCTGCAAATGCCATAATGAATTCACTCCCATTTAAATAATGCATTCCTGGCGTTGAGCACACTATGCCTTCATCAGTAATAGAAATTGTCATGTTCAATTTGGTGATTAAATCTCGACCCAATATATTGACAGTTGTCTGCCTTGAATATAATAATGGCATAGACATGTCACACTCTCCAATAGCGACTGGTAATGCATCTGTAAAAGGACCTCTGCTTGTAGCTCCTGTGAATCCTTGAGTATTCATGGCATTTCCAGACATCAAACATTTCCCCTCTCGTATACATGAGCGTGTCGTACCCGTGACTACTAAAAACGAAAAGGATATGCCTATATATATTAAATTTGGATTGGCGTTACCGATAATATTGAACACATCAAGTCTCCCACTTTTGTGGGTACATTCTCACCCACGTACCTGTGAAAGGGCTCCCTCTATCAACAGTGACACCCCCTATTCTAGGAGACATTAACTGTCCCGTGTTTGCGTTCTGCTGTATCTGCATGGGTGACTGCTGTCATTGCTCCTGTGGCGGATTCATTGTTGCCTGCTGTATTTGAAAGTCTTGCTGTACTCTCAGCGCTCGTGTCTGCTGTACTGTTTGATTCTGAGCAAACCCATCTCCATTCTGCTGTGAATATGCAGGCAGGTTTGTAGTCCCCTCTCTTAAGAATTGCCCATTCTGTATGATGCCTTGACTTGTATATGCACAGGAGAGGTGCCCTGTCATACAACATGTCCAACATATAGGAGGAGGTCTTCTGATCTGTCCTTCCTTCATGTTGCATGTCTTGGAACCCACCTGGATTGTTCTGGAAGTTTTCCTGGTTATTCTGAAAACCTCCTTGATTACTCTGGAAGCCTATTCCTCGAAAAACCTCCTCTTCCCCATGGTATCAACTCATTATTACCTTGGTCGAACTGCCTTTGGTTATTCAACTGTGGCATACTCACTGTTTGCTATGCACCTGATTTGTCTCCACTAATCAACATTGCCCCTTCGATGGCGTACTTGGATAACTTTTTTCAGCACTAACTTTGCCTCTTTGCTTCTCCTAACATCGTCTTTCTTTCAATTCTTTTCAGGCAAAAGCCTACAATAATGCGCAATGGTTAGCTGTATCTCTGACCATGGTTTCACTTCCATACCCACCAATTTCTTGAGCTGCTTCTGCGCTGCGTCTGGCAGCCCTTGGCATAATATATGATAAAATACAGTTATAGATTTCTGCCAAGCCTCCCGTGTCTCCAAGGCCCACTGCTCTTGGAAATTTTGAATATAAACAAGCGGATTGTTTCCTTCCTGCATCTTTTTTGTTGTTATAGCTCCCATATCTGATGTGTCCGGATACAGTACTCAAAGCGCTTTCCAGACCACTGCCCTACAGTTATTGAACGGTGCTCCATCATAAGCAGTGTTCAACGTGGTGACACCAGAATACCTCGCTTTTGTCCAAACGTCATCCGCCCTCTGCCCAAGAATGGCAATTAGGAGACCTTTAATGTGCCATATAGCTAACGTGTTACCGCCTGTCATTTTCTATAACTCATGTATCCACTTCCCAGCGCCAGAAGTGACACTCAGGACTTTGCACCTTAAATTATCCGTATCCATCTGTAACCAAGGTGTATATTGTGGCCTCGTTCCACCCTATTCTAACCTAAAGGAAACTGTGAAATCCCAAATTTGCGTTCGTCACCCATCGCCTGTCTATCCATAACAGGGACAATAGTACCATTGTTGCGCCTTGAAACACTTGTGTATAGGCATATTATAAATGCCATATCATATCATATATTACCACTCTGCCTTCTACCTGGCAGCTTTTTTAGCCTGCTCACATAAGGTAGCGAGTCCCCCCTCTGACAATGAGATCATCCTTTAGGTGGATCTAGCCACGTCACTCGAGATTTGGGTAGGTCTAGATCTGTCCATCTTACTTCCTTATACATTGAAAAACACCCTTCAGGTCCACATGCGTTACCTTTCTCTTCACCACGGAAGGTTACTCTGTCTTCATCTGACATATCCAGCCCCCATCTTAGTGACTTCTCTCCTCTTCGTCTCTGTCCAGAGTCCATCTGTCTAAAGACAGCTCCTTTGGTTCAAAACTACACGAGGCTCCCTCTTTATCGTACAGCTGCGTACTCTCAAGTCGATAATTGCTTCCCTTTCCCGGCAACACTTTCTTAGTCTTCATATCATGATAGACTTTATCGATAGCATCCCCAATGCTTCTTGCGTCAAACTCATGCTCTAGAAATGCTCTGGACGGACCTGCTATTGGCTCATGTGCTGGGAAGAACTATTCTATGTCTTCCCATGACACTACTGGTTTAGGATACATCACTTCCTTTTCCATATGATCAATATCACATGCTCTCTGCCTTCTCTTTCTTTCGAACTCATTGTCAAATTCTCTTCGCTTTCTTGCTTCCTCTCTCACCCTTTCATCCTCCTTTTTCTTCATGTCTCTTATCTCATTTGCCCTTCGTATCTCTTTGTCTCTATATCTTTGCATTCTTTTATCCCTTATGTTCTGCTCCTCTTCCTCCATTCTTTTCCTTTCTACTCTTGCCTTCTCTTCGATTGCCCTCTGTCTGTTGTCATATTTTCTCTGTTCCTCAGCCCTTTCCTGTTTCCTAAATTGCTCCTCCTCATACAATTGTTCCCATCTTTGTCTATCCTTTCTTTTTCCCCATCTCCTTTCACTCTTTCCTCTCTTTTTTAATCCTTCTTATCTTGCTCGTCTTCATCCTCCCTTTGCCTTACATCCTCGATGCTCTTACCATCAAGTTTGAACAAAATCTGACCACCCATACATTCGTTCTGTATAAGCGCTAACTCATCAGTTTTATCTTTCTTTCCTTTCCATCTCTTTATTTCTCATCCTATATCTAAGGATGTATTTGGTCGATCGCTTTTCTCCTTATCGCATCTCTCTTTGTCCTTCGGGACCTTATAGATTACATCTCTGTCAATATTTTTCTCTGGAACCTAGTCGCTGCTTAGCGCAGGCGACTCATATGCCGGGTTACAAGACCCCATCGCTTCTTTAAGCCCCCTCAATGGGTACAGCCTGTCATCTTTCTTACAATCGCCGTTTGTTTCAGGTGCGGCGGGGTGGAGCGGAAGGCTCCTCAACCCCATCTTTGCATACATTAAGTATCCAGCCTACAGGAGGCTGGTCTTCTTTTTCCTCCTGATACATCTTCCAGAGCACTAAGCTCGCTAATCACTTGTCTAACATTTTCCCCATATATGCAGCATGCAAATATGTTGTCATATGCTGCAGAACTGCCTTTGAAATTGATCCTCCTTGTGGCCATGGCATGAACATTTTGTCTGCATTGCCCTTCACCCACTCCACACTGTACTGTCTAAGCTTAGGTGTGTGCTGTCAATACTCACCTTTACTCTTTGCAGATTTTAAAATTACGTTTTCAGAAAAATAAAACAATATGAGTGTGCACCAATCGTTGCAGGCTCCAAACCCTGTATATTACATTTTCTATTTCTTTTAATCTATGTTTTCACTAAACACCATTAGTTCCATACCAACAAATAAATACTTAATTCACAATCCTCATATATTAATTTCTGCGTCTATACATTCTTCTTCACCATATATAGTTCACATAAAACAAACAGACAAACAAATAAATGCCCTCTAACAAATACTCCTATGGAGTTTAAACTGTCCTCTTTAAACTCGTTTTTAACCGAGTTTGTCTCCTACGTCATCCGCTAAGGGATTTTAAGTACTTTTCCTTCTCCTACGTTATTTAATATGGAGGTATCTTGGGCATATTCTTTATAGTGGCCTCTCCTCACAATATCTTATCTCTTAATTGATTGGCCTCTCCTCAAGTCAATTACTTAATCTCTAATACTCATAATTTCTTAACTTACTTTAAGTTACTTTACCCTAGCCTCCCTCTGTTACTCGTTTTTCCCTTTATCACTTTCTTCAACAACTGCCCATTCACACTTTTGCTACCTCACTCAGTTTTTACTCACCATTCAGTTGTTCAACTTCCGACTCTCTGGTTCGTATGCCTCCTCAGTACCTTTTCAACTTTCCATCCGTTCAGCTTCCTGTAGAAGCCGAGAGGGGATTCTGGGGAAACCAGGGGATCCATCTCACCCTGCTTGCAAGCCTCGACACTTAAACTAATAACACTATCTAAACAGAGCTTCTCGTCCTTTCAGCCAAATGGCAGAGGTTGCGTGATATTTCCGGGACCCCAAAGCCTACTTACCTCGATGGATATCTAACCATCCTCTGTCTGCTACCACGTGAACTGGAGCTTCCAGCCCTTTAAGATGAGGTAGCAATACCCTTGAGATTGATAGGGATGCAGAAATTATTCATACATCAATAATCAAAACGACTCAGGAAGCGGGCAAAAGGATAACTGTTTTAATATCAATTATCTAAAACGGGAAAGTACAACGGACATCAACAGCCATTGCAGCGTAAGAACTCTCAATGCATCTAAAAAAAAAGAATTCTTTTATAGCAAAATATCATCATAGGTGACATCAAACTACGTATTACTAATGTCATCCTACGTGGCAAACTACATAAACCTAATGGCAAGTGTGATAGGTTCTAAGGGAATACTTAAGTATACGATCCATACTTGTCTAAGACAGAGAAAGAAAGTGATTTGTTTCTTAACATCAGGTGGGGCAACTAAGCCCTCCCGATTAAACAGGTCACCATGAACGTCACTAAATACACAACGTCCTATTGTCTACACAAACTATAGGACCCTTGATCATGCTGTCCCCTACCATTGGTTGGCACTCTAACCTCTGTCAGTACATTTCCACCCATGATAGCGGCACACAGGCTGAACTTCCAGGTGCTGGTGATCTAGTTTTAATCATAGCTTCCCACCTTTTAGCATATTCATCCATCATCACCTCAGTGGTCTGCTGTCAATTAGGACTTTGAACTTGTCATTGAGAGTGTTCTTAGCTTTGGAGAATTTGGGGGAGTGAAGGCACGCTCTGCCCTCAGGCGTAGATGTGACCATCATGTTCATCCAACTTCATTCATCCACGTGACTGAGGACCACAAAATTGGGCCTCTTGTGTATTTAAAATACTATTTTCTAATAAACCTCTGACATCTTCCTGGTTTTGTCCATGTCTCCTGAACAGGAGTTTTGTTCTTTCAAATGATTTGTATCTAATGTCTGCTCACTCCAGCCTGATAAAACCTTGGCTTCTTGGCTTGGCTTCATGGCTCATCCAGCCTCGTCTTTCTGAGATTCACTTTGTAATTCATTTATTTTCTTACTGTGACACACTGGAAAAGAATCCTTCCTTTTTTAGCTCAAGTCTGCTATATTTCGTATATCTTTATACATTTTGTAGCATACATTTCTTCAACTTGATCCCAAGATGATATTTATCTTCAATCTTTTCTTGGTGTCTTATAGAATATCAACATTCTTTAGTTTGCATCTCTTCTATGTATGCCAGTTTTGATTCTGTGTGATGTCACTATTCATCTTGGCCATTCAGTTTCTCAGCTTCTTCCAGGATTTCATTCAAATGGCCATCATACTTTCTTGTATGCAGGTATGGTTTTCTCAATGGGAACCTTGCTTCCAGGATTCTCCTTGGTATCAGTGTTTTCACTCGTACCGCACGTGTCTCACACTCTGGTTCCCAACATATAGGCAAGATGGGCGAGGCGATTGAGGTGAGGGTACGTAGCTCCTTCTCTACACAATAATAGCAGAATGGAAAGACTGTTGTGAGAATAAAGAGAAATGTGTTGACAGACCCTATGAGAGGAGAAGGATAAGTAAAAGAACAGAAGAGCAAAAAATGAAGATAAGAGACGAAGTAGAGAAACATATTGAGAACTGGAAGTGTCCAGTAGATGAACTGTATAAATTAATGAGAGTGCTGGAAAGGAGATATCTACAAGTTCCATATTGAACAGAACTTGTGGAAGATCCATAATACAGGAGAAGGTATTCATTATCCTGCCCTTAGTTATTAGTATAATGTTAAGGCCAGAATATAGTAGCTTTGGACAGCAGACTTGTTAAGATGCACGTTCAAATACCAGCCCCTCTCAAACAATTCAGTCTGTGGAAAATATATGAATACACAGGAAATAAAGATGATCAGGTACAGTGGGGTGGGGGCAGTTCTGTGAGCATAGACAAGTAGTGAGGGGTGTATTGAGTGTATAAAATTAGATGGGTTTAAGCTAAATTAAAAACAACCCTATAGAGTGTTAGGTAGATATACTGAATGTGTACATTACATATGGTATATGTTCCTGCTCCATTGACAAGAAATATAGAAGTGCCACCATGCATGAAGTTAGGCCTGGCGTCCTTGCAGGCTGTGTTGAGAAAGCAGAACAACAAGGCCCTGTTTTCACCCCCACCCCAGGTGAGGTAGGAAACACATATATACCCACACACACATGTATCCTGTTGGAGTTTGCAAAATTAGAAAGGAATGTGGATGGCCTGATACATGTAGGGCTGCGCTGGTGTAAAGGACAAACCCATGGGAGGCAGGGCAGAGGTCTTAAGCTGCCAAAATACAGGTTGAGGTTTAAAACCCCAGAAACCCCCAGGATAATGGTAATCCCATTTTAACTACTAAATGTTGGTGAACAGACCACCTAAATCCTTCACAAAGTAGACTGATTAGTGGGACCCACAGTAGATGCAGGCCTGCCCCCGGGAGGGCTAGCTGTTAAGAGGGGAGTAGAGAACAAGTGGGCCTGTGTACCAGGGAGACCACTGGGTAATGCCAACTCACATAAGATTTGGAATGGGGGGAGAGTCTGTGTGTGTGGAATGAGAGAAGAGTTACTTTTTTTGCAAGGACCAGACTGACCTCGAAGTTATCTAATGAGATCATTGTGACGGCTAGGTGCACATCACATGATTAGGCCTCAGGGCAGGGTAGTGCCATCAGTAACTTACCAATCACCTAGCAGCAGCCCAAGGTGAAGCGTGCGAAACCCATGCGTGAACAAGTTTGGGTCAAAGTGGATGTGATCAATGAACTAGGGGACCACATGTAATCAGTAGTATGTATATGGTGGCAGTATATGAGGGTGGGGATGAACACTGTATATCATGTTCATCACAGATGACCATTTTTGAAGCTCTGTGGCAGGTGACTTATGTCGCCATTTTCTTTTTATACACTAATAAAGCTCTTGTTCTTGTCCCAAAAGGGCGCACCAAACCTTCTTCCCTAGATGGTTGTTATTTATCCCTCTGGTTGTTGGAGGTTTACCCTACAGACAGAATCTGAAGTATGTAAATATGTCCTATGTAAAGCGATTTATATTAAAGCGCTATTTAAAAACACATTATTATTATTACTTGCACCTATGACTACACCTTCGTTATTTTGTCCTTGTTTAGGGAAAGGTAGGAATTTGCATCTTTTTGATAATTAAAAATACCTTAAAATGGAAAGTAAATACTTGTGTCCTTCTTCTAACCCACCACTGTAGCCATTTACAATAGAATATCAGTTTCCTTTTGCAGTTTAGTTATAACATCATCCTGGATTTTAAGATTTAAATTCTGTGTTCTTATTATAAGTATTATTCTATCAATGTTTCCCCTAAATCAGGACCCCACCTTATTTATGTTTTTTCCATTGCACAGAGGCACTCTAACTCTTTCATCTGGGATTAATTTCTCTTGTACGTTTGCTCCAGGCTAGTTGACGAAGTATGAAGAACAGAGAGGAGTGTGAAGTAAACTTCTACAGTTCTAGTAGATTGGAAGGGTTGGGGTTAACTCATTTTGGGTCTAGGGAAATCGTTGTAGAAAGTGTAATGTATGTTTGTACCAAATGTGTCCGGATGGGTTAGTTCAACTTGAACTCGCCTCTGTGTATGGTTTTTGGCAGTGTCTCATTCACTGTTACTGGCCTCTGCCAGTCTCAAAGATATCACTCCCAGAATTCACTTTGCTCTCTTCTTGCTTCTGTGTCTAGTCACTATCAGTGTCTAATAGATAGCAATCAGCATGCACTCTTCTCTCGACTCTCCTCTCCTAGGGTTTTACTATCTCTGTCTCTGTACTGGTCTCTGAAAGTGTCTGCTAAATAACACTCAGCAAATTCTATGTTCTCTATCTCTCTGGGTGGGTCACGTCTCTGTCAATTTCAGATATATAGGCCCCCGGCTCCAGGGTATATATTTCCTTGCTCTTATATCTGCCCTCTCCCAGGTTATGGCCCAGGTTATGGCTCTTCCAAATGTCCTGACCCTTTGCCCGGATCAGGCTTCTTCTCCTTCTCTCTACTCTCAAGTTGATAGCCCAGTCTGTGTCCCTCTCTCCAGGGCTCTGAACTCTATAATAAGGAGCTAATTACTTTGATTGCCTAATCTGCTTTCTGATAGTTTGCCACCCCCTTCTCTCTCTGAACTCACTGTCATTGATTGGTTGGTCTCACTTTTTAATATCCACTGCAGAGGTTTTTCCCTAATTTGTTAAGTGAAACCCATTGTGCCTGATTACAGTCTCCTATGTATAATTACAGGTACATTGCATTCCATGGCAGCAAAGGAGGCTTAAAGGTGTGCTCCTCTGTTTTGAAGTCAGGTACAAATAATTATTCCATCACTGCAGCATGAGCCCAAACCTTGTTGATGTGTGACTGGGGAGGCTAGGCCTCTCAAATGTGCACTATTATGTTCCTGGGTGGTTTTGCAGTATCAAGCCAAGCTTCGAGGTACTGCTATTGTGGGTTGAACCCGCTGTTGTGGGGTTTGAGCCTGCAGTTCGATCGGTTCACAGTTTGATGGGTTAACTAAGGTCCATTAGATGGTCAAGCTGGTACAAGATGATGGGCTGCTGGGTTGAGTCAGTAAATGGCACAATACTTCCAGTGGTTCAAGTCGAGATCGGAAGCAGAAGTCCTGATGGTTCGATGCTTTGCTCAAAAACTGAGCAGTTCAAATGCTACCTCAGTGGTGAGCTGTTGTTCAAGCTGAAGCAGTGATGAGCGCTGCCAGTGCCATATGCTTGGAACCAGTTTGATGGTTATGAGCAGCAGTTTGAAGTTCATCAAGGGTATCAAAGGCAGCATCATGTTCCCTGTGTGGTGAAAGGCTTTCAACTTGGCCATATTTGGTTGGAGGATGGATCGAAGCAGTGACAAAGGGGTCCAGGCTGCTCGGGGCTTCTCAGAGCAATTTGAATCCCACTACAGGAGCTCTAGGAGAAGGTGGGTCCTTTCTTAGTGTCAGTCTGATGCTTAGATAGCAGAGTGGCAGTGTTAGGGAGAATTCTCATTTTATGGCTAATTTCCCTCACCTAGTGAGTTACTCAGCAGCTTTGCTGGATTTCTGGGGTTTATCTTTTCCACCTGGTAAGAGTGTGAGCCTTTTTCCCACTCTTACATGTGTTTTGCCATGTGCATTTCTACTTTTTGTGTGATCTTGGGCTCTGGAGCCACACCACTCCATGAGCCCCACTTTTGTGTGTGTTACACAGCACCTTCAGTGCAGTGACACAGGGTTGTCTTTGAGACTTCCCACTGACTACATTTTTGGCTGACCACTGTCCCCCAGAAACAGGTAAAGTTGCCATTAACTTTATATAGTCACTTTAAACTACAGACCCAGTACACCCCATCTTACATGGAGTATTGGAAAGGGTTCATTCCTACCCCTTTTTTGTCTGTGCCTCTCTGAGCTTTGTTTTGCTCTCTTAACATTAAGACTTGGCTGGTGGCAGTGGTATCTACCCTAACTTTTCTTCCGCGATTATACAATATGAACGTGGTACTATTTTAGGCTATTATATTAGCCTCGAACATAAACCCGCTTGACCAAATACTTTTCATTTTGGCTCCGGTCGGGTTTAATCGCCATTTCTTTTTGTTAAAGTCCTTCTTGTGTTTTACTTTGTGCGGCAAACCAGGTTTGCCTTCTCTGTTCACCGTCTTTTGGTGAGCTTCTACGAAGAAGCCCTCCTTTGGTGCCTGGTTGTCTAGATGGGCTGAATGTGAGGGAGGGGTGTAGTCACCCCTGCTGAGGGTCTCCTTGGAGACCCAAGTCGCACTTTGTATTGATTGGCTGAGGTGGTTGTCCGGGCCGGATAACGCCCCTGCTGAGTGATTGACAGTCAGGCTGTGTGAATGGGGGATTTTGGCATAAAAGGCAGGACTCTTGGGCTGGAAGTCAGAGTCGCCACATGAACTGCAAAGAACCGAAGAGAAGCGTAGAAGAAGACGGCTGCTGCAACTACCGAGTCCTGGTGAAACCCTGCTGCTGTCCTGAGCTATCTACCCTTCAACGACAAGAGAAGATCCAGTCCGGAGTCTTTTTCCCTTGAGCCTGGTGGGATCAACCAGCTCATCTTCCACAGCCAGAGCATCCTCTTCGTGGTTGAAATGCAGCACACTGCTGTAGTGGTCCGGATAGCTATCTGAAGAGCCTCTCCTGTTTTAAAGGAGCCCACCTTTTATTCACCGTTGTTTCGCTGATGCTGGCCTCATCCCTGGGTAGTGCAGATCGCTCCAGATGTCCTCCTTCTTGTCTCCACGACTGAAGCGCCAGGAACCGTGAGTCTGCAGGAACTACCAGGAACAACTGCCATGTCACCAGCTTTCTTCAAAGAATAAGGTACTGTGTCCAACTTCGAGAAATTGGGGTGAACCCTTCTTCCTCACCGAAGGCTTGTCCTTTTCTTCCTTCCTTCTTATAACTTTTGCCTCCTTTCATGACAATATCTAAGTACTCCTGGCAATCTCGAATCATGAACTGTACTAACCATGTGATCCTCGGCAACAGGACCCCTGTTATACTTGACACTGGCGCAGGCCTATTGCCTTTTATCTACTGGTTAGAAGGTGCCCTCTGATTCTATCTGCCTTGACAAAAGTATTGCCTATGATTTTTATCCCCAATTGTCTTGTGTGAATTCATGTGCTAAGTGTGTTTGACTACGGTCACATTTCTTCCCACGGTAGACCGAACTGTCAAAAAGGGATTGCATATGTACTCCCGGTAATACCTTTGTTTCACAACACTTGTCTGTCAAATCCCAATGTACTTACCTTGAATTTATGTACACAAGGATAATTGGTTGTGTGTAGTGTATTTGAAGTGTGGTTTTATTTTAATAGACGTGAAGTGTTTTGTGAACAGATGGTTTAAAAATAAATGTACTTATATTTTTTTAACCAGAAACCATGAGTCAGTGTTTGCTTGAGTCACAGTAATTGTAGTCCTTTGTGTGATCTCTACTACTGCTCATTTGCTCTTGAGATAAGTCGGGCTGCTCAGCCATTGCTACCACTCTTTCTGTGTAGGACAGGCTTTTACCAAAGGTGAAATTGTATTACCACTTGTAGTCTTAATTTTGTGTAGTGGTCCCTAAGGGCACTGGCCAGGATTCTGCCTAACAGGCAGGCCATCGTTCTCGGCAGTGTACCCCCAATGTTTCCTGGGTATGGTTAGGGGACAGACCATGCCTCTGTCCTGGAAGACTTCTATCTTGATTTGCCTGCTGGAGGACTTTGGCATGCATTTCACTCCCAATAGGGGTCCAACAAATTCTCTTTTCTTTTAGGATGTCAAAAATGAATGAAGGAATGATAGACCCCTCCCTTGGAGAGGTAAACTAGCACAGGGGATTAAACAAAACAATCCTCCTGTAAGCATAACAAACCATGTTGCTGTGACAAGTGAATATTTCCTTTTTGCATTACCCCCAGAGTGCCTTGTTCCACAGGAAGTGGAGAGGACAAGAGGAATTGAAACCCCAGAGAATAGCAAGATAGTGCACCCTTTTTAGGTCCACTGGATACTCTCTGGGTATACTAACTCTGCCTTCTTCCCAAGCCTGCAACTTCACAGGCCCTTTGGTGTACAAACTTCTGGTATGTGGCAGGCCTTTGTCATGTTAATGCCCCTTTGAGGTAGGACTCCAGGGAGATCTACTTGTGAGAGCACCCTGGTGTGAGGGGAGGCATTACCTTTCTTCCCAGAGAATCACAGGAAGACAGCCTCCTGGCTATTGTCTCATTGGGAACAGCGCAAACAGACAGGCTGGCCATTAATACACATCAACATGGGCTACACAGAGTGCTTCCATGTATGAAACCAATTTTATGTGGCTTTAATAATTGTGCTGTATCAGTCACCATACCAAAACCAGGTGTGTCGCTTATTGTTAGAGTGTTATGATCATTTGGATCTGATGTGCAGAAATTAAATGCAGCCTCTGTCTGCATGGACATTGTGTCCAGCTGCTGGCAAAAAGCCACTTGAGACCTTTGGACCTGCCCTTTGCCACTGAAGTGTAGGTTGCTACAGATGTCAAGCAACTGGTGTGCAGGGGTACTATGTTTTTGGCATGAAAGCTTATGAAAAGGAGGTCTGGTCAGCAGACTACCCTTTCTGAGACAGAACTACCAACATCAATGTATTATTTAATCAAAATGAAACAATGTAGGAGACTCACACACTCTCTCCGTATGGCAATCAATCATAATGAGATCAAACTCAGACTGGAACAAATAAACACTTTCTTGTTCTACATATTTCTCGAGTTGGCTGGTAACAACTTTTTTTTCATTACATTTGTGGGCAATGCATGAATAGCAAAACGTCTGAAGTTATTGAGAACAGATGGATCCATGCTTGACACTGTCAGGAGGAATGTTAGAACTGCCAGCTTTAATAGACCCATAACCACACTCTCTGTTAGAGAATCGTTGATGACCTGTGTTATAATTGATCAAATAACTAAAGTATGAATATTAAGCTGCAATGGCTGGAAGAACATCCCACTCAAGGGACAGATACAGAACTGAGAAAAGGAAACAAGTCACAACTAACTGAAGGGTAAAAATAAAACATTTTGAAATACGCCTGAGAATTACTCTACGAGTACACCATAGGACCTCATTACATGTCTTGAGCTTGTCTGAGGCCAGCCATCGATTAAAGTAATTTAGAGGCTTTTAAAAGTAATGGTGTAACTATTCTGCATAAGAACATGACAAGCCATGACTACATTATTCCGATCTCCAGTGGGAAACAGAGTAAGAGTGAGCTTAATCAAAAAAAAATATGTTTAAGTCTACTTCTCTTTTAAATTGTCAATATAGGGATTTGATCAAGTAGGCTTGCCAAACCAGATTGTGGAAGACAGGCTGAAATTCTTCTTTTAGCCAACTTTCAGTAATGCACATAAGATGGATGTCCTCGTGTATGATAAACTCAGCAATCACGTATGCATTGTTTACTGTGGAGAGCAGCCTTTAAGAGTTTCAAAGAGCAGCAGACTGGTCTGGTAGAACACATGGCGAAATTGGAGATGTGCAGTCCATTTGTTAGAATTTATTTACAAGAACAAAAGCAACACAGACATTATCAGTATCAATCTGAAACAATTGGTCTTGAGAATAGTGACTATTGGAAAAACAAAGAAATCTCCCACACTCTAGGATTCACCTGGGTCCACTTGGAGATAACTGGTTCATGGAGATGGAGGACACAGGGAGGAAACATGGAAGGGAAAATGGCAGTCTTGTGCTGGGTTAAGAGGCCCATAACAGGCCAAATAAGCTGTACATAGGCCCCATCTGCCTTTGCAGGCCTTTTAGGTCCTGAATCGATTCTACAATGAAGCAATAGCTAAACATTGTAACGGAAGCTGGGAAGTGAGGTCCTAGACTAATTTCATTACTATACAAAGTGCTAAACAAAGCAAGGCACCCTTTTCAATCCAAGCTCCACAGTGCTGTGCTGGTGTGCACAGCATGCAGTGAGCAGAGGACAGAGGAAAAGATTACATGAAAAATGACATAATAAAATAAATAAAGTTAGGATATTAAATTTATGTGTCAACAGTGAAGTGATACCTGTTAACATGTAACTGCTAGGGTGAAAATGAATACTTAAAAATATGAAGTTCATGTGAATTTACAATATTTAACTCTCTGACATAACTCACAACCGTCCAATGTCAGCAATGGTGCGACAGAGCCAGATTTGATGTTTGTAAGATTTATTCACACTACTCTACTTTGGTAAATTATATGCAATATGCTCCTACCAGGCAATCAGTGCATTGAAAATCAATAACGGAGAACCTTGGCATTTATTTTCAGAGTATCCATTATGCCTCACAGGCAGCTGATGCACTGCATCTCAGCTGCACATGAATTCGACTACGTACAAAAAAAAACGGAATTATTAATGACACAGTAGACTTGATATGAACCATCAGCACATCATGGGGTGACCAATGCTCAGCTTTTGAGTCATCTGACTTATACTGACATCCTTAAATACACACTTTATGTCATTCACAGCCCTTTTTTACACAGGCCAAGTAGCTAAACTTAAGTTATCAATGTTCAAGCAAATTGACACACTGATTTGAATTCAACTTACTTTGTCTTCATTTTACTTGGCTAAAAAAAATATTATGTGATGTGTCAGGTCTGATTGGGTTATATTAGTCATAGAGACGGCGTAGGAAGAAGCCAACAAACAGAAAGAGGATCTTCTTATATTAGAAAAGTAAATACAGGAGTATTCTACAATACCTGAGACAAAAATTCTGCTTGAAAAGATAGATGAGGAAATGAAAAAATGTAAGACCTTTACTCTTGAGAAAAAAATATGGAAACTGAAGAGAGATATTTTCAATTACAAAGAGGAAGTGACTTATCCTTATGTAATACTGGGTTTTTTTCAACAACAGAATGTCAACACAGGGAATTCGAGAGGTTATTAGAACAACAAATCTTGTAACAATAAATATGTTACGTTTTCTAACTCCTCTAACAGTAGTGATTTGGATTCCACCACAGGGCAACCTTCCACTAATAGAGGAGGGACAGCACAGAGAGAGCAACAAACTTTTTTCCGGGGACAAGGGAAACAAGGGAAGACCAAACAGTGGGGCAACCACACTATGCGCACCTGCCAATGGCAACCACCTACAACAAATTGGTTATCCCCATTTTCATCTTGAGCACTCATACAGTCAGTCCCACAGAAGTTAGCGTTCTGAGTAAAGGTCTCTCTTTTGTGCCAACTAAAATTGCCAAATACTAATGAAATTGAGGTGAAGAATTTCTTTAGGACTCAAAGATTGAAATATTTCTTCTGCAATGCCAATAGTGGGACTCCTTTGAATGGCAACATATCAGGACTTAAATTACCTTCTTATTTCTTGCCCACGACCACAATGGTATCGCCAGAAATATTGGCGCTCGAAAACAAAATATTGAGAGAAATGCAACATCTATTTAAGACAAAAAATCATCAGAAAGATAATCTAACGAAAGCAGAACACACTGCCCTTAAGCACCTAGAAGAGAATCCCTCTTTTACGTTTAAACCGGCTGACAAGGGCGGGGGAATTGTTTTATGGGACTCGACTGCATATAATCTCGAAGTAAATAGACAACTGTGGGATAACCAAACCAATTCTACAAAAGACTTGCAGGAAATCCCACTGCAGCATTGACGAAGGAAATAGCCAGTCTTATGAAACATGCTTTAGACCATAGGTGGATTTGCAAAGATGAATTTGCTTTCCTCACTAAACCCAACCCAACGACACTGGCATTTTATGTACTCCCTAAAGTACACAAAAACGCTTTGACTCCCCCGGGAAGACCTATAGTGTCAGCCATAGGTTAATTGTTGGAACATCTTTCCATCTATGCTGATACTTACTTGAGACCCTTTGTGACCACGATGCGGGCACACATACAAGACACTACTGCCATGATACATATCATTGATCAATTACAACCAGGACCAAATGATATTCTTGTAACACTTGAATCGCGCAGTACCATCTGACTTTGTTGCAGAATATATCAGAATGGCTCCTACAAAAAACTTCTGTTTATGTGAAAAACACCTACTACCAACAAACACACGGGACCAGTATGGGGACCTCATTTGCCTCCGATTTGGCCAACCTCTTTATGGAAAACTATGAAGAATCTGTAATTTTTGCAGAGACAAACCCCTTCCAGAGGCAAATTACATCCTGGCATTGATATATCAATGACATTTTCATGCTATCAATCATAATGAGATCAAACTCGGAGTGGAACAAATAAACACTTTCTTGTTCTACATATTTCTCGAGTTGGCTGGTAACTTTTTTTCATTACATTTGTGGGCAATGCATGAATAGCAAAACGTCTGAAGTTATTGAGAACAGATGGATCCATGCTTGACACTGTCAGGAGGAATGTTAGAACTGCCAGCTTTAATAGACCCATAACCACACTCTCTGTTAGAGAATCGTTGATGACCTGTGTTATAATTGATTAAATAACTAAAGTATGAATATTAAGCTGCAATGGCTGGAAGAACATCCTACTCAAGGGACAGATACAGAACTGAGAAAAGGAAACAAGTTACTACTAACTGAAGGGTAAAAATAAAACATTTTGAAATACGCCTGAGAATTACTCTACGAGTACAACATAGGACCTCATTACATGTCTTGAGCTTGTCTGATGCCAGCCATCGATTAAAGTAATTTAGAGGCTTTTAAAAGTAATGGTGTAACTATTCTGCATAAGAACATGACAAGCCATGACTACATTTTTCCGATCTCCAGTGGGAACAATGGAAACAAGGGAAGACCAAACAGTGGGGCAACCACACTATGCGCACCTGCCAAAGGCAACCACCTACAACAAATTGGTGATCCCCATTTTCATCTTGAGCACTCATACACTCAGTCCCACAGAAGTTAGCGTTCTGAGTAAAGGTCTCTCTTTTGTGCCAACTAAAATTGCCAATTAGATTACTAATGAAATTGAGATGAAGAATTTCTTTAGGACTCAAAGATTGAAATATTTCTTCTGCAATGCCAATAGTGGGACTCCTTTGAATGACAACATATCAGGACTTAAATTACCTTCTTATTTCTTGCCCACGACTACAATGGTATCGCCAGAAATATTGGCGCTCGAAAACAAAATATTGAGAGAAATGCAACATCTATTTAAGACAAAACATAAACAGAAAGATAATCTAACAAAAGCAGAACACACTGCCCTTAAGCACCTAGAAGAGAATCCCTCTTTTACATTTAAACCGGCTGACAAGGGCGGGGGAATTGTTTTATGGGACTCGACTGCATATAATCTCGAAGTAAATAGACAACTGTGGGATAACCAAACCAATTCTACAAAAGACTTGCAGGAAATCCCACTGCAGCATTGACGAAGGAAATAGCCAGTCTTATGAAACATGCTTTAGACCATAGGTGGATTTGCAAAGATGAATTTGCTTTCCTCACTAAACCCAACCCAACGACACTGGCATTTTATGTACTCCCTAAAGTACACAAAAACGCATTGACTCCCCCGGGAAGACCTATAGTGTCAGCCATAGGTTAATTGTTGGAACATCTTTCCATCTATGCTGATACTTACTTGAGACCCTTTGTGACCACGATGCGGGCACACATACAAGACACTACTGCCATGATACATATCATTGATCAATAACAACCAGGACCAAATGATATTCTTGTAACACTAGATGTTGAATCTTTATATACAAATATTCCACAAACCAAATTTATAGAAGTGATGCATCAATATCTTGAATGGAGAGAAGACCGCGCAGTACCATCTGACTTTGTTGCAGAATATGTCAGAATGGCTCTTACAAAAAACTTCTGTTTATGTGAAAAAAACCTACTACCAACAAACACACAGGACCAGTATGGGGACCTCATTTGCCTCCGATTTGGCCAACCTCTTTATGGACAACTTTGAAGAATCTGTAATTTTTGCAGAGACAAACCCCTTCCAGAGGCAAATTACATCCTGGCATTGATATATCAATGACATTTTCATGCTATGGAATGGGCAGGAAGATTAATTAGGCATCTTTCTATTGTGGTTGAACCAACAGGCTCCCACAATCAAGTTCTGGCGACCACACTATATAAGAAGTCTACCGATAAAAACACACTACAGTTGTACAGCAGTTTCCACCCTTTGAGCCTTCGGGATAATATCCCATATGGGCAGTTTTTGAGGATTGGCCGCAACTGGAGCGAAATAGATGACTTTAAAATCAAGAGAAATGAACTAAGCAAAAAATTACAGAGCCGCCAATATCCATCTAAGATCATAAAAAGATCTATGAAACGAGCACGTAAAACCAACCGGGAAATGTGCTTAACTAAGCGAGAGAAATCACAGGAAGAAAGAATTACACATATTTCTTCTTTCTCACCCCTCAGTAATGATCTCAGAAAGATCATTCTGAAAAACTGGAAAATTACCCGATGGGATGATTTTAAACCCAATACTGCGAGATTCACGTTTAAGAGAATGCCTAACCTCTGCGATTAGTTAGTAACCAGTTAACAAAAATCCTCCATCTGATCAATATCAGTTATGGCAGTTACCCTAGTATGTGGCCATTTCAAATGTGACCAATGCTCTGTGTGTCATCTCACAAGTAACATCAAACAAATTGATCTCAAAGGATGCATGTGGAAGCTGAATACTTTCTCTAATTGCCTGACCAAGCCCCTGAGGCCTCTAATATATTGGGAAAACCATAAGACCAGTTAAAATGCGCATATGTGAACATAGATCGGCTATCAGAAATCAAACTGTAGACAAACCTCTGGTAGCCCATTTCAAAGAAGCAAGGCATTCACACAATGAGATCTACTGGTTTGTGCTTCAAACATCTAGAGCCCATCCTCGCGGTGGCGATAGGGATTTGGCCTTAAAAAAACTGGAGCAAAAATTAATTTATGATTTAAACACTCTAAAACCGGGATTAAGTATCACTGTGGAGTGGAACTTGTTCTTTCATTGACTCCACATGCCATAGAATGATATCATATCATCCATTTTCTGTATGTCCAGTGTTTCACATATTAGTTGTAGTCAAATATTAAGAAATGCAAAAATCACTATATATCCACCTTTCGGGACGTGGTACAGCAAGTGGAAAATGGCCACTGTCCATCACTAACAATATATATATTGGACTAAATTGCCTTTTGTATACACTACTATTCCTCATACATAAATACAAACTAAATGACAGGACCAACAATATGAAAATCGCGACAATGGCCGCGCCTGGCTCATTAAAATGGGAAAAAAACTGTGCACCTGATTCAAGCTGGGACTCATTGTTGAGTCTGGATCTATGTATTCATGTACATGCACACGTAAAGAGTACCAACACAAGATGGCAAACGAAAACGCTAGTATATGACCAGCATTCAGTTAGTCTTCTCGTAGGAGAACATAACATCCGCCAAACTGCACAGAGTTTTCGAACTAGGATCCACTACGGGAAGCAGTCCAGCACGTACACAAGTGGGTGCCTTTTCGCTGCGAATATTTGGTTGACTACAAATAACAATGAGTAGACGGTGTTTCATAGATCATTGTGAATATTTGTAGAACTGGTGATAGACTCTGCGGACGGATCAGAGACTTCACGTCCAATTTCCATCTAACGTTGCAATTTACCGCGGAGCAACTGGAGCACGTATCATCACAGAAAGACAGCTAATTGAAAAGTAAGTGAGGGCTGTGATGATGAGAATGGACATTTTGTCTTAAATTCACTAGAGACTGAAACGACTCCTGTATATGTTTTCACTTTTTAGATGGAATACTGAGGGATTATGGGCAATGTAGTCCTATCCATGAAGTGTGCCAATTCCCAGAAATAGTGAATGATGAATAAAAATCAACAAAAGATTGACACCATCAACTGTGATGGATATCTCATTTAGTTGAAAAGGTAAACTTGATGATTAATACATGATGAAATGAAAATAAAAGATGAAATATATCATTTTGCAACTCAGAAAAGAAGTAATCAGTTTAGGTCTTCTTTTAATTTGCAGTTACGTATTTTGCAGTTACGTATTTGTTTGGATGCACAAATGGTATGAGTGTTAATATTTGAATTTGAACTCGTCCCACACTTGAAAGAAATTGAAAGCGGTAGGTCAGTGGGACAACTACCTATCAATATGTGTCTCATAGAAACAAGTAGTGTACTGGGAAACAAGTTTTAAAATTAGGTTTTTATTTTGTTTCTAGGCAGAAATGGCTATGCACATGGTCCAGTGCAGATAGCCAAATCGATCCTAGTACTAAATTTTGTAAGTGTCCTGAAGACGGGGACTGACAACACAATGACATCAGGAATCAACTCGTTTGGGTGGTTTTCCACTCCAGAAACACAACAGGCCGATTCATGGAATTAATGTGCGCTGAAATTTTCGGCGCAAGCGTGCAAAAGCATGCGAATGGCAGTGCAAGTGCGAAAATCGCAGAAAAACCCGTGCACAGCGCTTCATGGAAGTCCATGTGCGTGTAAATCCCTGGATGTGCGCTAAAATTCTGCGTGGCACACGCTGGCGCACACGTCTCCAAACAGCTTGCGCTAAGCGCACAGCGAAAGAGCTCATAGCGCAGCGCACACAACAAAAGTAGGCGGAACGGGGGCGCAATACGCGGAATGGGGAACAACGCGTGAAAAAGTGGGCGTCACGGGGAAAGTAAAGGAGGCAAATGCGCGGAACGCCCACACGCGCGTCTACAACATGTATTCATGGAATCGAACTGGGCTAATGCGTGCGCCAAAAAAGACGCGCTAATCCGGAACCACTGCCGCCAGCAGGAAGCAGGCGTACGTGGACCCGCTCAGCATAAAAGTGCGCGCAAACAACAAACAAGCTCAGACGCCAAGATGAATATACCATTCCTAGCAGCAGTGGTCGTGGGATACCGCAGGAGGAGGAGGAGGAGGATAGTCAGGCCCAGAATTTTTACACCCAGAACCAGCCTTTTTGGGATGCCTGATGACCAAGTGTATGGGAGGTACAGGTTTCCACCTCACATAATACTAGACCTGGTAAGTGAGTGGGAGGATGACCTCACATCACCCACCCTGTGCTCCCAAGCACTCAGCCCCCTGGAGAAGGTCCTCAATGTACTGCACTTCTTGGCCACTGGATCATTTCAGTGGACAAGTGCTATAGTGGGGGGTGTCACAGGCCTCACAGTCACGCTGCCTACACCAGGTGTTGGCCATCATGACTGCACGCCCAGCAGTCCGCAGGCACATATACCTGCCCAGAACACCTGCAGAAAGGCAGGCTGCCGTCCAGGATTTCTATGGGGTGGCACAATTCCCCAAAGTGCTAGGTGCCATTGACTGGACCCATGTGGCTCTACGTCTCCCCAGGGCATCTGAGCACATCTATAGAAACTGCAAGCACTGGCATTCCATCAACCTGCAGGTAGTATGTGATGCCAAGGGAATCATCGCCTCAGTATATGCCAACTATCCAGTGTCCCCCACGACAGTTTCATTTGAGTATAAATGCCACTGCACATGTGTGCATGTCAGATACTGAGTAATGTCACAACTCCACTAATGATACCCATCACCACCTCCCCAGGGGACACTGCCTACCCTCTCAGCAGCCACATGATGACGCCAATTAGGAACCCCATCACGCCACCCAAGGTAAGATACAACATAGCCCATATTGCAACCCAGGGCATAGTGGAGCGCACATTCGGAGTGCTCAATTCACGCTTTCGTTCCCTTGACCACTCTGTTGGGCAGCTGTTATAAGCTCCCCCATAGTGTGCAGGATCATAGTGGCAGCATGTGTCCTGCACAACGTTGCAACACGCCAGGGCCTGCCAGTGGACATGGTGGTGCCCCCACATCCCCAACCACATGCACGCCCGCTGATGGGAGGGGAAAGGGAACGTGGTGAGGCAGCCCGTACGAAGCTGGTGGCTAATTACTTCACCTAAAATCACACCCCTGTGGAGTGCACACTGCCCTGGCACATGCCAGCAGACAATCAATGATGATGACATAAGGGACACTCAACTGTCACAACCATACCATCCTGGGATTGGTCACCTGGAAGTGTTACATTGTGTGCATCCCTACCTACCCAAACACCACCAATGCTGTGTCATCAAAAGACATACATCTATGCTGTGAAATGTATTACCCCCTTGCTAAATACAACATGAAAACAGCGCCATGTCACCCAACCCCTCCCCAGCTCCACCACCAAACACACCATGGCATGTCATGCAATGTGAAAGCAAACAAAGCAATGCCCAAGACCTAATACAATTGTCACAAAGTACACTGTACCTAATGGAAACTGCCCACACACAATATGCTCCCAGTAATGTATAACAGCACACATTACCAAATACTTACCACCAACACAATGCTGCAACACACCATGGAAAAATGCAAAAACATGACAGTACTAAGTTCAAGTAGTGGTAGTTTTACAACCTGAATACGTCAGCACATCGACCCCTTGCAACTGTAGAGTGTTGCTGCCACGCAATTGTCTCAGTGTACTGCATACAACATGAACTGCATCTGCAAAGTAGACAGCCTTGTGAAGACATGAGGAAGGAAATTGCAGATTAGGAGGAAGACATGGATGCACGAGCACATGTCAATACACCATGCCGTGTACAATACAACAACAATATCCACTAGGGATGTCTACACAGTATTGGCTACAGACTGCCCACGCAGCTCATGGGAGCCCAATGTCACTGTGTAATTCACTGTCACTTGGTCACACCCTTTGCAAGCTCATGGAAACGGGAAGCAGGAGGGGTGTGTGTCTCACGAACACAAGCATCGAACCCAAACTCAGGACAAGCTTGCATGTCCCCAGCCAGAATACAGTGGATCCCCACGGGAGCCACACAAGGCAATACACTGTAAAAAAAATAAAAAAAATCAAGAATTGCCATGTGAGGGCCAGGGGGGGTGGGGAGGCCACCCAGGAGGTTCGAGAACAAGGTGCACACCAACACCCACCTGCGTGGATGTTGCGAGAAAAAAAAAACCCTCATTGGGCTCATGGCCTGCACGGCTATGCCATTGTGGGAGAACTGCTGTCGCTCTGCTCATCCTCTGCTGCTGCATCAGGAGGCAGTGGCACTTTGGGAGGCACCCCATGCAAAGCCCTGGTATGGTCCTCCATGGCAGCAAGCATGCTGGTCTGGAAGGTCTGATTCTAGAGGATTAAAGTGCGGAGATCCCCATGCGCGTGATGCCCGGATCTCCTCATGTGTTGTATGCAGCTCAGCTGAGAGCGAACGTGTGAGCTGCTTCAGCTGCTGTTCTGCCCTAACATTTCGGGAAGCCTCAAGTTCAAGCAGACTCTGCCTGAGGTTATGGAGTTCTACCCTCAGGGCTTCCCTGTGGCCCTGGGACTCTATTGATATGGATTCGCGCAGAGTCTCCAGTGCCGCGCGTCGGTCCCTGTTGGACGCCAACATGTCTTCCCTGTGTGATTGGCAAATCGAGTCTGTTGCCTGCTGTTGTTGCTCCATCTGCATTTCAGGGGGGATAATGGAAGTGGCCACCCTCTCCATTGCCTGAGCCATCATTTCTACTGATGCAGCCTGTTGGGTTGCCATACTGTACATGGAGTTTTCCCATACAGTATTGCCTGGTGGCGCACGGCCACCACGTCGACGGGCACCACACCTGTTTGGGGCAAGGCTATCTGCACCTTGCTGTGCTGGAACTGCCTGAGGCTGCAGGACTGCATTCCCCCTCTGATCTGCTGGCCCAGGAACAGGATCAGATGCTGTGGAGTGTGACCCTGCATCCGTAACTGCCAAAGGCGGACCTACCAACACTGACATCCCCATAGAGGGTTCTACCCCTGGTCCAGGTGGTTTGGACAGAACAGAATCCCTGCCAGAAACACTTACCTGCGACTGAACATAGGTCTCATCATCCGACACAGCACCTGAATAGAGGTCTGGGGTGGTGCACCCAGAGGCACCCCTGGACAGTATGGTCTGCAGTAACATTGGGTTTTCACCCACCACCACACCACGTCCCCCACTGGTGCCCGGTCGTGCCTGAGATTCCTCCTGGGTCTGCACCATCTCCTCAACCTTAACAGCACCAAGTGCGTCATCACCTGCAAAAACATGAAAAACAACAAATGGAAACAGGCATGAGCACCATAGCACACACATAGGCCGTGACAAGCCAGAGATCCAGTACATGAGATACACATGTCCAACATGACTATAACCCTGCCATGCATGCACTGTCAAAGAGTTGGAAGTGGAGTCAAAAAGGCAGACACTGGGGAGAGCAAGATGGATAGGCAACACATTTGCAGCATGTTGGGTAGCACTGGCATCACACATCAGGCTGTGAGTGGCATGTCCAATACACATACATGAAACATGCCACCACACAGATGTCATGTAGCATAGCCACGGTAAATTACAAAACTACAGCAATATGTCAGTGAATGAGTACTGTCACACATCCATGTCAAATCGACATGATGCGAAGATTAATTCTGAATAGTGTTGCAAAATATGCATGTGCCACACACTGAAACACATCCACTGTCCAATAACACAGTCATCGTGGGCTGATCAATGGTTGGTCACTTTAACATTACAGGAAACACCTGTCATCTTCCACATGCAAACAGGCCGTAATAAAACATTTCTGCAGCCCAATACTCCATCGGCCTGAATGGTGTAATCATTAACATAACCAGGTAAAAGTAGTGGGCCAGTGTGGGCTGTAAACAATGACCGAAGCATATCACATATGTTGCAATAGGGCAGAATAATGAGTACTAAAAATGGGAGAGTGGAAACAATCAGACTGAATGAACACTTACAAAATCTGACCAATGTAGTTGCAAGATGACAGTTCAAGGTAAAGTGCACTAATCTGGGCATAATTGGCAACTGTGGGCAGAAGGGACACAGTCATACCCAAATCCAAGGCACGTGAATGTATGGGGGAAGCAAATGGGTGACCCATAACACTCAGCAGTACACACCCTCACCTGGCACTCAATCAAAACCCGTCACCCAAACAACATACACATGGATTACACAAACACGCATGGGCACTCACCGGACAATGCCTCGTAATCAGGTAGTTCTCCCACACCATGGATCTGTTCCTCTGTGACGAAGGTCCCAGCAACAGACTCATGTTCAGTGAGTTTGTTGTCCTCTTGTGGAGACCCACCGCCAGTCACCAGAGTAGCAGCATGATTTGAGGCCAGCTTGTTCTTTGCTCTGCGTTTCAGGTCATTCCACCGCTTGTAGCAATCGTCAGCTGTGCGCCTCGCAAATCCAAGGGCACTTATGCGGTCCGCGATGGTCTGCCAGTGTGCCCTACGTTGACCAGGTGTGGTCTTGCACCCTGCAGTCACCAACATTTCGTGGCTATGTGCCGACACATAGGTCACAAGTGCATCAAGTTCCAGGTCATTAAAGCAGGGCTTCCTTGATGTGCCGGAGTGTGTAGCCGTGTCTGGGGTCTCAGCCTGTTGTGCCCTTCTTCCTCTTTTTCAAAGGTGGAGCAGAGCCTGAGTGGCTTACGCTGCTCTGGTCAGTAGAGGCAGAAGCACCGGTGTACTGGGTAGTAGGAGTGTGCGAATGCACAATGACCATAGGCCTTGGTAAAGGTATTGGCAGAAGTGGGATGTTGGCAGGGGGAACGTCAGTTTGATTGACCTGGACCGACACTGTCCTGGCTGGGAGACTCAGAGCTGTGGTGGATGGAGCTGCAGCTGACCCTGCAGCCTCCCCACCCTGCCTACTTGGGGCAGCAGATGACATAGCTGCCCCAGATCCACGTGGCTTGGTGACACCAACTTGCACCGCCACACGCGGCCTAGACTTGCTGACCTGGAAGTCAGCCTGGGAGTCATCCTGTGCCAAGTCAGGTGCCACAATGGGCTGGTCCAACAAATGCTGAGCTGGGATGGTGTCAGCCAGGTTTCCCTCAACCATGGGGGGGGGCATGGGTGTCCCTGATTGGTCCTCCACACATGGAGGTCTGGGGGCACCCTGCAAATCCCGGCCACGTCCCCTAGCGCGCCCACCAAGCCCACCTTTTGAAGGTCAGCCACCTTTGCTTCCCTTACCGCTTGGTCGCCTCCCAACCATGGCACTGATGTTGTTGTGCGTATGGGAGTAGCAGTCAACTATTTCCTGGACAATTGGGGGCGAAAGGGGTAGGGTACTAGATGGAATTTGTACCCTAGTACTCTAGCAAGGCTGTCTGTGACCCCCTGGGGGAAGATGACAGGTCACACAACGCACAGGCAGCCCAAAATAAACCAAATAACATGCACGCAACCCCTCGTAGACCACGTGCGTGAAAAAATGAACCTGCACTACGCTCTTGCACCCAGAAGCACAAAAATAAGTGTGCGCGTGATACACGCAGCCTACAATGACCTCTGAAGGGGTACGCGACACACGGGGCAAGCACATTTGGTAAATACGTGCGCAACTCACCATCTGCCTGGAAAAAGAACGTGAAAAAGACGCGCGTGTGCGCGTTGGCAACACCACCGCCAAAAGAAGAATTGTACGCTGTCTGAGGAGACAGGACAAAAGAAGAAGTGAATGCTGTTTGAGGAAACAGTCCCAAAAAGAATAAAGAACACTGTCAGAGGTAACAGGGAGTATGAACTTAAAACGCTGTGAAGTAATCGCGTGTGAACCGACAAGAAGATCAGAATTCACCCACTCGCTCTCCACGAAAAGCACGTACAAGGGAATGGGGTCCTACATGTACCTTTTAAAGTTGCCCACACGTACAGCGTCACTTCCGTGTCCGCGCTAAGGCCCTTTCCTCCAATTACACGAGCTGACACTCGGACATGCAGTTTTTGGACGTGTACGATGAACATGCACCCGTGTTGAGGGAAACGTCCACGCGCATCACGTCACAGAAGCGCTTACGCGCTAAGGGCCTTTGGTCCAATGAAATCGTGTACGTGTGCTGACGCGCTTAGGCGCTAAGGGCCTTTCCTCTAATTACACGCTGACGTGCACTTTTTTTACGTGCCAAATCACTCCGTATCAAGCTGGCCATGCAACAACACACGGAAGACCATGCTCCTGTCCAGAAGGCCGAATTACTTCCCCCCAGAGCCCTGAGCACGCTCCCACCTGCCATCTGCTGCTGCCTGACTGCTTGCTGCCCACGTGCCCTGCTATTTGCTGCCTGCACATCAGCCAGGGGTGCAGTTGCTGTGACCACCCCTGCTGGAACCGAAGATTCCCTACTGGGATACCATCGCTCCACAGCCCAGCCCCAGGACCCAGTTGCCCACCCACTCCTGCCTCTGGGGTTGCCATGTCGGGCACAACAACATCTGGCACCACTGGCAACCCCCAGCCAGAGAGGCAGAGGGTCACCAGCTTCAGTGCCAGGGAAGTTGGTGTCCTGGTGGAGCATTTACTGGGGCAGTATGATGCCCTCTTTGGAAGTTTGTGCGCCGACAATGAAGGACGGACCAGGATCTGGATGGACATCGTGACTGCCATCAACGCGGAGGGGGTGGCAGTCCGCGACTTACACCATGTCAAGAAGCGCTGGGAGGACTTCAGGTCCAGGACCCTCAACAAGGCTCGGCGCCTCTTGAAGGCTGCGGATACCAAGGAGCGCTGGGGCCACCTGTCCGACCACCAGATGAGGGTCCTGGAACACATATGCCCAGCGCTCCACGTCCAGGTCCTTGAGAGGCAGACCCATCTGGAGTCGAGCGGTAAATGTACATGCATACTGAATGGACGCTGTGCGTGTGGTGGTGTGCCAGTAGTGTGCAGGTTGCACATGTGTTTTCGTAGGGCCATGTAGGGATGTGTATGAACAGGGGCATGAGGCTGCCACATGTGAGTCCTCTTAGGTGTGAGACACATCGATGGTGTATGTGTTGGTAAGCATGCTGTGCAAATGCAGGTGTGGTAGCACACATGTTTGAATTTCTGTGTATGTACGTTGGCATGGTTGTGGTGTCACACATAGATGGTGGTTCCTGCTGCATGTATCAGCACTGTGTACATGTGCATGTGTGTGTATTTGACAAGTGTGCAACTGTGATGCAACATGGATGCACGTGACACTGATATGTAGAAGGCTGAATGCCAGATGTGACATGTATGGCAATCGCATCACTGCGACAGTTGGAGGAGATGTAGACATGCATGTAAGTGTAGTGGCTTGTGTGCGTGTCTAGTGCACTCCCTGTGTTTCATGTGATGTCAGGCTCACCTTCTGCTGTTCATGCTGTTGTATGTGTATGGATGTTGCTGCCTGGTGCAATATTGCTGTGGAAATGCTCATGTGTGTTAGTTGAAATGACATGTGTGTCGTGGAGTGTGATGTCATGTCTGAAGCTTGACACTGCCACTCATGTGCAACTGTCATGTGTGTATCAGTCCATTGTACAGTGCCCTGATGTCTGTGTTTTATCTCTCCCTGTCTGCAGCGTCAACTGATGAAGAGGGCGGAGAGGTTGCTGTGGAGCACAGTGGCAGGGATCACACCACCAGCTGGAGACGCAAGGCCCGGCTCCCCTCCCAGATTGTCTTCTCGTCGGGGAGTGAGGAGTCTGGTGCCGCATCCCAGGCCGTAGCAGCCAAGGGTAGGTCCAAGAGGCAGAGGTTGGAGGTGGACTCCTCGGCAGCAGAAGGGGCAGCTGAGACCCCACTGGGTCCAACGGAGGAAGATGACATGGAGTTATCCAGGTTGGTGGGGGGTTTGGTGGAGGAGGAGGCCACGGAAGGGACACACACGGGGTCTGGAGGTGGGGATTCCACTGGTGCTAGTGGTGCAGTGCAGGGGCAGGGACAGGAGGCAGCACAGGCTGCCGCGGAGGTGCCTGTGTGTAATCCTGTCCCTGATCCTGTCACTGCATCATCTGGCACCAGCAGGGATGCCTACGTCCAGACCCGTTTTCAGGGAGGGGATGAGCGCACAACAACTGGCCTTCTACTCCCTGCCGACGTGGCTATCTGGGACCGTGTTGAGCCTATCCGAGTGGGATAGTGTTGCGTCAACGGAGCATGCGAGGTGACCAGCAGTCTTTTCGTGGAGAGACTGCACGTCATCTCGCATGCCTCTTTGACCATGTTGACCTACTGGGATGGGTCACCGGTGCTGGATTCCTCCGTGTTCTGGACCTTCTTGCGACCCCCTTCTCACCTGAACCCCCTACGCGCCAGTCGTCCTCCATGCCATCTTCCCACCCATGTGTCACCTGGGTACTCTGTGGTACCCAGCGGCTCAGCTGTTGGAGGACACATCCCTGCCACAGTCGGGAGTCGGACGTTCAGCAGGGGTGGCCACCACAACAACTGCACCCCAGTCGGAGGAGGACGTGCAGGCAGCAAGAGCCAGGGTGCAGGCACAGGCACAGCAGCAGCAACATGGTGGGAGCAATGATGGCTCGGGGCCTTCAACATCGGAGGGGCAGGCATCGACCATAGGGCAGGAGGACCCCGGATTTCAAGTGTCTTCCGTGTGGCAGCGGTTGGGCCACTCCATAGATGCGGAGTGGCAGCGGGCGGAGGAGGCACAGCTCACAATGATCAGGGCGGAGAACTCCATGCGGAGGGCCCTGAAGCGGGACGAGTGCCTTGAGGCAATTCGCAGGGAGTTGGAGCTGAACATGTCGTCGTCCCTGAGAAGCCTTGGGGCCATGGAAGAGGACCGCCTCCAGGACATTGAGCGGGAGTTCGATGATGCCCTGGCCCGCAACATCAATAAGTGAGCCGTCGGACTAGCCTGCTGCCATTGTAAATAGTTAGATAATGTTAGGTTTCCTTTCTGTTTTTGTTTATTTTGGGGCAATTGGACAATGCACCACGTTTTTGTATATAGTTCTTTATTAGGTAGTCTTTTTTGTAGGTATCATTTCATTTGTTGGGCTCATGGACCCTGGATTGGTGATTTGTATATAGTTGAACAGTGGATTTTCTTTTTTTTCTTTTCATTTCACCATGGAGCAATGGATTTCACTTATTTTTTTCCCTTGGATTTGCTGTATTGGACTGAGACTTTGGACACATTTTCATTTGGATTTCTTTGGATTCTGATTTCATATTTTTGAGTATTTTCTGGACATGCTGCGTTTTATTTCTTCTTCACATTATTGTGTGTTTTCATTTCATTACATTCATTTTGGATTCAATACATTTTTGTTTCATACTTCGGTGTGTGGTATTCTCTCATTGATTTCATGCATGTCATGATGTGGGTTTTCACATTCACTTGCACCCATTGTGTATGTGTGACGGACATGTGTTCATTTACATACTTGCAATTTGGGTTGTATCATGTAGTGGGCATTTCTATGTGGGTGGATGCAATACTTGGTTGGGTCTTTGGGCTGGGGTGGCATGGGGTGTGATGTGGCTGGCCATTAGGCCCATGATTGAGGATTGTCATGACGTGGGGGCAGGGGTACATGAGTTGGACATGAGTGGGAGCCTGCTGGCAGGTGACCCTGACTGCTGGGGGGGTGGGGGTGCTGGGGGGCATGAGTGGGGGCCTGCTGGCAGGTGACCCTGACTGCTGGGGGGTGGGGGTGCTGGGGAACATGAGTGGGGGCCTGTTGGCAGGTGCCCCTGACTGCTGGGGGGTGGGTTGCTGGGGGACATGAGTGGGACATGAGTGGGGGCCTGCTGGCAGGTGCCCCTGACTGCTGGGGGGTGGGGGTGCTGGGGGACATGAGTGGGGGCCTGCTGGCAGGTGACCCTGACTGTTGGGGGGTGGGGGTGCTGGGGTACATGAGTGGGGGTCTGCTGGCAGGTGACCCTGACTGCCGGGGGGTGGGGGTGCTGGGGGACATGAGTGTGACATGAGTAGGGGCCTGCTGGCAAGTGACCCTGACTGCTGGGGGGTGGGGGTGCTGGGGGACATGAGTGGGGGCCTGCTGGCAGGTGACCCTGACTGCTGGGGGGTGGGGGTGCTGAGGGACATGAGTGGGGGCCTGCTGGCAGGTGACCCTGACTGCTGGGGGGTGGGGCTGCTGAGGGACATGAGTGGGGGCCTGCTGACAGGTGCCCCTGACTGCTGGGGGGTGGGGGTGCTGGGGGACATGAGTTGGTGATCAGTAGTGCAAGGTGACATGTGGCTTGGCTGGGGGGCATGCCCATGGTGGACGGGCTGCCTGTGGGACATGACCAGGGGTGCAGGGTAGTCCCCTGTGGTGTGGGCTGCCTGCAGGGGCCGTGGAGGGTGTAAAGGGAACACCTGGTAGGACCCACCCTGCCAATTCACGGGTAGGACTCCCCGCGCATCCCCAAATTACACGTACCCCACTCAAACAGGGCCTATCACTTGTGAAACTTCCCGCGCACTCCAGGAATACACGTACCCCACTCGCACAGGGCCTGTCGCGTGTGAAACTTCCCGCGCACCCCAGGAATACACGTACCCCACTCGCACAGGGCCAATCGCGTGTGGAACTTCCCGCGCACCCCCTATTTACACGTACCCCACTCCGATTGCAGTGAAACTTCCCGCGCACCCCAGGAATACACGCACCCCACTCTCACAGGGCCTATCGCGTGTGAAACTTCCCGCACACCCCAGGAATACACGTACCCCACTCGTACAGGGCCAATCACGTGTGGAACTTCCAGCGCACCCCAGGAATACACGTACCCCACTCGCACAGGGCCAATCACGTGTGGAACTTCCCACACACTCCCGATTTACACATACCCCGCTCCGATCGCGTGTGAAACTTCCCGCGCACCCCAGGAATACACGCACCCCACTCTCACAGGGCCTATTGCGTGTGAAACTTCCCGCACACCCCAGGAATACACATACCCCACTCGCACAGGGCCTATCACGTGTGAAACTTCCCGCGCACCGCAGGAATACACGTACCCCACTCGCACAGGGCTAATCGCATGTGGAACTTCCCGCGCACCCCCGATTTACACATACCCCGCTCCGATCACATGTGAAACCTCCCGCGCACCCCAAGAATACACGTACCCCACTCGCACAGGGCCAATCGCGTGTGAAACTTCCCGCGCACACCCGAATTACACGTACCCTGCTCCGATCGCATGTGAAACTTCCTGCGCACCCCAGGAATACACGCACCCCACTTGCACAGGGCCTATCACGTGTGAAACTTCCTGCGCACCCCAGGAATAAACGTACCCCACTCGCACAGGGCGTATCGCGTGTGAAACTTCCCGCACACCCCAGGAATACACGTATCCCACTCGCACACGGCTAATCACATGTGGAACTTCCCGCGCACCCACGATTTACAGAAACCCCGATCCGATCACATGTGAAACCTCCTTTGCACCCCAGGAATACACGTACCCCACCCGCACATGGCCAATCGCGTGTGAAACTTCCAGCGCACCCCCGATTTACACGTACCCCGCTCCGATCGCTTGTGAAACCTCCCGCGCACCCCAGGAATACATGTACCCCACTCACACAGGGCCAATCGCTTGTGGAACTTCCCGTGCACCCCCGATTTACACGTACCCCGCTCCGATCGCGTGTGAAACCTCCCACGCACCCCAGGAATACACATACCCCACTCGCACAGGGCCTATCGCATGTGAGACTTCACCCCCAGTAATACACGTTTCCCGCTTGCCGTGTGCTGTGTGGCGGCCCTGTAGACTGGTCCAGAGTTAGCACAGCCCTTTGCGCTGGATTGGGGATTTTGATGGCTTTTCCTTGCGCGAGGAGCGTTCTTGGTGGCGTAACTGGCGCTGGTGCCGGTTCGCTGCGCCACTGTGCTCCACGGCTGGTTTTGGTAGCTAAAAACCATGAATACGCTCTGCGCGGAAATGGATTTTAGCGCACGCGGCTGGCGCAGAGATTCGCACCAGCCGTGTGCGCCACTTGTGCGCTGAATTCTATGAATTACCTGTTGACGCGTCCTGAGAAGTAGAAATTGATTCATGACTGTTTAAATCACCTGTGTTACTAGCATCACACACCTTTTGAATGCAAAAAGTTGTTGGTTGATTTACCTCATTTATGGTGGCTGACATTACTACCTTCATGTGATTTTTCTGTTTTGCATCTTCAAAAAAACGCTGACTGTTCCTATGGCCTATATGAGGCCTTTTATGATTTGTTTTCACAATGTATATGTTTTTATATATTACTGTATACCTATTAAAATATGTTTTGATATCTGAACTGATGTTGACACACATAGTTGAGTGTAAGTTACCTTCATTCAAGAAATAGTTATCTCACGGCCGATGTGTTGGGAAGGTGGGAAGCTAGTGGTGAAGGTGCTTTTAGAGGTCAGAAGAAAGACAGAGTGTCTCATTTTTGTAACGTTTATTCAATAAATAACAAAAATAAGATAACTCCTAACTATCCCTAAGATAGGGGTTATCCCTACATAACTTAAACTAATTATGGCACTTGTTAGTCATTGCTAAGTCTCCAAAGAAAACTGTCCTTTATCCAACTCTGAACTATTCTATTCTTGCCACTACAAAAAGAACTAAGGCACAGGAGAATGACTCCCTTCTTCTGTGTTCTGCTTCTCAGCAATATCACTTTAATAGGCAATTCTTAAATAGTTTTTAGCAATTCTTTGATAAGTTCACACAGTTTATAAATAGGATTTTCCAGCTTTTCCAACGTGTTTTTGAAACGTTGCTTCTCCCTTCTGATTCTCCTTCTCTCTCTCTTGACCTAATATCTTTATTTTCCTTTCTTGACACAAAGTCCCCTCTCTTTCCTGGTGTGTCCAGTTAATCCCACTTCCACAAGGTTTCTTACTTTGCCTGTACGTCCTGCTTGACTCAGTATCTACTCTTTTTCCTAGCAAAGCCAGTAAAAACCCCTTTCAAAAGGTTTCTTTGGTGTCTGGTATTCTCTCTTATTAATGGGTCAAGTATTACGATTCCAGAAGTGATCTGTACTTTATTTCCACTCCAATATTACAGGGACAAGTCTGATTGTACTAGTAGTGATTCTCTGTAAACTTCCTCTCTTCACAATTACTGGGCCAAGTATAAATGGACCAGTAATGCGTCACACTAGACTTCTTCTCCCTCTATCTCTCTCTCTCTCTCTCTCTCTCTCTCTCTCTCTCTATATCCAGGGGTACTGGGACGAGTATGATTATGCCAGTAATGATTCACACTTGACTCTCTCTCCAGGGTCACTGAGACAAGCATGATTCATGTACTTGTTATCTTCGTTCTCCCTCCCGGGTCTCCTGCCATTCCTGCTACCTTCTCTTCTTGGGGTTAGTGTCACTGGGCCTGCCTTCAGGACGGGAAACCCTTCATTCTCATTCAGGATGGCTTATGGCTCCCCTTCGTTCTGCGATCTCCCTCTGCACTTCTTCCACAATGTCAGAGCATGTGTGATTTCGGCATCATTAAAGGACTGCACAGTCCACCACTCCTGGGTGACGCCACCACTGACAAACTATTTTCTTCCTTTGGGTTCCTCTTCCCCAACACTGCCTGCCTCCAGCTCTCTTTGTGCTTTCTTCCCACGCCAGCTGGTTTCCAGATCGGAATGCAGGACTTCTCGACGTCTGTCTGCTACTTCAGCAATACCGGCTGGAATCTCCTGGGCAACCTCCCAGAGTCTACGGGTTTGATACTCCCGGGGGTCTCCCTTCTCCTGAGCTCCTCCTTCTCTTTGTATGATGCACAGCTGAGCCTTTCCCAGCCTACACTCACAGTCCTTCTTTTCTTTCACTTGAGTATTCTGCATCACTTGATCCCTCTTCTTTTTCACAGTACTTGATGTTTGAGTGTTCCATATTAATCAATCACGCTTCTTCTTCAGAGTACCTGATGCTTGAGTATTTTGTATTAATCTTTTATAATTTGTCTTCACAATATCACCAAATATTGTTGATTGATTAGTCTGTATTACGCTTGAATTCTTCTTCTTCATAGTATCATCAAAATATATTTCCTTATAGTATGCCAGTAGTTTTATGGCGCATTGACCAATATTTGCTTTGTCTTCTTGTTCTTTCAGAAGCTTAGTTGTCGCTGATGTTTTGTAAGTGAGTAACTCAGCAAGTTGTTCCCCTTGGAGGAGTCTCTCCCGGTGAGGCCCTACTTACCTCTACCCCCGAGGGTGGGTATCAAACAGTGGCCTCACCTCCCTAGCCTCCCAGGGAAAGGCTCCCCTGAGGGAAAAAGTGACTGAATCCTGCGATGCATCACAGTGACAATGTGTATTAAACCATGACTGTATCAGCTATTTTACATTCAAACCTATTCTCTCAACATATCTGCAGTCACCAAGCACTTTGTGAATGTAAGAAAATGTTCAGGACTACCACAGAGTAGCATTGCTAATTTGCTGAAACCGATTATGTTCACAGACCGTGGATGTAATCCGGACCTCATGCCTGCGAGGGGACATGCAGCACCCTCCCCTTGCCTGAGTATAAGGCAGCACAGTCCACCTATGTTATTTAGTCACTTTTTTAAACAACAAACAAAAGCATAAAGGGATATTGCTGGGCACAGAAGTGAGCTCTGCCACCTCCTATTATTGCCCTGAGAGTGTAAATGTGCTGAATGACAGGAGAGAGTGCTCCTCTGTCATTCAGTGTGTTTATTTTGTGGAGACCCACAACATGAGCACGCTGCCTGACAGGAGAGGAGGGTTGTCTCCTGTCAGGCAGTGTGTCTACGTGCTGGAATGAAGAGAGGTCCATCCGGTCCGCCTGTGGCTTCGCAGGCAGTATGAAAGGTGCATGGATGTAAGATATGTTTTTTTTTTATTAAATGTGTATATATGTGTATTTTAAATTAAAAGTATGTATATGTGTATGTATGTACACGTGTATGTTGGTGTTTATGTTTGTGTCAAAGGTGTGTTTGTTTTTATGTAGTGATTATATTTATGTATGCGTGCATGTAAGGAGTTATGTGATTGGTGGAGTAATGTGTGGGTGTAAGTGTTGTATGTGAGTGTGTGTGCCAACCCTGACACCTAAATTTAGTGGACCTCAGAGATGCTAAATTTAGGGGTTACGGCTGGTGGAGGCATAGCATTATTTTTTTGCTTTACCCTTGATGCACATAACCATGCATCAAGGGTAAAGAAAACATCAGTATTATTTCTTTGCTAAACAGGACCACATCTAATGTAGGCCAGTCTAGCCAATAATAACACTTATGGTGCACATCCAGTCTGGATATACCTTCTGTAGTATGGCATTGTATTAATGAAGCCTGCAAGAACATGTATGGGAACATCCAGCATGAACATTTTTTATACTGGCATATGTTGTGGGCAAAGGCGGCATGGAATGCATTGGAAAATGTTCCTGGTTGGTGATTTGCACCTATCAGGTTTTTCCTTGTGCTACCATATAAAACTAATTGCAAACTGAATGGCTTTTTACCAAAATTGTCAAAAGCAAGTGCTGTAAAATGCACCATTTTAACCCTATGTTTCAAAAATGTTCTCAGGGGTGAGAAACCCTCTTAAGCAGCCCTGGTCCGTGTTGGGCTCCCTCACTGTGCTCTGCTGAATCTGCACAATTAGCGCAAACATTTAAGTCTCTCGAGTTCAAAATGTCACCAGCTGTCACTGAACATTATATACCTGTTACTGTTTATGATGTGTGTTTTAAATCACACATAGAGGCAGGGCACTCCTTAATGCTGATGTCATGCACCACACACATCATGCCATCCTATATATAGTTATACATATGATACAAAAGTTAGTCTGGCATAAACCTTTCTTCAGTAGAGAAATATAACTTTGCTGCAGTTGATAACAAACCATATTTGGGTTCCTTCACTCATAAACATTTCTCTTGTCTCCTATTTGTCAAACCACTGCCGATTAACCAGTGCAAAAAAATGGGAAGGAGGCCTCACTAAATTATTTGTGCAGGCCTCATCACGCCTTTTGACAGCCCCCCACACCCCCGATGTCCGATGCGTGTCTCCACTGTAAAAAGAATTCCAAATTAAAAAATGCCAGGGGCTCAAACCATCAGCAGTTGGTGGTGGGAAGATGTAGTTTTTGCCATTTTTAGCAATTTGATATTAAGGTCACAACTATGAGCAAAATATATTTTTACCTGTAGACTTTCCACCAAATGACACTTATGGACTGTTTTGCTTACATGTGACTATAGGTGTTTCTACCTATCAACTTTGGTTGTTCCTTAGCTCCAGAAGCAAATAATTTACTGTTGTCTGGACTATAGCATTTAACAAAAATGTATTTTATCATAATCAAAATAGTCCATCAAAACCTTGTTTATATATGAAATTCAGGTTTTTCTCTTAGCGCAATTTGTTTCTTAAATACCTCAAGCCGATGAGCTTTGTCTTAAACATATAACAATTTCTATCAGAGGTTTCAACCCACCTTCCCCCATTGCTTCTCCATACAAAAAATAATACCAGAAGTACCCATTCTCCGAATGTTTTCTGTAAACAGACATGATAACATTTTAATTAATAGTTGAAAATGAATGATCGTGTAGGTCGCTGTTCTGCCTCACCCTGCCCTGGTGCAGTTAATAGTGATGCATTGCGGCGCAAATATCTTGGAAACCTGTAAATCTTGACCTCGAGTTTTGTTCCTCGTGTCGGGACCGGTTGAGAAACATGTTTTGTTTCCCTTCACAGTGAACTTACGGCCTTGTCGGCACGCACCATCTCGCAAGAATCCTCGGGAAAGGTAATTTCAACTGATGCAGCAACATTTTTTGTTTACCTCCCCAGTGAACATGGTTTACAGCATTTTAAAAGCTTGTTTAGAAAGAACATTTTTTGTTTCCCTTCCTGGTGAGCATGGTTTACGGCTTCATCGGCAGGCACCATTTTGGAAAAATCCTCTGAAAAAGACTTTTCACATGATGTGGTAAGCATTTGGAAACTTCTGGAATGCTACCAGCCTTCACCTACAGGTCTGTTCGCCTCTCATACATGTTCTGTTACCCTCTACAGTGAACATGGTTTATGGCTTCGTTGGTAGGCCATAAACACACAAACATATTTTGACTTTTGGTGAAATCTGTGGAAATGGGTGGGGTTTCCAATTGTCATCTAGATAGTAATGTCTGAAGGGTCCTAACAGGTAACTATGCACAATTGTGTGCAGATTGGTGAAACAGTGTGGACTTGTATAAGGAACAACGCTTCACTAAAACACAAACTCACAAACACTGACTTTTGCCAAAATCCAGGGAAAGGGGTTGGGTGTCCACATGTCATGTAGCCAGTATTGTCTGGAGGGTCCTAACAGGTAACTATACAAAATTTGGTGTAGATTGGCAAAATGGTGTGGAACTTTATAAGGAACAACGCTTCGCCAAAACGGCAAACCCACAAATCCCACCATAAACCCACAAAGTTTAACTTTTATATATATAAAGTTTCTTCTCTCTGCTCGATCTGTTCCTTAAAAGCTCAAGCCGATGAGCTTTGGTCTTAAACATATGAACCCTTCAATAAGAGGTTCAAACCCACCTCTCCCAGCTCTACTCTAAATGATTGAAGTTAATATATAATATACAAATTAGTTTTTCTCTTGGCTCGATCTGTTCCTTAAATAGCTCAAGCCGATGTGCTTTGGTCTTGAAGATATGAACTCTTCCATATGGGGTTGAAGCCCAACTTCCACCAACTCCTTCTTTAAATTATTCAAGTTAATATATTATATAAAACTGAGTATTTCTCTCACCTCGATCTGTTCCTTAAATAGCTCAAGTGGTAAGTGGTGAGCTTCGGTCTTAAACATATGAACACTTCTATCAGAGTTTCTAACCCAACTTTCCCCAATGGTGCTTTCAATTATCAAAGTTAATATATAATATAAAACTGAGTTTTTCTCTCAGTTCGATCTGTTCTTAAATAGTTCAATCCTGTGAGCTTCGGTCGTAAACATATATATACTTCCATTAAAGGTTTGAATCCACCTTCCCCATTGCTTCTGCATACATAATATATACGTTGTACATTATGCAGTTTATTTACCAGCAAAAATGAATGTGAGGGATCCTTGACAAAGTGCGTTTCTACTATGCAAGAAAGACAACTCCTGGTTCTAAGCATGCAAACAAAGTACTCCAACCACCAAACAAAACGGAAAAGGAAATTACAAATGCATCTTTGCACTACATAGGGAGGGGGAGAATTTATTTCAAAGTCTCTTGGGGAAATTGTAATCTGAAATAAAATCTCTGGGGGAGAGTTTATATGGGTGCAAATGCATTTTGAGACACATGCAATGTGAGTCTAGTGTATTTCTTGCTCTCTGTGCCGTCATATATAGGGGTCACAATACCTGAACTTTCTTGAGCACCCTCTGTCCCCTTACTTATAAGTGACTGATACTACCCCTGCCAAAATGATCTTTGAGGGTGCGCTGTCATTTTAAAATCTGCTGATTTTCTGGGAGAATAGTAATTATAGACCCTAGTCACATGCCAGGTATTCCCTACAACTGATTGGCAATCCCACACCGCTACATGCTTTCCAGAGTTCCAGTTTTTTGGGAAATATAGCTCAGTCATTTAGTGCACAGGCTACAGAGGTCTACACTAAACTTTCAAGTTCCAAACCTGGTGAGAAAGATCTGTGGGGTAATGTCCCTGCTGCTGAGGTAGCGGCTTCACATTCTGGCCACTGAGCATTACACTTTGTAAAAGAGCTACAATATCTTGTTGGTACAGGACGGACACGTCTCAGAAAATGAGTGATGGCATTCATCACTGCCATTTTGCAAAGAGAAACCCTTACATAACTGCTTTTTAATGTTAACTTTGCCCGTGAGAGCAAATAGAAGGAATTCTGAGTGAGTCTTAATACTAATGAATGAAAATACCCTGGTGAGCCTTTGTGGTTTAGGATTAGATGTCAGAGTGAGCTGGAATATTATCTGGAAGAAAGCTATAGAGGAGCAGGTAGGCGATATCCCGCAAATCCCCACCTCCTCGCCACTGTCATATTGGAACAGTAGGAGAAGAGCTATAGGAAGAGTCAAGAATTTGTAGAGACAAACAAACTTCTACATCCCCAGCAGTCAGGTTTCCAGAGAGCTCACATAACAGAGACAGCATTGCTTGATCTCCAAACCAAGATGCTCAGTATTCTGGATAAGGGAATGGCAGGCATGTTAATATTGCTAGACCTCTCAGCGGCTTTCTATTTGTTAGATCATCTGAAGCTCCGGGAGTCCCTAGATACATCAGGAAATTGCACCCAAGAGGCCATTGACTGGGTAACCTCATTCTTGGAAGAAAGATACTCTCAGATTAAATGGATCGTCCATTCCTCCACCCCTAAATTGGCCGATTGCGGTGTACCCTAGGGGGGGGGGGGAATTTCTCGCATCTCCTCTTTAGCCTCTATCTGCGTTGCTTATGCACTCTGCTAACCAAACTGGGAGTATTTTTTACTAATTATGCCGACGATACTCAACTACTCATCGAGTTGAGTGGATGTCATACTACAGACCTGGACAGGCTCACTTGCATCTACAACTCCACTGAGACCTGGATGAAGTCCAATTGGATGAGCCTTAATGGAGGAAAGACAGAGTTTATGATATTCGGTTCCCACCAAGCTAGAGCAAAGCTTGGCCCAGCCTAGGCATCATTCGAAATCAAAGACACTAGGGTCAATGTCACCGACAAAATTAACACTCTCTGCATTTACTTACAAGAATCACTTGGAGCTGATGCTCAGGTGGCTTACCTGAAACATAATTGTCAATACCATCAGAAACTCTTAAAATGAATACAACCACTATTAAGCCTGCAAAACGGCGCAATCACTGCTAGAGCAACAATTCTGTCAAGACTCGATTATGGAAACCCGTTGATGTTGGGGGCGAGTAGCACATGCATTAAACAATCCCAAATCATTCAGAACAACGCAGTTAGGACCATCTCTGGAAAATCAAGAAGAGAACACATTACTGGAGACAAAATATCCCTTCACTGGCTAGCCCTAGAAGACCATATCACTTTCAAAGCTTCAAAGCTATGACCCTTGTTCACCACTGCATCTTTGGATCCGCTCCCATATACCTTAAAAATCAAATCACTTCTTATGAATCCAGTTGAGCCCTAAGGTCTTTGACCCTAGGTTTAGTAAAAGTTAGCCACCCAAACAGTTCAGAAAAAAGCTGAAAACTTTACTGTTTAAATAATCACCTGCCATTTCTGACAACCCTTCTTCACCATGGTGACTCCTGTCGTGTTCCTGTGCTTGTCCTTTTCTCTCTGTGATGTGCTCTGATGCCTGCGGGCTGCGGCGCAATAGAAATAAATAAATACATAAATAAACAGGTGGGACACCCTGTATCATTGCACTCAGGCAGCCATACAGAATGTAAACTCGCACTAAACGTGTGGAAGGATATCTCATGGAAGAAAGTTGCATGGAAGGATGTTGTTTGCCCAGATGTCAGAATGCATCTGGTTAGGATGTTGTTTGCCAAGATGTCAGAATGCATCTGTGAATATTGTGGATGGATGTTAAGTGAACGCCAACGAAGACAAAGTGATGCCATGTAGAAGATATATGAACCTATGCTGAAACAATATGAAAATAATAAGTAGCAAAGTAACTGAAGCACTGAGAGTAACATGAATCTGAAGATAAAGGGATCATGAATCTAAATAAATATAAAGTAACTTCCTGACCAATAACTGTAAATAGGCAGTGCGCAAGGTAGAAAGACAATGTATAGATGCTTGCTACAGAGGAATATATAATATGGCAAGGACAGCCATATCAGGAAAATGGACAAGTTTCATGTTGAATGTAACAAAGCAACCTCAGAAACAGGCTGAGGCTGCAAGAATCAGGTGACGTGGAAAGACAGCCCTTTGAGCAGACCCAATGATGAGTCAAGGATGGCCCAGAGCAAAAATGCTATTTTTAAAGGATGAGCATAGAGCACAAAGGCAGTATGTGGATAAGCTCTGAATCTGAGACATTCTTCTTAAATGAAAGCAGATGAAAACATCTGTGAGAGCCAAACTACTGGTCAATTAAAAGCGTATCAGATAGAGTGAGCAAGTCTCCAAAGTCAAGAGGAGCAACAGCACCTTGCATAATTAAATCAAATAGCAGCAAATGAGTCTGAAATGGGCAAATTCATGTGATTCAGAAGTCGAAAACAATGACTATTCATTAGAGCATTAAGCTAAAATAGTGGTGTGCTCACACATGCCATTGAATGTTCCAGGACAGTGAGCAGCAACAATGTCAAACTAGAAACAAGAGACTTTGACTTGTAGCATGTCGATAAGAGATGATGGACTAAGTGGGAAAATGGGGTGTAGTCTGATGGGATTCAAGCACCTACGTTTTGTTTCACGTATGTACGGCTAAGGAGCTGAAAGTTCAATGTTGGGATAGTATGCCAACCAAACAGTGGGTTTGGGGACAACCTAACACACAACGTTGCAAGAGCCAATCCGCTGATTCTTTGTCCTCTATAATCAGTACTGTGTGCATTTAGAGATAGTTCAAGTTGTGCCTTAGGTGTTGCCTACAGACAAAGGGTAGCCAATGGAGCACTAATCCTTAGATATTTTATAAGTTCCCTGAACAAATCTCTCCCCTCTATAGGGTTTGTATTTTGCCACGTAGTAGGATGTCATAGATGATGTATATTGGGGTAGAAGACCTCCGTGCAAACAAACCAATGCATGAGTGTGCATGCATCAGTCCGATGTTTGTCAGACCTGCAAGCCTTTTTTAAACCCACCGTAACTTTTCTGGTGCTTGCTACACATGCTCAAATGCTCTAATCAAAAGGCTGTCAAATTATACTGCACGGACGATCCCTAATAAGGAAGGTACTGCTCTGCAGTTGTCTGCACTCTTGAGAACTATCTGAACTCTCTGTCTTGGGATGATGAAGCTGTGCATGAAACAGTGCTTTGCTGTAAGACGTAGGTAATTTCTTGGAGCGAAAAGCTTTCATTTGAGCTAGTTTGCATACCTGCAATGTTTTCTTCAGGTGACTCTAAACTTCCAGAGATGGCTGTTAAGTAGTACTGTGACATGTGCAAATTGGCTCAAATGTCTTAGGGCTTTATTAGGGCTGAATTCATGGAACCTTTAGTGTGGTGCAAAGTGACTCAAACTCGTTGAACAGTGCCAAAGTCACTTTGCACTGGTGCACTGCAGAAATACTGGTGCAAAGTCACTTTGCAGGCCAAAAATGTACTTTGCACCACTCTATGAATAAGGGTGCTTGTTAGCAGTGCGAAATCACTCTGCACAAGTGCAAAGTCACTTTGCACCATGCTAAAAGTTTCACAAATTAGGTACTGGGTGTGAACTAAAAGAATACCTGTAAGCGATTCTAGGTTTTATCAATATTCAAACCAATGTAATACAGCAAAAAGAGAACAACACTTAATGCACCCATCATTTAGGACATTTTAAAAAGGAATGACGTGCCTGATAAAGAAAAATATTGAACAGGCAATGTGTATGAATATTTTCTTTATCATCCCAAAATATATGTCGTACAAAATTACAGTGGATTGGTTTCAATAAAGAGCAAGGCTCGCTGAGATGCATATATATGTAGCGTAATGAAAGTATTTTTTTTAGTACATACCTATGATTAGTAGGCCATATTTTGACACAATATTCTGAAGACATTCTTTAGGCCCAATAAAGGAGAATACTGCACAGTGTTTCCAATGTTAGTATTTATCCTGCCACATCATTCCTTATTGTCCTCCATTTTAACTTAGCCTGCTACGCATAATGAGCATTTTAATTTATAGCATAGTGCTGAAAATAGGTATACCATTGCCTCTGCTGTAACTCAATTTTTCAGGTAGACAGGATTTCTCTTACTATACAAATATGTTCTTGCTGTGCATCAGTGGTTAAACGGTGCAGAAAGATTTCCTTTGAGATATGAATATATTTGCCGCTGGAGACAAAATGGAACCGAAGTACCATAGAAAACTCTGAACTGATTATTGTTGGGAAATTTGCAAATGAACTTAATAAATGCGGTTCACATCTTCTGAGTATGTTTCAAATGGAACATCTGAAATGTGTACTACTGATTAAGGCCTGTCTTATCCGTCTGTAATACCCTCAGTGGGCTCGCTTGCTTTTGATGATTTCTCAGTGCTAAAAGGACCTTCTTGATTTGAAATGTGCTATAAATGACCATATTCTGGCATGTATTCATGCATATCTGATCAATTGTACCTTAAGATGCACAATCAGATCCCATGTATTTCCAAACATGCCATTGAGGGTCATTCCTGTTATGTAATGACAAGTTATGTTATGCATTTGAAGAGTAAGTATGCTATCAGGTACTTGATTCTGTCTATCTGGAATGTGCCTGCATCTGTGTGTTCCTGGATAAGCATATGAGGTAGGTTCATTCCAGAATATAGAATGCCCTGTGTTTCTTGTTTCTCAAGTGTTGGCAGATAAGCCTTGGTTGTTTCATGTGTTGGGGGTCTTTGTCAGATGTTCTTCAGGCAAGTCAATAAAACTCATGATAAACGTACCTTGTGTGATAGCCTTCACTACAATTCCCACACACATTTCCACTGGGATGAACTATCTAATTTGCTGCAGTTGCTTGGTCAGAAGTGTGGGGATGACTTGCTGCCCCATACTTTTGGTCAATTGATATGAGTGGGCAGGACTCTAAGCTGTTTGCACACCGCTGACTACAAGAGGTGTTGCCTGGCTGCCTTGTGTACTGCGCGTCATCTTTAGATGTTGTGCCTGCCCTCTGAGTCTGGGACAAGTCTTGCGGGATCCTCCCTGACTAGGGCAGAGCCTGTCAGAATGAGGCAGGAGTTAAAAGCATTGACTAGAGCACATTTTCTTGAGCACAAAGGAAATCCACGGAAGTGAGGTAGTTTGAATCGCCACCAGGGTGGCCTAATGTATTTGCTGTCGGACATGTGGGCACTCTTCAGGCTTTCATCATCAGGTAACTCACCAGTCCCTCCATTTTCTTTATCATCCCAAAATATATGTCGTACAAAATTACAGTGGATTGGTTTCAATAAAGAGCAAGGCTCGCTGAGATGCATATATATGTATTATTATTATTATTATTATTATTATCAACAATCTCCAGAATTCTCTTTACGGAGGTGTAGGGACTATTTTGCTTATAACTTGACTCCGGGAACATATGCCTCTAGAAATGCTCCATTAACTTGGATATTTTGGTTGAAGGATCCACAAGGGTCCCCAAAAGAGATGTGACAGTGCCTGGCCACAATCATCAAAGGATCTACCACTGAAAACACTTTTTAAAAGCCCATTGAAGAGGTTAAACAGTTTGTCTAGCTTGGCTCATGTATTACTGCAAAATTGAGTTGGTCAGCCTATGTCTTTAAGCTGAAGGAGCAGCCGATTTAATCGTACATTCGTTCATTCACTGTGGAGTATTCTAGTAAGTTCCATGAGCAACATTTACATAGCAAAGATGGTTGCAATTATTGTAAATGCTGTTCTGGTTTGGGGCACAGAGGCGATGGACAAAACGAAGAAGTTCGAGCAACATATCTTGCTCAGCTAGCACCTTAACTCAATCAGAAAAAAAAAAACACTTTGGTTTCAGGGAGACAACATAACACTGCCAGCCACCAGTTATCAACCTGCTATTAAAATTACATAATAGAGATGGAGTAATTGCACTACAAAATGTCATAAAACTTCATCACAATACACTATAAAACATGTGGCAGGAACATTTACAAAGTGAAATGCTAAAGGACACTAACCTCTCAACACCATGCACAAAATAAGCAGATTGGAAAACACAAGAATGACGCAGGCTTGACTGAAAGACATTTAACTCCATGTTTTAAGAACTAAAATACAATAAGGTTTTAGAAACTGCCATACATGAGCGTGTCATGACATTTCTCCTTTCACATTCCTTTTGGACTGTCATCATAATTTGACCATCAATCACATTATCAGAAATAGGACATGTACTACTTTTCATAGTATTTCATATCCATTGCATTACATTTTAAGATTATAACTATTGCACTTTACTTGACAAATTATTTCATCTTCGTGTTTTTCTCTGTAGGAAAAATAGATAACCATGCATAGAGAAATGCAGTGTTTCTGAAAATACCATCTGTCTCATTATGAGTTTGGTGGTAACAAAAACAAAATGGCAGAAATATAATGACCACCCTTTTCACCCCTCTAGAATATTCCAAGGTTGGGGGAAATCAAAGAAAATATCTTCAGCTCTTTCTTAAAGGTGAACAAGTCATAAATGACCACCAGCAGAATTGCCAGAGGTGGGTACTTCTCCATGCCCTAATAGAGAACAATCACAGCCTTCCAACTTGCTAATGTATCATTATTGTATGTAAGGGTGATAGTAAACACGTTACGTTTGGATATAGCTCATAATGAGGCCCATTAATGTCTGCACATGCAATTAATCCTCTGACCTTTTTTTGTTTCTTTCATGTCTTTCACTGCACACTCACCACTATACATTTGATATGACGTTTTGCTTTTCCAAGTGCTAAGATACCAAACAAAACATGCCTTCGTGTTTTCATGGAGTTGAAAGATTGATGTATTCCACAAAGAAATTAAGGAAAGATAGCCAAGGAGCATCTGTGTTTAAAATGATTCGTACAAGTGCATTGCACAGATGAACACTGTAACAACAGGGACAATATTATGAAACCATGGATACATTGATGTATGTGCAGCGCCTCAAATAACCCCACCTGTAATACAACAATGCACACACCCATTTATCATCTGAGTAATTTCTATCGAACACCATGCTATTGGCAAGTTATCTTATGCTAGTGAGACTTGAATATATTTGTGATCAATGTTTGTGCTCTTGTCCAACACGTAACGTGTCCTTTGCTCTGCTATGATACCTTGCGTTTCATCAAGCCTAGTCCCACTCAATGTTTACTTTTACCCTGTTGTTGTTATGCATAAAGGAAAAGGAACTGCACCTCTCAACTCTCTCGGTGGTGTGGTGCTAGACAACTACACTGCATAAGTATATGGTATAAGCATTCCGCAAATGTTTCATTATTTATTGTCTAGTACTAAATGCACTGAACGCCACATCAAGATGCAACCCAGTGCATGGTGATGCACTAGGCTGTGTTTAAGCTTTGCTACTCTTGTTTGCATTTCCGAAGCAGGGTATTGGTAGCATAGATAAATTGGAAGCCTTTTGATCTGGGTTTGAAGGTCGGCACCGGTGAACTACTTTAAAAAAAAATAAAAAAAGTGCAATGACTCTAACCCGTTCTTTATCCTCTTTTGAAGCGCAGACAACAAGCTATCTGAGGGGGCTGGGTAACTCCCTGATCCATGGGAGGATGGAGCATGGGGTGGTATGGTGTGGATACCCTTGTTACATTCCCTTCCCCCCCTATTGGGGCAGGGAACAGTTACACGGATGACTTTTCCAGACCCATACCCTACTAATTAGAATCGAAAAACTTCTTTGGACACAAACAGGTCCCTGGTGTAAGAAACCAAACAAGTTCCTTTATTAACAAATGGTTTTCTCTCCATGAAACTCTTGAGACTCATGCTGCCATTACATTTCAAGCTCCCAGCAGTGAAGGAGAAACCATGTTCACAATTCACGGACAGGGAGGCTACTAAATGTTTATACAGACCTCTGCAAAGGAAACTGAGTTTGTTTCAATGTTGGGAGAAAAGATCCATTTTCCATGCATGTAAAACATTCTGAGGTAGAAGGAAAGTTACTTCAAAAGCTTATGAAACATTTTCCAAGAACCAAATACTCAAACCAATGCTACGTTTCACTGACATCATGTTTACCAACAGGTTATGTTATGTTAAAGGATATTTATATTGTGCACTATCACCACCTGAGTGGTCCCCTGGCACTCTAACAGGTGATATTAATGTTTCGTCCGTCATCTACCAACCAAGTATTTAGTCACAATGCTAAAAAGTTGCAATGTTACCTGCCATCAGTAGCTTCTTTACCAAGAGGAAAGATCGAAAGATGCTCAGAAGTCTTATCACCTGTGGATTCACATGCTGGAAAAGAAAAGGTGCTGTATCTCTCCAAGGAAACTCTAAGCACTACAAGGGAGAGGACCATTAATTCCAAGATGGAGGCTAGGCACGTAAAAGGATTTGCCCAGCCCTTGAAGCCCAAAGTAAGCCCAGGTGAAAGCAAGAGCATCAACCAATCTCAACCCTGACCCAATAATAGAAGCAGGTGCAAACACTTGCAACCAACCGAGGCGAGGGAATAGAGACCTCTGTCAATGTGGGATGTTGGAGCAGGAAGGGGCAATTTGGAGGTGGAATGGAAAACTAGAAAACTGGAGAGCACATAGGCAGGAAAGATGACGTCATTTGTAGAGTCAGGTGTAGAGGGAAAGAGGAGGGGAAAGAGCACATTGGAGAGGGAAGGGTTTTGAGGAGCTGTCAATGGCAGATTGTAGAGGTTCTATTATGGGGAGGAGGCAAACACAGATATTATTAGTGCATTCTGGAGGAGGTGGAAACAGCAAGTGGTAGAGGTGATAGTCTGGAGCAACTGGCAGAATTGGAAGGCTTGGGTAGTATTCTGGAGTATGTCCCAGAAACAGGTGTAGAGGTAATATTCTGGAGGAGGTGGCAATAAAAGGCAGTAGAGATGGCATTCTGGAGAAGGTGACAACAATGAGTGGTACAGGTGGCATTTTGGAGTAGGTAGTAACTACATAGTGAACATGTGATATCCTGGCGGATGTGACATTAACAGGTGGTAGAGGTGGTGTGCTGAGGTACATGGTACTATCAGATGATAAAAGTGGTATTTGGAATGAGGTCCTAAGAGAAGGTGGCAAAGATGATATTCTAAAGGATGTGTTAACACCAACACATTTAGGAGATATTGAAAATGTGTTTGAGTGTATAACAACAGGAGGTGAAGGTGCTGGGCAGGAGAACGTGATACCAACTGGTGTTGAATGCAGAATTAGGGAGAAAGTTGTAGCACTGAGAACAGCGGAAGACCAGACACAAAAGGTCTGTAAGAATAAGAATGTTCTGCTAGGCCAGTTCAGCTCCAGGCAAGATCAGAAAGAAGGAGGAGGAACACGATTGTGACAGGAAGAAAGTGTCAGGCATAGAGAGAGAGCCATGGAAGAGGTTTATAAGAGGGCCAGCTAGGCGGGACCGAAAGGACTCCTCTCTCTCTATCTAGCTCTGATGCCCCAAGAAGTCCAATGCTGTGTGATGTGGGGGCCCCATACGCCCACAAGAAGCTAGTACCCGAGGACAGGATTTGGGATCCCTAAAATCAAAAATGCACCCGTAAACTCTGGATGAATGACACAACTCCTAGTATGGATGTTGACAGCACCCAGATAACAGAGGACATTGCAAGCCAGGAGGTGCAGGGAAGCCTATCTAGGCCTGGGAATGCAGACCATCAGGATTTGTTATTTATGCAAGACCCATAAACCTTTGAGTTATCCTGCCCTCGACATTTTGAATTTAACAATACTGTCAAAAGTAAGAAATCTGGTATTGGTGTAATTCTTGCTACTTGTTATTTTGCAATGTCACCTTAAACAGATTACAGTTAAAGCAAACTGCTTGCGAGGCATGTGAAACTGTGTTTTGAAAAAGATTGACTACATTTTAAATGTGCCCAATGAAACTATTACACTCCATAATGTATACATTTTGTTCCTTTCAGTAACTTTATAGAGAACCACGTACTTGTGTCGTTCTTTGCAACACTTGAGCTACTTAACCCTGTTGTAATCTTCACTGTTCTGGGAACCCTGACACCCTTAATGTAGTGGTGATCTCTGGAGGAGTGACAAAGCTCCTTTCTCATTGGTATTGCACAATTACTAAGATGGCGAGGCAGGAGATGTGCATAAATAGATAGAATAAATCATACAATGTATGTGCTTAGTAAACAAACATCATAGGATCTACATGCTCATAAATGCCCTCCATTGATATGGTATCAAGTACCTGAATAGCTGGAAAGTGCATCAGCAAAATAGGATGCTGGGAGTCTGCACTGTACTATATATGTTTTATCAGCTGTCCTGTGTGGTTCCAAACGTTAACACGCCTTTCACTTTGATGTATTGTACTTTTGGATGTCTTTGTGGGATGAATAATTCCCTTCTGAAAGAAGACGATAAAAGAACCCTGTCACAGCTAAAATATCTGCTGTTTTCCATTAATGCATTCAGGGAGCACTCTTTTGGGAATGTTGTTTTGCAACATACATTAGACTTAGCTGTTCTTTGACATGCAAATGATGAGGCAATACATGCCTACCAACCATGTCTCCTTATTCTGGAAGAAAACTCATGAATTTTCAGCCAATAATGTCGATATTTGACAGCCACTGCAGTGCAAGCCAATGGAAAAATATATAACCACCCGTTTCCTGCTGTAAAATGTCCCTCTTGAGTGTTCTCAAATGTTGACTGCTATGTGCATGGCACTGTGTAGTAGGTAATATACTGAATTTGAGGCCATGTTCTGCGATAGGGGAAAGATACCACATGCGAGAATATCGAAACAGGCTGTCAAGTCAGGGCAGCAGGTCCATTATGTGCCAGTTGGCATTACAAATATCCATCTGAACCGATGTAGCATGAGGGAAGGTCAAGGAATGTTTCTTTTTGCGCAGTGTGTATGTGCAATTGTGATGTACAATTTAGAATTGTTATGTGTTTTCTATGACATGTGCTAGGCTCCAACCTATGGTGCGTGACATGAACAATGAGTATGAGTGGTGCATGTGCCAATCACTTGATAGAGTCATGCAAGACTTCACAGATATGATGTTCACGGATCAATCACCTGTCATTCTTGAGTGTTTCAAAAGGACACACTTTTACAAGAGAGGAAGACTGTTTAATGAGTCACAACAGAAACATCTAATGAAAGGCCATGCCTGTGGGGGGACATCTCTTGCACAGCCCAGGGCGCGTAGTCATCTTTGAAGGGGATAATGAATTCAACATTCTTCAAGAAATATATTGTTTGTGTGGTACTGGTGCCACGTGTCAATTTGTATTATTCTGAGGACTCATGAAAGAATCCACATAGTTATGGTGGACAATAACCCAAAGCATTCCCGGGGCATTAATAGAGAACCACGTTCTCTGTTGGATCAGGAGTCTGGCAGAGTAGCCAGACCTACATCTGATCAAAATGATGTGGAGATGGATGTAATGTTATTGGAAACATGTTCAGATACTCAAGATCAAGGCTGAGCTGCTGGATAGCACCAGAAGGCTTTAGGCATTTAGGCAAAGGTACTTTTGAATGACCTCTACTGAAAGACCATTGACACTTTGAAAACGGTGCCCCTAGTGTTCACTGAACATAATGGGGCTGCAAGGATCCTCTGAGTCTGAGTCCCCATGACCCACGTGATGGCAGTGCACATCCACAGTTCTCTGCCATTGGCCAGGGCAGGGCATTCAAATTGTGAGCATGTCATTCTCATCAAATGGCTTGACAAATATAAGACATACACAATAAAAACAGCACGTCAGGACTTCAATCAATGATAATGCACCAAATAGTGCATATCGTGGTTATACATGTAAATAAACAGATGATTCGGGCAAGGAGAACAATTGAGGTGATCAGATGTCGGTCACAAGTAAACTAGCATGCATCTGTTTATATGGCATCTAGAAGCTTCGATAGCTCTGCTACTGCTCCACTGAGTCAGTAGAGTATGCTTTAGTTGCATGGTTTTAAGGATGATTGAGAGAAACGTTCCCTACACTGAATTGTATCAGTGCTGCATGCGTTAATGGATTGTGCTGCCATTTGCTATGGACTGTGTCTCACCAGATACTGATCATAACATATGTAGAATTATACCCTTTGTGTGTTCAGCACAGCTGACATTAGCATCAATGTGTCCTATTTCTCCTATTGTTCTCATGTGAAACAATATATGCACACAATTGTTGCTCTCAACATGTCCTTTGATTTTTCTTACTCAGTTTGTATATATATAGACACAACAGACGCACCCTATGTGAATAAAGGCAGACTTTCATTGCACAGTTATACTTCCCTCTAGACTTCCATTTGTATGTACAAACGGAAATATTGGAAATTATCTTTGGTTTATTGGTATTTGTAGTGAGATTTTTTAACATCTTTAATGTGTTTCTTTCTCCTTGATTATAGTTAAGACATTGATTAGGAAAGTTCACTTTATACATAACTCCATTACTGTGCTATGCAGTTAAAAGTAGAGCTTGATGTTAAAAGTAGAGCTTGATGTTTAAAAAAATAAAAAAATAAAAACTCATCAGCTTGCAGAAAGGATACCTTTTTGAGCAAACTCATGCTTTGGCTGCTAACTTTCAAGATCAGATAGATATCTTCTATAGATATTGAGGTTTTGAAAGCTTGCAGACAGTCTACTAAAGGTTATACCCATCACAAGCTCCTACATTGTTTTTAAACAGCAACCTGTTCAATTGCATCACACACGTTCAACCATGTTCATTGCATTTACTATATGCACTAGTACATGCAGTCTAGCTGCCAATACAGAGCCATCTTGTCAAATGTCAGCCCTGCTCCACGATTTCTCACCCAAACTAAGGCCTGGTTGTGCATGATCTGAAATTGAAGTGAAAAGTGCGGAATACACACTGGTTCCGGTTCCACAAAATCAGCATTATGGTTCTGGCACCCCTGAAATTTTGGAAGGTTTTGTGCGGTTTCGCGCAGAGTGTGGTGCTTCGTTCCCATATTAGATTTTTGGGTGGCGATGAGGAACTTCGCACAGGTCTGTTTTTCGATCGGTGTTTGGTTAGTGCAAAGACTTGAGAAACGTTGTGCTGTTTTTTCTGAACCATGCTAGTTTCATTAAGTGCGACGAGAAACTTTGCACAGTTTCTCAAACATGATATGCTCTTCCAATGGCACGAGAAACTTTGTGTAGGTCTTTTTTTGATCTGTACTAGAGCCGTGCAGTGGTTCGAGACAATTTTGTGCATGTCTTTTCTGACCAATGTAGTTTCATGCAGTGGCGCGAGAAACTTTGTGCGGTTTTCCCCGATCCGTGTTTATTTTGTGCAGCGGCATGAGAAACTTCGCTTGGGCTAGTTTAGAACGTACTAGTTATGTGTTACGGCCCGAGAAACTTTGCATGTTTTTTGCAATCTGTACTAGGTTTGCTCAGTGGCACGAGAAACTTTGTGCTACTCTTTTTGATTCATGTTAGGTTTGGTCAGCGGCACAAACAACTTTATGCCGCTAATTTCAAAATGTGCTAGGTTCGTGCAGCAGCATGCGAAACATTCTGCCGCTCTTTTCGATTCATGCTAGGTTCATGCAGCAGCACATGAAACTTTGTGCAGCTTGTTTCAGATCACGAGACGGCAAGAGAAACTTCACACTGCTCTTTTCAATATGTGGTGGTGACGGAACAGTGTATTGTCATGAAAGGGATTGAAATCTTACAAATTTCACTTCCACAGCTGGCAGAACGGAATTTCGCAATTCCACCCAGCCCCATTGATGCCAGTCTGCGTCAGACATGCCATTGGAGGGTTGTGTGTCAGAATGTAGTCAATCCAGAAATCAGATTTATGTTAATTAGATAACTAAGTGTAGTCGTATGCCCCGACAATGTAGGATCCATCAAGAATCAGTTGGGCTATGAGGCTTGGTAAATCTACAGCATGAACTCAGGTCATGGTAGGGGCCTACTGGTACATCGATGTCTCCAGCAAATATCAATAGGTACATCAAAAGAATTGTCCTTTTTGCCCATTTCATCCCAAAATGTGATGGTGTCTCTAGTGGGAGCTTACATATTGGCAATAATTAACATTTGAGAGCTTAGCCTGAGTTTATCCCCCAAAGTCTACCCTCCTAGAAAGGACCTTTACCTCTTTTCCTGTCCAATGCAGGTGGAAAAACTGAAAAGGGGACTTATTTGCATTGCAGCTGCTGATAGTCCTCATGATTTAAATGGCTCTCGTGTTAGAGAGTCTGATCACATTTTCTCCTCCTCAAGTGTAAAATGACTGTTTCCCTTTCGAGTGGACCCCAATGTGTAGGCTACTCAAGGTGCATGTAGTCTGTGTAATGTGTTTGGTGGCCATGAAACAGAAGTAGAGCTATAGCAATCATCTGTGCTATGGCTGAGATAAGAATTAGATATAAGGCGGAGCCTTCGGTTCTGCAAAAGTCTTCTACAGAAGAAGGCAAGAGAGGAGGATTTAATATCACCTACATTTAAATGATATTAGAAATCCACCCCTGCCAACAAAGTGTATACCAGCCCTGCCAACATAGTGTATATGCAGTTTTGTGTATAGTCGCCCTCAACCATTTCCGCAGAGTGTGTTGGTTTAAATATTGAATAGGTAGCCGTTGCTAACCCAGGCATTGCAAGCTGGTGACGTGTACATGTGATCTTCCGTGGCAGAGTTGACAAAGGCGTGCAGTCTTCTGGTATGCCATATATTTGCAGATTTTTCTTCTGCCTGTGTACTTCTGCATTTTAAACCATCTTGCATAGAACAGCGACCTCTACTTTGAGTTTTATAATGTTGGTGACACCGTCTTTGCACACACTCACTATTTTCTGAAGAGCCTTCATTCTTGTATCATACTTCTCAAGTCCTGTTTTAATGTTGCCGATGTTGGTTTGAATTCTACTCATGTTGATGTGTGTTTGAGTTATAAAAGGCGTCAGGAATGCCAACTCAGACATCAGTTATGATAGTGTTTTTATGGTAAGACTCCTCAAAGGTGAAGAAGTGTCTATTCCATGTTTGACCTTGAACTGTGCATTCCTTGCTGGGGGAATGAAGATATAGGGCAGGACAGACCAGAAACTGCAGATCTTAAGATAGAGGTGACTGCTGAGAGGGTACAGAAGACGTGTGAGGCTCTGATTAGATCCGTGGCTTAATGGCTTGAAAATTCCCAGGGATGTGTAGCTGAAATTATGATTCTGCAAGAAAGAACCCAGCATACAGTTATTCCTGATTATGATGGTTTATCTAATACATGTATAGGTGACAGATCAGCATCTGAGGATACCCTGAGAGGAGCGAGAGAGCAGAGTAGAGGAACGGATAGGGGTGCAGAAAGGGAGGGGAGGAACAAAACAATTGACTATCGTACTAGACCTGACGACATTTCAGATAGTCCTGGGGGGAAGGAAAAAAAAAACAAGAGGAGGGGGGAGGAGACAGACGAGGTTGCTATCATGCTAGGACTCAGTGCTTTGGCCTTATATTCTTAAAAATACACATATGGTCTCATTGTAAGTGTGCCGTCTGAAATGGTGATAATTCTGGGGCATTTTTTCTGTATATTGCACACTTTTTGCCAGTGGGGGCTACCGATCACCCGGCAGGCCAGACGTGCCGGGAGTTCAGGCCCCTATGGCAAATACATGCCTGAATCATGGGCACCGTTACTAATGGTACCCGTGATTCAGGCAATCCTATGGGACTCCATGGAAATAGGAACTTACAGGCTCTCCACTGCCGGTAATACCCCTGTAAAACCGGGATATTGGCGGTGGAGACGGTAAGGCAGGTTTGCCGGTATCGCGCAAAAATGAACAGCGGAATACCGACAAACCTATGATGAGGGCGCGTTGTCAGTGTGTGGGCCTTCTCCTCTACCTACAAAATGCAAGTGGGGTCATCAGTGATATGGTCTTTTTTCTCTAGCTAGTGGGGTCATCAGTGATATGGTCTTTTTTCTCTAGCTAGTGGGGTCATCAGTGATGGTCTTTTTTCTCTAGCTGGTGGTGTCATCAGTGATATGGTCTTTTTTCTCTAGCTAGCCGTTACATGTGGGGTTTTCAGTGCTTTTGATTTCTTCAACGCCTACAAAATTCATGTGGTGTTCCCAGCGCTTTGACCTTCTCCTCCGCCTACACAATATGTGTGGGGTTGTTAGTGTTTTGGTCTTCTCCTCTCTCCACAGAGTATTTGCTGCGTTCTCAAGGCTTTATCTTTCTCCTATGCATAGTACATGCATATTTGTATCATATCACAGTGGTTTGATCTTGTCACCCTCCTACAAAATGCTTAAGGGGTTCAGGGTGATATGATATGTCGTGATTTGATAGTTTATTTATATAGCACCTATACACAATGTGTTTTAAAGCGCTTCAAAGGCAAGGGAAGGAACAAGGGAAAATACAATGACATTCTTACAGGCCATGAACAGTAAGGATGTGAAATTAACTATTGTACTCGGCCTGATGACATTTCAGATAGTGCAAGAGCTAAGACATAGATAAGGATGGGAGTGTGGGAAGGAAATGGAGACAGAAAGGCAACTACCCTACTTGGGCTGACAACATTTCTTTTAGAGCCGGAGAAAAATAAAAGGTCAACGAGAGGGGTACAGAAAGGGAGGGGAGGAACAAAACAAGTGACTATTGTACTAGGCCTGATGACATTTCAGATAGTGCTGGTGGGGGAGGAAAAAAACAAGTAAGACGAAGGGGAAGGAGACAGACGAGGTTGCTATCATGCTAGGTCTGGGGGCAATTCTGATAGAGTAAGCGCATAGAAGAATGTAAGGGGAGGAGGGGAGGAGATAGGAAAAGGGAGAAAGGGAGAGGAGGAGAGAACAGAAAGTAAACAGTAAAAAAAGCAGAGAAGCAAGAGGGGAGAGAGAATACAATTGCAGAAGACAGTAATAACACATAATGTTGCAAGCCAGGATACAAGCTGAAGATGGGAACAGCATGATTAAGGGTCACCATGAGTACAACATGCAAAGTAAGTTCAGCATGGGAGTTGAGAAAGGGTGATGCACCGTGAATCAATGAAGTCCATAAAAGTCATATCAAGCATTTACCACAAGACGGTGAGGGTGAAACCAGAATGTATTGGATCAGACTCCTGCAGAAGTAGGCTGGAGGGAGGCAGGGGGAGCAGGGAAGAAGAATCAAGCAAAACAGGCTACACCTGTGTGCATGAAGTGGGGCACACAGAACATCACAGGAGGTACAGGGGGGTGGGGATGGCCTGTTGGGACAGAGCGAGTCACATGTTACACCCTGGGTCCTCCTGGTCTGAACAGGTCCAAACAGGAATTGCCCTTTTCTTTGTCTGCCCTTCCCTTTGGACGCCCGGGTGAGAGACTTTAAGAGCAGGAAGTAAGTGGCAGGGCTAAGAAGGTGGGTGGTGCTTAGGCCAGGTGACCTAGATCCACTTGCATCCCCTTGCACCTGCTCCCCATCTGCAAAGGAAAAGAGACTGGAGGGCTCCTTAAGTAGGGAAAAGAGCGGCAACCAGGAAGGCACCAGGTAGGCGGGGCTTGCTAAGTGGGGAAAAACAGCTGCAACCAGGAAGGCACCAGGTGGGCGGGGCTTAGGCCAGGTGACCTAGATCCACTGGCACCTGCTCCCCATCTGCAAAGGAAAAGAGGCTGGAGGGCTCCTTAAGTAGGAAAAAGAGCGGAAACCAAGAAGGCACCAGGTGGGCTGGGCTTAGGCCAGGTGACCTAGATCCACTTGCACCTGCTCCCCATCTGCCTTAAGGGTGGTTAAGCATTCTACTCATACTTGTATTTGCATGTGAGAATCTTAATGCTTTGGCCTTCTCCTATGACAAAAATGCACATGTAATCTTAGTCCTTTGGCCTTCTCCTCATACTTGTACTTGCATCTGAGAATCTTAATACTTTGGCCAACTTCTATGACTAAAAATGCACATGAGAGCTTCGTGCTGTGTCCTTCGCCTCATCCTAATATATCCACATGGGTTTTCAATGAGTGCATTTGCCTTCTCCTATGCCTACAAAATGTTAATGGGATTCTGCATGCTTTAGTCTTCTTCCACACCTACAAATGGCAGGCGGGCTTCTCGGTGCTTCAACCTTCTTGTCTGCCTATCCAATGCATGTGGGTTGTCAGTGCTTTGGCCTTCTCATATGTAAAATCGACATTTATTGCAGCGCCAAACCATAAAAGCATGCACGATCTTAGAAACATAGTATAAAGACCGTGAAAAAGACATTGCAAATATAGTCAATACACAAATGTTAAAATTATTAAAAGTAACCTGTAAAAATGGTTACTGATATACTAAAATAACATTAATCGCAGTAGATTCCATTAAATTATACTTTCAAACAATCACACAATTTCAATGTATTATAAGTATAATGTTTTGCAGCCTCTTGTCTTAAAACGTTCTCATTTCGCCCTGTTACGCATAACACTGCGAGACTAGATAGATAAATCCCAGCACGACATAGTCAAATGACACATATTCTTGTATGTTAGATCAAGTTTACAGTGCTGAAAGCTCATGCCCATAATTTGATTCTGACTCCACAGATACAGCCGGCAATAAATAGTTCCATAACATATCAGACACACCCACCATACAGTTCTATACTATCTGGGTTAAGCTTGTAAGAAAGAAAAACAAAGGTTAAACAGACAACACAGATGTCCTCACCAACACATTCCCTGCCCATAGTATATACAACAATCCTGGATGGTGTAGCACAAACTGTCTATCTCTCAGAACTGGCACCAAGGTTCTAGCTCTAATGACTTTATAGACTGGTCAAAAAGTGCAAAGTGCAGGGTATCCTCATCAATTTCACAACGAAATGGACCCCCCTTCTCTTTGCTGCCTTTCGACCAATGAGACAGTTGTTCTTATAGGGAGGCAATTCAATCCTGCACGAGTCAAAAGACATTGTTCTTCTGCCTTATTTGTCCACAATAGGTAGTTTTGAATGGCGTCAGTCGAGATGATAGCCACATTTCTATTGGTTGCGTTCTGGATCTCAATAGTTTCAGCTCTGGATATCAACAACAACTGATGTTTGTAATGAGTTGCCACAACTCCAGTAACAAGCGTAGGGCTATTCAGATAATGTTCAGCATTTAATTGTAACAGCAGCTTCCTTACTTGAAACAACCAGGGCACAACTGACACACAGCCCTTCTCTAACAAATGCGTGATTATTATGTTTTACCTCTGCTTTAGGATTGGCCCATAATTTAAGCCAATGCAGGATCAGTTCCAAAACCTTTTCATCTCCCAGAAACGGCATACCTACCTCAATATGAACAACATAGTTTTGTGCTGGTTGTGGTCGAGAATTAATTTTAAGATAGAATTCTTGGCATCTTGAATATCCTGCATATTACCATAACTCCATAATGCAGCTCCATATTTGGCTAATGAATTTGCTTTAATGCCATAGACCATCTTTATCAGGTCCGGTGGCTTAGTACTAGATATTGACATAAATCTCCATACCCCCCACAAGTGCTTGTTTAAACCTAATTCCCTGTTTCTCTATATGTGCCCATGGTTTCAAATTAGGGGTAAGACGTATATCTAGGTAATCAAAAGTCTGGACTGGTGGAATTATTACACCATTATTCAACATTGTTGCCAACTTGGGACTTTTTCTAGAGACATGACAAGCCATACCACCAACTTAGCGGCATTAACCTTCATATCAAGTGAAGTCATGAAATCTGTATACGCTGTGACAAAGTTCTGCACAGCCGATGGTGTGTGAGCAATTAGGACCGTCTCATCGGCGTATGCTAAAACCGGGTACAAGTTCCCTACCAATCTCGCTACATTGGGTGTGGCTGCATCAATGGATCACGTAACCCATGAATGTACAGAGAGAACAAAGCAGGGGCCATTACACACCTCTGACGTACACCAGTCTCGACTTTAAAATAGGATGTTCAATTACTCCTCAGACAGACTTGGGTATTTCATGCAGAGAGGCTAACACCCATGCAACTCGAGCAAAGCCCAAAGCTTCTCTCTATTAAGCTTGTCAAAGGCGGTGATCAGGTCCATAAAAGCAAGACATATCTGTTCATGCCTTAAGTAGATTGAGTTGGCCAAAATTAAGTAGATGTTTAAAATGTCTTCAATGGTACCCAAGCCTGAGCGTAACCCCAGCTGTATTTCCACATACTATTAGTATCAATCCAGAGTTCAAATTTACCAAGAAGCACTCTTCCAAATAGTGAATCAATAACAATATCGGTTGTTAAGAGGCCGGAGGATCTCTTGGAACTATCTTTATGGATTGGGAGCACAATCACCGTTTTCCAGTATGCTGGAAATTGCACGTTCTTAAACATAGCGTCAAAACAAGCGTTCAATATTGGTGCACCTAAATCTACATTTTCTCTACAAAAGGTGTGCAGGAATACTGTTTGTGCTCAGGGAGCGACCAAGCTTTTGATGTTTGATTGCATTTGCGATTTTTATGAGAGATAATGTCACCAGTTGCATTTCGTCTCTAGGTTGGATCAATTCAAATGTCTCTTGAGCATCAGGAGGTAAGCATTCTCAATACCTGTTCCAACCTCAGATGGGTTATATAGAGTTACACAATGTGAGATACAATTTCTGTCTGCAACATTCGTTTCTAACCCAGTCTGATCATTTAAATTTGTGACCGAGAGATATTAAGTCTCTGAACTTCCTAGTATTATTGGTGGCCATCACCAAATATTCCCATGTTGTTCTATCTAGGTCTTTCTTCTGCTTATCGACTACCTGTTTATAGTTGGCTCTAGCTAGCTATATGAGGTTTCTATTTGTATCTTTTCTTTTTAGTTTATAGTTGGCTCCAGCTAGCCATATGAGGTTTCTATTTGTATCTTTTGATTTTAGTAGCTCAATCAGGGAATTGTATGCTCTCTTACACTCTTCATCAAACCAACAAACCTGTTTCCCAGGTGTATTCCTTGTCACCTCCTTCGGACAGTCCATAGTCATGCTGCTACACAAGAAATTAAAGTCATCTAGAATGTTAGTGACTACATGAGAGTTATCTAATGCCTCTATCATACCAATAAGCACAGGTAGAATGTTATTATACATCTTCTGTAGAAGCTTATCTTTGTTATCAGGTCGTCGACCTTACCATAGGTTTGGTACCTTCAAGAATATGTATGGCCACGATGTAGAATGGCCCTATTCCCTGTCACCATAGAATTCACACATTCTCATACCAATAGGTGATGATCACTGAAGACATTCTCTGCTATATATATAAATCCTGAATCCTATTCTGAAATTGGATTGGGAAACAGCAATAATCAATTGTGGTACTTCCATGACAGCCTCTAAAGTTCAGTTTTCCTGGTCTATCATCCTTGGTACGACCATTTGTTGATCTCAGGCCCCATTCATACAACCAATATGTCAACCTTAGCCCATCCTCACACATTCTAGAGTCCATCAACTCAGGCTTGGGTACTCCCAACAACATGTCCCCTGTATTATCCAACAAGTCAAGTCGAGGTCCATGTCCAAATTTTACATTAAAATCCCCCACCAAAAGCACCATGTATCAAAGAGTTGTTTCAATTGGGTCAAACAGTTCCCATTGATAAATGTATGTGGGTTGTTGTAAAAATATAATGTCCATGCGAGTGTGTTTGATGACCTTCACTACTTGTAAACTGCAGGATATAACATCTAGTTCCATGGGATAACATTCGTAAAGGGATTTGTATGAAAATGGCCATCCCCAAAATATATGCCCCTGGTTTCTTTTGTACAGACATTTGAAATGATTGAAAACCATCTATGATAAGATTGTCATGGAACCATATCTCTTGGAGAAATATAAGTCAAATTGCTGCATTAAATCTCTTATGTGTTTCCATTTTAATTTGCTCCTAGTCCCAGCTATATTCCAAGAAATTAATTATACAATGTTACTTGTTGGGGCATCAACTGCCAAAGTTACTGCCTGCTCCAGGGGGGAGGCATGCTTCAGGAGAGCCCATTTTCTATAGGTCTCTCCTCCACCTCCAAGACTGTCTCTGCCATTCCAGATGATTGATTATGCCTCAGTTAATCTATTTCCTCCAAAGTTCCAAGACAATCAAAAGGATTAGTATTGTGCACTTCTGGGAAAGTACAGCTGGTGATGATTGATGCAGAGGGTGCTACCTGCCTTCATTGTTCACAAAGATCTGAAGAGGCTTGTTGTTCTACTCTGCCCATTACTATCTTCGGGGCAAAGAAACCTTGAGTACCACCTGGTCAGCCTTGTGGGACACTGGCCTCTGGGGGGTAAAAGTAAGACAATTGTTAGTGTAAATAGAATAAATATGTTTTCCTCAGCCTCCCTAGGTTAGATTTCAGGCTATGATGAGCTATGTGGGGCTAGAAATGAGACAACAAATCAATCCCCTTCTTCTTTATTAAGGAGAGGGCTGATTCAGGGAGTTTCGTTTGAAGGCGAGGCAAATTGACAATTTCCCCTACCAAGTGAGATGCTGCAGGAGGAAGAATCAACACTATCTTAGAGTGATTAAAAACTGTGCAGTTGTATGTATCCACAATGTGTATTAAACTACTTTGAACCCTCATCTTGCTAGACTGAGTATGAATTTCAGCAATATCACTCTAGGTGTGAACCGTCTTGGGCTCTACAAATCTTGCGCTTTCTATCAAGCACCCAGAGAGAGAGCATTGGGCAGAGTTTGCAGTCTGTTCCAGATTCACTGGCATATTCCTCTGGTGATCTAGATCAGGATCAGATACATGTTTTGTGACTATGATAGTGATGGTGGACATATCCTTCTTCAGCGATCTTATGAGGTCATCCATTATTGTCATAGAGTAAAATAATCTGGATTTAAAAATGGCAATCAAATTTGTCAATGTGTGCATATTCCCCTCTAGGCCCACCATGTGGGCTAGGGCAATTTTCATGAAAAAGAATCCATCTTGGTAAAAAACATGAGCTCATGAGAATCACCTGCATCATCTTCATTAGCAGGAACATTTAGACTCATATCAGAGCATGGAGTTAAAGTGGCTGTTAGAGCTGTTAAAGCCGGAGAGCTTTGGGCAGCATTAATATTAAAAGTCTCTTGTTCCCACCAATGTTAAGTTGGTGGTTGCAATTTGCAGCACATTTTCTGGTTGAGCAGAATCAGTACAAGTTGTCAACTGGGCACATGCCACAGGACCACCTGATTAAGCTAGTAAGACTGGTGAGGCCAACTGCATGCTCAGAGGTACTGGGGATACATGGGAAGGAGTAAGGCATGTGTTCTGGGATACCTGAGTGGCTATGGGCAGCCCAGCAATCATGGTCGATCTTGTTTCAAGGAGAAAACAATCCACTGTTAATATTTGCTCATCAAATTCACCCTTGTTTTAAAGAATTATCAAGAGAATTTACAGTCACAGGTTTCATTTAAATTCTGCTGTTATCTGATCATTTTTGGCCCAATGCCTTTTTTGACTTGTTGCCTGGCTAGTCCCCCTGTCTCCCTGTGTCATTTCGTATGCAAAACCAGCTTTTATGTTACCCGGTTAGCTGTAGAATGGCGTGAGCCACGGTGTAAGCCCAAGGTAGAGGTGCTAGATACAGACCCCATTGGTTACAAGCTGTATATAAATAATTTGACAAAAATATATACCAAGTAATATGGTTGTTACCTAAAGTCTGCTCTGCATGTACAGTGCTCTGCCTCAGCCTCAACCTCCAATTTACTCCAATTTACTCTTGTCAATCCACTCAATCTGAGCCCATCTCTTACTTGTTGCAGCCTCCACTGTTCTCTCTGCTGTGCCACGCCCCCTCTGAGTCCAGTGGCTGGATTCCGACAACAGTAGAGGTAGTAGTAAAAGTAGCAGACCCCCAGTCCATGAAGACTTTCAGTGAGCACTGGCTGATGTACAACAGATGCATTCACCAGCAGGGACAGAAAGGGCTCTGGATAAAAGTGCATGAGATCATAAGTATTTAATCTTCATGAGTCATCAAACGAGTCTTCACAAGTCTTTACGAGCAGCTTTAAACAGTAATATGTTTTCAAAAAACAAATCAAGCAAACGTCACTGAACAACTGTTCATTCAGCAAGAGGACAATAGCCCACCCACCAGCCGCTCCACCTTCTCCTGTGTCTAGTAAATGCACATGGGTCCTCAATGTATTAGGCTTCTCCTCCACCGACAAAATGCACTGCGGGTTTTAAGTGCTTTGACTTTCTCCTCTGCCTGGTAATTACGCATCTGGTTGTCTGTGCTTTGGCATCCTCCTTTACCTACAAAATGCTCATGGGTTCCCTTTGCTTTGTCTTCCTCCTCCTCTGCCTGAAAAATGCATGCAGCTATTTTATTGCATTGGTCTTCTCATCTGCCTATTGAGGACACATGGTGTTCTGAGTACTTTGGCATTCTCCTACGACCAGTAAAATATCATAGAAATCTCAATGTTTTGGCATTCCTCTGTGCTTACAAAATGTATTTGTGGTTCTTTGTGATCTGTCCTTCTCATCTTATTATATACAGATGGGATTCTTTGGGCTTCCACTAGACCTACACAATTCATATGGGGTTCCCAGTGCTGTATCATTGTCTGCCTACAAATTGCACATGGAATCTCAGTTCTTTAGCATTCTCCTTTGCCTACAAAGTACACATCCGGTTCTCAGTGATTTGACCTTCACCTACGTTCACAAAAATCAAGTGCCGCTCTTAGTACTTTGGCCTTCTCCTCTGCCTACAATATGCTCATGGGGTTCTCAGTGCTTTGATCTCCTACGCCTACAAAGTGCATATGGGGTTTTAAGTGATTTGTACTTATACTACACCTCCAATATTCATGTGGGATTCTCAGTGGTTTGGCCTTCTTCTCTGTCTACAAATGCAGAGGGGGTTTGCAATGCTTTTGCTTGCTCCTCTACCTAGAAAATTCATGTGGTATTATCAGTGCATTGGCTTTCTACTATGTCTAGAAATTGAACCTGGGATTCTTAGTGCTTCTGCCATCTAAACCATCTGCAAAATACCCAAGTGTTGTACTCCCCCTTCACTCACAATTCAGAACGCCACTGACCCACAAATCATGTGCCTGCAATCCTCCCCAAAATAATGTGCAATCTAACTACCATACTCATCCATGCTCATTATTGTTTTAATCATACTCTAACCTACACTATCCCTGCTGCAATCCCCTTGCCCAATAAGCCAATGCTGCTGCGTTTGTCTGTTCAATTTCCAACCATCGACTGTTCTGAGTTTCTTCTCTCCTGCCTTTGTAAAGATGAATGGTTGAACCCAGTAGAACGCCATATCTTGAAGCTTGAGGAGAAACTGTTAAGGTCGATCTGGTCGAACCCATGGAAATCGTATGAATTAGAGTTTTGAATGCAGCATCCCGTTCATGTTTACAAGGGGGGCAGGAACAGTAGAGTGAGTTTTTGGCCTGTCTGCCATTTCTTCCCATAGGTCCAAAGATGCACAGCCACGTTGGCTGAAGACTTTTTTATAGCTCATTCTTAAATGCTTCCCATTTAAGGCAGTTTTTGTTTTAAATAATACTTAAAATGCAAGAGATTTGACCATATTCAATAACTGACATTTTATTAAAATAAAACGATATTTTTGTTTGCGTTAATGTAGCTTGTAACTGGTTAGTTGGTGTATTTGTACGTTAGATTTAGGGACGTGCGGCCGTGGTTTCTTATTTTCCATTAATGTTGCCCACATAAATAGAATGTAGTAAATACCATTCACAATATCACTCATGCTGTAGTCCTTTAGATACCAATGCAGTGCCTCATCATTCATCCTCTCACTGGCATCATAACGTTGAACGCAAAGAGAGGCTGCCTGGTGTTCTGAATGTTTTGAAAAAGTCTGGGGAACCTGTGGGTCAACGTCCCTCATAGATTTGCTGCACTGTGCATCAAATAACTTGCAAACACGTCACAAGTGGAAAACACATGGAACGCTACTTTCCATGTGTTATTTCTGTGTGCGCTAAAACCAGAATAAGGCTAGTTGAAACTGTGACTCAGACTGCTTAGCATAAGAAGTTCCACTAAAACCACCACTGACACAATCCCCTACATACAAGTGTGGCCAGCATGTAATGAACCAACTTACCAGACTCCACTGATGACAAGAAAACTGCCACCCGGAGCTCACCTATGACCCTCGACTCTCCAAAATGTATGACACTAAGGAAATGTGCTTATCCACTAAACCATGGGACAAACAATACCTACATGGCACCCCAAGAATACACTAAGTGTGCCACCAACAGATTGGACAACATAAACCAACCCGTGTCAACCAAGACACTCAACTCCAACTCCAGAACACTCCCAAATCAACTCCAACACAATCTAATGAGGGCTAGCTCCTCCCGTAACCAGAACTGGAAATACCCTAGAGAAACAAAAACATTAAACTAAGCACTACCACCTGTTCCAAGCTGCCCCTTGGAAACTAAGACCTGCCACGACCCAGAGTTCCCACAGATACACTACCTAACGTGCCAAACAATCCGTGCACAAACAAACTTCCGCCCTAGTCTGCATCCCAGGGCACCAGGGCTGCCACCCCCAGGCACGAACCCAGCTCAACACGAGCAACAACAAGCACACCATACCAACATCAGTCCACAACAGCACCCCCACAGGGCACAACACAACAAGAACACCTAAGAAAACCCAATCCTACAGGATTGCGCAAAAACACCCACCTTAAACCAACACAATACGAGTACACCACAAACCCAGGACCCCTAGTCCAGCCAACTGCATCACCTCAGTACACCCACACACACACCAAGGACCCCTAGTCTTGCCAAATGCATAACCACAGTATGCCCACACACACCTTAGACCCCTAGTCCAGCCAACTGCACCACCGCAGCACACTCACACACACCTAGAACCCCGAGTCCTTGCCAACTGCACCATGCAGCACACCTAACTCTACCACAGAGGACACCTAACCAATGGAAAACTTAGCATAACACACTCCCACACACACACAACCTAGAGGATGCCCTAACATACTATACGCACACAATGCTATGCAAGCGATAGACGGGCATATAAACAACAATACTTTGGTAAAAAAAAAAATATGCAAAAGTGCACAATATGACATCAGTAATACATCGTCAATCCCACTGAAAGATAAATGTTAGAACAAACAAATCATCACAGTAAAATTGTTTTGGCACTTTGTTAACTGCGCTTATATCAATGCGCAATCAAACCCGTGAGTCCCATGAGTTCCCCCACCACGAGTCCGTAAAAACCCTACAGTCCCACATGCGACCTGCAAGAAAGTTTGGTTACAGATCAAGCACGTGACTTTACACGTGAGTACCCCCACCCACGAGTCCATAATTCCAAATGTTCAGTCTCATCTGAAAGAAAAATACGTTACACAAGAAAGTGCAATGCAATTTTGGTATTTTAGTGCACCGTAACTTAAAACACCAACCATTACAACCATAAATCCAGAAATACGTCACAATGACACACTACCAGACACATCCATGCACAACTTTTCAATGCGCGCATCCACACTCACTCACACAGGCCCATGCTACGCATACACACTACAACCAAAAACACAGCCGGCACACATATAAAAATGCTCAGTAGTGAAAAATGTTGCCCTTAAACAGGAACCTCCTCCTCCTCGCAATGAGCTGCCGTGATTCAGGACCTAACTGCTCCAAGGCCCACGGAGCACAACAACTCCGGTCGCGGGGTAAAGGCGAATTCTCCCTTGCGACTGGCCTGATGGAACTGCAGTGCAACGAATCCTCATCACTGCGTCTCTCCGACACGAGTTCACAACTCCCCGTGAAGTCCACGCAGGTGTCCACACTCACCCTTTCCATGACACCACCAAATCCACGTTGTTGCCATTGTCCCAAGGATGTCATCTTCTTCCGGCAACAGAAGAAAAAAAGGAAGTACTTTTCCTGTGTTGCGTACAAACAACGCAACATAATTCTACTTTGCGCCCTATAGCATAGGTGGCCCCACTGCTCAATGGCCGGCCCTTGAAGTGCAGTTGCACATGTGTTCTACTTTGAGTAAAATTGTCCCACATTGTGAGGACAAAAAAACACAAACACATGTACTCGGCTGTGGGCCCCAACATGCTGCCTTTCTTCATATTGAGGTGCACCAATGCACCAATGCGTTACCTGTCACAGTCTGAATAAAGCTGCTTTGGGCATTAGCGCCTTGGAGAATTTAGAATGACGCATTCTCCTTAGTTCCCAGCCTTTGTTGTGAACCTTTTTGGATACAAAGAATTACAGAAATATGCTTAAGGCACAAGTGGACTTGATCTTCGTCAGTGCAACAAAGTTAATTAGTGGTGGAGTGCACTGGGGGCACCACTGGGCAACCTTCGCTTACCCCCAATGCTCATGTTGGGAGGAAAGGCAGGCATCTGCAATGGCAGGCTGTTGAAGCAGTAGAGGTCCCGATCGTGAGCCACATTAAACCTTCCAGTAAAGGGTAGGAGCGTGGAGAGGGAAACAAGGCCAGCACACCAGCCGCAACCGGACATGGCCAGAAAGGGTCGAGTGGCCTTAGAAGGCATTAGAAACAGACTGGCTCCGTCTTCCAGTGTTCCTGATAGGTGGATACAATACTGGATGAGGCAAATCAAAGTGATTCTCTGTGGGGCCTGGCTCAATACAATCTAAAGGGATGGTGGCGGCCATTACAGAGTGTAGAATTGAAGCTGGAGACTTCATGGTATATGCAGCAGCTTTCAGCATCTGTGTGGCTCCGGCGATGTCTGGATGAGCGGGTACTCTGAAGTTGTTGGAGACTCAGCAGAGGCAAACTACGACCTGGAGCCTGCATTCACCCTAGATGTAATGATGGGCAGACAGGATGTGAGGGCCTTAGGATGGGGACGGCTTTGCCGGACGGCTCCCGGGATAGACAAAGAAGGTTCTGCTTGCAAGCCAATCTGAAATGAGTGAGGCCGGCACTGAACGTGTGCAACTTTGATGCAGAGTGCAGATAGAAATGGTGGCAGCCATTTTAACAAGGGTAACTGGCTCCGAGCCAGACCGGTGAAGCCCAGTAGGGCTTACCTTCAATGCAGCAGTCCTCTTCCAAAGGGTGCAGATTCAGGTAACAAAGCATGGTCGGAGAGATGGGGTGCCTTGGGGACCTTCAGCCTTCTGCCACTCTAGATGTACTGATGGCCTGATGCCATGTTCCCTTCCAAAGCCTGGATGACTCTCTGGTTTTTTTCAGGACAAGATCGTTACTATCTGCCAGAAAATAGTTGACCCTGGGTCTCAATCTCTGTTTCCTGTTGGCTCTTCACCGCCCCAGACTTTTCTAGGTCTTGAGTGGCATTCCCACTGTTTAACACTGATGACATAATTAAGGCAACTAGCGGCTTAATATCTGCATCTCCCTCAGATCCCATTCCGCTGGCTGTTTTGAAAAAGATCAGGAATCATATTCGTCCTTGGGTGTCATCTGCAGTCAGCTTCTCTTTTACTAATAGTTCCGTTCCCTCCAAACTCAAGCATGCAATGGTAATTTCGTTACTGAAAACCTCCTCTCTTGATTCTTCTATTCCTTCTAATTTTTGGCCTATCGCATTCCGTGTTTTATGAAGCTGCTTGAATCTTTGGTGATGCCTTTCCTTCATTCCTTTCTTGAGGATTCTGGTTTGTTGATTCTTTTCAAACTGGCTTTCGGCCCAGACGAGGTAACAAATCAGTGTTGGTTTCCATGGTGGACAACCTGACTTGCCTGGGCGGTGTTGGTGGCGTTGATTTTGTTAGATCTGTTGGCTGCCTTCAACACCTTCGATCATTCCATTTTGGCTGACAGGCTGTCCTTGGTGGGCATCCTGACCTGGTTTTGCTCTTTTCTTTTGGGTCGTTCCCAATCTCTTTCTCTGTTTCTCTCTGCCCCGGTGCCCATCTCTTGAAGTGTCCCACAGGGTCAGCTCTTTCCTCTCTTCTCATTAACAATTGTATTCACTTTTGGTTAATCCCATTCCACTTTCGGTTTTAGGTGTTATTCTTATACAGATGACACTCAGATACTGTTGCATCCTGACCTTATGCAGCATTCTAGCTGCACGTGCAAAGTGTGTCTTCTCTCTGTCAACACCTGGATGAGTGACAACTGGCTCCTTTTTACCAGCAGCAAGACTGAGGTCTTCGTGGTGGGACCCTCTTCATGTTTTCCATTATGGACTGCCGATTTTTGGCCATTGGCCCTTGACCCCCTGCCCAAACCTGTCCAGATGGTTTACAAATCTTAGAATTAAATTGACCTCTTCTTTGTCTCTGGAGCCACAGTTGAGCTCAGTTGGTCAATCAGTTTACTTCAAACTTAAAGTCCTACAGAAAGTTCTTCCTTTCCTCCTAGCAAGTCTGCATTCCATGGTTGTGCCTGCCATGATGTCAGTGTCTCTTGATTACTGTAGTTCCCTATATCTGGCTCAGCCTTTCTATCTGCTCCACTGCCTGCAGGTCCTTCAGAACACTGAAGCAAGGTTAGTTTCTGGGGTGGCTTTTCGGGCATCGGCGTCCCCTATTCTCGCCACTTTACACTGGCTTCCTGTGGCCAAGCATGTGGATTTTAAGGCACTGTGTATTGTGCATCGTGTGTCTTATGGCACTGGGCTTGAGTATTTAGAGGCAAAGTTCTGTCCTTATGTTCTATCTCAGCCCTTTCATTTGGTCTCTCTTTCTAGTATCCATAACCCTTCTTTTCAATATTCAAGGACCGGGGGGCACGTGCATTCTCAGTGGTTGCTGCCCGGCTCTGGAACCCAATGGACCCAATGGATTATGCGAATCATCTCTCTTTTCATTGTGCTATTAAGGCTTTTCTATTCTAGGTGTCTCTTTTTTTTTCTTGCTGCCTAATTTCTCATAGTTAGCGCCATGATACCCTTGCTGGTGAAGGAGTGCTTTATAAATAATAAAAAAATCAATACATATATTGAATTTACAGGATTTATAAAGGACAAACCTAGCTGGGAATGCAAGTATAGTGTGGGGCCAGCGGAGGTAGCTGTAAGGGTAGCAACAGCAGAGGAGGAGGGTATCTGGAAGGTATCTGGAGTGGGAGAAGTAGGGTTTAATGGAACAATCACTGATTGGTGAAATGTTATGGAGTATAGTACTTGTAAAAGAAACAAGGTGCATAAGAGGAAAAGGACAGTTCCCTTATTATTCCCTCTTACAGTTTTTGTAGTTTTTTGTTTCCAGCCAGACAATGTCATGGCTTCTAGTGGTCCGTGGTCTCTGATGATGGTGATTTTCTCAGCCGGGTAGTACATTGTTTTGGTTATGACTGCTTCGTTGGTGATGCAAGCTGTCGTGTACACAATGTGCTTGATATGGACGCCAATGTAGTTCCAGGAGGATGGGGGTGATGTAGTTGAATTTTCAACTATGAGGTGTGATGTGCTAGAAAACATTTTGAGATGCCAAAGTGTTAAACGAATCTTCACGAGATCGTGAGTTACCTCTGCTTCCTGTAGACCGTGGAGTTGAAGTTGCCAGTATGTCGATGTATGATGGCCGATGAATGGGTAACGCGAGAAATTAGCCCAATCCCCTCCTGGTGAGTTAACACAGGACGGCACTGAACCAACTCCCAACGCCACGGGTGGCACTTCTCAGAATTTGCGTGACGTCGGGACAGTGTTTCCACTGGCTGAGAAGGCTTGATGAAATCACCGATGACAACAGGACTGAACTCAGGAACTTCCAAAAGGCAGTAAGGCACAGGTACCGGCAGGACACAAGACAGGCAAGGAAGGCAAACTACAAGAAGGACAGTACTGACAGGAGAGTCCCCACTACAACTAGGAACCCAGAGAGATCCTACTCTACCATCAACCAGGGAGGGACAAGGTATCAGAATTTAAGGAGCAGAAAGAGTAGGAGGACCAGGAAGCAAGACTGGAATAAGGAAATGAGGCAGAATAAGGCAGAAAAGGCTAGAACAGGAAACTGGAGGGCTGGACAACAAGCGCCAGGACTCCAGCAGCGCATACACAGTAACAACCGCGTTGAGACGCGTTGTCCCTGTGTATGCGGTGCCCTTTTATGGCCCGGGGTCAAAGCGAGGCTTGGAACGCATGTTCCGACACTGCGCATGCGCGGGACGTCGAAACACTGATGATCCGCGCATGCGCAGATCCTCGCAAGATGGCGGCGTCCACGGCGCCCATCCGAACCGCGGGTCGGCGTGAGGAGAGACGCCACCGCGGGTACAGTCTCCATGAAGGAGGAGACCGCTGCGGCCGTGGACCAGGGACCCCAGGACAGGTAAGTGGCGCCCGCGAGCGAGCGCGCGGCTTGACACCATACCCCCTCCCGGACAACCCCGGAGCACAGGGCTTCCAAGGGTAGCGAAGATAGAAGTCCCGAACCAGGCGCGGTGCATGCACGAAGGAGCGCGGTTCCCAAGTACGGTCACAAGCAGGATAACCCTTCCAGCTGACCAGAAGCTGCAGAGCACCTCGCCAAATCCGTGAATCACATATCTCTTGCACCTCGAATTCAGGGACCCCCCGAACCAAGACTGGGGCAGGACGGGAACAGGTACGACCCATAACATCGGGCACGTAGGGCTTCAAAAGGGAAACATGAAAGACAGGATTGATCCTCCAAGAGCGGGGCAAAGATAAACGAAAGGCAACAGGCGAAATACGCCCTGTGATGCGAAAGGGACCAAAAAAGCGGGGGGCTAGTTTCATAGGTAAGTTGCGTACCGGTAGATTCTTGGAGGACAGCCAAACCATGTCCCCAACATGAAGGACAGGCTCAGGGCTCCGTCTCCTGTCAGCCTGCTCCTTCATATGTGCTTGTGCCGCTGCCAAGGTACCGGCCGCCAGACGATGTTGATCGCGGATCAGGGACACCAGGGCATCTGCAGATGGAACGGCGCTGGAAGATGTTGGATGAATAGGCAGCAGTCTAGGATGAAGACCGGTAGAGCAATAAAAAGGGCTGAGTCCGGTAGCGGAATGAACAGCGTTGTTGTAAGCTGCTTCAGCGGTGTCCAACCATTCCGACCAGTTGTCTTGGGTAGCATTGGCATAACAACGTAGGTATTGCTCAAGGGTCTGATTGGTACGTTCCGTCTGTCCATTAGTCTGCGGATGATAGCCGGAACTCAGGGCTCGCTGGATGTCCAAATGCCGACACAGTTGGCCCCAAAAGGAAGAGATGTATTGAGACCCCCGGTCTGACAATATCTTCTCCGGAAGACCATGAAGACGATACACCTCGTGTAGAAAACATCGTGCCATCTGGGATGCAGTGGGCAGCTTAGGAAAGGGCAAGAAATGAGCTGTCTTGGTGAAACAATCCACCACCACCATTATACACGTGAAACCACCAGACAGGGGCAGGTCAACGATGAAATCCGTGGCGATGGTATGCCAAGGGTACGGAGGCGTTGGCGTGGGCTTTAGAAGACCAATGGGTCTTTTGCGAGGAATCTTAGTCTGGGCACATACTGGGCAAGAGTCCACGTAGTGTTTTACCATTGTAGCCCATCCAGGCCACCAGTACTGTCGTGCAACCAGTTCTTGTGTTGTACGGACTCCACGGTGACCGCAAACGACGGAATCATGACAATTCTGTAAAACGATTTTCTGGAGTTCCAATGTGGGAACGTACAGACGATCCTTGAAGAACAACAAGCCATCACGTTCCCTGATGTCAGCACGTTGTAGTATCTGTGTTCTTGAGGGATCCGTTCGTGTGGCCTCAATCAACTGTTGGAACTGGGGAGTCACCATCGATAGGAAATGTTTGGACGCTATCAAAGGTTCCGGTTCCTTGACATCTTCAACGTTGTTTTCCAGAGACTGAGACAAGGCATCAGCCTTAGTGTTCTGGGAACAAGGAATGTACGTGACGGTGAAATCGAACTGTGAAAAGAAGAAGGCCCAACGAGCATGACGGGAGGTTCTGCATTGTAAAGAGCGCAGGAACTGTAGATTACGGTGATCCGTGCGAACCACCACCGGGTACCTCCCACCCAGCAAGTGATGTCGCCATTCCTCGAAGGCAGCCTTTATCGCCAGTAATTCTTTTTCTATCACTGCATAGTTTCTCTCACTCACTGACAATTTCCTCGAGTAATACGCCACCGGGTGCTCTATTCCCGTGACTGTATCTTGCTGTAGTAGGACCGCCCCAATTGCGTAGTCCGAGGCGTCTGTTTCAACCACAAATGGTTTTACATCATCTGGATGTCTAAGAACAGGAGCCGACATGAATGATCTTTTTAATTCCTGGAATGCCTCCTCGGCCTGCGTGTCCCAGAGAAACGGCACCTTGGTACTGGTCAGGTGGGTTAGACTGTTGGCCAGTTGAGAGAAGCGTGGAATGAAACGCCGATAAAAGTTGGCAAAGCCCAAGAACCTTTGAAGTGACTTCACGCCATGTGGCGATTTCCATTCTTGAATAGCTTGCAGTTTTGCGGGATCCATCTGTACTCCTGTGTTGCTGATCACGTAACCCAGAAACTCCATGCTCTCTCTATGAAATTGGCATTTCTCAATTTTGGCATACAGACCGTTGTGTATCAATCTACGGAGGACTTCCTGTACATGCGCCACGTGTGCAGTATGAGTGTCAGAAAAAACCAGAATGTCGTCAAGGTAAACCCAGACAGATATTCCGATAAGGTCAGAAAAGACATCGTCCATGAACCGTTGGAAGACTGCCGGGGCGTTGCAGAGGCCAAACGGCATCACCCTGTATTCGAAGTGACCAATAGGTGTTTTGAAGGCCGTCTTCCACTCATCTCCCTTCTTAATTCGCACCAAGTGATAGGCCCCTCTTAGATCCAGCTTGGTGAAGATCTGTGCTGATTTCAGGGATTCGATGATGTCCCGGATGAGTGGTAACGGGTACCTGTCCTTCCTCGTGATCTCATTTAGTTGACGGTAGTCGATACAAGGACGCAAAGTGCCCTCTTTCTTCTTGACGAAGAACAATGGGAATCCTGCAGGGGATTTGGACGGCACTATGTAGCCCTTGTTGAGGCAATCCGTAATGTACTCCTGTAGTATGCCCTTCTCGAAGTGAGTCAGCGAATAGATCTTGCCGTGGGGAATGACCGCACCAGGCAGGACGTCAATGGAACAATCAAAGTGCCGATGGGGTGGTAGTGGTATGTCCTCAGGCTTGGAGAACGCATTATGGTATCTGGCATATTCATGAGGAACCGATTGAGTGGCACATAAACGAGCAGATAAATCAGCAGGATTGAGGGACTCCAAAATTGCAGGAAAGGTTTCGTGAATTACACAGTCACTAGGACAACGTGTCGCAGAGAACACCAGGGAGCGAGCAGTCCAGTCGACCTGGGGATTGTGATACAACAGCCATGGTAAACCCAACACCACCGGAAATGAAGGAGACTTGATGACGTCCAATGAGATACGTTCGAGATGCCCTTCCACAGAGAGCCACAAGGGATCGGAGTGTTGACAAACCGGACCAGAAGACAGAGTAGAACCATCGATCACCTCAACCACCGTTGGTCGTTCCTTGTTGTGTAAACGGATCCCATTGGCAATCGCGAACGAAGCATCGATGTAGTTGCCAGATGCTCCGCAATCCAAAAGGGCCCAGGTCTTCACACACTTTCCAAGCCAACCAACACCGACTTTCAGGATCAACAAGGGTACTGAGTTCATGGGGGGAAGGACGGATTCAGAAGGGCGGCCCGCTGCTGCCTTCGCCTCAAACAACGGGCCTGTTAGTTTTCCTGTTTCTTCAGAGGACGTAACGGACAGGTACCTAGAAAATGGCCAGAACCACCGCAATACATGCACAAGTTCTTCTGTCGTCTTCTTTTCTTTTCAGTCTCGGATAACGGACCTCTGACGGCACCCAACTGCATGGGTTCTGGACCTACATCGATAGAAATAGCCGGTACAGGGTTCTGTGCTGGAAGAATTGGTTGATACCTGTCAGATCTGCGGCGTTCACTCCGTCGTTCGGTTAACCTGTGGTCAATGCGTAAGACTTGTTCCACCAATGCTGGCAGTGTTTCTGGCTCCGGAATGTGCAGCAATTCGTCTTTGTACTCCTCTCGTAGTCCCCGACGAAACAAGGTTTTTTGAGTGATTTCGGGCCATTGTGAGTCAGTTGCTAGTTGTCGAAACCGACTGATGTAGTGGATTATGTCACCTGACCCTTGCTTGATCTCCATTAATTGATTCTGAGCCATGGCTGCCAAATTAGGCGGTTTGAAGACGTCCAAAAAGGCTTTCTCGAAGGCAGCGAAATCACCCAACAGAACACTGTTGGTAGAGACCAAAGGTGCGGCCCAGGCGAGTGCATTGCCGGTTAGATTTCCAAGGATATACCCGATCTTAGCCTTGTCTTGAGAAAAATGTGTAGACCTGAATTGGAAATGGATCCGACAGTGAGTACAGAACTCTGTCACTCGACGCGGATCACCATCATACTTCATCGGAGTGGTGTAAGCCATGGAGTTCTCAGGCGGTGTGACAGGTTGTGCGGGATTAGCCAAACACCGATCCAATGCTTGTCTGAGAGTGTTGTTTTCCTGGCGGAGAATAGTCATTTCCAGGCGCATGGCACGCATTTCTTCACGTAGTTCCTGCATGTCGTCCATGTCGGGACTGAGGGATAGGCGTCTCAATCTGTTAAACGAATCTTCACGAGATCGTGAGTTACCTCTGCTTCCTGTAGACCGTGGAGTTGAAGTTGCCAGTATGTCGATGTATGATGGCCGATGAATGGGTAACGCGAGAAATTAGCCCAATCCCCTCCTGGTGAGTTAACACAGGACGGCACTGAACCAACTCCCAACGCCACGGGTGGCACTTCTCAGAATTTGCGTGACGTCGGGACAGTGTTTCCACTGGCTGAGAAGGCTTGATGAAATCACAGATGATAACAGGACTGAACTCAGGAACTTCCAAAAGGCAGTAAGGCACAGGTACCGGCAGGACACAAGACAGGCAAGGAAGGCAAACTACAAGAAGGACAGTACTGACAGGAGAGTCCCCACTACAACTAGGAACCCAGAGAGATCCTACTCTACCATAAACCAGGGAGGGACAAGGTATCAGAATTTAAGGAGCAGAAAGAGTAGGAGGACCAGGAAGCAAGACTGGAATAAGGAAATGAGGCAGAATAAGGCAGAAAAGGCTAGAACAGGAAACTGGAGGGCTGGACAACAAGCGCCAGGACTCCAGCAGCGCATACACAGTAACAACCGCGTTGAGACGTGTTGTCCCTGTGTATGCGGTGCCCTTTTATGGCCCGGGGTCAAAGCGAGGCTTGGATTGCATGTTCCGACACTGCGCATGCGCGGGACGTCGAAACACTGACGATCCGCGCATGCGCAGATCCTCGCAAGATGGCGGCATCCACAGCGCCCATCCGAACCGCGGGTCGGCGTGAGGAGAGACGCCACCGCGGGTACAGTCTCCATGAAGGAGGAGACCGCTGCGGCCGTGGACCAGGGACCCCAGGACAGGTAAGTGGCGCCCGCGAGCGAGCGCGCGGCGTGACACAAAGTAACATTCGGGACTCCTATGCGTAGGGTGTTGCTAATGTCCAGTAGCAAGATGACCAAGACAATTTTGGAAACTTCTGTTGAGCAAGTCAGGGTTGACTTTGCAGAGGAATACTCTCTAAGACCATGATGTTTGGATCGTTGTGACATTGTTTGTTTTGAATGACAGGTCACAGTCAATGGTAAAGGCAAGGGATTTTCCGCTGGGTGAAAATTATGCTGGGAATCTATCAGGCTTTATAATGCTTGATGGGCTTTCCTAGGAGAATGCATATGGTCTTTGTGGATTGTATTTTAAGTAGTCAATTGAGCTCCAGGATTGAATGAGTGACAGACATTGCTTGAGTTCATGGATGCCATGTTTGCAATTTATCTTCAGGTAAAGCTGCATCTCATCTGCAAATTGATGCATAATGACACTGAGGGAGGGGATGATAACCCAGATTATCTGTGTAGCCCCAGCTTTATAGCTTGTTCGCACAATCCAATATTGGATCATATGTGCTTTGAGGTCCGTCCTGCCATTTAGTGTCTTACAAATGTAAAAATAAATAAGTTAAGGATACACATGCACACATCAATTCTAAAAGCAGACACATCCTACATTTGCAAAGTGTATTTAAAGCTAAAATATATTCCAGGTCACTATGGTCATCAGTGATGCTAAATGACTGTGTCGGACTTAGACCATGTCAGTCACATTTTCAAACATTCAGAGCACCAGGTCCTCGGTGGTGCATGGCTTCTTACTGAATATTAATGAATAATGATTGTGGAGGTGCACTCTCTGTAAATTAAATGGGCCTCATTACGAGGTGGGCAGTAAGGGATTACCGGCACCGGTAAGGGCACAGGTGCCGGTAATCCCTTACCGCCCTACTACGAGTTCCCTTTGTGGGTCCGCAAAGGGACTCTAGAGCTAATAACGGTACCGCAATTTGCGGTACCGCTATTAGCGCCTTCCCCATTCTCATTGAGCCCTATCGGGGCTCAAATGGGAATGGGGAATGGTCCTGGTGAATGGGGAATTACCGGTCCCGCCAACCTTGGAATGGACCGGTAATTGCTCCATTCACCAGGGCGGAGTCGGAACGAGTTTGGAGGCAGCCATGGCGCTAATAGTGCCATGGCTACCTCCAACCTCGTAATGAGGCCCAATGTATAACTTAATGTAAGTTTTGAATTACTTCGTACATTCAGGTGCTCTTACGTAAGTCTCGGCTACAAAACTAAAGTTTACAAAAAAAGAAAAGAACGGTCCACCAAAAACATGAAGGATAATCGCAGGGCACACTATAGACTGACCAAGGTCAGTAAATATATGCCTTCAAAGTGGGTGGTTTAATATAAGTTTCACATAAAACAATTTTTCATGAGCATTCTAACAAGTTTAAATCAAAATGTGTACATACAATAATTTCATTCTTTGTCTATATTCAAAGGAAAACATATATCCTCATTCTTTAGCGAGGCAATCATTAATTGCAATCAATTCTTCTCAGCAATTTTTCAAAGTATAAAACAACAAGAAAAGCACTAATTTCATTTTATCAAAGTAATTGTAGACAATATTGTCTCATATTCTTTTAATACAATAATGTTGCGATTTTCAAATAGAAATCACTCAGTGATCAACAACCACCGTTAAATCGGTGAGTACTTTTTTAAACCCATTTTCTTATAAATAACTAAAACTGTACATAAAAATGACCGTGTTGTGGGACCGAGCGCTTGATTTAGCGACTGTTTCCCACACACGGTTATGTCAATTTGTTTATGTGAATTTTCTGATTACATCATTTTTTTCATCAGAATGCAGTCTAATATCTCCTGGATCACTAAAGTGGACCAGACCGAATCAAGTCTTTACCATGAATTGGTCAATACTAGAAGGACAGACGACAGTCCAGTTTACATTAATTAATAAAAAGCAATCATTGTTGAGAACCATTAATCAGAATATCAAACAAGATATTAAAACACACATTATTTTGTTTATTTTCAGGGATTCCATTTGACTATTATACCTGATGAAGGGCTATGCCCAAAACGCGTCATACAACATTATTGCATTAAATTAATATAAGACAATGGCCCTCATTACGACCCTGGCGGATTTTTTCCGCCATCGGCGGACTTTTCCGCCATGGCGCAAAGTCCCTTTACGCCATGGCGGATGGCGGACTTACCGCCCCATTCCGAGGTCGGCGGGGCGGTAAGTCCCCATTGACCCATTTACCCTTCCCCATTCCCATTTCGGCCCCATAGGGTATAATGGGAGTGGGGAAGAAGGTAATTACGCCACCGTAAATTACGGTGGCGTAATTAACACCAAGGTCCCAGAGCGCCATGGATTTTTCTGCCCGCAAAAAGCGGGTGGAAAAATGACCATGGCGCTCCGGGAACTCGTAGTTGGCGGTAAGGGGTCGGCGCAGCTAACGCTGGCGCAGACCCCTTAGCGCCAGGGTCGTAATGAGGGCCAATGTCTACAATTACTTTGATAAATTGAAATGAGTGCTTTTCTTGTTGTTTTATATTTTGAAAAATTGCTGAGAAGAATTCATTGCAATTAATGATTGCCCCACTAAAGAATGAGGATATATGTTTTCTTTTGAATATAGACAAAGAATGAAATAATTGCATGTACACATTTTGATTTAAACTTGTTAGAATGCTCATGAAAAATTGTTTTATGGGAAACTTTTATTAAACCACCCACTTTGAAGAAATATATTTACCTACCTTGGTCAGTCTATAGTGTGCCCTGTGATTGTCGTTCATGTTTTTGGTGGACCGTTATTTTATTTGTTCTTACTGAACATTGCCCTACTGTATATGCTGGTAATGCCTTTCTAATATTCATCGTTGTGTCTTGAACTCAACTAATGCTTCATCAACCTACAGTTGAGTAGTCTTGCTGCTCTAACAGTGCTGTACTAGTTGGGTACCACTGAACGTTGATCCTTTCCCCACTTGCACTACTGAAATAATATCTATGCTCGGGCACCAGAATAAAGACATACACAACCTACAGATGATTCAAAGGTAGGTGAGACGTTTCTGCCTGGACCTGAAAGGATTGCCCAACATACCCCAGTGCTTCACATGGTTCAAATGAGGACCAGTGAATCAAAGAATAATATGTACAACTGTTAATTATCCACTATGGCAGCAGTAGTGGCTGGTATGATAATTTGTATTCAGTTTGGTTGACTTGGGTGATCGACAATGTTATCAGTCTACACATAGTGATAAGACGTACACCCAAGATGCTGACTTCACCCAAAACTAAACATGATTTCAGAGTTACCCACACCATTTCTTCCAAGGAGGGAGGACATCTAACATCAGAACATAAAGACAGACCAACCTGAATATAGGCAGTCTAGTAACGATCAGGGAGGAATAGTGTCAACTACAGCCAGAGGCGTTACTAGGGGGGGGGGGCTCAAGGGGCTATAGCCCCGGGTCTTTTGGTTGTAGTCCCGGATAGAAGCTCAGGGGTTACAACCAAAAAGGCTAGCTAGCCCCCACTCTCGACAGTGCCAAAATTAGCAAAGCCCCGGATCTTTTCCAGGCCCGGATCTTTTCCAGGCCTAGCAACATCCCTGACTGCAGCTACCTATCACTGAATAGGCAAGGGGTAATGACTGTTGCCACCAGCTGTGCCATCTTATAAAACAATGGTTTCTCATTAGGGCCCACTGGAGAATAGCACATTCCCTTTTGCATTCTGCCAACTCAGTTTGCACATTTCCTTTTTCAATATGATCTAGTATTGGTCAATTCCAGTATTGCCCTTGTGTGTCCAGTGAAACTGGTCAGAATTAATGAAGACATATCGGGGATGAGTGTGGACTGCAAAACAGCAGTTATTTACAATGTGCTAGAAGGACAGGCATGAGATGGACAGAGAAGAGCTACAGGCACCCAGGGCCCAATACAAGAACATAATCCTCAATTGAAAAAGGCACCATGGTGAAAGACTTTGGGAAGACAAGTTGGGAACAATAACCAATAGTGACAACACTAGATTCTGGAAACGGATATCAACTGCAAAGATGGGGGAAGAAAATTTTATTCAGGGTTGCATTTCAGCAAATGAATGGCCTGACCATTTTATGAATCTATATAGTGAAAAGAAAATATATAATTCCACTACGCAGTGGACTTTATTACCAGAAGAACCACTACATGAATCAATACTCATTACACTTAATGAGGTTAAGGAAGCAATTGTTGTCCAAAAAAGACAGACAGCTCTCAGTCCTGACAAAGTCTCGGTGGAAGCAGACACTCTGGGGGCCCTATTTGGTAAATGTGTTCAATGCAATTACAGCTTCCTGTATGGTGCCCAAATCCTGGGCAAGTGCCAAAATAATACTGCTTTACAAGAAAGGGTACCGCTAAATTAAATCTTCGCCAGAGCCGTGCTAGGTCATTTAAATTTTTTGGGTAACAAATAATGACCTTATTAACCGCCATTATGTGGGCTTCAGGGAGGCCGCAGACACTGTCAATCAGAGTTTTAGATTATTTCTGTTGGTCAAAAAATGTATAATACTCAGTAAAATGAATTTATATGTAATGTTTATCAACCTAGAGACTGCTTTTGACAGTGTGCCATGTACAAATCAGAGGAAAACCTTGCAGGAACTGGGAATCCCCCAAAGCCTCTTGCCAGCTCTGCTCCTGTTATACACTGGTAATACTGCAGTGGTAAAGGTGCGGCTTAGGTGGAGAACAAATGGACCATTTCTCTGTATGTACAAAAATGGGTACCCCAGGGATGTGTGCTGGCTCCAACGCTGTTCTGCCTTTTTATCAATAAAGTGATCGAGAATGTACTATTGTCCTCCACTGATGCTCGAACTCAGGGTCCAGGTAAATGCCCAATTCCCGCATTCGCAGTCAACACTGTTATTATGTCATTGACACCAGGCGGGCTGAAGAAACACTTAGATATATTCCAACACTTCTGCAATTCCTAACGGCTAAAAAATAATTACACTAAAACAAAATCTGTGGCCTTTAACAAAAGGAGGGTAAACAATTACAAGGTACTACTTAAGGTGGACAAAACAATCCTTGAACAAGTGAATCAATATGATTATTTGAGGCCAAGGTTCTCAGCCACAGGGACATGGGATTGACACCTGGCCTCATTGCAAAGTTCACAAGTGAACATGTGATGGTGTGATCAGACCTACTATTGAGGCATATAAACTCAAAGCAAGACTATCACACTCTATGGAGCAGATATTTGGGGCTATATAGATTGTAGGTCACTGGGGGTAGCAGAGAATGGTTTTCTAATGAGGATCCTGGGCCTTCCGTATACCTGCCCAACAATCTCCCTGCACAAGGAGCTAGATTTGTGTCACCGTGGGAATATTGTAGCCCTTATGCCCCCTTAGGCCCCTGCTGTTTTGACTTGGGCGTTGTTCTTCCCCCGAACTGGGCAAGAAGTCTTGTTAGACCTTGTGAGTCAGGCAGGAGGACTCTCAACATCTTGGTGCTCCAATGTATGGAATACCCTATGCGAAATTGGGCATGTAGATAGTTGGACCAAAACGCTAGAAATAAACTCCAGGTCCTAACTAATTGCAATGAGGACCTTCTTTGCTACAAATTCAGCTGGGTTACTGGAGAAAATCGGTTAATCTGTAAACCTATTTGTCAATTAAATTATCACAGGCTTATGAGGTATACCTGAAAATAATGAAACACAAATACATGCATTCATTGTATATCAAACTCAGATTTGGGATTTTACCTCTAGTGTACCCTATGAATAGACGGGACATGAGTGTGTGTGAGAAATGTGATTACTGTAAAAAAGTTATTGAAGCAGTGGAACACTTCCTGTTTATTTCTTATACATGCACCACAGAGAGTTATATCTGAAACCAAGATATGTTATCTAGGGTGTAAGACACGTGCAATGGGTATGTCTAGATAAGAGGTCATCCAATTACTTAGTAACAATAGTAATGCATCACTATCTCATTATATGGGTTTAGGATTTTTATTTTTATTTTAGCTCTCATAAATTGCTAGTAGGATTAACACATTCCCACAGGATTAAATACAGGTTTTAATTTGGTTGTATGTACATTATGAATTGTTGTCCATTTTGTATTTTTAACTCTTGCATGCCTGATAATTTTACATCGATGAAAAAGGCAAGTACGTGAAAAAATGAATGAGTGTAGACATATTTAATTTACAGTGCTGAAGGTAAATACTCCATTAGATAGATGAACAGAACTAAAAGCTGTCACACTGCCTATAGCAAGGAGCAAGTGTCCCTTTTCTACAGTATTGCAGGGTAAGTATCGCTTTAAAATTTAGACTTATTTTGATTGCGATGAAATGTTAGATGGCATTAATTAAGCAAATCTATGCCAGTTATTCCATCTGGTGGTTCTGTTGACATTTGTGGTTCTGATTCTACAAGTACTCCAATGGAGCACATCAGGGGATGCCTTTCAGATTAAACATACCACCTCATAACTGATTCACAAAGATTAAAACTGAGGCAAATCAGGAGATGTCTGGAGCAACTTTGAAATCCCCTTGAGCACATTTTTGTTAATTGGCATTGAACGTGCACATCGCAGAGTTGCTACATGGATGAATATTTGCTCCAGTAAAGCATGAGCAAACATGATATGCTCACAGCTATGTCCAAATTTGCTCCATTGCAAATCGTAGAAAATTAGTCACCCTGTGTGATTGCTGGATTTGTGATCTGTGGTGGTCCTTATGGGCCTGATTCTCAAAGATTTCCGCTATACGAAATGAAGAGATACCCTTGCACGTCTCAAATGGGCAACGGCTACCTTAGAACTCATTCACAGATCCTAAAACTGCAGTGAATCTGCAGATGCCCTGGTGACAATCCTTGTCAATCACATTTGCACATGAACATTTTAAAGATGATCCAAGAATCTTCAGATGTGTTCCAGTTCTAGGTGTTGTGAATGAGATAGATACTGTTGTTATCATCCACAGTGGAAGTAGGAGCACTATACATATCTCAAGTAATATAAGATTTGAAGTATTGGCTGACACACAATGAAGCTATCGGCCCATGCAAGTCCAGTTGTCTCTGGCAGTGACCTATGGTTGATTTATTTTATTTTATAAGGAAGAAAGAAGAGGATCCAAAATTGGAATCCTCCCATCCCCTGAACACTATATGATACCGCCTATAGGGTGGTTAGGAATTCAGTTTAGATAATAATGCATACATTTTCAATGATTCACAATTTAAAGTTCGAGTTCACAAAGAATTCATACTGACACATCTTATAAAACAAAATGTAGCAGTATAAACCCTGTTCTCATATTTATTTATTGTATGCCAGCATTGATAGAGCTAAAGAGAAACTGACAGCACCACGCCACTCTGTCCTAGTAGTAAGTGTGGTGCTACTCAGAAAGAACACTGTCCCTCCACAGGGTATTAGCTGGGAACAAGGTCCATATGAGTATGTGTAACTCCTAATATAAGTTACTACATGCTTCATGTGTATTGCATTGGATGTTAAGTGGTAAGGACACTGGCCTCCGAATGAGGAGCACTTGTATGAGCGTGGTTCAAACACAACCTCCTCCACTGCCTCTTAGAAGTGGCCTTGTATTTTGTATTTTATTTTGTTTCTTCTGTTTACCATTTACAAATGGTACAAAAGCATACATACTGTAGGCATTATGGGCTTGAATCGTATGTAGACCTTGAACAGGAATTTGACTCTTGGCTTGTTGGCCGAGGCATATGCTGCAGGCTGTGCAGCTATGCTGGAAAGCTGTAAAAGCTCCCACCACTGATCAAAGTGAACAGGTTCAGAACCCCTTGATACACAATACCACGGTTTAGTTCCCTCTTGACAGTCACACATTTTATTTATTGCAGAATAAAAATCACGATGCTGACATTTACTCCAGTATACAGGGCTTGCTACATTGTAATATTGGGTGAACTCCAATGCACCCTTTGCCCTGCCATGAGACCCTTTGAGTGAACACAGGTGCATCTGTTTGTTTTTTGTCCCCATTGCTGATATCACAAAGAGCAATGAATGGCACCCATCCAATTATTTCCATGTTGTAGCATTTTTTCCATGTATTCTAATTACGTGGAAGGCTTTTGCTGGAGACAGTTTATTTTATTGTATTTATTTACTTATGGGAGTTGTGTAATGCCGAGGACCAGAGGTATCACACTATTTGTACCGGTGTGAGAGAAGGGCAACAAATAGCAGCATCTTGTCAAAAAGCCCGGTTTTTCACAAGTCTCTTGAAGGGTAGGAACGTTTGCTTCTGATGTTAGGAGGTAATGAGTTCCAGAGGGTTGGGGATATGACGCGCCTCCTGATATGGCATGTTTGAATTGAGGAGTGACATGAGAGAGGTTGCTGTCTCTTAGCAATGCTGTTACTTAGGTAGAGGGTGTTTCTTTGTAGATGCATCTGTGAGCAATGCAAACGTTTGAAAGTCAATGTGGGCTTTGATAGGGAACTAGTGGGCTTTATGTCAAGTAGTTGTGATGTGGTTAGAACGCTGAAGACCCAATGCTGCGCTATAGTTTGGAGGAGTTCGAGCTTGGCCAGGTTAGTTGCTGAAATGCCCATGAGGAGAGCAATACAGTAGTCCAATTTGCTACGTATAAATACTCTGGTGAGCATGAGACAATTACTTGGAGAAAGACATTGGAGAAAGGAAGTAGCCAATGATAATATTTGCGTAGGCCAATTGGATGGCCTGTTCTTGTGGGCCTGGCTGGATGCCTCTCTGTAGCCTGGCAATGCCGACATCATGTCAGACATCCATATGACAATGGCCATCACTAAGTGGGCCGTAGAGCTGTCTTAGAGCTGTAGGCTCTATGTGTATCCTTACACCTTGGGGCAATGGATACTCGGATCCTGTCGCAACAGTCATCAGTGTGCTCTGTTGTTGTTGGGAGGTCTGGGGCACTGAGGGCAGTGCCAGAAATGTCCAATGGCTTTAGGATTGGGCATTTGAATTTAACCGCTCCCCCCTGCCGGCAGAAGAAAGTGGCGAATGATAATATTTGTGTAGGCCAATTGGATGGCCCGTTGTTGGGGGCCTGGCTGGATGCCACTCTGCAGCCCGGAAATAGAACGCATAGGGACGTGCGATGATATGATTTGCTTATGCACACTTCTATGGGCTTCATAATTATGGCATAGGTTGTGAAGTGGTCTGTGCACTCACCTCCAAAGGGATCAGCTTTGGGACCTGGATTTAAATCTCATCTCCTCAAATGCCTTTTTGAATTGGCCTTGTTTTATGTTATTTATGCCTTACCCACTGACAAATTGAGCTATGACATGCATAGACAATAAGGTGTCAAAGATGGTGTACACTTGGGGCAATACATACCTAATGAATTGGTGGCCAGGCGTCTGCCAAAACATGCGCTAGACAGGTTTCGATATTCAAGCCGGGGATCAAACTGCCTGGGTCGTAGCCTCTAAACACCACATGCCATTTTTTTTACTTCTTGCTCCACGCACTATCAGTTTTTTTTTTAATAACCACATAACAACACAACTGTACCTTTGCTAAATGTGCAAAACTATTTGGGCCTCATTTTGTTTGAATTGTGGTCTGGGTTTCTGTTGGGTCGCAGCAACAAACTTTCAATTAGCTGTCACTAAAAGTGGCATTAATTATTTATAATGGTATCCAAGTAATATGGAGAACAGAATAGTCATGCACTTATCGGAAGCTTTTTTTCCCAATATTTAAAATACATTTGTACAATGGGTATGATGTAGAAAGAGAGGAGCCGGAAGATACATCTGCCATTTCTGGTGGTCCTGAGGCATTACACATGTCGTAAAATGTAATGCTAAGTTATCAAGACATGGAATTTCCCCCATTAAAAAAATCGTAATTTCTGTCATAGTGCCAAAGCGGATATACAGTGCTACTCCCTTCTCTCTGCGCGGAATGCAGCCTGGCACAGTTTGGAACGAGGTGATCTTATTGAACTGAAACCATTTCATTATTTTTTTTAGACTAGAAATTACAACAACCTACCACATCCTTTTGTGCCATTTTTCTTTTGCAGGTGTGCATACCACTTCAGACGGATTCTGTTCGCAAGCCAGTCAGTCAATGTGTTTCAAATAATCCTTGTTTTCCTGGCACTAACATTGATGCGCAGGAAACTCAAATTAAAATTAGTACAGTGGTGCAATGCAGCATGCCACAGAACATGCTGAAATGCATGCATTGGGAAGTTAAATAAATGTGTCTACAAAGCTTTCAACGGTTTGCTCTTTTATATTCGGCCTGCATCAACAGGCTTTTAAATCTAAGTGATCCAGCTTATGTTTCTCCTAATTAGCACACGAAGCTCCGAATTGACCTCATCTCAGCCAATCAAAATTTTCGAAACGCCGTCAATAACTACTGGAAATGACTGCATTTCAAATAAGCAAGTTTTTTTTTAAATAAGGATACTCTTTATTTTCTCACTTCTCCTTCAAGGTCACGTTAACATCCAGTTTTACCCACCAAATATATATTTGTGTAGAGTAGAGAACATATATACTTTTACTTTGCACTGAGTGCACGCTCGTTCTGAAATGGTTCTTGTTGAACCCAGTTTACAATTAAAATGCTTATGTTATGTTAAATGGCACACACCACAATCGTAGCAGTCTTAATGTGTTGAGGCAATATCTATGTGGAGTTAAACTCTGACCATGGGTTCAAAGCAGATTATGATTGACGGCAAGGATAGTTGCTTGGGTGCAATATGGAAGGAAGAGTCTGGGAAGACATTGGGCGTCATTTTAAGGTTGCTAGTCCGATACCAACGGTACTGGTGAGCTTGCCGGTACCGTTTTTACCGGACCGGTAAAACTACGAGGTCTGCTCGCAGGTGGCTTTTTGCCCGCTAGGTCTGACCTGCTGGGCCGTCCGCCACCCGCGAGCAGACAATGTCAGATGCACAGGCACCATTCTTGAATGGCGCCAGTGCATCCGGACTCCCCATTCCCATTGACCCCTATGGGGCTCGAATGGGAATGGGGAGCATTTCTTTCCTGCGTCCGGGAATGGGCAATTACCGGGTCCGCCGGGGCTGTAATGCCCCGGTAATTGCCCATTTCCGGCCGATGGAAAAAAAATTACTTCGGCGCCAGCCGTGCCGGTAACACTGGCACGGCTACCGCCAGAGTCATAATGAGGCCCATTGTATGTTACTGTCTTTCAGGAATCCTAGGCAGTGTTGCAAATGTTGAAATTTATGGAAAGGAATTACTATGCTACACATTTGCTGTAAGATGTAAATTGGGATTATTTATATCAGCTGGCCATTATTTATGGCCAACAATTGTGTGAGGGATCCTCTCTTTTCAAGGGTCTTGAAACGTGTTAACATGTATGAATTCATGAGTACATTGGACAGAGTTGATGTACAAATAATGGCTAATTAAGTGATAAACACCCTCAGGGTGTGGGCATTGCCGGGTCAGGTTAACGTGAGACCTGGGGCATTACCTTATTGGTATTTTCATCCCAGCATGCTTACTCGGGTGTTAATCGTGTTTTATAAAGTTGAGAAACAGCACAGTTGCCATTTCTCAACTTAAAAGAAACTGCATACCAACATGTTTTTCATGGGTTGTAGTTCCCTTCTCCCTTTCCATGGAAGCCATTGCTTCTGCAGGAAAGCACCAGAACATTGAACATTCCAGGTGCCGCCAAGGGACCAGGGAGCTTCAGGTAAATGGATCAGGGGTTGGGATGGGGGCAATGTTATCTGGGGAGGAAGGTGTGGAGGGGAGGTCACAAACGCTCACTTACCTGTTAACCGATAGGGAAAATGACAGCCTCCCACTACTCAAGGGGCTCAGAACGCAAGATTTTCCTTGAGGTAAAGCCTGTATTACTCACTGCTTAAGTGACTGGGAGGCCTCCTGACAGCCCCTGTAGGGTCCTAATAGAAACAGACATGAAACATCCCAGCAATCAGGGAGCTCTACTCCAAAAATCATTGAAGTTGCTGCATACCTTTTTGATAGAATTTGATGTATTAATGCTACAAAAAAGAATGTCAAACCAATCATTGGAATTTTATGCTGTTCATGTTTTTATTTGAAAACCAAAAGCTCACTTAAAGATGGGAATACAGGTGACATGATGACTTTGGTCTCATTTAAACAGATTATAACTTATAGTGAGCCTCTTTTTTGCTAAGGAAATTTTGAGTCCAAGCGTTGTACTGGTAAATTGTTATATTACCAATGAAGGTTCCAAAAGAGAGTTTCTTTGGTTGCTCTCTTTTTCTTTCTGGCATATCTTCATGATATCAATTGAAATGGATAACTTTTGAGATTGGTTTAACACTTGATGTCAAGCTAATCTTAAAAGTAATAGTGTTATTTTTAACCACTTTTTAACCACTTTGAAACACTCTGAAATTCATTGGAAGTGTTGGGATCTACAGATAAGCCTCCTGCTATTTATGAACTGGAGCTGAAAAAAAAAAACTCTAATGAAGCCCACGTGTCGAATCCCTTAAAAACAGGGTGCATCAAAACCCAATATATTAGCATTCAAAAGATTGAACTAAAAAAAATATATTTCCAGGGCAGAAGATCGACAGCAGAAAAATGCCTAAACATCTTTTCACAAATACATTTAGGATAGTGATCATTCTAAGTTCCGTGCCTTTGCAAACCATGTATACACAGATCTACAGGTTTTAATTATATTAACACCCAAAGATCATTATTGGCCTCCTGTCAGCCAATCAGAATGTTTAGAGTTCAGTTCATAACTACTTGTATTGACCACATTCTGAACATTCTGTCTTCAGAAGCAGAGAAACAACAATGGAATTTCCCTGAGGCAAGATCATTTTAACAAGACACTTCCTCTCTGAGAGGAACTTTTTTTTGGTTACAACATGCTATTTAACACAAACACAAAGGAGAAAGCAAACAAATTGGAAAATGCCTTCACATTCTCATAGAGAAACCGTTTACTTTTACATTGCACATAATGCATCCTCCTCTAATACATGCTCCTTTGCAACTAAGTTGCAATTATGAACTTATGAAGACAACCATGTTTTTAAATACTACACAATTTAACAATGTTTAAAAAACTTAATCAGCTTGTCTATTTACTTTACTCACCCTTAAATGAAAATGATTTACTTCGCCACCACAACACAACCTGCATTGCTACTACCACTATTTGGCAATAGCCTTATAGACCTCAGGAGGGGTCATTGTCACTAGGGTTGATGACCCTTCCCCATTTTACGGCCCTCGGCTTTGCCTCAAGCCAAACCTTGGTGGTGTGCCATTATCCCACGAAAACGACCCCTCCCTCAGTCAATAAAGCTATAATATACAAGAATGCTATTGGAAATGCATAGAGCAAGTCATTCTATTGACCTCAGAATTTCCCACCGTCAGGCTAATCCTGTGCATGAGGGCACAAGTGAGAACATCTAAAATCTGACCTTTGATATGAGAGAGATCATTTTGACCCTGGGGAGTGCATCGCATTTGACCATGAAAAGTACTCTCCATTTTAATGTCCATTCTATTTGTGTATGCTCAATGACGAATTTTGGGCCCTACTGCTGATAAATGTACTTAATGACATATGTAAGTCTTCCCATTCTTCTGAGGAAAATGCTAGTTTCAACTTTGTATTTGTTTCTAGTTGATTTGTGTCAAGGGCATAGTGAAGTGGTGGGCAGATGCTTCACCCCACACCCCTATGTTTCTCCACCATTGACTATGCTGGCAAGGGCTGAAGGAAGCTGCGAGCCTGAACATCTGGACTGCCACAGGTTGCCCACCAGTGAGATAGAGGGATTTGTGCCTAGATGGGAGCCTTGTAGGCCCAAGGTTCTTGGATGCTGTGGCGGTATGTAATATGGTTGTAGAGGTGTAAAGTATGATTGTTTGATGTCTGTAGCTGGAATTTTAATTTACAGTGTGTGGATTACATTGATAGTCTGCATATAGCATGTGTGTTCGTGAACAGAGTGCTAATGTTGGATACAGTTGGGTAAACAACTATCTAGGATGCAAAGGGAAGGTGGCTCCTGGCATTTCATGGGGTCATGAACAGCTAGAGACCCATCCACGTCAACTCTCTCAGCTCCATGAGAGACACTAAACCTCAAGGCTACACTGTGTCTGTGTTTTGTGATTTCTTACCGAAGACCTTCCCTTAATCAAGACAATTCCCATGCACATAGTCACTCCATCACACTTCTCCCAATGCTCCAGATGGGTGCACACATGCAAGAACACTGTGAACGTAGATTTTGCTTCTGTAAATCCCCCCGCCCCCTGCGAGTCCAACTCATTTTCTGTGTCTTTATCTGTTCACGATGATGTTCTACATTTCATTTTTATTATGGGTGGCCCCCATTGGCGAATCAGATACCCCACTTATGCTTCTCACCATCCTCCACTGCCCCCTGTTTTCGTCCTGCCATTCCCATGCCTATTTGCTGAATACTTTTTTCAAATTGATTTACTAATTTTCAACACTTTACTTCTATTCTTTTTTCAATATCAGTTACATTTTTCTAACTTCAGTTGTCCATATTGGCCCTCATTACAACCTTGGCGGAGGACCATGGTGCTATTAGCACCATGGTCCATGCCGCTAAGGTTACGATTCCGCCATGGTGGATGGCGGAATTACCGCCCCATTCCAAGGTGAGTGGGGCGGTAATTCCCCATTCACCATTTCTCCTTCCCCATTCCCATTTTTGCCCCCATAGGGCATAATGGGAATGGGGAAGGCGCTAATTACGGCACCGTAAATTACGGTGCCGTAATTAGCTCCAAAGTCCCTTTGCGGGTTGGATTTTTAACGCCTGCTAAAAGCAGGCGTTAAACACCAACCCGCAAAGGGACACTTGTAATCAGGCGTTAAGCGTTAACGGCGCCGACGGCGCCGTTAAACCCTTAACGCCTGAGTTGTAATGAGGGCCATTGTCACTAGTTAGCTCAGCTCAATAACATTCTTGAAAATGCTCTTCTCTGTGAAAGGCAATTCTCATATCAGCTTGAAAGGGCTCCTGCAGATGGGGGATCACAATCCCCCCTCTCAGTTGATCCCTACTGCTGGAGCCTGAAAGTGGCACTCCTCTGCACCTTTCCTCTTTGCCTCAGTGCTCCTCACACTGCTGCTTCAATGCCAAATAAACCCTGGGACCCACCAGTGCAGAGCCCCAAACCTGTCCACCTTTGCACAGGTTTGGAGCTACACCACTGGAGAGGGCTGGTTTTGACCCCCATAACAGGTCATATTTTTTAATGTCCCTTTCCGCGTTGTCCCTCCGATTAACTGCTTTCTGCTCTGTGGCAAACATTTAAACATGTTTCAGGTTCATTGCCATATGCTCACCCAGGCATGTATTTTTTTTAAAAAAAACATGTTTTATTAGTTTTCCAACAAAAGAGGTATTCAACAGGTCACAGAGATACACAGAGCAATGACATTCACGATGATGGATACCCTTCTCCCATACCACTTATGTGTACACCGACATTAGCCCAACCTACCACCTTCCCTCGCCTTCTCTCAATATCCCTCTTTGCTACCATCAATGCCGTTATGATCATACACTGCTCCCTGTATCCCCCCCACATATGCAGTAGACACAGCTTGGGGCAGTTCAGAGGCGGACTCCCTGGGATCCCTGACAATGCATCCCTAAAGGCACCCCAATAGCCCCTGATCATGTGGCAGTTCCAGATATTATGGAGGAAGGTGCCCTCCCCAACCCCATACCTGAAGCAATTCGGATCTGTTGCTCTCCCCATCACGCACAGGTGAACCCTGGTGTAGTCATTACTATGTAAAATCTTTTATTGAACAAGCAGTGATTTACTGGAAATTCCAGCCTCAGACCCACCCAGTTTTCCTCCTCTATCGTACCCAGGACCTTTTCCCATTTTTCTCTCAGCTTTCTCAGGGGGTGTGTGGAAACATTTTTGATCACTTGGTAAAGTGTGGTGACCACCGTCCCATCACCCCCCCTCCAATAGGTTGGCTTCCAGTGGGGAGAATTCTGGGAGGTCCCATTCATCCCTACCCTCATGCCACATGGCGTGCTGCAGCCACATGTATGTGAAGTGATCGCTACCATGCAGACGTGGGGTTCCTGCAGCCGCTGAAAGGGGGCCAGGTGTTTTTGGTCGATAATATGATTAATTTTCTAGATGCCGGCCGCCGCTGATTTAGGCTGATTGCCCAACTTCCTCACCTCCAGAAGGTTCTTGTAACCCCAAATGTGTGCCTGCATTGTCACCAACCTGCCCCATCCCATTTTTCCTAAGGTCATGGACCAGGCTTAGATTGGGTATCAACGTGGTGGCGGCAGGGAGACCCTAGTCAGGTGTCCGTACAGCACTAGCTCCAGAGGGTGATTCCCAATTATGTTTCTTTCTAGCTGGATATGGAAGGTCCCACTATCTGCATAGAGCCATTTGTTTGCGGCCACCAATTGGGAGGCCCAATAATATATTTTGACATCAGGAAGCCCCAGTCGCCCCTCCAACACTGACCTGACCAGTGTTGACAGTGCATTCCTTGGGGTCTTTTTGCCCCACCCGGCCTCCCTCTGCAGTCCCTCCATAATGCTAAATACCCTCAAGGGGACCTTCAGTGGGGTGGGCAGGAGGACCTACAGCAGTCTTGGGAGCGTCAACACTTTGAACATCGATACTGGCAAGGTGGTCCAGGGCTGGACATCCGTCTTGGCCCTTGCTAAAATTGGATCAAGGTTTTCCTGGAGGAAATGGTGCTCTTCTGTACGTATTTCATTGTCCCTTGCACCGCCGTGAGGGGGCAACCCACAGGCACTGCCCCCCCCCTTGACCATCAACATCTCTGACTTGTCACAGTTTATGTGTAGCCCACTATGATACCCAAATTCTCTTATCGCGCCCATTACCACTCGTCCGGACATCCTGGGAGCGCACAAGTAGATCAAAACATAATCTGCGTAGACGGATGCCCAGTCTTCCCAGTCCTCCAACCACTGGAAACCCCTGAACCTGTAGTCCACCCTAATTTTAGCCGCCAGCAAAAACAGGAGGGGAGCAAGCGGGCATCCCTGCCTAGTCCCCCTCTCTAGTCAGAACTCCATTGAGCGCACCCCATTTACCCTCACTCTAGCTGAGGGGTTGACATACAGGCGCTTTGCCCAGCTCTGGAATTTTGGGCTGAATCCCATCCTGATGATTACTGTCCAAAGGAACCCCCATCGCACTGAGTCAAAATCTTTCAATGAATCCAGGGCGATGAGGGTATAGGGTCCCTCCAACTTCGCTGTTATACCCAGGGCGTTGTGCACTCTTCTTAAGTTCATTCGGGTAGCCCTCCCAGGCAAGAAGCCACACTGGTCCCTGTGGATCAACCTGCTAATCACCCCAACTAGCCTATTGCCCAGCACCAATGCCAAGATTTTCGCTTCGCTCGTTCAAGAAAGAGATTGGTCTGTATGCACCGCAATTATCTGGCAATTTTCCTTTCTTATGGATAACTAGAATTGTAGCCTGTTAGAGGTCTTTTGGCAGCTCTCCCACCACTAGACTATCAAGGTACAGCCCCCCCATTGCCGCCTTGACCTTCGGTTGAGTGAAATAAAAAATATAAAGGAAAGAATAAGCATTACGAACATAATGGTAAAGATTAGATATTCATTCAACATGGTAATTCAATTGACAAATTAAAACAACATTGAATTGGTGGAGAAGGAGATAGTGAGAGAGAAAATAGACAAAACAAATGAAAAGAACAACCATTCGTCATGAGGGTTAATGTAGCAGCGAGGTCAGAGACAATTCTTGTCAAATAACAAAAAGGTGAGTGGCAGCGAGCTCTCTTTACATTTTTTGTCAAATACATGTATTTTGTTCCATTTTCTGCTCCAATTTTAGACTTAGTCTTCCCTTTTCCCTGATCAAGAAATGCCGGCTTACAAGATCGTAATTGCATCGTGGAAGTGCATAGCTTCTGGTAACTAGCGCTCCTTAATTATTATTCTTTCACCCAAGCGATGACGCCACCCTTCTTCTACAAAATATATACAATACGTTGTAAATAATGTTTTCAGAAATTCCATTCAATGGTCCTTTAATTGCCTTCCCTTCCAACACCCTTTTTAAATTAACTTTCTTGGTTCAATTTCACCATTCGGTAATTATCTTTTCCATCCAAGGACAGGGTCTCCTTTGCGTACCCTTTTCAATTGACTTAAACACCCTCACCCAAGATGGCATCCGTGACTTTAGTCCTTCTTTTAGGACGTCAGTCCGTTGTCTAGCTTGATTGCAGACAAGGAAGGCTGTTTATAAATGTCTCCCTTCACTCGCAGTCCCACGCCCGAGCTGTTCAGATCAGTACTTTCTTCTCTTCTCCTGGTAAGACCCTTTTTACATGATCCCTGGCACCCGCTCGAATTTGCAGTTTTTAGTGGACGTAACTAATCTCTGTTATAGCCGAAATTGGCACCGTGGACCTTTATGCTTACACGCAACTTGTCCATTATGTAAACTTGAGTACTCTCTTTTTGTGTAACAATATAAGGATTCTTATGTTTAGGTGTCCTTGCTTTCCATTAGCTATGCTATTACAATTTAATAAGTCAGCTCTATTAAGTCCTTTACATTGAGGCTCAAATGCACTATTTTTACATAGATAATTTCGGGAACTTTTTATCAAGTCATTTTTATAAAGTGCTAATTTTGCCTAATGTGTAATTCTCTACATCTAGACAAATACCGCATCCGCGAAGCATCAGAGGTAAATTCTACTTTCGCTCTAAATTTTGCACTAGTGGACTTTCTTTTATTGGGTTCTCCATTCTTTGGCTCTTTAATTTATTTCCTTATGTTAGTTGTCACCAATTCAGGCAATTTGTGCCTTCAAGGGCTCTGAATTACCCAATTCAACCACAAGGTACCTTTTCACCTTTTTGCTATTTGACAAGAATTGTCTCTGACCTCGCTGCTACATTAATCCTCATGACTAATGGTTGTTCTTTTCATTTGTTTTGTCTATTTTCTCTCTCACTATCTCCTTCTCCACCAATTCAATATTGTTTTAATTTGTCAATTGAATTACCATGTTGAATGAATATCTAATCTTTATACGTTATGTGCGGAATGCATAGTCTTTCCTTTATATTCGTTTATATTTCACTCAACCTGTTTCCTCTTACTGCCAACTAATTGGGTGTGCTGTTTGGATTTAATGTTACTCCTGTCTATACTTGGATCATGCATGATTGAAATATTGAAATATTGTGTTGGATGTATGTATGTAACATATCAGCCTCGGATGAAGAGCTATGTTTTAGCTCAAAACACGTGTCAGGCTGTCCCGACCTTTTGGAATAAATACCAGACCGCAGTTAATGCTTGCCCTTTCTTGGCGCAGTGTGTCTGTGAACCCTCTGTTTTCTGTAATTGTTCTGTGGTAGTACATTGGCAGTGTACCCACACCTCACAAGACACCCGCTGCCTGGTGCTCACTCCAAATTTACTGTACAAGCGCTGAGGATATCTTTGACTTAACCCTGCCAACCTTCATTGTTATGTAAAAAGTATGCATTGAGCCTTATTCCCTATCCTGTTTGTCTCCTCTCCCGTCTATGGTGATGGCGAGATGGGAATGATCTGAAATACCCCGGGGCAAGAATTCAACCTTAATCACCGTATCCATCATCATGGCGGGCAGCAATAGATAATCTATTCAGGAGAAGGAGTTATGAGCATTGGAATAGAAAGATAACCCCTTTGTCAATGGATTTAGCATCCGACAGGTGTCCCTCAATCCCAGCGTGTCTTTGACAGTGTAACGTTTTATGTTTGGCCTACCTTGCCCTCCTGGAATATGAGGAGCGATCCTGTGCAGGACAGACCATGTCATTAAAGTCTCCACACTTTTGTAATGTCTCCTCTGTGAGTGGCCTTGACTGGACTGTGGTGTACATTCCTGCATGAAGGGAAGGAGGTGCAAATACTGATACTATGAAGACCGTCTCCCCCCAGAGTCACCCCTTGACCAGCAAATACCTGCAACAATCAGCAGGAGGGACTAACTCACCAATATCGCAACCCCTCTGGAGCCCCTGGAAAACCCTGTGTTCTCAACCATGGTGTATCTCGCTCTCCCCAAAAAGGTGCATTTGGAACCAAGCAAGTGTGTTTCCTGTAATAGCACTGCATCTTTTTGCGTGCATTTAGGAAGTTAGAGACCAGCCCATGCTTGATTTTGTCCAATAATCCATTGACATTCCAGGACATATATGTAAAGGGGGAAGAGCCTCACTGGCCCTGTGTCCTCGTTCCTTCAGCCATTCATGGGCAGTTCTAGACAGAAACTTCGGGGGAATCCCTGGGTTGTTGCCAATGTGCCTTGAATCTGAGGTCTGGAAAAACCTCACTAACAAAACACACCCCTGAACTTCTCCGGGGCAGACTGCAGGATAGCATCCCGATCCCTAAAATCGAGGAGCTTGGCAATCACCTGCCTGGTTTGGGTACCCCGAGGGCCCCTCCAGCTGGGGACCCGGTGGGCCCACTCCACCAAGAAAACATGTGACAGCCCAGTCAGATCCCTACACTCCTTCAGCCAGCACTCCAGGAAAAGCTCCATGGACGTGCCCTCGCTTTTCTCTGGCAAGTCTAGAATGCGTATATTATTGCATCGAGCACACCCCTCTGCATCTTCTGCTCTTTGCTTTAGGCTTAGGGCCTGATCACAACTTTGGCAGTAACCCTTAAATCCGGCGGTAGCACTATTACTGCCGGATTTAAGGGTCCGCCAAATCAGGACTTCGGCGGATTTCGCCCCAGCTCTGAGCTGGGGGGAAATCCGCTGAAAATTCGCGCTATTACCGCCGGCGGATTTCCCGCGTGAAAATTCCCCATTGATCCCAATGGGGAATAGGGATCAACATTACTGCCAAACTCGTGATCTGGCGCTATTAGCGCTGGGGAGTTCCGCGGTAGGGCTAATAGCGCCGGCGGTAATACCGCCGGCGTTACCGCCAAAGTCGTGATCAGGCCCTGAGTGTCCATTTCAGGATGTCGGCAGTGTCCTTCTTGATGGGTCCAACGTATCTTCTATGTCGTAAATCCTCAACTCTGCTTCCCCCATTCTGGCAGGCACACTATGGAGGTCCTGCCATAAGATCCCCATGTCCTTTCCGATGGCGTCAATCTTTCGTTCCAGTCCTGATTTGGATTCTTGGATCGCTCAGAGTATGTCCTTCGTCAATGGGAATGACTGGTGCTCCTCCTGGGCCGCTGTCTTACTCCTCGCACCCTCCGTCAGTGCCTTGTAAGCATCCATCTTCGCTTGCAAGCTGGCTTTTTTTTTCATAGCCATGGCGTCTTTACACTTGCCAATAGTGGTCTGTGGAGCAGCACTGTTCAACCACCTTCTCCACTGGCGCTTTTGTATCCCACACAGGATCTGCCCCAAGTGCCTCAATGGTAGTTACCCGGGGTATGGTGCCACAGTGATTGCCCACAAACCTCAAGCAGTCCAGCACTCTACCATAGTCACACAGGCTGAGTCAGTCCCACCGAGCCTGGGGTAGGCAGCCTCCTCAACCCGCTAGGGTGTGGGGGGATTGTGGTCGATTGTGGGCGATTCTTGTTCTTATTCTTCTCGGGCACCCTAACCTTGTTGTCTGGCAGCACACCTAGTGAAGGTGGAGCCCTATTCACCATTCTGTTCCCCACCTGTTTTAAAGTGGTCCAAATTACCCCTTCTGCCTTCCACCCCTAGGCCTTCACCACTCTTAGCTAGCCATCCCAGTGCTAGAGGCAGCAGAAGAGAGTCCTGGACAAATGTGGGATGTGGACACCCCGGCAAACCCTTCACACTCCTCCTGCCTCTACCGCCTCAATAGTGAAGTTCACCAGCCCCTACCATGGTTGCCTTGATGATATGGTAGGGAGTTGCAGCATTATCTCCCGGCAGGGTCTTGTGGTCCCCTGATGTTGTTTGCCACCCGTGTCTGTACCTGTACCAGTAGGGGTCTTAACGAATGACTATCTCCAGTCATTCCCTTGCTGCCGCTCCCCAGTCGTGCCGCCTGATACATATCCAGCCCGCCAGAGTGTTGCACTTCCCCAGACCCCCAGTCCTGTCTAATCTACAGTGTCAGGATCACCTTCCCTCCTCAGGGTGGGCAGGCTCAGCCCTTCTTTCCCGTGCTCAGAGGTTCTGTGTATGTGGTCCTGCCAAAACAGGGCGAGTGGCCCCTTGTTGCCTGCTACCGTTGTAATGCCATAGTGAAGGGCTTGTTATATATGTCCCTGTTGTTGAGTGCAGCGTTCCCTCCCAGAGGCCCCAATGCTGCTTCCGGCTTTGCCCTGTCCACCCGGCCTCCTCCTAGTCCTCAGGCAGTTTGATCCCACAGCTCCACCTCCCCACTTCCTCCTCACCAGCACGGTCCCCTGCGCCTTAGGTTTGGTTTCTGCTCGGGTGTGCATCTTGCTATAGCACTGCATCGCTTACAGCTGTAGTCGCAGGCTGGCAGCGGCCCTGGCCGTCACCAAGCAGTGGTTGTGCCCGCCTCTACGAGCTTCCCCCAATTTTCTTCCCTGCAGCTCACGCCACTGCCATCTTGGAACTCCCGGCAGTCGCCCTTCGGAGCTCCACACTCACTGTTGGAGCTATCGCCTTCGGTCGCTATGCTGGGGTCAGCTCTGCTCCCAGAATGTGCCGCCAGGTCCACCTCAATTTTGGTGCCTTTTTGTAGTCTGGGGGTTCTGAAATAGCCCTGCGATAGTTTTGCCTGAGCGGAGCGAGAGGATAATAAGTTTACCTCATTGCGCCGCACAACAGCGCCCCCCAGGCATGTATTTTTAATTACATTCTGGGACATACGATCCCATAGAAAAATCATGTTTACAAATAATGATTCCAATGTATAAATAATAAATACAAATACGCAGGTTGTAAAACATTTTTCAGTTCAATTTGTATGTAGATATGTGTTGCGTAATTTGATTATGACTTGGCATATTTAATTATATGTGGTGTAATAGATAGAGAGTAAGCCATGCGTTTCTCGCTTTCCAAAAATAAAAAAACATGATCAGTGCAAAATGTAATGAAAATAGTAGGGTTTTGTAATTTAATTTGGTTTTTGAGGATTTTTTACAAAAATCACCTTGAATAAAATGTCCTGTACTCTGTAATATCAATCTTTCAAAATTATCAGAGTTCACTTTTAATTCTGAATGTTTTTTATTCCCTTTTAGTTTTGTATAATCATATCCTAAATATTGCCCACCTCCAATGAAACTCTTCTTCAGGGATACATTGGCCCTCATTACGGGGTTGCTGGTAAAACCCGCCAGCAGGCAGTGGGTTACTGGCAACCCCATCACACTGTTTCCACTAACTAACATGCCGGTGCCACTGGGATATTATGGCAGGTGGCGGAACGGTAAATCCCCATTCCTGTGGAGTTTCATAGGACCCCACGTGAATGGGGTCATTGAAGCACCGGCACCGTTAAGAACAGTGCCGGTCCTGAAGTGAAAACACTGCCGGTTGTTAGGGAGAATTTGCAGAACTGTGCTAATTCCCTCCACCTTAGAGACCCCCAGCAACTATGCATTTTGAGGACTTGATTGTTTTACTCTTGCGAGAGTGAGACCCTTTTCCTCACTCTCTCATGTATTTTAATGTGATTTCTGAGCTTTGTGTTTCTTTTGGTTATGGAGACTGACAAACTCCATAGGCATCACCTTTTACATTGTGTCACACAGCACCTTCAGTGCAGTGGAACAGGGAAGTCTTTCAGATTTCCCCAATGTTTAAGTACCTTCTCTGGGATAAACTACTGTTTCCCAGAGCAGTAAAGTGAAATTGACTTTACTTACATTTATAACTTTCTAGAGCCAGCACACACTATCTTACAATAGGGTGCTGGAGGGGTTACCTAGTATCCCTTTGTCTAGCTTCTCATGTAACAATTTTATGTTACCCTTTCCTCACTGAATGGCTGGTGGCAGTGGTTTCGTTTTAACTACCGTGGTGTGCACTTACCCCGGGCTGCCTTCGCAACTGCAGTAAAGCACCTGAGGGTGCCATTTTTGTCAAATAGGCCCCAGTCTTCTTTTTTTTGCCATTGTTTTGTGGAAAGGTCCTTGTTGAGATTTACTCTGCGCGCCAATCCAGGTTTGGTCCCAATGTTCGATTTGCCTTTGGCAGGATTTATGAGTGAAGCCCGCCTCTGGCTCCAGGGTGTCTGGGGTGGGCAGGAAGTGAGTGAGGTGCCCGGAACTCCCTGTGCTTAGTCTCCTAGGAGACCCAAGTGCACTCTGTAGTGATTGGCTGACTGACTGTCCGGCAAGGCCAGCCACCCTGCTGGGCGATTGACAGCTAGGCTGGAATAAATGGGAGAGAAGTGAATACAAGGTGAGGCTTTGGCTTGGAAGGAAGAGTCAACCACTGGATGAAGGAACAAAAGAAGAACTTGAACAGGACACCTGCTGCAACTCCTGGACCATTGGTTCGCCTGGTGAAGCCCTGCTGCTGTGCTGAAACTCCAAATCCGTTTTGACAGAGAAGCCCCTGCAAGGACGACTTCTCCCTTTGAGTTGGTGGGACCAATCAACTCCAAAGTGGACATCCTTCTCGGAGCTGGTTGAATTTCCACAGAGTTGCTGCTGGAAACCGTATAGCCAGGGAGAGGAACACCAGATTGTGTGCATTGCTTTTAAGCTGGCCTAGAGCTTCAGGAAGATCCTACGGACTCCCAGGAAGCAGGACTGATCGGGCCTGAGCCCCTTCAACAGAGTGTGGGACCCCAGAAGCAAGAAAAGTCCATCTCAACAGCCAGAAACTGCAGTGTTGCTATTTGGGGTATATGCGACAAGCTGAAACACTGTACAGCCACTGATTTGAAGATTGCCGGTTGCGAGCGGTGACCGTCCCGTTGCAATGCAGGAGTCCCCAGAAGTCCTCCCTCTTGTCCCCATGACTGAGGCCCAGGAACAGTGAGATCTGCAGAGCTGCACGGGAACAGAAGGCATCTGCTGCACTTTTTCTTCAATTCGAAGGTACTGTACAAAGTATGAGAGAACTTACCTGTTGCTGTAGATTTGCTTGCATCTTCTACTACATGCAAGTCTAACGGCTTGTGGCCCTACATGTGATTCTTCTTTTCTTCAAAGACTTCTAAAACATTGAGCAAAAACGTTTTCTACTTACCTACCAGAAGGAATTCATCCTATATAAGACCTTGGCCATTGACTTTGGCCTTGCCGGTTATACTGAATGACTCTGCTGTAGGAATCCAAAAGTACTTGCCTGCTTAAGAATATTTGTGGTCTCTTGTTGTTCTAATATCCTTTTCCTTTTGCCAATTTATAACAGTATTTTAAATGCCAACAGTAAGATATTAATGTCCACATCAACCTAGCTATTGAAGTAACCTGAGGGTGTAGGTTGTGTCTGTGGGCCATCCCAAAAGGGTCTTTACTGATTTAGAAACTAAGAGTGTACAGTATTGAAGTGTATTTGTGTGTTACTATTATATTGACCCCTTGTGAAGAAGGCTTACCCTAACTGACTGATAAATACATTGATAATAGTTTATTCAAGAAACCTTGAGTGTAAGTGTTTATTTGAAAACTTGCCACTGTGAATCTCTGTGTAACTACCCTACAGCTCACATTGACCCCTCTTCAGATAAGCCAGGCTGCTCAACATGCTACCAAAACTGTGTAGTACAAGCGTATACCAAAGATTGGGTTTCCTATACCTGTGGTCAGAGTTGTTTGTAGTGTTCCCAGAGGGTACTGCATACAAACTGTGCCTAACACTGGTGGCAGGCGGTGAGGATATATTGTAGAGTTGTTACACTAAGAATTTACTTTGCTTTTGTTCAACTAATAACCTTCACAAGACTAAGCTCCACTAGAAAAGCAATTGTAACATGCCAGATATGGATAACTTCAGGCAGGAAGCCCTGATCAATTTAACATTAGATCAACTGAAGGAAATGTGTAAAATCAGGAATCTCCTTGTTAAAGGAAAGAAAAATGAACTAATTGCAAGATTGTTGAATAATCAAAGTCTGGGTAGTTGGCCTGTCACACCTACTAGCCCAGGACATGTGGAAAATGATAATTAGAATGATAATTCAGAGTCTAACTCTAATATTGTTGAAGAGTCAGAGTCTCAGGAAGAGAGCCCCTCTTTACCTCAAAAGGCCCTTATACCTCAACCTTTAGCCACAGGGACACCACTAGGTCAATCACTGAGTCCGGAATGTGTGTCTCTTGAGAAAATGAGACTTGAGTTAGATTTCAAAAGATTACAGATCCAAGTTGAAACCAAGCATCAGGACATCAAACTAAGGGAAATGGAAATGCAACATGCTCTTGAAATGAAGAAATGGTCTCTTGAAAATGTTTATATCCCAGAGTCTTCTAGGTCTTCCAGTCCAAAGAGACCTTGCATGCCTAAAGAAGCATTGAGTATGTATGATGTAAAACTTGATATGTTGGATTGGTTGGGTGCTTTTGAGTATAATTATGAGATTCAGAGTTTCACCGGGAATCAGCTGATTCCTTGGCTTTTGTCTAGGCTCCCCCAGGTTGCAACTGATGCTGTAATGGAGGTGGGGGAACTTGAAAGTTTGGAGTTTGAACATTTGAAGCTAGCTTTGATAGCTAGATTTGGTCAAACTCCTTCCCAGTACCTTAAGAGGTTTAGGACACTCAAAAAACGGATGGTACCACTTGGCCTACCTGGGTGTGTAAATGTTTGAAAAATGAAGATGCTTGTGTTAAGGGTTACAGAGTGAACTCTTTTGAAGGAATGAGAAATCTGTTTATGTTGGAATCTATTTTGATGCCTACTCTCCTTTGCTGAGAAAGCACTTGGCTGACTCAAAAGTGAGAAGCTAGCAAAAGCTGCTGACTTGTGGGTAGCCAACAGGGCTACTCACAAGGATTCTGGGGCCACTCATAAAAATGATGAGGGGGAGCAACACAAGAACGATGACAAAGATAATTCTAAAACTTCCCATCCAAAAGAGGGACACAAACATAAGAAGGGAAATCAGGACAGTCTAGTGAAACCTCTGGTGCCAAACCAGAGGGAGGTCAGCAGAAGCCCCCATTTGTCAAAACATTTGTTATTCACCAGGTTCATTTTAGAGGGAAGGGTCTCTCCATCATAGGTGGATGATTTCATAGTTTTTAGGGCCTGTGACAGTTCATCCTCAAGGATAGGTCTAAAGGAAAACTTCACATATCACTTCATTAACCTGTTCCCTGTTCTTGGCAATATTTGTGTGGGTTTTGGCAATCTTGTCTGAAAAGGCCTTCTGAATGTTTTTACAGGCAGTGTTAGATGGCGTAATTGCATGTAACATGGCTTTGGGTTTTTCTAGATCTCTAAGAATCTCAAACAATTTTTTGATATCATTCTTAGAGCTAGCAATTTGGCTATCAAAATACATATATATTTTTTTAACAAGGATAATCTCAACATAATAACATTTCTCCAAGGACTTCCACGTCTCTTTGAGATAGATTTTTTACCCAGACTATTTTCGCCCTACATTTTTATTTTTTTTCGATTTATCAATACTGCCGTGTACCAATTGTGTTATTAGCTTTTTCTGTAAGGATCTTGGTTTTAATAGGTGCTACCTGGTCCAGAAGGTCGGTTATCACCGTATCATATTCATCTACCAGCAGCTCTGGAGGGTCTAGGTTGGATGTGGATTTCATGAAACTAGCAAGGCTGCTCGCTGGGTCTTCACAGCTAATTTTATTGTAATTTCTACTAGTCACTGTCTTAAATCATTTAAATCTATAGTAAAAACTGGGATACTCAAGTCGAAAATGATAAAAAAATGATCAGACCAAATACAGGGACTAATGACCAAAGAGGTTAGGGCCAGATTTTTGCTGACCACCCAATCTAAAATATTACCTAGTTTATGGGTAGGGTCTTTGTTATGGACCTCATACCCACATGTCCTGAGTCGTTGCGCCAGGCAGGTGGCTGGATTATTGTATCATCTGTTAAAATCTCCCAACACCAAAGTTGCATTATTTTGTTTATTGAAAGACAACAGAATTTCTAAGAATACGTCATAAGAATGGCATGTTATTTGGGGGACAATAAACAAGGATAATATTCATACAGTTATTAGGGGTGGGAGTGATCTTAATCAGCATGATTTCACAATATTTACAGCTAATATGTGTCTGAAAGAAGTGTTGGTCTTCACGATCTACAATAGCTACTCTTCCCTTTCCGGCTTCTCTATTATGTCTGAAGAATGTGTATCCTGGGAGGGGGTGTGGGTGGAAAGGAGTATATTGGGGCCGCTGGAGTCACGCATCCAGGTTTCTGTTAAACACATTATTTCAATATGTTGGTCCACAACATACTCACCACATTTAAGGCATGCTTATCTGCGGATCTGGTGTTAAGAAATCTTAAGTGTTAAGAAGTGGAACCTTAATAGGTGCAGTATAACTCAAATTTTGAGTTTCTTTCTGTTTGATCACAAGATCACCTGACTCCTCTATAAAAGCCTTAAGAGTAGCTGGTTTAGCCAGTGTATTATTATTTTCTATGCAGGTTGTATGAAACTCCATTCACCTTTTTTCTAAATTCTAAAAACGACCTACTCACTTTCAGGATTATATTATTAAGAAAAGAGAACAATGGAATTATAAACAAATTGTGTATGCTGAAAATAATTATCATGAGAAGAATTATATCTATAATCCTTTAACACTGTGAGGGCGCTGTTGCACAGCTAAGAGGGCCGCTGCCTAAAATGCTCCGGCGACGGAACTGATATCCTCAAAAGAATCCTGTGATTAGCAGACCTGGTTACCCCCTGGAGCCGGTGCTGCATATTCATGAAAGCGTGGGTAATCGCTTGGATGGACCCTGCAGGGTAACAAAGATCCTTAACGGCTGAACCCTGCGAGTGCTGAGAGGATCGGGGAGCAGTGTGCCACCACCAGCCCTGTTGGAGCAGTGAGAATGAGAGGCATTGTATCATCGAACACGTGCGGGCAGCCGGAACGACCGGGAATTTTCAGTGAGACCCCCCAATACCAGATCCGGGTACACGGACGAATGAACAGCTTCTCTCCTTCATCGGGGCAGGAGGATAGCCCCTCCCTGATGCAACATCGTGCAACGACGGGTTGATTGGCCTGTAAGTGACCCTCCTGCCTCTAATCCGACTGCACTGGAGGGACGCAGAGTGGAGCGGACTTCCCACCCACAAATCTGGACTGCATTTTCAATATCCAACACCCTGCAACATCCTGACATGACAGCACTGAACACAGCTCTCGAACACTGCAAACTCCCTGCCTGGAAATGAGCCTAGTACATAATCAGCTCCCCATGATAACAGGGCTACCAGCTTGGCACCTGCTTGTGTCCGCTGGTCCCATTACACAGTTGGCTCCTCCTGGTGGTACCTGGGGTGCATTACTGACTCCTACTTGTCTCTTTCAAAAACTGAAACCTCATTGGAAACGCATGGCTCTCCTGATACGAGCCCCAGGTGACACCTGCTGAGGATGCCGCAGCGTGACTAAAGGAACAGATAGGGGGAAAGCGAGCTCTGTAGACGGCAGACTATGTCGGAACTGTGGCTGATAAGGTCTGCTGCGCCCGGGACCCAGAACCATAGACAGAACATATGACAAATAAAGAGCTGCTATATAGCGTTCAATTCAGTGCTGTGATTGAACTTACACTGCTCCATACAACATTATTCAGGACAACATTGCTGGCAATAACAGGTGCTCCATGCCTGCCAAGGTCACGGCGGATCCACTACTCGATCCGGATACTGCTCTACGGTGTGGAAGAGCCCAGAGCATGGCTCAGCACACACCCAGGCCCACAGCTATAGCCCAGGCTGGTATACACTGCCATCACTGGAGTGCTCCCGCGGTATGTGTCCATGACATCTTACGGCACAGCTGAGGCCTAGAATATCCATAATACCAGTACACCACAAATCTCTTACAGCGATTTACTCTGGAAGTGAGCAGTCGGGATGGCAATATAATGGTAAATTTAAAAAACTGGCAAAAATGGATCAATTTGCACGGGCTGATCAGCTGCAGCCGGCCCCGTCCCTGGAGCAAAGTAAAACATTGGCCCAGGTAGATGTGAATGCCTTAAACCAGACTCTATTAGCCCTGATAGTATCGACAATCTAGGGGCAAAGATCGATGCGCTAAAATATAAGGTCGATGTCTCTGCCATACAAATCAACAAGTTATGCAAGCGAATGATGGAGGCAGAGCAAAGGATAGGAGAAGCAGAAGACAAAGTGGCTGCGCTACAAAGAGAAGTGGCCGACCTACAGCAATCCGTCAAGAAGGTGATGGCGAAGAATGAGGGCCTGGAGGGGTGTATCAGAGTCCACACTGATCGATAATATGGAGAAATTTGTGGAGAAATTGCTAGTGGAGATCCTTGAGCATCCCCCACTCACGCCCATGTTCATAATAGAGTGGGCACACCAGTCGCTGGCTGCGAGACCACCCTTTTTGGGCCCCAGAATGTCCCATCATTGCTAGATTCTTCAGCTACCATGACCGGGACATCTTGCTCCGCTCTGCCAGAGATAAGAAGGAGCTACGATGGGGGTCCTCCGCAATTCGGCTCTTCAGCCCGTCGGTTCAGGAACAGCGCAAGTCCTTACAATTTGTAAAGACCATTCGGCATAAAAAGAAGTACAGTACTCAATGATTTATCCATCTAAACTTAGGGTTCGACATAGCGGCTCAGCGACCTTCTTCACCTCGCCGGAGGCGGCAGAACGTTTTGTCATGAATCTCCCAGACCCAAGGAGATCACCTCGACACTCGCCCTGATGACACCTATATATCGTTTTGTGTTGGGAATCACTTCATGGTGACCCCATTGGCATACAATGAAGGCTCCAAGAGCACTGGCCGGGCCTGCTGAACAACGCATAATGGCCATTGCCGCTAGGAGCGTACTGGCTGCCCTCAGCGCCCCGATATCCGCGGACACTGCAGAACTGTTAAGAAATGTTAATGTGGGATGTTTTTGGTAGGGTGAGGTAAGGGAGCCATTAGGTTTTTGTTTCTGGCACGGCTGGGATGAGGGGGAGTGCACTGGAGTTGGGTATGAGGGTATGAGGGAATGAGGGAAGTTTACCAATGATAGTTGGCATTGGTACAATGGGGAAGGCTTGTTTGTATATGCATGGGAGAGACTACTAATTTACAAGATGTGCCATTGCAGCAGAGTATCTGCCGTCTATTACATAATCCAGTTAAGCAGGATCGATAATGTAAGGAACCCTGTCTCTCAATCTGTTCCATGAGGACATCTAGTTTAGGGAAGGGACTGTGCAGTACATTGTCTATAATGTCATGGAATATACGAGGGTTCACTAATCAGAAAAAAAAGCCTGGTTAATAGCAAATTACAGCAAGAATCATAATGTCAACTTTCTGTGTCTGCAGGAGACACACTTAACTCAAGAGGCGGCCCTCCCTAGACTAACAGGTTGAGGTATCCATAGGTATTGCTCCTCTTACACCATGCACTCCAGGGGGGTTGCGGTCTACATACACGGCTCCTAGGAGTTCAAGTTACATGAGCAAGTTGGTGATGAGGAGGGGAGATACATCATATTAGCGGGGCAAATCTCTGGATTAAAACTCCTGTTGATAATCACGTATGCACCAAACACTGACTCCCCCAAGTTCTTCCACCAATGTGCCAATCACATACACACATTTCCAGTTATGATATTATCTGGGTAGGTGATTTCAATATGGCTCTCACATTATAACTGGATAGGCCCTCTACAGCAGAACTATCCCTACCACGCGCTGCCCAGGCATGGTCCGCCATCGCTGAATATCACAATCGGTACAATGTATGGCGAGAAATGCACCCCAATGATAGGGAATACACCTTTTTCTCTGGCGTACACAGCAGCTCATCAAGAATAGATTACATTATGACCACTCCTACCATGGCTAGATGTGTGTTGGAGACTAATATACTCCCCTGAACACTCTCGGACCATTCACCGGTTCTGACCCACATAACTGGACTGACAGGTCCCGTTAGACAACTACGCTGGTGGTTCAAAAAAACGGCTCTGGAGGATGGGGCGTTCAGTGGGGAAATTGGCCGAGACATACAGACCTACTTCTTAACCAATGTGGGCTGGGTACCCAATCCGAAAATGAGCTGGGAGACATTTAAAGTGTATGTACGAGGATGCTGTATATCCAAAGAAGAGGGGATGTTGAAAGCCCTATGTAGGTCCATGAGGGCGTTAGAGGTTACAATTAAGGATTTAGAGAATGAACAGGGGGCCCTGGATACGGTTGAAGTGTGCAAAGCCCTGACAACTCATAGAGAAGAATTGTACCCACTAGCAATTAGGGAGGAGATGTTTCTTGGTGATCCGATTGCAGCAACAAGGTATGGTGAGGGGGATCACCCCAGTAGCACACTAGCATGGGCTATTAAACAGGAGTGCCAGGTAACGCTTGTAGTGGAGGTTGTGGACAGTAATAGACATTTCATTAAAGACCTAGAGGGGATCAACACCATTTTCCAAGAGTATTATGAGCAGCTATATATGTCCCTCCCCAGTGTAGTGCATGATATGATGATGCAATACCTAGATGAGTTAGCCCTGGGATGGTTAAACCCAAACAAGGGGGTGCTTTGAATGCTCCCATAACAGATGAAGAGATTTGCAAGGTAATACTCTCCCTCCCTAATGGCGAGGCCCCGGGTCTTGATGGAATAACGGGCACATTTTATAAAACTTACTTAGATTACCTGCTTCCAAGTGTACGTGATATGTACGAAACCGACTTGTCAACGTGCCCCCTCCCAGAATCTACGAGTACAGCATTGCTAACTGTGCTTCTTAAGCCAGAAAAAGATTCCCGAAAATGCACATCATACCGGCTCTTGTCGTTAATTAATACCAACAATAAAATACTTGCTAAAATACTGGTGGACAAGCTCCTACCACATTTGCATGCTCTAGTCCTGCCGTATCAGGCAGGCTTCATCATTACATCATTACACTCATGCATAATGTAGACCATGGGGTCCCTACTGCAGTGGCAGAGTTGGACGCGGAAAAGCCCTTCGACTCTGTCGAGTGGCCTTTTCTCTTCAAGGTTCTTCTCCCTCTGGGTTCGGCCTGACATTCATACACTGGGTCCGCTTGCTGTATACTACACCCAGGGCAGCAGCGTACATGAACAGAGTAGTGTCAGAATACATTTATCCACCGTGGGGCACAAGTCAAGGGTGCTCCCTCTTGACGATCTTGTTTGCTCTGGCAGTGGAACCGTTAGCTTGTCACATTCGAGAACTACACGCACACTGAGGAATACGAATACATTTGCACCTCAATGTCGTCTCATTATCTGCGGACAACTTATTTCTCCTATTATATTTTTTTAAGCAGTCTGCAATGCTTAGCCCTGCGATTAGTGGAAATGGGTGTGTGTCTCTTTCAAATGTTCAGCATATTTCCCAACATGCTACAAACCTGAAATGTGCCATGTGCGTAGGTTCCACTGTCTGGACAGTGAAAAAAGTATTAAATATGCATTAATTTTTATTTATTTTTTATTTTTTAGGCGTTCTGCAATGCTTACCCCTGCCATAAGTGGCTATTGATGTGTGTCTGTTTGAAATGTTCAGCATACTTCTCAATATGCTACAAACCTTACATGTGCAATATGGGTAAGTTCCATTGTATAGACAATGAAAAACGTATAGCATATACATTTTTAGAATTACTTTTGTTTTGTTAAAGCGGTCTGCCATGCTTAACCCTGCCATATGTGGATATGTGTATGTGGGTCTGTTTGAAATATTCAGCATACTTCCAGCATGTACAAACCAGAAATTTGGCATGTGGGTAGGTTCCATGGTGTAGATAATGTAAAAGGTATATAAAATATAACATTTTTAGAATGTATTTCTTTTTTGTGCAATGTGAAATCCTTACCCTCGCCATGTGAGGATATGTGTGTGGGGTTGTGTGTCTGTTTGAAATGTTCATTGTACTTCACAACATGCACAAACCTGAAATTTGACATGTGGGTATGTTCCATTTTGTAGACAATGAAAAAAGGCTAAAATATAAATGTTTCTTATTTTCTTTTTTGTTTTAAGTATTCTGCAGTGCTTATGTTTATGTTTATTGAGTTTATATAGGGCTTAACTCCAAAGCGCTTTACAGAATAACAACAAGGTACAATAATGAAAGAATCATATTTACAAACATGAAACAAACCAGTGGTACAGTATGTAGAACAATTTACCCAAAAGGAGGGGAAGAGAGGGGGGGAGGGGAGAGGAGGTAGGTGAAGGGGGTGTCAATGTCTGATTTACATTGTTACAAACATGAAACAAACCAGTGGTACAGTATGTAGAACAATTTACCCAAAAGGAGGGGAAGAGAGGGAGGAAGGGGGAAGGAGGGAGGGCGAGGGGAGGGGGCAGAGACCCAGGTGACTTCCTACAACCCCTGGTGGTTACAGTATCCAACATGAGGTCATAAGGAGGAGGAGGAAGAAGGGAGGGGAAGGGAAGGGGGGCAGGGGTTTGAGGGGGGAGAGAGGTAGTGAAGGAGAGTCGGGGGAGTGGAGAAGAAGGGCGTTCAGGGAGGAGCGGAAAGATGAGTAGGTGGGGGTGGAGCGGATAGAGAGAGGTAGGGAGTTCCAGTGGAGGGGGGCCAAGAGTTGGAAGGAGCGGAAGCGTGAGGAGGCACAAGGGTTTAGGGGTACAGTAAGAAGGTAGAGATCAGCAGAGCGGAGAGAGTGGAAGGGAGAGTAAAATGAGAGGAGTGAAGAAAGATAGGGTGGGGCGAGGTCATGGAGAGATTTGTAGACAAGGCAGAGGAATTGAAATTTCAATTGTGAGAGGAAGGGAAGCCAGCCAAGTTGAGAGAGTGAGGTAGTAATAAAGTCTTGAGGGCCAAGAAGACATAGAGTACGGATAGTGGAGTGGTAGATGGATTTTAGGGGAGTCAGGTGAGAGACAGGGAGTCCAAAGAGAAGAGAGGAACAGTAGAACAGACGGGAGAAAAGAAGGGAGGAAATTATGAGTTTAGAAGCGTGAAAGGTGAGAGAGAAGCAGATCTTGCAGATGTTGAAGAGGTGGTGCCGACAGGCACGAGAGGTTAGAGAAATGTGGTTGGAGAAGGAGAGAGAGGAGTCAATATGGAGGCCAAGATTGGGGGCATGTGTCAAAATGGGGAGATTGGAAGGGGGAAAGAGGATGAAAGGAGGGTGGGGTGAGAGAGTGTTAGGAGGGAAGAAAAGCACTTCAGTCTTGTCAGTATTGAGGGAAATATAATGGGATGACATCCAGTTTTTTATGGTCGTAAGGCAGGAAGAGAGAGTGTGGTGGAGGTTGGAGGTGAAGGAAGAGAAGGAGAGAAAGAGTTGTGTATCACCAGCATAGAAATGGTGGGAGATGCCGAAAGAAGAGATGACAGGGGCGAGAATGGAGGTATAGAGAGAGAAAAGAAAAGGTCCAAGTACGGATCCCTGGGAAACGCCATAGTTCAGGGGAAAGTTGGAGGAGGTGCGGCCGCCCCAGGAGACAGTAAATGATCGGTTTGAGAGGTAAGAGGAGAGCCAGGAGAGGACAGAGCTTTTGAAGCCGAAGGAGGACAGAGTGCTAAAAAGTAAGGGGTGATCTACAGTGTCAAAGGCTGCAGAGAGGTCAAGGAGGATGATAATTGAGGATTGCTTAGCGTGGTGAGCAGTGAGGAGAGAATTGAGTACATAAGTGAGAGCAGTATTTAGGGTGGAAACCATACTGAGAGGTGGTGAGGAGGGAGTGAGAGAAGATGAAAGCTGAGAGTTGAGAGTAGGCTAGGCGCTCGAGGAGCTTTGAGATGTAGGGGAGAAGGGAGATTGGTCTGAAGTTGGAGGCAAGAAGAGGGCTAGCAGAAGGTTTCTTCAGGATAGGGATGATGGTAGCGTGTTTGAAAGCTAGAGGAAAGGGATCAGAGGAGAGACAGATTTTAAAGAAGGTGGTTACGAGGGGATGAGGAGAGGGTACACTTTGGGGATGAGGGAGGTGGGGATGGAATCAGAGGGGGTAGCGGTAGGGTGAGTTTTGGACAGGAGATGGGAGACGCAGGCTGGGGTGATAGGAGAGAAATGGCTTACCCCTGCCATTTGTTGTTTTGTGTGTGTGTGTGTGTGTGTGTGTCTGTTTGAAATGTTTGGCATACTTCCCAGAAAGCTACAATCCTGAAAGTTGGCATGTGAGTAGGTTCCATGGTGTAGACATTGGAAAAAGTATAAAAAATATATGTTTCTATTTTTATTTTATTTTTTAAGCAGTCGGCAATGCATACCCCTGCCATATGTGGATTTGTTTGTGTGTGTCTGTTTGAAATGTTAAGCATACTTCCCAACATGCTACAAACATGGAGTTTGCGCTGTGGGTAGTTTTCATGGTGCACACAATGCAAAAATTATAAAATGTACATTTTTAGTATGTTTTTCTTTTTTAAGCGTACTGCAATGCATACCCCTGTCATATGTGGATATGTGCGAGTATCTGTTCGAAATGTTCAGCATGCTCCCCAACATGCTACAAACCTGACATTTGCCATATGCCTAGGTTCCATTGAGTAGACAACGAAAAAAGTATAATATGTGCATTTTTCTATTGTTTCTTTTTTACGCAGTCTGCAATGCTTAACCCTTCCATACGTGGATATGTATGTGTGTCTGTTCGAAATGTTCAGCATACTTCCCAACATGCTACAAACCTTAAATATGGAATATGGGTAAGTTCCATGATACACTTGACACAAAAGGACCAAGGAAAAGGGTCTCAAGCCTGAGTGTGCCCTTATACATTCACACAATAGAGAACTCAGGTTGATTAATTCTGTGGGGATATTTTCACAAAATATTTTAATTTTATAAACGATAAACGACTATGACACTGCTCAAAAATCATCATGGTACCACTCACTCTCCTCTTTTTGTCCCCCCTCCCTCTTGTTCCCGCCTCATCTGCAGGTGGGATTCCCTGGCACGATACAACCAGTAACCTAGACATCGACACATTAACCCTTAAGTGTCTGTCCAGCCCTGATGAATGTGGCCCTTGTGCCACTGAAACCGGTAGGCTTCAAATATCAGGAAGAGTCCCAGACGAGTAAAACAATGAATTCAAAACCCACCTGGGCCTCCTGATTCAGGACTCCCCATCAAAAAGATGGGAATCATTTAATAACCTCTAACCTGGATTCTGAAAACTAATCATGAGAAAGATCAGAACAGAAGAGGAATACGGGAGATTCAATAGAAATATGTTGATCTGCACCTCCTTTTTATACCCTGTGAATAGAGAAATCAAATAAAATTACTATTTTTTCATCTATGAAGCAGCCTTTTTTGAAGTAATCCCAAGTACCTCTCTAGAGGGCGAACTAAAAACAAAAATTAAAATATTTTGTGAAAATATCCCCACAGAAATAATTAACCTGAGTTCTCTATTGTGTGAATGTATAAGGGCACACGTAGGCTTGAGACCCTTTTCCTTGGTCCTTTTGTGTCAAATGATTCTTCTGACAGCTGTTCTGCTGTGCAACACAGCTACAAAAATCTTTGTAGCAAAACCTTTTTTATTTTAGTGCACGGCAAATACTTTTTCCTTCATTGGATTCCTGAATTTCTTTGCATTAAAGAGCTTGACTTTGAAACAAGGACAATAACAATCACCTAAAAATGGTAGAAAATCTGTTTTTAGCATATGCAGAAGACAAAGTAGAGAATCTCCTAAGTAACCCTTCCATATTGGGCGCAGATGGTATCCCAGAGATTGGGACCAATGGAAATGATTGGAATGAACTTGAAGTTTTGAAAAAACAGTTGATTCAAACTGAGCTTCACGGAACAATAATGAACGAATATCTACGGGCCCACGCAGCCCCGATGGGTCTGATTGTGAGGATCGAACCGAGGATATTCCTGGAACAAATCCAGTTCAGGAAGGATTGGTCATACATTTCAAACAAGTGCACACGGGATTGGCTGGTATTGATTATCAGCACAGCTAAGACAGTATCCGAAAAATTAATGAAGGAGATTGAGGAAAAACAAGATGCTCTGAAAACAGCCCATATCCTCGAATCTTATAAAAAAAAGTATTGAAGAACTGGAGGCCTCTATGAAGGAATTTAAGGAATTAAATCTAAATAAAAAAGTGGTGAAACTGAAGAAAGATTTAGCCTCCTATACACAAGAAAGAATACATCCCTATATTACGGATGCACATTATGAAGACCAGAGCCAGACTCCCTCTATGCCAGGCCAACTTTTCAATCAATTCAACAGAAAAAGGATACAAAACAATCGCCCTAAACCACAAAACTGGACTTTTTCCAGTGGGAGTTCCAACGGAAGCAATAGCAGCACAGCAAGTACCAGCAGCGCTACCAACAATCAATCCAATCGCAGTTCCTCCACACCACCCCAATTTTTTCATCGGGGGCAAGGAAAAACCAGAAACAGAGGAAGAGGACAGTGGCAAGCACCCTGGCAGAACCAATCACCACGGGTAACACGCAGCAAGGGACAAGGACAGACATCAATGCCCCCTTAAGAAGCACCCTGAAGAAAAAGTCAGTCACGTGGCATGATGAGGACACAAATCAAACATATGAGAGACAAGTAATGCCACAGAGAGCCAGTATGAAAGTACCACAGATAGATATTGATGTGACTTTCAATAATCCAGACCTCCAGAACAACCAAGAGAGAAATCCCTAGTGATGAATTTCTCCAGTCATAGTCTGACTAAAGACCAACAGGACCTCCTGGAAAAAGGACTTTCTTTTGTTCCCACCACCACACATGATCCTTTTCAAACTCGTATAGAAGTAGCACAATTAGTCCATAAAATCAGACTGAAACAATACTTCGAGAATATCACTTATACAGAACCAGAAAAAAGTGCGACCAATCTGAGGGGGAAATCCACCTTTTAACCACCTCCACACGGAATCACTCCAGAATCTATAACTTTTGAAAAAGCACTGCTCAGGAAGATTGAAGAAATGGAGAAAGAACACCCCGTAATATTCAATAACATCTTGAAGAAAGAAAGACTGGCACTACGAGCTCTGACAGATAATGAACACATAATTATAAAACCAGCGGATAAAGGTGGAGCCACAGTGCTCCTAGATATACAGAACTACAAACAAATGGTACAAACTTTACTAGAGGAACGAACAAGCTATAGACAATTGGGGAAAGATCCAACGGAAGATATCAAACAACTGATAGTACCGATCCTGGAAGAAGCCCTAGCAGAGGGTTACATCAGCACAAAAGAGTACGACTATTTGAACCAGAAAACTCAGAGGAGACCAGCATTTTATGCTCTACCTAAAGTTCTCAAGGGAATCACCCCTATCCCCGGAAGACCAATAGTGTCAGGCATAGGCTCCATTTTGGAGCCACTGTCAGAGTTTGTCGACTACTTCCTGAGACCTAAAGTGAACCAGATGAGATCACATTTGAAGGATACTACTGCCGTCCTTCGGCTACTCAAAGATCTACCCTTTGACATAGAAGGTCAATTACTTGTGACACTGGATATTGAACAGCTATACACAAAGATCCCGCAGATGGCAGCCCTACAAGTGATCGAGAAAATCCTGAGAGATACAACCCCACCCCTTAAGAAGCCAGTTAATCTCATTATGCAACTAGCCGAGATTGCCTTGACTAAGAACTACTTCATGTATGAAACTTCATTCTACGAACAAACATCTGGTACAGCGATGGGCGCTACCTTCGCGCCGAGCCTAGCGAATCTGTATGTAGCGGATTTTGAAGAGAAGACGATCTATCCTATCACCAACCCATGGGGCACATATATAAAACTGTGGAAGAGATATATCGATGACGTTCTGATGATTTTCCATGGCAATGAACAAGAACTCATCATTTTTATGACCTGGCTCAACAAACAGAATCCTTTCTAACTTTTTCTGAAACACATAGTAAAACGTCAGTACATTTCTTGGACTTGAACCTGGAGATAAAAGACAACCAAATAAACACCAAGGTATATAACAAAATTACAGATAGGAATTCTCTTTTGAAATATACGAGCTATCATCCATCCTCCTTGAGAAACAACTTACCCTTTGGACAATTCCTGAGATACCGCAGGCACTGCTCAACAATGCAGGCATATGAACAACAATCAAATCAACTCTACTGCAAGTTACGGGATCGCGGCTATCCCAGACGCACGATAAAGAGAGCTAAAAAAAGAGCAAGAAACATTCCGAGAGAGACTACTCTGGGACAGCATACCAGAAAGACAGATCAAGAAGAGAAAATTACTGCGATTTTCAGTTTTTCACCATTAACCAACAAAATTAAAAAAGAAGTCATTAAACTATGGCCACTCTTGAATGTGGGAGAATCAAATCTTGAGAAACCTAGATTTGCAATTAAGCGAGGGAAGAACCTTCGAGACTCGTTGATCCACACCTATAAAGAACCAAGGGAACCCATCGTCGCCACCTTATGGAACCAGGCCAAACCCACGGGACATGCGCCATGTGGTACCTGCAGTGCATGTGCAGGAACTACCAGAACCACATCTATCGATATTGGCTGGCGCTACCCATGGCTGCAGAAAAACTTCACAAACTGTAACAGTAAGAACGTTATTTACTTAATAACCTGCCCCTGCGATAAGCAATATGTGGGTAAGACCACCCGGTCTATAAAAACTAGACTGGCTGAACACCGGTCATGTATCCGCACCAAAAAACTAACTGCCCCCATGGTAACTCACTTTGTTCAACACCAGCATGAAGCAACGGATGTCATATGGACAGTCATCGAAAAAGCCAATGTCCCTAAGAGAGGGGCAAACATTCATGATTTACTCTTCAAAAGAGAACAATTATGGATCTTTTGCCTACAAACAGACAAGTCCGGCTTGAATGAACCAACTAGCTGGCAGACTCTGGCCACTTTATGAAAAACCATCTTCACTGCATTTGATTATATGTATACTGGTCTGTAAATAATGTGGTACTATTTATGTGATACCACCGAATGTATTGGGCTATGGCAATTATGTGAGGTATAATCTTGTAGCGCCCCCTAGCTTTTAAGCTTTCACACACTTCTGTCCCTTAGATGTCAGGACCTGCAGAGTTATACATGGCGTGACGACTTGTACGTCTTAACCATATATTCCACTAGCATGAATATGGGTCTTTTCAGGAATTATTTGACTGTTTGCTCCCTTTCATAACCCGCTGTACTTTTGGGCTTTGCTCCACGTAGTATGATGCCCTTACTATGCTGAGCCTAATGTGGTGCCCGAATAATGGCACCTACACTTACTCTGCAAAGAGGATGTTGATCCACATACTCAGTTACCACTCCGGAGTTATATATGTGTATTTTTCAACAACCTCCAAGACGATACCATACAGTTGATGATTACACTAGGTAAGGTTCAGTAAGATGTGGACCCTTCACGTCTCTTTGATTATCCCAGACGTGTCTGCACACCCATACAAGATGGCGTGTGCTGGGAACTAGTCCCTCTTTTGTGTCCCTGGCCGTTGCCCCGGCGCTGTGGACACTTGGTTTAATACATCACTTAGACGCGACAGTATCTACGCGTAGCCACAAACATATCCGCGCACGGACCGGCATCTTCCGCAGTGAGCCGTCCCTCCCCGACTTGATATTTTCAAAGCGGCGAAGGTAAGCCCATCTTGAGCATGACACGAGGAAAAGCTGAATTTACCGTGCAGGCACAGACTCCTGTCCCTGCCCCTTTTTGTTAGTTATGGGCCCTGAAGTTCAATAGGTCGATTAGTGGACCTTTCTGCCGTACAGTTCCGCTTCCCATTTGCCAGTACTCCCCATTGGTTGGTTTACCCCAGGGGATTCTGGCACTGCATGATAAGCCATATACGCTATACTTACTGACACTTGTCTAGCGTAAACATGTCTAGCCTCGGAGCTCCTTGAATGAAAATATGCCGTGGGTTATTTTGAATATGACCCCTCCTAATAAGCACTAATTTTAAACTACTTGTGATATATTACACTACTGTCCGCCCTCTCTGGTTAAAACATCACTCCCCTCTTTGTTTTCCAGATTCCTGAGCATAACAATAGCTTCTGCTTTTCGTGGGAAGTATAAATTCTCTCCTTCCAACCAGATGGATATTCGTGGGGACCCCTACAACTAGGTAAGACCTAGGTTGAATTTTCATCTTGAGAGCACTGATAAACGACTGTGACACTGCTAAAAAATCATCATGGTACCACTCACTCTCCTCTTTTTGTCCCCCCTCCCTCTTGTTCCCGCCTCATCTACAGGTGGGATTCCCTGGCACGATACAACCAGTTACCTAGACATCGACACATTAACCCTTAAGTGTCTGTCCAGCCCTGATGAATGTGGCCCTTGTGCCACTGAAACTGGTAGGCTTCAAATATCAGGAAGAGTCCCAGACGAGTAAAACAATGAATTCAAAACCCACCTGGGCCTCCTGATTCAGGACTCCCCATCAAAAAGATGGGAATCATTTAATAACCTCTAACCTGGATTCTGAAAACTAATCACGAGAAAGATCAGAACAGAAGAGGAATAACGCAGATTCAATAGAAATATGGTGATCTGCACTCCTTTTTATACCCTGTGGATAGAGAAATCAAATAAAATTACTATTTTTTCATCTATGAAGCAGCCATTTTTGAAGTAATCCCAAGTACCTCTCTAGAGGGCGAACTAAAAACAAAAATTAAAATATTTTGTGAAAATATACCCACAGAATTAATCAACCTGAGTTCTCTATTGTGTGAATATAAGTTCCATGATATACACAATGTAAAAAGCATAGCATATACAATTTTTCGAATTATTTTTGTTTTGTTAAATTGGTCTGCCAAGCTTACCCCTGCCATTTATGGATATGTGTTTGTGGTCTGTTTGAAATATTCAGCATACTTCCAACATGCTACAAACCTGAAATGTGGTATGTGAGTGCATATGTATGTGTGTCTGTTTGAAATGTTTGGCATATTTACCAACATGCTACAAACCAGAAATGTGCCATATGCGTAGGTTCCATTGAATAGACAATGAAAAAAGTATAATATCTGCATTTTTCTATTTTTTCTTTTTTAGGCGGTCGGCAATGCTTAACCCTGCTATATGTGCCTATGCATGTGTGTCTGTTCGAAATATTCAGCATACTTGCCAACATGCTACAAACCTGAAATGCGGTATGTGAGTAGTTTCCATGGTGTAGACAATGTAAAATGTATAAATTGTACATTCTCCTATTTTCTTTTTTTAAACAATCTGCAACGCTTAGCCCTGCCATAAGTGAATATGATTGTGTGTCTGTTCGAAATATTCAGCATACTTGCCAACATTCTACAAACCTGAAATGTGGTATGTGAGTAGTTTCCATGGTGTAGACAATGTAAAACCAGATAAAAGATAATCAGTCTGCAATGTTTACCACCGCATAAGTGGATATGTGTGTGTGTGTGTCTGTTTGAAATGTTTGGCATGCTTACCAACATGCTACAAACCTGAAATTTGCCATATGCGTGGGTTCCATTGAGTAGTCAATGAAAAAAGTATATCTGCATTTTTCTATTGTTTCTTTTTTAGGCGGTCTGCAATGCTTACTCCTGCCATACGTGGATATGAATGTGTGTTTGTTTGAAATGTTCAGCATACTTCCCAACATGCTACAAACCTTAAAGATGGAATATGGGTAAGTCCCATGATATACACAATGTAAAAATTATAGCATATACCATTTTTCTAATTACTTTTGTTTTGTTAAATTGGTCTGCCACGCTTACCTCTGCCATGTGTGGATATGTGTTTGTTGTCTGTTCGAAATATTCAGCATACCTCCAACATGCTACAAACCGAAAATGTGGTATGTGAGTGCATATGTATGTGTGTCTGTTTCAAATGTTTGGCATACTTACCAACATGCTACAAACCAGAGATTTGCCATATGCGTAGGTTCCATTGAATAGACAATGAAAAAAGTCTAATATCTGCATTTTTCTATTTTTTCTTTTTTAGACGGTCTGCAATGCTTAACCCTGCTATATGTGCCTATGCATGTGTGTCTGTTCGAAATATTCAGCATACTTGCCAACATGCTACAAACCTGAAATGCGGTATTTGAGTAGTTTCCATGGTGTAGACAATGTAAAACCAGATAAAAGATAATCGGTCTTCAATGTTTACGACTGCATAAGTGGATATGTGTATGTGTGTCTGTTTGAAATGTTTGGCATACTTACCAACATGCTACAAACCTGAAATTTGCCATATGTGTAGGTTCCATTGAGTAGACAATGACAAAGGTATAATATCTGCATTTTTCTATTGTTTCTTTTTTAGGCGGTCGGCAATGCTTACTCCTGCCCTACGTGGATATGAATGTGTGTCTGATCGAAATGTTCAGCATACTTCCCAACATGCTACAAACCTTAAATATGGAATATGGGTAAGTTCCATGATATACACAATTTAAAAAGTATAGTATATACAATTATTCTAACTACTTTTGTATTGTTAGATTGGTCTGCCAAGTTTACCCCTGCCATGTGTGGATATGTGTTTGTGGTCTGTTTGAAATATTCAGCATACTTCCAACATGCTACAAACCTGAAATGTGGTATGTGAGTGCATATGTATTTTTGTCTGTTTGAGATGTTTGGCATACTTACCAACATGCTACAAACCCGAAATTTGCCTTATGCGTGGGTTCCATTGAGTAGACAATGACAAAAGTATAATATCTGCATTTTTCTATTGTTTCTTTTTTAGGCGGTCGGCAATGCTTACTCCTGCCCTATGTGGATATGAATGTGTGTCTGTTCGAAATTTTCAGCACACTTCCCAACATGCTACAAACCTTAAATATGGAATGTGGGTAATTTCCATGATATACACAATGTACATCTATAGCATATAACCTTTTTCTAATTACATTTGCTTTGTTAAATTGGTCTGCCAAGCTTACCCCTGCCATGTGTATATATGTGTATGTGGCTCTGTTCGAAATATTCAGCATACTTTCAACATGGTACAAACTAGAAAATTCACATGTGGGTAGGTTCCATGGTGTAAACAATGTAAAGGGTATATAAAATATAACATTTTTAGAATATATTTCTTTTTTATGCAATGTGAAATGCTTACCCCTGCCAGTGGTGGATATGTGTGTGGGGTTGTGTGTCTGTTTGAAATGTTCATTATACTTCACAACATGCACAAACCTTAAATTTGACATGTGGGTATGTTCCATTTTGTAGACAATAAAAAAAGTGTAAAATATAAATGCTTCTCATTTTCTTTTTAGTTTTAAGTATTCTGCAATGCTCACCCCTGCCATTTGTTGTTTTGTGTGCCTGTGTGTCTGTTTGAAATGGGAAGCATACTTCCCAACATGCTACAAACATGGAATTTGCCATGTGGGTAGTTTCCATGGTGCAGACAAGGCAAAAATTATAAAATGTACATTTTTTGTATGTTTTTCTTTTTTACGCGTTCTGGAATGCATAGGCCTCGCATATGAATATATGTGTGAGTGACTGTTTGAAATGTTCAGCATGCTCCTCAACATGCTACACACCTGAAATTTGGCACATGGGTAAGTTCCATGGTGTAGACAATGTAAAATGTATAAAGTGTACATTCTCCTATTTTCTTTTTTTAAATGATCTGCAATGCTTAGCTCTGCCATAAGTGAATATGATTGTGTGTCTGTTTGAAATGTTCACCATACTTTTCAACATTCTACAAACTTGAAATGTGGTATGTGAGTAGTTTCCATGGTGTAGACAATGTAAAACCAGATAAAAGATAATCGGTCTGCAATGTTTACCACTGCATGAGTGGATATGTGTGTCTGTGTCTGTTTGAAATGTTTGCCATGCTTACCAACATGCTACAAACCTGAAATTTGCCATGTGCGTAGGTTCCTTTGAGTAGACAATGAAAAAAGTATAATATCTGCATTTTTCTATTGTTTCTTTTTTACGCGGTCTGCAATACTTAACCCTGCCATACGTGCATATGTATGTGTGTCTGTTCGAAATGTTCAGCATACTTTCCAATATGCTACAAACCTTAAATATGGAATATGGGTAAGTTCCATGATATACACAATGTAAAAAGTATACATATAAAATTGTTCTAATTACTTGGTATGTGAGTGCATATGTATGTGTGTCTGTTTGAAATGTTTGGCATACTTACCAACATGCTACAAACCATAAATTTGCCATATGCGTAGTTTCCATTTAATAGACAATGGCCCTCATTACGACCCTGGCGGAAATCGAAAAACGATGGCGGAAATGCAATACCGCCATCGAATACCGCCCGTTGCGATTATGACCCGTCACCGTAAAGTACGATGCCATTAGCGACACCGTAGTGAACGCCAACGCTAACTGCACCAAGTACGCGCACGCGCGCACTGCGAAACCGTAATTACCACCATGGCGCAACGGTACGGGAATTCTGACCCTAGCGGACATGTACCTAACGCCATCAAGCATGGCGGAAAGTACCATTCCGCCATGGTGAGAAGTACGGCATCGCAAACCAACCGTAAAAGGCCTTACTGAGTGCCTGTACACCACTCCCTGGCCACATTGCACAACTCCTCGTAGGTGCAATGAAGTCAAACAATGCAACCAGTGAAATGTACAAGTCACCCATGCATGCCAACGAACAAATGAATGTAGGGGCTCCAAGTGCCTTGTGAGTGGCCATCCATATTAGCCATGGCACCATTGCCGTACTGATGCAGCACAGGCATGTGAAGCTCCAAGTACAGCAACATGAACTGAAAACTGAGACAAACAAAAACAGGCCCCCCATCGCTTGACACCAGTGCAAGGCAACATACAAAGCAGTATCCTGAGTGAGACTGCACCAGCATTGTACTCCTGCCAGTAAACAAACCAACCAGCAGCATAAGCATGTACCACACAAGTTGGCAGAGTGACTGAGCAGCCAGGCACATCTCAAGAGGGGCCAATGGGAGCAGCAGGGCACAGATGGCACGAATACAGAAGCCATTCCAATGGACATGACCTCAGTCTCCCTCAAAGAAACGCACGCAAACACAGGCACCTGTGACCAGCCATATTCTGAAAATCACATCATTCCACCAATCCACCTGGCTGACCGGCATCTGTTACACAAAAGCCAATCCCCCTCCCATGAGCATGACATCATTAAAACAGTCATAATGGCAGCCCCTATCCCTGACCTTACTGGCCTTCGTAGGCAAACGCGCCCAGTACAGTACCACGCAACTATGCTCAGAAGGCCGAACCCAAAGCAGATCTCCTCACAATACATCGCTCCACAAATAGGAATATGCTACATAACTTGCAAGGAATAACGCTACAAGGTCAATATCATAATCAAAATTTAATGCACAACAAAATCACCCGGGCCATACAGCTATTAGGTCATGAACTCCAAATCATATCTCATAATTGTGGGCTGCATCCGCAATAAATGACCAGCTTCTTCTTGTGTGACGCCCTGTTCCTCCATGGTACACAGGGGCTACATCCACGTTCAAAAAGGCAACATGGAAGCGCCTAGAACCGCAGGGCCGTCCCATTAGGTAGGCACTAGTCCAGCTGAAAGCTCGAAATGTTGCTCCTAGCCACTAGTACTGCGTAAGGGCATGTGGGCCATTGGCGATCGTCCCATAAGATCGTAATGGTGCTCCACTGATTAACACGAAGCAGCAGGTGTCGGGAGTAAAAGCCATCTGCAGGAGTGGCATACAGATGGCAGCGGAAAAAGGGGAGGAGATACCTGTCACCCAAATGAAACGAAAAAGAATAGTATGGGCATCTGAACTCCATTTGAATTACTCACTTCAAAGATCACACTAAATCCACAGCCATATGCATGCTAGCCCACTCAAAAGGATTATTCACACCCAATAATCACTTGCGAATCATAACCATATAAATCGAGGTGAAAACACTATTACAAACGAGTGTTTGTGTGCATGCGTCTGTTAAAACAGAATCCATTAGATGGGATTAGTAACGTGCATAGACACAAGTGTTTGAAGGCGCGTCGAGACAGGGAGGGTTCAACAAGGGCAGATAGACGATGGTCCCACTATGGCAGCCCTGCATCACATAGCGCCGAGGAAGTTGATAGATTCCAAAAAGCCATGTACATGGCAGACTCTCTATTAAATCATCTGTCCATGCATCCATACATCATTCCCTCATCCCGGTATAAAAACACCTGATTATTTACTCACATAACATTAGAAATTTCCATTGAATCTGTGCTAAATGCAGTCTGCAAAATCCACTGTGCTCCAGGCCGGAATTCTAGTGTTGTGAAGTAACATGTATTTGGGAACGTCCTGCCTTATCCTCCACTACGCTATTGCGCATCCCATACTATTCATATCAATCATTGCATTCTCGGCATGGCCCCTGTCCCAAGGACATTAAACAATAGAACTTTCTATCTGCAGTCAGACCTGTGGGCGTCTCCTCGCCGCTAGCTGGAAACCGAAAGCGCTGTCCTTCGAATTCCTCTTTTGCAACATCACGTCGAAAAGGCATCTGTGACCGCTTGAAATCACAAATCCATCCATTTAGTGCGGCAGTGTGTGAAAATGGCAACTGGCTACACTCACAAATGGGACGCCCCGCCCGTCGGTGAACCGCGGTACAGCGCTGCATGAGGGTCCACCGTTAATCGAGTACTACATTCCACGGACCCTTCACAAGTATGTTCCCGACTGCAAAGATAGTATGTGAAACAATGGGAGCATAGCAGATTTAACATATGAAGCAAGATCTCACTGCCATCGGGATGAAATACATGATTGTAATAGCAAGATGCCATGCGTCGATTTGCAGCGTTGTGTGCGGGACGTGCTCGCCCAAAGGGGATTGCAGCTTGCACAGGTGGAATGAATCACCACAGGTGGAGGCTATACAGCTTGGAAACACATAAATTGCACTCCCAACCCCCTCCCACAACCACACCCACTCCAAAATGCTACCGGCAGGACTTGCGATGTTGGCCCTGGGGGACCTGATAGCACTGCAAGTACTCCAACTTCAAGAAGAAGATGAACACCAACTACTACAACAACCGGCCGCACAGAGGAGACGCAGGAGGAGGAGGAGGGCAAGGCAGGGTCAGCAAGGCCCACCAGCACAGCCACTACCACCACGCAGGCAGCCCGCAATCCCACGCCTCCGAGCACATCCGTTCAACCTCACTGATGAGCAGATCCACACCCTCTACCGTTTGGACCGGGACACCATAACCGCCATTGTGGACATGACACACGCTGACCTTGTCAGCATGATAGATAGCCCAACCGCCATCCCACCCCTACTGAAGGTGGTGTCTGTACTCCAATTCCTGGCCACAGGCACCTACCAGCACACAGTCGGACAGTTGCATGGCATTTCACAGCCACTGTTGTCACGGACACTATTGCAAGTGCTCGATGCCCTCCTGAAGCACGCAGACGACTACATCTCTCTACCACGCTCGGACCAGGAAATTACGAACACAAAAGTGGGATTCCATGCACTTGCCGGCATACCGGGTTGCATTGGTGCCATCGACTGCACCCATGTGGAATTGGTTGTCCCACATGCCATGGAGGCCCAGTACCGCAACCGAAAACAATATCATTCTCTTAATGTACAAATGGTGTGTGACTCAAACAGGATCATTACACATTGTTGTGCCCGATTTCCTGGATCAACCCATGATTCCATGGTCTTACGGAACTCTACAATACCACGCTACATGGAGCGACATGCAGGGAACAGATCCTGGCTACTCGGTGAGTCTCATTTCATGCATGATAATGTGGGGTATGTGATGCGGCAATGACCTGCCAGGAAGGGGGGGGGGTGCTTACGTAGCAATGTCATTCCTCAAACATCCTTTATTGTCCACATACAGGTGATGCCGGGTATCCACTGAAGAGATGGCTCCTTACACCACTCCGGAACCCACAGGACCAGCATGAGGAGGACTACAACCATGCCCACTCACGTACCAGTGTAGTCATAGAACAGGCATTCGGCCTACTGAAGGGTCGTTTCCGCTGCCTCAGCAGGTCTGGCGGGGCACTCCTGTACCGCCATGAGAAGGTTGCTAAGATGGTCATGGCATGTGTCATGCTACACAACATGTGCATACGTAGAAATGTGCCCATGCCCCCTGACGCAGAACTGCAAGCACCAGAATATGGTCATGATGTGGGTGGGGATGTGGCAGAACCTCAAGGAGTCCGCGAGGCACAGGAGGGCCGTGAAATTCGTCAGATTATCATAGATTCATGCTTCTAGCACTCACGCCTGGTGGTTGATACATGGACACGGGAGTTGTGGCACTGTGTGTGTCTGGAACATGCACAATATGAACTGTACGCCTATGATGGCCTCGTACACAAAGATCAATGTCCACACATCTCATTGGATGATTGTGAAATGTTTATAGCAAATGTGAAATTGTGTTACACACCCCATCGACCCGCCACCCAAGTAAGCCCAACACACCCCCTCCACCCTCCTACCTCCCCCCCGAACACCAGTGTCCAAGGATGCTCATTGTCAGTGGGCAGACGCTATTGCAAGCCCCCTCTCCGGGTATCAGGGGCACCCCTGCCTGTGGAGCGCAGGTTCCTCCCAGATCTACGTTGGGGGCTGCCCTGGACGGAACTTGCAACGGATGATGTCTCTGCCTGCTCACGTCCATGCATGTCCCTAAGGGTTTGTGAGAGCTCAGTGAGCACACGGCGCACAGCGGCAAGTTCAGCACATACGTCTTTGGACGTCGCATGCAGTTCCCCCCTCAGGCTCTCGGTGCTTCTCTCCATTTGTACTCTCAGGCTCTCGGTGCTTCTCTCCATTTGTTCTCTCAGGCTCTCGGTGCTTCTCTCCATTTGTTCTCTCAGGCTCTCGGTGCTTCTCTCCATTTCTGCCCTTAGTGTCTCTGTACATGTTTCTATGGCTGCCTTGGTACCCCCACATTCATCAGCATGGTCCTTGAGGAGCGTGGCCAGTTGCTGCTGTTGCACGATCACCTGGTCGAGGGACTGTTGCCTCTGCTGGGCCATGGCCATTTGCGGTGGTGTCACAGAGGGGCTGATCACCTCATGTTGCCTTGACACAGGGCTTGTGGGGGATGGCCAGTCGTCATCTTGTGAGTGCCCCTGCGTGGTATCCTCATGTTGTACGGGATGAAACAAACAGGGAGATTGAGACAGGTCATGGATGGATCGTACATCGACATCACCGTTTTCTGTGTCGGAGCATGCTGCCATTAATGCAGTGTCACCTATGGTGCTGCTGCCACCAGAAGCAGTGCCTTCTGTGGCATCCATTGGGGGGGCCTGTGGTGGTGGTGGTGTTGTGGCCATGCTGGCTGCTGGGGTGCCTGTTGAAGTCCCCTCCTGTGTGCTGCCACTTGATTTGTGCTGCTGCCGTGTCTTGATGCGTGCAGCTGAGGTGGAGGGTCTTTGGCCGTTGGTCTTGGCCCTCTTTGCAGGTGTGCTGGTAGGGGTGTCCTGGAGCTCGTCGTTTGAATCGGACCCTGTGGTGGAGTAAAGGAGGGCGAGCGTTATTAATGGGTCTGTGGAAATTGGAATGGCAATGTATCACATGCATTGGGGTGGTACCTGAGGGTGATTTGGGTCAGGGCCTTGGAGGTGGTTTCATTTTTGTGTGGATTGAGGGTGCAGTTGTATTGCAGCCTGCAGTTAGGGGGTGCCTGCTGCACGTGTAGAGGGTGTTTTTAGGAATTTTTATTATTTATTTATTTAATTTGACTTTTAATGTCCGCTATCAGGCCAATGTGAGTGGACGTTCTCCTGGACATGTGTTTCTGTTGCACTGTGTGGACACATGGTACTTCACATGATTGAACATTGTGGTTTTAGCATAGTTTTATTTGGGCCACCTACCTGATTCTTCGGATGTCTGCACTCCTTTCTCCATCCCTCCGACTTCCTCTATGGTCTCCATTCCAATGGTGGAGGCACAGATTTCTTCCCAGGGGGTCAGCTTGATGGGTGATTCCGATCCTCCCCCGGTAGCTGTGGCAATGTTACGTTTGCCGGATAGTATGCTCCGTACGCGTATCCGCAAGTCGTCCCATCGCTTTCTGCATTGCTGTGGGTTGCGGGGTGCGGTCCCCACCGCACTTACCCGCTGTGCCACCAGGGCCCATATGGCCTTCTTGTTCGCAAGTGCCGTCCTGGTCATTTGCGTCGAGAAGACGACGGCAGCATTCTCCTGGAGGGTCCCTGTGAGCACCGTGAGTTCCTCACGTGAGAAGTGGACCTGCCGCTTGCGGTCGCACGCTTTTTTCGCTACTTTTCCCATTGTTTTGGTTTCACTAGGGTGGATGACGGGTTGGGATGTCTCTCAGGGTAGTGTTTTTAATGGTTGTGTGAATGTTCTGATTTTATAGGTGTACGGCGTGCTGTTTCCCTTTCCGGGACCATGTTTTTGCTTCCGTTTCCGTATATTTACGGTCACCGTATTTTCCGATTGCCGCTCTTTACGGTGACCGCTATGTCCGGTGGCGGAATTGCACCTAGGTCGCCGTACGACGGCGGTGAGGGGCGTTTTGGGGACATTTCCGCCATCGCGGACTTTGCACTTCCGCCAAGGCGTAGTGCTCGTGCCCGATGGGTCAGAATTAGCCGCACTTTACTCTGTCGTGCCATGGCGGAAACGCTATTTACGCTATGGCGGTCAGGTCAGTTGCTTTCCGCCAGGGTCGTAATGAGGGCCAATGAAAAAAGTATAATATCTGCATGTTTCGTTCTTTTTTTTTTAGATGGTCTGCAATACTTATCCCTGCTATACGTGCCTATGTATGTGTGTCTGTTCGAAATATTCAGCATACTTCCCAACATGCTACAAACCTTAAATGTGGTATGTGAGTAGTTTCCATGGTTTAGACAATGTAAAACCAGATATAAGATAATCAGTCTGTAATGTTTACCCCTGCATAAGTGTATATGTGTGTGTGTGTCTGTTTGAAATGTTTGGCATACTTACCAACATGCTACAAACCTGAAATTTGCCATATGCGTAGGTTCCATTGAGTAGACAATGAAATGAGTATAATATCTGCATTTTTCTATTGTTTCATTTTTAGGCGGTCTGCAATGCTTACTCCTGCCCTACGTGGATATGTGTTTGTGGTCTTTTCGAAATATTCAGCATACTTCCAACATGCTACAAACCTGAAATGTGGTATGTGAGTGCACATGTATGTGTGTCTGTACGAAATGTTTGGCATACTTACCAACATGCTACAAACCAGAGATTTGCCTTATGCGTAGGTTCCATTGAGTAGTCAATGAAAAAAGTAGAATATCTGCATTTTATTATTTTTTTCTTTTTAGATGGTCTGCAATGCTTAACCATGCCATAGGTGCATATGTATGTGTATCTGTTTGAAATGTTCAGCATACTTCCCAACATGCTACAAACCTTAAATATGGAATGTGGGTAAGTTCCATGATATGCACAATGTAAAAAGTATAGCATATACAATTTTTCTAATTACTTTTGTTTTGTTAAATTGGTCTGCCAGGCTTATCCCTTCCATTTGTGGATACTCTATTTGAAATATTCAGCATACTTCCAACATGCTACAAACCTGAAATGTGGTATGTGAGTAGTTTCCATGGTGTTGACAATGTAAAAACAGATAGAAGATAATTGGTCTGTAATGTTTTCCACTGCATAAGCAGATATGTGTGTGTGACTGTTCAAAATGTTTGGCATGCAACCAACAGGCTACACACCTGAAATGTGCCATGCGTGTAGGTTCCATTGAGTAGACAATGAAAAAAAGTATAAGATCTGCATTTTCTATTTTTTCTTTTTTAAGTGGTGTGCAATGCTTACTCCTGCCATACGTGGATATGTATGTGTGTCTGTTTGAAATGTTCAGAATACTTCCCAACACGCTACAAACCTGAAAATTGGCATGAGGGTAGGTTCCATATTGTAGACAATTTGAACATTATACAATATACTTTTTCATTTATTTTAAGCAGTCTGCAATCCTTACCCCTGCCATGTGAGGATATGTATGTCGGGCTGTGTGTCTGTTTGAAATGATCAGTACACTTCACAACATTCAGACCTTAAATTTGGCATGTGAGTATGTTCCATGGTGTGGACAATAAAAAAGTATAAAATATTAATTTTTCTAATTTTCTTTTTTGTTTTAAGCATTCTGCAATGCTTATCTCTGCCATTTGCCGTTTAGTGTGTGTGTTTGAAATTTTTGGCATACTCCCAGCACGCTACAAACCTGAAAGTTGGCATGTGAGTAGGTTCCATCGTGTAGACATTGGAGAAAGTATAAAACATTCCTTTTTTTATTTTTTAAGTCGTCGGCAATGCATACCCCTGCCATATGTGGATATATGTGTGTCTGTTCAGCATACTTCCCAACATGCTACAAACATGACATATGACTTGGTGTAGACAATATGAAAAGTATAAAATATACATTTTTGTAATTTTCTGTTTTGTTTTAGATAGTCTGCAATGCTTACCCCTGCCATATGTGGTTATGTGTGTGTGTGTCTTGTCAACATTTTCATCTTATATCCCAACATGCTATAAGCATGAAATATGGCATGTGGGTAGGTGGAGAAAATGGAAAAAGTGTAAAATATACATTTTTCTATTTAAACAAATGTAAGCGGTCTGCATTGCTTAACCCTGCCTTATGTGGATATGTGTGTGTGTCTGTTCGATATGTTCGACATACTGCCCAAAATGCTACAAACCTGGAATTTGGCATGTGGGTAGGTTCCATGGTGTAGAACAAGGATAATATATGCATGTATGTAACAAGAATAATATGTACATGTTTAGAATGTTTAGAATTATTTTAAGCAGTTTGCAATGCTCACCCCTGCCATATGTGAATGTGTGTGTGTGTTTTTGAAATGTTCAGCATATTCTAAACATGCTACTAAACATACATTTGGCATGTGGGTAGCTTTCACAGTGTAGACAATGTAAAAAGTATAAAATCTAAAAGTTCTTATTTTTTTATTTAAGTGGTCTGCAATGCTTACCCCTGCCATAAGACTCTTTGTGCCGTAGTTCTGCTGAAGTTCTACGTAAACTTCAGCAGCTCCTTGTTCCTAAACTTTCCATACTGTCAGCATTTTAGCTGACATTAGCAGCACCCACTTTTTAAGCCATGCTAATAACACAACACTGTGCTTTTGTAGTAATTCTGGTGACAGGAAATGGCGGCAGCCTCTTCTATAGTGTGCACAATGATATTGCCTGTCACATTGTTGCAAATCCCTCATAATAATTACAGGAACTTCATTTTCCACGGAAGTTGATGAATGTGTGCCATGTCAACAATAGGAAGCTCACAAGCTTAAGGAGGCTCAAGGAAATCCAGTGGAGGGAAAAGCAGGGAAGCCAGACCTTCAGCCTAGGGGTACCCCCACTGAGGACCAACAAGTGAACATGACCAGAAATGCACCAGACCCCCACCAATAGATAATATACCACACCCATAGTGTATCAAGGAACACAATCAACCCCCTTAGGCCAGTGAACCCATGATGATGATGATGATAGGTTATTTATAGGCTATTATTGAAGTCTATGTAAAAAGGACAAGTATACTCGTCCTTGGCACTTAAAAGGTTAATACCCAGAGGTATCTAAGCGGGACCTGGGGATCGAACCTGTGGTCCTCCGTGTTGTCTTGCTTCCAAGGCGAGCACATTGACCCTGAGCTATCCTCCCGAGACATCACATAACGAGAAAAATTAGAAATAGGGACTTGACTAATTTATAACCCGGCTGTACACAAGTAATTCTAGGCATGACAAGGGAGGGAAGACAGAAGGAGGACAAGGCAAATGATCTTACTAGGCCTTGTGTCATTCAGATCGTGCAAGTGCGACAAAGCAGAGTGCAAGGGAGAAATGGGAAGTGCAAGGGAGAGGGAAAGGGCAATTGCAAACAGGGGAGTATTGCTCTAAATATGTGCAGCCAAGGTAGTGTGGCTCTGGGTAACTGCAAGGAGGCAGGGGACGGTAGGGTTCCAGTTACGTGCGTGGTAGGCCCGGAGGCAGTGCAGGGGAGACTGATCATGTAGGAACCTGGTACCCAGTGAGACTCTGAGGGTACCAAGCAACCAGTCGGAGCAGCAGGCAGGTAGGTCAGCAGGGGAGAGACAGAGAGAGAAAGCATAGGAGAAAAGCAAGGTCTTGAGCTGCTTTTGGAATTTTAGGTGGTCCAGCTCAAGTTTGAGAGGGGCAGGGAGGCCGAATCATGACCGCTGAGGTGACAATTCAGCTAAAACCCAGAAAGGTCAACTAGATGGGAGACAAAGATCACAACCGCCACTGGATAGGCAGTTACCTAAGGGTAAGAAATGTTATACATTTAGACAGATCTCAGAGGGGGGAACTGTGATGCACTTGGATGGATGTCAAGGTTAGGGAATCTGGCGCACTTAGGTGGAATTCAGGGATAGGAAATGTGATGCACCTAGATGGATTATCAGGGTGTGTGTGACACATCCGGATTAATTACTGGGATGGGAGATGAGATGTGATGCACTGAGATGGACATCAGGGGTGGGGGTTTTTGCAGAGTTTTGTGAATTTAGGAGATGGGAGATGTGATGCACTTGGATGGATTTTCAGTGGGTGGGTGTTACACACTAGTATTGACCTCTGTGGTGGGGGAGTGGAGCACTTGGGTGGATTTCAAAGTGGGGGGGTACACCTGATTGATTCTGTGGGTGGGAGATGTGGTGACCCTCGGTGTATTTCAGGTGGTGGGAAGGGGGAAACACGTGGATCGATTTCCTGTACCTTTAATACCTACTAATAAACTCACTCCTCTGCACACACCTCTCAAACTCTGGACTTAACACAAGCAGACCTCTACAGCACCACAGCCTGCACATACTTCACAACACCACAACAACAAAACAAACCACACACATAATCTCGCACAACAGCACATGGTGTCCAACATCCCAAAATCACATTTATGCTCAGTGAACAGTGTTTCTGAACTAAAGCTGCCAACATCACATCACATCTCTCTTGCTCTATTCCAGCTCAACACTACTAACCACTCACCCTCGCTTGTTGCATTCCAAATCCACCTTGAGCACCTGGAAACCACACAAGTGGCATTGGTGTATGGTATAAATTCCTTTAACATTAACGTTAACATAAAGGTTCATGTCATTGGAAAGCCATTTTATGAGGTTTGCTGATTCTCTCTGTTAATCATTCAAGTTGTGGCTTCATTAATTATAAACATAGCTCTTTGAGCATAACTCACAAAAATCAGTGTTGGAATTCAACAATAATACCCACGGTGGTGGGCTGGATTGGTTGTTAATAGCCTGGGGTCAAGTTATAGGCACTATCGAAGCAAGGACCTTCACGCTGTACTCCAGGGCCAATAACATTTGATCCAACCTGCTGCAGCTTTTATTGTTTTTTTCACCACGGGACTGAGCTGTACTGGAACACTGTGGACTCTGAGGGATGTTCCAGCCTCATGACGGGATGCAGGATTATTCTATGAGATTTAGCCCACATTTCTGACATTCTTGATTGGCTAGTGTTATATCCGCCTTGCGTCCCGCTATGCGGTGATGCAAGGCGTTCACAATAAAAGCCCCGACCCCGCTCCGTGGGAGCAGTTCCAGGGCAGGACACCAACACACGTGTGTCTGTGTATTCCCTGCTCCCGCTGGAGCTGCGCAGTGGGGCCTTGCTGGCCAAGGCCTTCACCTACAATCTACCGCTGACGCATCGGTCGGGAGTTTGGAACACAACACTGGTGAAGAGGAAGCGATATAAAATGGCACACGCGATGCCCCTGCCCAGCATACACAGCCCTTGGCAAGGTCGACATTTTTGGAATCACAGTGGGGGTACCCAAAACCCCACATGAAAAAAAAAAAAAATGTTTTCTCTTCATTTTCCTCAAGCATTCGAAGCAGCCCACCCAGCACACGTTTGGATGGCAACTGATTTGCCCACACATACGGCCACAAAATCCAGCACAGAAAGGCCGAACACCATCGGGCAGGCACCCTTAGTCCCAACAGCAGGTGGAAGACGTAGCCTCGTGCCCAACACGTGGACATACAACAGGGAAGCCAAGAGGAATCGCCCGCAGCTTACAAAAGTGAGGGAGCAGTGCCACAAGTGCGCAATGACAGACGCCAGATCCACGAAATATGGCGACAGGCACGTCCACTCCCAGGCCCGGCACGCCCTCCAGAATATCCGCTAACCTGTCACCATCCACGCCGCAAGCACGCCCGCAAGGAGGGACAACCATTGCACTCAACCCTTTTGATCCATATACCGACCCGTCATCAGTTGGCCCACGATGGCAGTTGTGGATACAAAAATTTGAGATGGCCATGGAGTGCAAAGACATTACCACATCAAGGAAAATGAGGTCGCACCTCCTACTCAATGTTGGGGATGAAGTCCTACGCATTTTCAATTCGCTCGTGATCACGGACGGCATCAACGTTTACCAACAAACGAAGGACGCCCTGACGGCCCACTTCATGCCCCAGCTCAATCCAGACTATGAAACATTTACATTCTGCACCACCATCCAGATGGAGGACGAGACACTGGATGCCTATCACACCAGGCTCCGGAAACTTGCGATCTCATGTGAATTCACGGACATTGAAAACGAGATCTGACGCCAACTCATAAACGGGATACACTCAGAGAAGCTAAGGAGGATGGTGCTAAGCGAAAAAGGAATATCCCTGACCAGAATCCTGGGATTTGGCCGCCAGTGGGAGTTGGCACATGCCAGGGCGACACACATGGGCATGACCCTACAGAAATTACAGTCAGCTCTCACGATGGCAACCATGGCCCAAATCACGAATCGCCAATACACGAGGGACGAGGCCAGTGGAAACAGCACGCACCCCAGATGGCAACACAGAATCCCAGGACCCACGGTATGCGGGTGGTGCGGAGGGCCTCGCCACGGACAACGCAACTGCCCAGCCCAAGGTACCACATGCAGGGCATGCAGCAGGAAATACCACTATGCAAAAGTGTGCAGATCGTCGGGGGTGCCACAACAACAACCACAAGCACCCCAGGACAAAAATGCAGGAAAGAAAAAGAAACAGACCAGCGCCCGCCTCGTCGAAACCGCAAATTCGTCGACCGAGGAGAAAGGGGACGATGTGACACACACCCAGGAAGAAGCTGCAAATGGCCAATGGAAAAGAGGAAAGAAAGTATACCTAGTTTCAGCACTAAACTATGGAAGCACAACACCCATAAGGAAACTGCGAAGGCGAAAATGCCAAGTAGCGATCCAAGGGCAAGACACGCAAATGACTATAGACACGGCGGTGTCCATCAACGTCATGCCACTGACTGCATTCAGAAACCTACGGCCCTAACCTGCCCTGAAATCGAGGGACACGCTACTGTTTGCATATGGGTGTAAGACTCCACTGCCCATAGTAGGCAGATTCCGAACCACACGCAACAAGGGTGGAAAATCACTGCAGTCAAAAATGTACGTGGTGAACGCAGGCATTGAGTGTCTTCTGAGCGGAGGCGCAGCAGAGGACCTGGGACTGATAAGCTTCATATGCGAAGTGACCGACTCACAAGACGTCAACAACTTTCTCAAGAAATACCCGAACCTCCTCAAAGGGATTGGAAGTCCCAAAGTGAAACCAATCAAGCTGCACATCGATGAGTCTGTCCAACTGCGAGCAGTTTGACACCGAAGAACGCCGTTCCACGTACAAAACCAGGTGGAGAAGGAGCTTTGGGAACTTGAGAAAGCGGACATCATCGAGGAAGTGACTGGGCCTATGCCGTGGGTGTCACCCATGGTTGTCACCCAGAAACCCAAAAAACCCGGGAAAGTGAGAATATGCATTGACATGCGCCTCCCCAACGTGGCGATAAAACGGGAGCATCACATCACCCTGACCCTCGATGAAATAGTAGCAGACCTTACAGGATCCAGGATATTCTCAAAGGTTGACCTGAACGCCGGATATCACCAACTGAAACCACACTGTGATTCCTGGTATATCACAACATTCTCTACTCACATCGGCCAACCCAGATACAAGCGTCTCAGCTTCGGAATCTCCTCAGCAGTCTAAGTTTTTCAGCAAACCATCCAAGAGGTGATACGCGACATTCCAGGGGTCCTAACCGTCAGTGATGACATTCTCATTCATGCAGAAAACAAGGAAGAACACGTACGAAGGCTTCACATGCTACTTACCAGGAGAGAGTGCTGGTTTGACAATTCACAAAGAGAAATGTGAGTTCCTAAAGGAAGAAATCTCCTTTTTTTGGTACACTTTCAATAGCGCTGGCATTTCGGCAGACCCCCAAAAAGTAGCAGACATCCAGGCTGCCACACCCTCCACCACACCAACAGAGGTTTGCAGTTTCCTAGGCATGGCTAGCTACTGCAGAAGGTTCATCCCGAACCTGGCCACACTATCAGAACTCCTTCGGGAACTCACGAAGGCCAGCACGAAATGGGTTTGGGGGCCCGCCTGCCAAGAAGCATTCGAACACATCAAGGCATCACTCTCGGCAGACACAACCATGGCATATTACGACCCTGCACTGGCAACCAAACTGTATGTTGACACCAGCCCCGTGGGTCTGGGAGCCATCCTCATACACGTGGCTAACATAGGAGAATTTATGCTGATCGCCTATGCATCCCGCGCACTGACACCGACGGAGCAACGGTACTCCCACATCGAAAAAGAAGCGATCGCAGTACTGTGGGGCTGCCACCATTTTCATTTATATCTATACGGCAGAAAGTTCAAGACCTATACCGACCACAAACCACTTCTCCTGATCTTCACAGGCACTTCATCACACCCCCCTGCCAGGATTGCAAAGTGGCTGTTACATCTACAACAATATGACTTCGAGCTAGCATATCAGCCAGGCAGTGGTAATCCGGCGGATTTCCTGTTGAGACACCCAAGAGCGGCCACACCGGGGGAAATACACCTGGTGGAAGAGACGGAGGAACACATTTGCCAGGTGGTACACACTATGAAGCCAAGAGCCATCGAAATAGAAGACATCGTAGAGGCCACGCAAAGTGACCCATGTGATCTGGTGGAAGACACAATCATATTGGGGGAATGGAAGTCTTTCCTATGGAGCATCCACAACAGAACAGCGGAAGCCAAAGAATTCCTCACGGGATCTTCACAGTCAGACAGGACCTGTCCATCACAGAAGAGGGGCTCATCCTACGAGGGACCCGGATCGTCATCCCTGCAAGCCTACAGGACAGTGTAGTGGCGCTGCCGCACGAAGGCCACCAGGGGATGGTGAGGACCAAGGCCCGGATAAGGCACTGCGTCTGGTTCCCCCACATAGATGGAAAAGTCGAGCAGCTAGTCAACACCTGCCTCCCATGCCAAATAACAGGGACGCTGCCCAGTCCCGAGCCCATCCTATCAGCGGAGCGAGGGTCCGCTAGATGGGACGCCATCAGCGTAGACTTCTGCAAACTACAGGAAGGCACATACCTATTGTTGGTGATCGACGACCACTCCAGGTAACCCGAGGTCGAAATCGTCAACTCCGCGGAAGCGGTCATACCCGCAATCGAGAAAATGTTCGCAATGCATGGAATTCCAAGGAGGATCAGGAGTGACAACGGGCCACCTTTCCAAGGAGAGGAATTCAAGGAATACCTCACGGAACTCAACATCCGCTACCACCACATAATGCTGAGATGGCCGCAGGCCAATGGCAACGTTGAACGTTTCATGCGAACAATGAACAAAGTCTTGCGCCTATCGCGTGTTAACGCACGCCCCTGGAGAGTGGACTTATACCGATTCCTAAGGAGCTACAGGGTAACACCCCACAGCACAACGGGAATACCGCCGGCAGACATGATGTATGGAACGATCATCAACTCATACATCCCGCACCATCCGAGCATGAGAACAGATGCGTATGACCGCAAACGCACCAAACTAAGGAGGACCGTGGCAAATGCACACATGAGTAACAAAAGGAATGCCAAGAGGTCCCACCAGCAAGTTGGTGATTAAGTGGTCATGGAGAGGAACCCATCGAAATCGAAATTAGACACCCAATACGACGCCATCCCATGGACTTTAAACCATAGGCACGGCACCATGATAACAGCCAAGAGGGGACAAAGACAAGTAACGAGAAATGCATCTTGGTTCAAGGCAGTACCAAAGGATCTATGGATGGACGGCGAGCCTCAACCGGAGGAAGAAGAGGACCCGCCCATGGGGAGGGACATGACCACCCGGAAGATGAAGCGACCATGGACGACAGAATGGAGGATCCACCGAGTGAACCAGAACTGGGTGAGCCGAATGATGAAGGTGAGCAACACGATGGGAGCCAGGGGTTTGCACCCAGGACTGGACGATATAGCTTAAGAACTGCGCCCCGGGCCCCCGGCCAGACTCAGAGACTATAGAAGACCCCATCGAGAGACTAGCTAACTCCCTGGATAGAACAGTTTGCCCATGTAATGTTCATTGGTTAATGTTTTGTTTAAAATAAAAGAGGAATGTTACATCCGCTTTGCGTCCTGCTACGCGGTGACGCAAGGCGTTCACAATAAAAGCCCCACCCCCGCTCCACGGGATCAGTTCCGGGCAGGACACCAACGCACGTGTGTCTGTGTATTCCCTGCTCCCGCTCGAGCTACGCAGCGGGGCCTTGCTGCCCAAGGCCTTCACCTCCAATCTCCCACCAATGCATCAGTCGGGAGTTTGGAACACAACATCTAGCACCTTCTCTCCAGGTGCTAATTTGTTTTATTATGGGCAACAAAGGATTTGTAGTTTAGGGTTTGTGTATGTATTTCTATACCGTAATACCTTAAGCACAAAGTGCAGGTATGTTGGTGCTGATTCCCATAAGCAATCATTGTAGGCTCTGCCCACCTCTATCGTGAATTAATTTAAAATGTCATTTTGCACATATTTGACTCGTAGGATCGCTACTTAGAGAAAGTAAATAGCTTTTGTCTGTTCGTTATGGTTATACCATTGAGGTAACAGCTCTCAATCGTGTTTTGTCTACTGGGCCCTCTCTCATGTCAATATTCATTTTTTCTCTTGTTACATTCTGTCTTTACTTTATGTCCCCTGTGCAATTGTCATACTGTGCTCTGAACTCGGCATCCACCCCCGCAAGACAAGAGAGACTCAAAATTGAATGTGTGCCCTCAGCCCTGGATCAGGATATGGTTGGCCATTACTCACCCTGCAAAGCAGAAGAAATTAATTGCCTATAGGTTGGACATGGATACCATTCGGGTGAGGGACTTCACAGGACTTCACAGGTGGCATCCAGGGTGACCAAGAGCCCAAACGCAACACTGGCAAGACCGTCACTGCTTTTATACACTGTTGCACTTTTGTATCACTTGCTCCTTCAAAATCACTGTCACCCTGGCCTATTGCACACAGGTCCCACCGTCTTCAAAATACTGAGAGTCCATTATGCCATGATATTTTTTGTGCTAAGTCACTTGCAATGTTGTGGGGGCACTAGACTACGCCATGGTAGTCCATGTATCACCAATAAACAGGTTTCTGTGGCATAGACATTTCTTTCACACATGTCTGTACCCTGATAAAGACACGTTTCCTGCTAGGGATCATTGAGAACCAAGTGCCAAACAGGACCTGGCCGCTGAGTAATGTCCATGCATGACAAACCAAACTTCATCTTCACATGTTGAAACCACGGCCACATCTGTGCAAATGTAGACACAAACATATGGGTATGGAAATTCACACATGATGCATGGCTCTAGATTTGCTGGTACTATTACTGCTGGGGAGCTCTCCTGTGAAATAATGGTGCCGTTTCCCATTGCTCATGTGCTGTATGCACCAATGTCCACTCTTGGTTATCGTTCCTCCATCCGCTGGTGGCTTACTCTGTCCTCATCAGTAGAAGGCCTTGTAGAGTTGCCAAATACTCCTTTGGGCTTCTGCAGTGATGTGTGTGTGTGGTACACAGTGTCCACAATATGCTGCAGCACTGACATAACTACAAAAGAGATGTAGCCAAATCTCGATTTTCAAATTCTAGGTGTGCTTGTGGAGAACTTGTGTACTGCACAATGGTTTCTTGTTTCTGGAGGTGAGAACTGGAGAGGGCTGGCAAATCCTGAAAACCAGTTGAGAAATGCTAGGTCTTAAGATCATCAAAAGACAAGGTAGAAGTGGTATTGTCTGTAGAGACAGGATTACATTGAGAAGTGTGAAGCTCAATACTGAAAAAGCATGTCCTCCAATGCAAACTTGACAAAATTGAGGCATAGTCAGGAGGACGAGAATGGAGGAGTGCTGTCATCCAACAGGACAATAAGTAGAGAGTCTTGAATAAAGAAATTGAGCACTAGTAGATGAAAGACATACATAGGAGATGTGCATCGACTTAATCTAGATCCACTGCTGAACAGGGAGGTAGTGCAATTTGACCAGGTATGGAATGGGAGTGGTCCGGTGAAAGTCAAAGACGAGATGGGCAGCAGTTATTCAAAGGATCTGTAGGTGTTGGGCAACGAGTGATGAACGCCCTAGAAAGGGAAAGTAAGAATAATTAAGGCATGACCCAATGAGGACAGAGGTAGTCAGTATACAGGCATAAAAGGTTAGACATGAACAAAATGACAAATGAGACGAATATAGAAGTGACAAAACTCTGTTAATAAATTTGGAGTAAGATTTTGGACCCATGGTTTGTGGGAAGGTCAAGAGATCATAGAAGTGGGATAGAACTGTACATGTTTAATGGGCACATGACTCCCTAAAAAATACAACCTCAGGTTAACTGAATTTGAATTGTATCGAGTTTAACTGAATTTGATTGTATCAACTTGAACCCATCCATGAGGTTACAGTTGACAGTCATAGCGCCAGGTTGTCTTTTGGTGTTCGTTGTGCTGCACCTTTGGATGTGTAAAACTATAACATAACATAACAAGACCTGGGAGTGGGTGATGTTGAGATCCAGCTTCTTATTCAGTTGAAAGTGGAGGTAGGTGTTTCACATATAAGTGTAAAAGTAAAGCAGAAGGAGACATTTAAGACAGCCAAGGGTGGTACCTAGAATTCCAAAAGGTTGGAAGAGAGATAATCCATGGGGAATTCAAACCATGAGTAGGCAAAGAGAAGACAAAGAGAAAAGAGGCACAGAAAACATCTGAGAGTGGCCAGCAAGAAAGGATGAAAGACCTGCCTCTGATACCGAAAATCTCTCAACTCCTAATCAGAATGTCATGTTTGATGACACCAAAGACTTTCTATCCTTTACATCAAAGAATGCAATCACTGTCATCTCACAATCTTCGGCAACTCACTCAACATCACTGGCCTGATGAACTAGAAAAGGCATCTGGCATATGGCTATCATCAGGGAGTGTTTTGGGGATTGCATTGTTGGCTGCATGTGTACTGGAGACAGTAATAAAGCTTGACCAATCGAGGTACTATTAAGTGGGACCAGACTGTTTTTGAAGATGCTGGAGTGGTAACGTGGCAGGGTGATTTGTTTTGCCAGCAGATAGAATGCAGCGGCCTCTACCAGCATTGCAGGCATAGAAGGATTATCTGCCTTCTTGCATGGCAGCACACCTGATTCAGCCCATGCATGTTCCTCCCTCTCGGTGACACCTGTTCTGTTGCTGGCCAGTCTAAATGACCTGAACCACAGCTATCATGTTCTTGAAGGACAATCTCACAGGTGGCATGCCTAGGTGTCATTATGGTGAGATTGGGTTTTGATTTGGACACTCTGTCTTCTCAGGGATGGATTGCAGGGTTGGCAATTTTGGGATGAAATGGGCCCAGGACCAGCAGCCCACCCCATGGCCTCATAGGCAACCGTGGTAGCACCTCCATGGGTTGTGGGGGTTGGTGGGTACTGCAGGTGGGATGAAGCCATCCTCAGCATCTGGCACCTCATCTTCAGATAGGCCAGGTGGGCCTGTATCTTCCAGTCCTTGTTATGCTTTTCACCTCCTAATGTGGTTCTCAGTGTTACCCATTAAGCATTTTAAGTATGAAATGTCACAATTAAAAATGCCAAATACATTTACTCCATAATCAGTTCATGACATATGCCATCACATATGCTATCATTAAAACCCACAACGTTGATTTGCTGATGTATGTGTATACTCCTATATAAAGATTAATCTCAAAGATGTATCTATGGATTACCATCTAGTTTTGGATTGTCTTCTTTATGTACAATTTTGGATGGATCAAAACTGTTCTTACCTTAATGGTCCAGAAACAGAGAATATATTCGTAAGACCTGGGCACACTACTTCTGTCGTCTGCCGTTTGCCAGGCACGCTTGAACACCCCTCCTACTCAGCAGCCAGCACTAAAGTTTGCAACTAATGTATACTCATTAACTGTGATGTCCCTTGTGCTCCATGCGCAAATACAGTAATTCAGTCATGTCTGCAAATTATGTAGGATCTTCACTCATCAGAACCTTAATCATGGTGGGCCTCATTACAAGTTGGCCGGTGCAGGTAAAATGCAGTGGTAATGCTGTATACTGCTGAATTACTGCACCCTCCAACTATGAGTTTGCCTTTAAGTTGGTGGATTGACCTCCAGCTATGATCTGGAGAACAGTCTGCCACCTTTCTCACAAATGTTGGCGAAATTACCACCAGCGGAATTACCACTGCTGCAATTCTGCCGAAATCCCCCATGGAGTCTCCTATGTGCTCCAATTAAGTGGGCAATAAGACTAACACTGCCTCAGCCACTTGTAATCCTACGGTAATACGGTATTGTACGATTTGACCGTATCCAAAAGTTTGCATGTACAAAAAGTCCTAAAATTGCTACCACCAAAGGTTGGAACACCAAAGGTTTGAACCTTTGGTGGTAGCATTGTGGGTAACTATTAACCAAAAAAAAGACTGCTGGGCATGCGGGGGTGTCCCCTGCAACCTCCGCTCACTAAACTCTAAAGTATAGTGAGCAGGGTGTTGCGAAGGACACCCCTGCAGCACACCCCGCTCACTATACTTTAGAGTACTTGCGAGTATAGTGAGCGGGGGTTGAGGGGGACACCCCTACAGTCCCTGTAAAAAAATGAAAAGAAAAAAGAAAAGCACCCTGCAGCGCCGGTTCCCGATCACAGAAGTGAAAGGGAACTGGTGCTGCAGGGACACAGCGTGAAGAAAAATGTAAGTAGGGAATGTTTATGTTGGGGGTGTGGGTGTGTTGAGGGTGTGGGTGCAGGGTGTGTCATGGGTGTGTTGTGGGTATGGGTATGTAGGGGTTGCGTACATGTGTTCGCATGGGAAATGTGCAAAAATGTTTGTGGTTCGCACATTTGTCATGCAAACTTTCCGGCCGCATGTAAATCAGCCGCGGTCGGTTCACGTAGTTCCCTTTAATACTGCCAGACCAAGTTATGGTAATGGTAATTCTGTTTGGTGGTATCTCTGTGGATTTACTGTCGATAAACCACCAAACTTATAATGAAGTCCAAAGTCTTGTTCTTATCTAAGACAACATATCTGGACTACTGCAATGCTTCATGCTATGTGCCAACAATCAGGGCCACCAGCAAAGGTCTTGTGCAAGCTTGTGACAACTACACATAATACATAAGGGCTCATCTTTGATCAGAAACTGTTTGTCCATATCATCCCACTATTGAAGGCCCATTTGCTGGCTGCCAATCTAGGAAAGATCGGAAATGTAAGATTGTGTACATAGTTCACAAATGCATTCAGGGTTATTACGGCTAACAACACAACATTTTTCAGCCCTACTTGAGATCAGCCTCCACCTTACCTGCTTAACAAATACGAGATCAAATATGGAACATTTGGTGGCAGGGCAGCGAGCTTTGGAACTCCCTTCCTTATCACCTCCCTTAAGACTAGATTGAGAGTTCATGGACATTGGAGAGGCTAAAAGTCAACTTATTGATGTTGCCGGGAGAATGATGACCTTGTTTGCACATCTGCCTAGAACCATCTATCCCAAATTGAGTTGGCCATGCACCAAGGGCTGTCTTCACTGCCATGCCAGTAGATGTTTTTTCATTAGACAGCCAGCTCGCCATTTATTCTCCACATGGAGCACCTGCCTGAAGGATCAGGCCACCCTGCCTTCACCTTTTGATTTTTGATGGCTCCCACCTCTGTATTTGATACATGTTTGCTTGTTTCTCTCTTTATACCCGTTCCACCCCAAGTGATCTGGCACATCTGTTATACCTTGGAGTATGAAGTGCTGTAGGCAAACTAAAATAGTAAATAAATGTAATAATACAGGTCATGATGCATTTTGAAAACCAATACATGAGTTGGGAAGTTCTCAATGACGTGTGGCTGGCATGTTGCATCCGTCTTTCATGTCTTTTCATAAAAATTAAGAACTGCAAGCAACAGAAAAAGGGAACAAGAAAAATTGAAAAAAGCAGTACAAGAATACAGAAATGTAACTTCAGCGTTCAAGACACCAGGATCCCAAGACTGGCAGGTCAATGCAGGAGCGACCCATGAGCACTACAGGTGATAAGCAGGCATGACCAGTCAGCATTTCAGGAAAAAGGTCCCATAAGGCATGTCAGCAGGCCTGCACTCTCTGCGCATCACTGTGCCTCCCCTGCAGCCCCAACACTCACATATTTAAAAGGTTCTTTTTGCAGACGTTCTGTTGAACCTTTGACCTGGTTTACTCGAAAAGATGTTATGAGTTGCGTTCATGAAAAAAGTGTACAGTGCAATAACCTTTAAAATACATGCATTGACAAGCTATAAAGTAGCAGTTAGCAAAGGATAAGACCCAGCGACCTAGCAGATATCACTGTTGCTTTCATGCCGCCTCCTGCTGTGTGTTGGTGGTAGCTCCTGTCTCAGAAACTGTGTTTTCATTGCTCCCTGGAAGGCCATGTTTTGCTTGCAGTGTTACTAAGCAATGGGAATCCTGGGTTCTGTTACATCCATTTGATGTTGCTCACGGCCATGGTTTCCTGATGCCTGGTAGTTTATATGGCAGAGTGTCCTGAAGTTTCCATAAAAGGACGCACGCACGCTTTAGCTTTGTGGAAAATGACTGATGGTCTTTGGATGAAATATTTCGCTCTGTCAGCCTTTTTCAAACCTTTTATACATTTACAATTCCTTGATTTGGTGATGATCATCTCAGTTCAAAGGCGTTCGTTAGCATTTGTTTAACACTCAGCTTGGCTAATGATGTGACATAATGTCAGGATCAGGTATTCTACATTTTTCAAAACTGGAAATAGTTGTCACATTAACACTTTCAGTGACATAGTATATATTTATATCAGATTTGGACGTGCCCGGTAGAATAATTAGAATATAAATATAAGCAATACATGACAACATCGATTACAAGAAATGCAGGAAATACACAGAATATAATATTACACAGACTACTGATTAGGACATTGATAGAGACTCCCTGAAGACCTGGGGCCAGATTACAAAGCTTTTGCACTAATGCAAGTGCAACTTTGCACGGTATTAGTTCTATGGAAATGTTTGCCTGAGAGCAAAAGTCTATTCTTTCAATGAATATTAGCACCAGGGCAGAGTGTACACTAGTGTTAATACGGTTCAAAGTTGCACTTGCATCGGTGCAAAGTTTCTGTAATCTGGCCCTTGGTTATATTTCATATAGGAAAATATCATTAGTGGCCGATTAGTCTCCGCTCTGCTGCAAATGGTGTCATGAATACTAGAAATACTACATTGCTCCTTCCATTGTTACTAAAAGTATTTCCCAGGATAATAGCACATGACATCCTTAAGCGCAAAGCCCAGGTGAGTGGGAAGAATTCCAACATTCCTGTAGAAATCTATGATAATCAAAATGACAGCAGTTTCCCCTAATTTAGAGGCCATGGAGACCCAGTTCAATATCCCCCGAACCAATATTCACCAACCAATCACTCGCATCACCACCGTCGTCGAAGTAAGAGGGCAGGAACCCTCTGCCATCAGCATCCATGAGCCACTTGGATCCTCTGCACCTTTTGCCTCATTAGGCACAATGAGAGCGAGCACACCGCTTTTCTGATCCTCCATACCTGATGACCCTCGGAGCCCCAGCTGATCTCCCCACACTGTCTAAACTACCCGCAACATGATTCCCAACAGCCATTAGCAGCTGCCACTCGCCTGGTCATTCTCTGCTGCTAGCCAATGGCATCAACAGAGCCAGCAACCACAACGAGGCTCTATTCATTCATATCTACTTCCTGCCTACTTGAAAAGGCAGCTCCTGATTGGTCTGATGCACGCATTTAAACCAATCCAGCAAACTGTCAGGCAGAAGCTGTTGCCACGCCTCAAGGGATGTAGCTTAAGGGCCTGTCTGTGTGGCCTGTCTCCAATCGCTGTAGCACCGTCATCGAAGTGAGAGGGCAGGAGCACTCTCCCACCAGCATCCACGAGCCACTTGGATCCTCTGCACCTTTTGCCTCATTAGGCACAACGAGTGCGAGAATCCCACTTTTCTGATCCTCCATACCTGATGACCCTCGGAGCCCCAGCTGATCTCCCTGCATTGTCTAACCTATCCGCCCCATGATTCCCAACAGCCGTTAGCAGCTGCCGCTCACCTGTGCATCCTCTGCTGCTAGGCAACGGCATCAACAGAGCCCACGACCACAACGAGGCTCTATTCATTCATATCTACTTCCTGCCTACTTGAAAAGGCAGCTCCTGATTGGTCTGATGCATGCATTTCAACCAATCCAGCAAACTGTCAGGTGGAAGACGGTCCTAAGCCTCAAGGGCCGTAGCTTAAGGGCCTGTCTGTGCCTGTCCAGGCTGGAAGGGCCACAGGGGCACACCCATTGCTAAAATTCTCAACTGTCACCAGCTGAACTTGTTCTGCCACCCTACCTGCGTGAACACTACCAGACTATCACAAACTACCTGCCGGTAAGAACCATGCTCTGTGATTTAAGCGTGCATTGCCATGTGTTACCTTTGATTAGCCACCCGTTAATACATCTATGTCTGCCATGATATGTACTTATATTCATCTTGCTAATTTGCTGTTTAAAACTATTAGCCTTGGATACCTACTCCAATAGTACGAGAGCAGCAGCTTGCCATGTACATATCCAGTTTATCACTGGCGCACGTTGGATCGGCTAGAAGTGTTCGGGCGCTGCATCGCCTCATAGCCCTATGGCTATATCTGTGCCCTTGCAATTCTGTGAATCTGCTTGCATCATGCCACTAATATAATATCCTCACCTGTATGTAAACCTGATGCTTGCCGCCCCAGGTATTCCACTAGGCCTGCGTTTTAGAGTGCATACTGTAAACAATAGGTTTAGGCTGCCAACCTAACATATGCTAGCATCACATACCACCGGTTCCAACCAAACATGTACTGTCCTCCCTAGTCATGCTATATGCTCCTTCAAAGGCTGTCGCCAAACTACTGCCACTCTGCCTTATAATTACTCTGCCGCTTCTGAACCTTATGGTGAACCACATGGTCATACACTCACCATTTCAGGGTGGTATCAGAATTATTACCAACATGAACCGTATGCCTTTGCTGACCAGAAGACCTCTAACGCATTCCAACCAAATTAGCCCTACACACTTCCTGCCACCTCTCCTTCCCATACAGGATCAAGTACCTTCAGTCATAGGGACCACCAAACCCCCACCTGACTCAATAACGCCAGCCCAATGGGTCTAGCGATTCACAAGTAGGCCTAAACCTAACCAACATTTCACTACCAGCCTGAGAAATCTCAGATTAGGCTCTAGATTTACCAAATTCTCATAATCTACTGCCACCATATGTAACAATCATAATCCCCTCAAGCCACGCTAAAGGAATACTAAAGTTACTGAGTCCGGCACTCCATCCCTCCACCTCAACTGCCCAGACAAGAATCTAGATAATAAACTTCACGAAATTAAAGGAGCACTGATCAATGCCAGATCCTTAGTGGCCCATGCCACTGACATTGTTGATATTATCACGGCCAATCAGTTGGACTTCTTAGCTATCACAGAGACTTGGCTCCACCCTGCGGCTGGCCCGGCCCTATTACTAGCTGTCCCTGAGAACTACACTATCCTTAGGTTAGATAGAGAAACGTCTAGAGGTGGGGGCATCGGCTTCATCACTAAATTTATCATGGATTTGAGAGCCATACAGCATATGCCATTATGCTCTGCTGAACTCCTTTCAGTTAAACTACTCCTATCTGCCTCATGCACTATCACCATGCACCTCATTTATAGGTCTTCTGGGACTATCACAACATTTGAAGAAGACATAACTGCCTTACTTAATACTAACACTAAAACCTGGATCACACACTATTATACTCAGGGACTTCAATTTAGGATTGAACGACCCTAACAATGCCAACGCATCTACCCGAGCTAACACAATCACTGAAGCGTGCCTCACCCTCAGGTGCAGTGCCCCCATGCACACAGAAGGTCATACCTTGGATTGGATTTCAGATATTAACTGTAAAACCTCTATAACCACGATCGAACCTTGTGCATGGACGGATAACCACATGATCTTGTTCTCCATTCAAGACAACCCTCAAAGTAATCCAGACAAAACCATGGACCCACTAGCTCTAACAAGAAATAAACAGAACATAACAGTCAACAACATCCTGCCCCTCATCCAACCTATCACCTATATGGATGACCTCCCTGCAGACCCTACGACGCTTGTTTACCTGTACAATACTACTATCAACCTACCTACCGACTCTATTACACCGCTTAAGCTCAGCAAAGAGAAACCTCGAGCTCCCCTGAATTCCTGGTTTACTCCGAGACTGAAAGCCTTACGCAATGAAAAAAAGACATGCGGAAGCTCAATGGAAAAACAACCCACCCGAGCAGAATAAGATAAATCTCACTACCCTTGCAGACACCTTTAAGGTAAGAGTTATAAAAGCAAAAGTACAAGGGAACTTTTTTCTATCCTTAGAGTACTTGAATCCCCTATCGTCCCCAATGACACATGAATCAAAAATCAAACTTGGTGCACTAACGTGCAAAATGCCCTATGCAACAAAATATCTATACTCCAAGAGAAAATTGGAGTAAAAAAAAAAACATGTTGCATAAGAACGTACTAATGGCACAAGAAACCATACTTCAGCAAGCCTCCACCAAACAAGCCAAAACAAGTAATCAGTTTAAATTCAAACCTACCTCCATAACAGAAGTGGAAAAGATCATCACATCACGTAAACCTTCCAGATGCTGAGGGGATCTTGTTCAGCACCAATAATTAAAGCAGCTAAGGACCTAGCTCCATTCATTAATGCACTAATTAACTTGTTCTTCGAAACCTGCTCAGGTCCCACGAATCTCAAAGACGTCTGGGTTCTACCTCTTTTAAAAAAGCCAAACCTAGACCCAAATGTACCCACTAACTTTAGGCCACTAACAACTGTACCGTTTCTCCTAGATATCCTAGATAAGGCTGCTTACCTCCAGATCCAATCCTATCTGGAGACTCACAACCTGCTAGGTACCCGTCAATCAGGATTTAGACCTAGACACGGGACGGAGACCGCCATCATCGACCTAAAGAACCAAATGGATGAACAGAAGGACAAAGGAGAAGCTTCCATTCTCCTCCTTCTGGACCTATCTGCCGCATTCGACTTAGTAGACCATAAAGTCTTGTGTAACCATCTTAAATCTGCTGCTCACTTCTCGAAGGAAGCCAATAGCTGGATCAAATCTTTCTTAGAGAACAGATCTATGAGTGTGTTTTCCACACCTCTGCAGCTGACCCAGTACCAATCACATGTGGAGTGCTGCAGGGATCCTGTGTCTCTCCAACCATGTACAATATATTTACAAAGCCTCTTTTTGATATACTTGATATGCTGGGTGTCTCATTTACTAACTATGCCGACGACGCCCCGATTCTTATCCCTATCCAAGGAGACTATGACATAGATGTAGCTCTGATCAACAAAATCTACCTGATCATACAAACTTGGATGGCCAAACACGGCCTCTGCCTTAATGATGATAAAACCAAGCTCTTACTCATTGGGTCAATCAACAGACTGAATAAACATTCTCACCAATACAACTCTTTCATGATTGAGCGACTAAATATCAAAGTCTCCAAGGAGGTAAAAACCCTAGGCTTTTACCTGGACTCAGCACTGAACCGCAATAAGCAAGTCAATGCCACTACCTCTGCCACCAGTTACACTTGCAAATTGATCTACGCCTGCAAACCTTTCCTTTTACCGAAAGTTGCATTACGATAGCACGTGCCCTCATCCTATCAAAGCTGGACTATTGCAATGCTATCTGAGTACGAGCAAACATAACATCAGCAAATTGCTAATACTCCAAAATAACGCTTTGAGAACTGTCTTAGGCATCCCTAAACACACACATTTCCCACGCTAGGTGCTCCTCAAACTGGCTTGCCATAAAAGACAGAATAAAGATCAAATCATTAAACCTTACCTTCAAATACCTAGTGGAGAGATTCATCAGACACACCTCAGAGTGCCCCATCAGAGTGGCGCAAACCAACTGCCTTAGATTCCCAAAATTTAGACTAAAAAAAGTAGCAGAGATCAGCTTCCCAGTCATGGCATCCCAACTATGGAACTCTATGCCTGATTCTTTAAGAGCCTCACTGTACTTTCAAACCTTTAAGAATTATGTAAAGTCGTGGCTGTGGTCCCTTGACCACTGAATAGGGCACTCACATGAGCTTGCACATTGACGTCATATAGAATCCCATTCAGATATGGCACCTACCCTATATCTCACTGTTACTTCTGATGTTATTCTTATCCTGTATGACTGCTCTTTATCTGTCTCTTTACATAAAAACTCTGCTGGTAAGTACTTGTAAATGTAATTATTTAAATATAAATTTGATTTAATGTATAATGCCTGTAACCTTTAAACTGTAAATGAGCCCAGATAACTCTGGGTTGGGAGCGCCATGTAAATTAATAAATACAATACAATATATTTAACGTACTTGCAAATGGATATCAAATCCAGGCGCACAGATAAGCCAGAAAACACGGGAGGGTGGAAGTGGTTGAATGGAACTTTGTAACACCCCTTACGGGATTAGGTGGAAATTCCACATTGGGACTGATGAACAGGTTTTAGGGATTGCTGATGGTTGCCTAGGTACACCCATAGTGGGGTGTGGATGTAGCTGCACTAGTATTGAATGGACCACAACTGGAAACTTGATTAAACTTATTAAGGCTTTTCCAAAAATATTTGATGAAGCAAACAATATTTAACTTCTTCATACAGGATATTAAACAAATCTTCAATCACATTTGCTCTGACTCACCCAAAATGAGCAATTTACCCATTCAAGCCCTGTGGTATGCAGACGACCTGTGCTTATATTGAAAACACCGAAGGGCCTACACAAACTATTGTCAGCTCTTTCTTTCTTTGGTTGATATGAGCTGATAATTAATCTCAAAATAACACAAATTGTGAGCTATTCTCCCAACAATTTTAAGACGCATATTATGTATCGGAACATCAAGAATGTCAAAGTGGAATTTGTATCAGAATACACATATCTAGAATTGCAATTTTGTGGCTTAACCCATGAGAATTCACAATGGGAAGCCATACAGCACAAATTGATCACCGCTATCTCGCAGACTAGACTGATCCTATACAGATATGGGACATTTTCTATCAATTCGACTGTGATTTTCTGGAACCAAAAAAGTCACTCCAACGCTTTTATATGGACTAGAAACCAAATCTATTGCTCCAACTGCAGCTCTTAATAAACTAGAGGCCAAATACTGGCGTCAAGTCCTCCATTTCCCACAATCTGTGCCAGGACCTTGGCTGCGATATGAGCTGGGATTAATTTCTTTAGCTGCCTTGCTTAACTGGCGTCGGTGTGCCTTATTCCGCAAATGTTTGATCCCCACGAATGTAGACAATGTTTTAAGAAAAATATCAACGTACATGTTCTTCTCTCAACATAACTTTACCCGTGAATGGACAACTCACATCATGAAAATCTTGGCGAATGCAGATGTTTCCATAGAAGTTCTTCTCACCAATCCTGACAGACCAAAATGCAAAATCTACCAACATGACTGGATTGAAACCAGGAGATTATGCTCAATGTATAAACGTTTTAACACTGACTGCTATGGTGAAAAAAGGTATAGATCAATGGAACCCTATCTCTGCAGGTCACCTTCACCAGAAATAAGGCAGTCTATAATGTGGCTGCGATAAAATTTATGGCCAACGTGAGATTTGCTGGCCGAACGTAAAATGATCGCTATGACTCAAAACATTTGCCGATTTTGTATGGTTCAAACAGAAAAAGAAAGGATGGAACATCTCTTAGTGAAATGCCCGGCATTAATTCAACTAAGAGTCACACATTTTCATAAGCATTTGGAATATTTTGGTAACATGTTGTCAGAATCTAGATGGCCCATGATTCTATCTACAGCATCAATGAGCATCCACATTGTCCACCTTTCATTTCATCAAATCTTTAAATCTCTGTAATTGAAATAATGTGAGAACTGCTCCATATCACTTCACCAGTTGGCAATAAATGAATGTGGTGGGTCAGAACAATGTAAAACATAAGATTAAGTCTACCATATTCACATATTTGATTACTGTGTTGCGTGTATACCTTCTGTGACAGTGGGTGGCTAAAGGAGAATGCATTTGGATTTTAATAATTGTTTATTATGTACACACATCTGTTGCTCTAAGAGCAATAGATTTGATTAACATTGTATATTTCCTTACATCAAATCTTGTAATTTTATACCAAATGATTGCTGACTGTTTTATGTATGTTGATAGGATTTTATATCTAACTTGCAACTGAAAATTGACAATGAAATGATAATGAATTAATTTTCAGAACTTTTAATAATTTTGAAAAATCTTTGTATAAAATATTGAAAGGTTGATGTTTTGCAGCTAAATCAATAATGCAAAAACAAATATATACTTTCTTCGATTGCTACTTCACCTCTTGATTTTCAGCATGCAATTCAGAGAGGCAATAATTCCAAGCAAATGGGACATGACTGTCCAGTCTATAGCCCACACAAAGGATGTGGAACTGGGGGGTAATGCAATGTGATACACCAGAAGGGAGGGAACCAAAATCTAATACCATGAAGAACAATTTGTCTGCTAAGTTTGTAGGTGCCAGAGAAAGGGGTAGCAATTCACACCGTGACTCCTTACTTCTAATTAGTGGTAATAGTGCTATAAGCATCATAAAACCAAAAGATCTACTTGTAACTAAAATACAATTCAAAAAGTAGCAGAGGCTTGCCTATTGGAAGTGGACAGGTGGTGGGGGGGGGAGGGGTGGAACATAGCCAGTATGATTGTTTCAAGGGATAATGATGCAAAGATGTCAAGTGCAGTAGGAAAGAATGCCCCAGGGAAGAATAGCAGTCATTATGTCAATATGACAAATGTGCTGAAATTAGAAGAGGGTATTAGAGAAGTTAAGGATGCCCTACTAAATAAATAAATACATTGGATCAGACATCATAGAGGCTTCTGTTCTGTGATCAGTGAGGATATAAGGGCTTGCACACACTTTCTAGCACCTAATGATCCTACAAAATATAATATCAGGCTATTGGTTGCAATTGGTCACCTTGCCGAAAGTCTAGTCTCACTGGAATATAGAATCCTTCCACCACCAGAAGTACATATTGAAATAAAACCTGTACCCCCAGTTGATATCCAGAAAAAATGGACCCCTCAGTCACAACCAACAGAAAAATGGTGGGTATAATGGTCTGCAGAATAATGAGGGAAATGATTTAGATGAGGTTGATTGACCGATTGTACACCTTGCATACTGCAGAAGTTCCCAACCTCTGATGGAGGACAGTTATACAATGTGTGATCTGCACACATTGTCCTGGAATATAGCAGGGTTATTAAAAAAAAACATGGTGGGTGACGAATGGTGTAACCTCGTTAAATTACACCGTTTAGTATGTCTCCAGGTGGCAAGGGCGACAACCCCAACCTCCTTTTAGGGTTAAACATGTAATGATGTGTTAGCCATACAAGGTAGAGGAGGGAGACAGAGTGGAGTTTTGAATATTTGTTTTTGAGTCATCCCTGAAAACTTCACTTGACATAGTGGATTGCTATAGTGCGGACCTCCAAGCAATTCATTTAAAATTTAACAATGCTACAAGCTTGCTGTTATTTAGTTTTCACAACTGGCAGACACATGGAAATGGGACCAAAACTGTATCTTTAGTGGACACATATATTGGAATATGGAAGAAAGCACATGCAATATTCCCTCATGTTTTTTGTGGTGGGGGACCAGAACCTACAGTTTGAGCCACTACTCATGACAAATGGATTATTAGATGATGAAGACATGGCGTGGCATATTGATGATTAGTAAAATCTTATCCCAAAAGGCAATGTTAGACTGCACATGAGGATGCTTGTATGTGGTTTACTCTGAACACTAAGGGCATGCAATGGTAGAGCCAATGTCGATTCACTCACAGAACAAACCTTTGTTGCGGGTAATCGCTCAAGTCCCACTGAAAATATCTTGCTTGATTCACAGACATTGGCTCTGCTTAAAGACTTTGAAGTGTTCATTAGAACTGAAAGTGACCATCGTCCGATTAAAGCCATGTTAAACATTGGACAACCTTTCATAATGTCTGATAATACCAACAAAAGGAGCTCTTCTATCAACAAAGTTGGTCATGCAAGAAGTTCCGTGAAATGGGAGATCATAGACTTAGAAAGAAAATTGACAAGTACATATGGGGAAATACTGGTTCCCCTAGAAAAAGTACTAGGGAATGATGTGATATTGGGTTCATTAAAAGTCATTGTGGATAAAAACATGACGGAAGTTACCAAACCTTTCAATGTAGTTAAGAAGGTGTTGTAGTATGAGAAAGAGTGTAGAGGATGAACAATCAACTAATAAAGTGTGTCAAGAATGTAAAGAATGCAGGAAGGGGGGACGTTGTTTAACAAGGACTAGAAGAAGATAAATGAATAAGCAGGTCATTGCCAGGAAAAAGACAGAGCATGCAGAGTGTCTTTGGGAAGATATCTTTGAAGCTAACCAAAACAGGGACTAACCGAGATTCTGGAAGATTATGTCAGTTGCTTCAGTAGAAGATAATACAATTTTTCATGCAAGTATCCAGGGTAGAATATTTTATCATCACCTTAGTGAGCTGTATCGCAAGACAAGGGTGCTTGCTGAAAACATAGTTGCACCATGGATTGATGAGGATACTGGTTTACACCCTTTCGTATTCACAATAGATAAATGAGATTACCATGGCAATTGCAATACCAAAAAAAGCTCCTGGGATTGAAAGTGTACCAGGGGACCTGCTTAAATCAGAACAGAACGTTTGTGCACCATATCTATTGTTGCATCTCTTTAAAGGCAATCCCAAAATCTGTGACAACCTCAGAAATTGTAACATTGTGCAAAAAGGGAGAACACAAGCAACCACGTAACTGTTGCCTGATCTCTTACCTTGATTCAGCAAGTAAAATATTTGCCAGAGTTGTATTGGGCTGCTTAAAGATTTCAGTCAAAGATTGCACTCTGATCAACCACCTTCAGGCCGGATTCAGGGAAGTTAGAAGTACCATAGATCAGTGTTAGAATGATAGAAAAGTATGTTACATTTAGAGGGTTGAATTTATAGGTATTATCCTTCACACTGACTTTGATGCTGTACCCTGTATAAAACTTTACATGATCAGGGAGTACCCTGTACCCTATTATTAGCTTTGTTGTTGCTTTATAGTGCCAATGGAGCAGTGGTAAGGTGGGACCTTGGTGGGAAAAACACAGCATATTTTAAGGTGCAAACGGGCTTACAGCAAAGGTGTGTGCTTGTCCCACAATTTTTCTTCCTGTTAATAAATAGTGAAAATGATCAACTTCCTGCTGTTCCCACTGATGCTCCAACCTCCAACCTCAGCTGCAGAGAAATATCCGACATTGTTATTCGCTGATGATATGATCCTTAAATCATTAACTCCATCTGGTCTGAGGAAACAGCTACATATATTTCAAGGATTCTGCATGGAAAAGGGATTAGATATTAAAGTTGATAAAACTAAATCCATGGTGAATACAAAGAGAAGAAGAAAACAGCTCACCTGAACCTTAGCAGTGGATAAAGGTGAAATTGAGCAGATCAAGTATTTGCAGTGGTGGCTGCATACTTAGGGCGATGGGCGCTGCCGTGTTCTGCCACATGAAAAACAGAGGCTTTATTCGATGATCATTATCATGCGGCATAATGATTTATGGGGCTCCAGAACCAAACGCCCATGGGCTTCGCTGCCAGGGGCTACGAGAGCATGGTAAAAGTCCAGGGAGACCAGATGTCCCAGTTTTGCCAGGACCGTCCCGGAATTAGGACCCATGTCCACCCATACAGAGAGTTTTTTAATGCATGTCCCGGTTTTGGGAATTGGAGAGTTGCCACTGCTCTAATGCAACAATGATAATTACCCCTGCAGGGAGTCTTGATTCTATTAAAGACAAGGAGGCGAGCATTATGCTTCATCTTCCATTTATTCCTGTCTCCAGCAGTTTCAACAAAACAAAACCTTATAACTTCCAGTTTTTTCTTCATTTTATAAGAAAAAAACTACATTTCCCTTAGTTCCAGTCTCTGTAATCCATCATGCTCTGTGTATGTGATCCTAGTCCGTCCTGTTCCTGTCATCTCCCTCTTCTTTAATGCTCTTCACTGCACTCCAATACGTAACCAAAACTGTGAACTTGTCCAAATGTGGAGTCTCCTCTCTCATCTGCACTGCTCTGCTTGGCCTATATGCCTGACAGCTTCGCTGCTCAATCAGCCTGTGCTCTTGCTAGCCTGACTCATTTCTTCTTCTGTTCATCTCCTACCGAGAAACATAAAAAACACGTTAGGGTGACAGATACACAACCCTATTAGAGAAGAAAAAATCCATCATAATCATAGTTATAGACATTGTCATCACTCTCCCGTGTATCTATGGCAGGAAAGAAATGCTTGCCTCCTTGTCTTTAAAAGAATCAAGACTCCATGAGCTATTAGCAGAGGTAATCTTCATTCTATGTCAAGACCGGAGGCAAGCATTATGCTTGTTCAAAGCTTGTCATTACTGTCACGGCTTCTGATTGCACAGGCTTGAAATAGAATGTTCTAAACGTAGAATCGTTGGCCCAGTCGGCCGCTTGCAGAATATCTTGTAATTTTGCACCTTGCGCTAGCATTTTTGAAGCCATTGCGCCCCTCACAGAATGCGCTCCAAACCTAGACATATCTTCCCCTGCCAGTTGCATCACCTTGTGCACCCATCTCACTATGGCTACTGTTGCGACTGCTTTGTGTGACTTTCTGCGCACTATAAGCAATTGCATTGTCCTCATTGGTCTCATATCCACTGTCCTATGCTCGTATTCCCTTATGCAGGATGCTACGCACCACTTGGGATTGTAGTGTAGGCAAGGGTAAACTGTTGAAGTGGAACCGGTCTTCATTCTCCTGACTAGCATAAAGGTACCTCCTTCTGGTCCATATGCCTTTCTGTTCAAGTCTAGCATTCTGACGTCCACTACTCTCCGATTTGAGACTAGGCATAAAAGGATTGCTAGTTTCCCTGACAGTTCTCTCAATGATAGGTACCTGTTTCCTGGCCAACCGGTGAGTAGTCTTAACACTATCGTCATGTCCCATAGGACATTGTATGTTGGTTCTGGCAGTCTCCTAAATCATACTCCTCTAAGGAGTCGATCGACCGCTGCGTTTTCTCCTATGGCCATGAACTTGAAGGGCAGATGTCCTGCTGATATGGCGGATCTGTACACTCCTATCATCCTGTACGCCATCCCTCCTTGCAACAGTTCTGCTAGGAAATTGAAAATCTCTACTAGAGGGGCTGAAACGGGATGAAGATGTCTGCATTTGCACCATCGAGACCATCTGCTCCAAGCAGCGTTGCAGCTCCGTCTCGTGGACGGCGCCCATGATTCTGCGATGCAAGCAGATTGTGCCGAAATGTCTGGGAGATCCCATTGTCTCATGCTATTATGCACGCCATTAGTGGGAGAGTCACTCTCACTCTCAGAGGATGATATGATCCAGCTGGGTCGGTGAGTAGGTTGTCTCCTGGCGGGAGTACTCTTGGATAATCGGTCACTAGTTCCATCATCGTCAGAAACCATACTTGCGACTTCCATATTGGAGCCTCTACTATCATATTTGCTTCCTCTCTGCGCACCTTCCTCTGTTCATCATTATGAATGGTGGGAACGTGTGGTGCGTGGCTCCCTTCCAGTCTTCAAGGAAAGCGTCTACTTCTGCCGCTGTCGGATCTAACCTCCAGCTGAAATACCTGCTCTTCTGAGCGTTCAACATGGATGCAAATAGGTCTGTGTGGACTGGTCCCCATAGATTGTCTATCTGTTGGAAAATAATCTTGTACAGCATTCAGTCGCTGGAGTTTGATAAGTGCCTGGAGTTCCAGTCCGCTACTACATTGAGCCAACCCGGAAGATATTCTGCTACTACCGAGGTCCCTGATTCGAGGCAGAAGTGCCAGAAATCCTTGGCTAACTCTGACAGCAATCTGGATTTCGTCCCTCCTGAGTGATTGATGTATCTGACTGCTGATATATTGTCCATCTTTAGCAGGATACACAAGTTTACTTTGCCTTTCGTGAAGGGTTTGATTGCAAATGACCCTGCTAGCAGCTCCAGGCAGTTGATGTACATCTTGAGCTCTTCTCTGCTCCTTTTTCCCCCTGTTTCTAGTTCCCCGCAGTGGGCTCCCCAGGCGTCCAAATTTTGTAGCCACCACTCCAGCTCCACCTTGGATTCTACATCGAGGGGTACTGCTTGGTGGAATTTTAGCCCCTGCTGTAGGTGTTGTTTTTTTAGCCTTTGCAGGGCTCGATAATGTAGGGGCCCTGGAAATATTGCCTGAATCGACGCTGCCAGTAGGCCCACTACTCTCGCTATCGTCCTCAGGGACACTATATTCTTGTCTAGACAGCTCCTTATCTCCTTTTTAATTTCTCTTACTTTCCTGGCTGGTTGTTCACTATAGACGACATCACTATTCCTGTATCCAAATTAGTCAAAACACTGGGAGTCTATTTTGATGCCAACCTAACTATGTCCAGACAAGTTAGTGCAATCTCTACCTCTGCAGCATACTACTCTAAACTCTTCAACGCCACCAGACCCTACCTCACCCCCTCAAACTGCTTGACAATTGCTAGGGCCTTAATAGGCTCAAGGCTGGACTATTGCAACGTCCTTTTCACAGGAATCACAGCCTAAACTTTGGACACTCCCTACCGCGTGACATTAGAGCAGAAACATCTCATCTTGCCTTCCGAAAGCAGTCAAAACTAGACTGTTTGCCTAAAACTGCCCAGCCACCTCCATATCCCTAACAATTGCCAAACAACTGTATGCTATTGACATCAAACCCTATATGTCCTGAAACCAGCAAACTGGATCCAGCAACTGTACCATTTCTCACATTGTTTTACTGGAATGCAGTATAACATGTAACCTTGTGCTGGACAATGACACTTGTAACCAATCCCATTGTCCCAAAAACATGTATGGGCGAATGTAATTTAGCCCATCATATCAATAATTGTAAAAGTACATACCATCAAGTCGGCTAATGTAACCCAGCCGCATTGCCTTGTGTTGTAACTAAGTCATCTCCATGTAACAGCGCCTCGATGCCCCCTGACTGTGTAAGGCCTTTATAAATGCAAAATACATAAGATAGCTGTCTTGGTGTCTATGATGAACCCGAGAAAGTATATCCTCCTCGTCAGGGTCACGTCTGACTTCTCTTGATTCAGTAGGAATCCCAGTGATGCTAGAAGCTCCTTCACCCAGCCTGCCTGAAACCGGTGTGTCTCTCTGCTGTTCGCCATCAGCAGGATATCATCCAGGTAAATAATTACACTGATCCCCTTTTGTCTGATCGCCACTGCTATGACTTCATGGGCTTTGTGAAGGCCCATGGTGATGAGTCTAGCCCAAATGGCATTGTTGTGAATTGCCCAAATCGTCCGTACCAGTCGAATGCTAGGTAGGGTCGGTATCTCCTTTGGACTGGTACCATGAGGTAAGCGTCCTCGTGAGCCAATCTCCTTGCCTGAGGATATCTCTGAGCTGGTGAATCCCTTCCATCTTGAAATGGTGGTATGTAACCCAGCTGTTCAGCTCTTTCACGTTTATTAAGGGTCTTACTTTGTTTTTCCTGTGCACCAGGAACATGTTGCTTATAAATCTTGGGGGTACACTGCACGGCTCTATTGCTCTCTTCTGCACTAAGCTTCACAGTTCCATATATAAATTATCTCTCGATACCTGGGCTGTGTACATTGGTCAGTGGGGTTGGGTCTGCGTGGCTATATGTATGAATTCTAGTTGTAACCCTTTGACTGTCTGCCAGACCCAGGTATTGCTGGAAAGTGTGCGCCAGTTCTCCCAGAAACTTTGTGTTATCCCATCAACTGGTGGGTACGGGGTATGACTCACCTGTGGGGAAGCTTTGTCCTCTTCCCTGACCTCTTCCTTGCCTTTCTCTCATGAAACGCCCTCTTGCGTGGAAGAAAGCATCTTGCTGCTTATTCTCCCAGTAGTGGGGCATGTTATTCTGAGACCTTCTCGTGGCTTGATTGCGACCGGCCGCTCGGCCTCGATACTGACCGGTCCCTGAGAAAACTCTCCCTGGAAATATCTTCTTTATAGATGCCTGGGCCTTCTCTAGGGATGTGTAGGAGCCTACAAATCTCCCCATTTCCTTCCCGAATGTCTCCCCGAATAGGAGGCCCTGTGCCGCTTCTCCTGCCTTCTAGGAGGCTAGGTCTCCTAACTTGGGATCGATATTAAGAAGGAGGCCTCTTCTGCGCTCTGAGGATATGGAGCAGTTTGCATTACCTAAGAGGCTCATGGCCCTGTGGGCCCAGTTAGCCAGTATGTCTGGGTCCACCTCTTCCACAGTGTCCCGGGACCACTCTGCCAGGTCCATAATCTTGGCCAGGGGCCCCGCGATGTCGAGGACCTTCTCCTGGCAACTTTTCCAAGACCTGTCTATCCCCTTCCTGGGGTCTCGTGTGGTCTTTGACAAGAATGCCAGAATTTGTGGGTCAAGTTCTGGCGCTTCCGCCACTTTCCCCGGCAGCTTCGGCTTCGGACATTCGGCCCGCATGAGCTGCCTCGCTTCTCTCTCGAGCGCTTTGCGCAGCCTCTCCATCATATACTTCGTGACTCATGGTGAGGGCAGCCAGTCTGACGATATCGGGTTTCTGATATTTTCTGGCTCAAACATATCTGCCATCTCGTCATTGTCTTCTATGTTATTAAGTTTCTTTATCCTTTTCTTAGGGGGAGGCTGTGGCATGTCCTCCTCAGATCTATCATCCTCTTCTTGTGAGGATCGTGGGGTCTCTGTGGGCTCTTCTTCAGTGTCCTGCTCCTCATTTCCCATATTTTCCTCCCCTGGGTAGGGGGCCGTGAGGCTCGGCCCTCCTGACTTGTGCATAAAAGCATCCCTTAGTTTCATATATTCGTAAGTAGTCTATGGGGCCTCATCATCTACCCCGTCTGATTGACCGGGGTGTCAGAAGAGTTCTCTCTCTTCTGGGTCTTGTTACACCCCTAAGGGGCCTCTGGCGTGGCCCTTGTGGACGTGCTTTCCTTATTATTGGTGCTTTTCTTCTCCTGGCTTAAGAATGTTTTGATGGTCACCAGTCTCTCATGCAGGGGCTTCACCCCCTGTGCCACTGCCTCTACCAGTGAGTTTCCCAGCATTTCTCTAAAGCTATAGGCCAGGTCTTCAGTCTGTTCCTCCTCACTCCATTCTAATTTTGCAAGTTTTTTATGCTGATATAGTGCCTTATGTACCTGGTTCAGGTGTTGTAGCACGTCCACTCACTCACTGCGCCTCATGGGGTGGCTGCACCAGATTGGGTCCTGCTGAACAAGCTTCAGAGTGTGCTTTCAAACTTTGTGGCCTGCAGCACTTGTCTTGCTGCTAATCAGGTGAGTGTTCTGCTTGCTGGCATCTATTTACTTGGGGGAAAAACAAATGCTTGTTCACTGTGCGACCTCTTCCTGCTCAGAAAGGAGTAAATGGGAGCTCCGTTGTGCTGGTACACTCTTCCCCATGATTTTATCTCGAAGCGCGTACGGATTCTTGTTGTGCACCGCTTTGTTATGATTGCTTTCGGGTGGAAGCTCCTCCCTACCAAGGGTGAGGGCTGTCGCTCCTCGACTCGCATTGGTAGTGCACGTATGCCGATTCGGGAGGCGCGGCCCCACCTCCCTGAGGATGGGGGCTGCTCCTGCTACTCCTCCCTCCAGAGGGAGGGGGTTGGAGCCTATTGTCGTGCTGCGAAGTTCAGCAGATCCCCTAATATGCCTTGAATGCGGCACGGGCCGCTGACTCTGTACTACTGGTACACGCAGTCTACAATTACAAGTAAATCAATATCTTATGTACACAAGTCACTAGTTAATGTTGGCGCTCATCATCTCATCGCTGCGCATGCTTTATGTCAAAGTAAAATGCATTCTTAGGTACTCCTCTACGCAGCTATAAAACATGCGACATATCTGCTTGGAGAGCAGGAAAGAAGAGGGAGATGACAGGGACACGAAGGACTAGGATAACGTGCACAGAGCTTGATGGACTACAGGGATACTGGAACTAAGGGAAATGCAGTTTTTTCTTAAACAATGGAAAGAGAAAATGTGTTTGTTCCCATCTGGGAAGTTATAAGGTTTTGTTTTGTTGACACTGCTGGAGACAGGAATAAATGGAAGATGAAGCATAATGCTCGGCTCCGGTCTTGACATAGAATTCAAGCTGCCATTTTCTAGCATAGCCTCCAACCTCCAACCTTTTTGTCCATAGCCACATGCATCTACTGATTGCGCCACTGCGACTGGTTAAACAGGGAGTGTAGCAAAGCCTGTACCAACCAGCAAAGCAAAAGCTCCTCAAAGCACTACAGTGATGTTTACCTTTGCATCCGAGCAGTTAATATATATATATATATGACCTGATGAAAATATTTATTTTAATGCATGATCCCATGGGAAGGGGGTACCATGAAAGGGGTTGTGACTGGGATGGGGGAAAGGGAGGAGGGGGTTGAATGTTCTTAGGGTGCTAGTGATATTTTTATTTTTCTAACCTGTCCTGTTTTTTTCATTTTCAAAATCAGGTCAACCTATATGAGTGTTTTCTTTCTCGAAGTCGGCTTCAGCCACTGTAAATTAAGTTTCTCCTTCTCCAAAGATGCTCAGCTGCACAGAAGACTAGCTTCTATGGACCCTCGGGTAGAAGCGCACACAGGCAGGAAGTCCCTCACTTGCTTTCTCCTTCCGGTTGCAGAGCACAGGTATCTCTTTCCATCTAGCTGCAGGTTCAAACTAACCCCCTTGCACGGCTACAGGGTTTATTACAGGCATCGACATAAGCCCATCACTGCACAGGTACCATGTCGACGGCCCAAATAATGTTACTACAGCACCAAAAGTAGCACTTGCGCATAAGCACTCAAATACTGCAGTACACACAGGTTCAAATTGCCAGCACTATATTGCCAAGAAGCCGGAGCTACTGCACAAGTAGTGTAGCAGCCTCTGCTCAGGTGCTGCATGCTCTATAGAACTCATAGGTTCCCACATACACAACATAACGTGGCTGTGGAACCAGCCCCGGTATTGCACAAACACTTTCGTAGCATTTACACAGAGCAGGCAACGGCTACTAAATGCAGCCAAACACCCAGACTCAGGTTGATGATGACAAATAGAAGAACAAAAAGGTCAGCAGGTGGACAATTAATACATCCAGAGAGCTGAGCTCACCGTCCACTTCAAGCATGGCTGCAGTAGCAGCAAACACTAGGGCCTTTCCAGGTACGGAGCGGGTTCTGAGCGGCTCCTGAGCACAGTCCAGGACTTGATGAGCCCAGCTGGGCAGCCAACATCAGTAAACTTCTACCTGCCTCATGAATGTAATCATTATGTTACCACGATACATTGATTGCATGCTTCTTGGCTGAAATATGTAGGAAGATTCAATCAGCAAACATCAGTGGCCCAACGACCATTGGGCAGATCAGGTTTTAGCCACCTTTCCACCATCTCCCCAGCCCCCCATCCGAAAAGTTTTGGGTTATGTTTGCTTGACACGACTGACTTAGCAGTGGCAGGGCAGAACAAAGACAATAAATGGGGACTGTGGCTTCACAGTTAACAAAATTCCAGCAACCACTAATTTAAAGCATTGTTGGAAGCAAATGCATTGTTATGCATACATTTTTAGTCCAATAGAAATTGCGATGGAGTGTTAGCACTTGCATGTCAGTCGAGTGATTTAAGGGTAGGGTTACGGGACAGGAGACAGCTCATTTTCACAGCAGCTCTTAATTGTTTGGTTTCAGATGTGAAGGAGAGTGTTAACTGCTTGTAACATTGAAGCTGCACCAGAATAGCCTCATTACAATGTGCAAACAAGTTAGATGCCTCCACGCAAGTACGTTTGCCCCTCCTCTGCAGTCTCTGAAGATGGTCCCCCTGGCAACATTTGAAGTGTTAGCCCCCCCACCCATAATTTTAGTCTTGTGCACCAGGGATGGCGCAATGGACTTTCAAAAGAAAGGGACCTGGAGCCTCGGGGGGCCCACCCATCAACAGCCCCCATGTTGCCATTCAGCAGTTTTATGACACAGCAACATATTCCAATATATATTTAATTCTGGGGTTTTAAATGTACACTTCGCAGCAGTCACCTTACAAGCTGCGCTTGCATGAGCCATTGGGACCCTCACGTACCTCGGGATATGCAAAAGTGTTAGCACCTCATTGCACTTTTCAGGGGGCATTTAGTGTTTAAGCTCTCTGCTGTCTGGCCATCTGCTGTTAATCGGCTGCTATTAACCTTATCTTTGTCACCATTATAATGTTTGCACCCCACGGGTCAGGGGCCTCAGACTGTTTTCGCTCTAAGCAAGAGGTGGGGGGTAGCAACTACCATGTTGAAATGGGCACCGACACATCTTCAGCCGGGTCTGCATGCAAACCTGATCAGCATATATGGAAGCGTGGAAAAACACTGGCTGAAAATGACCCTCTCTCAAGTCGCTGAGTTGTTATGACTCCTGCCCTTCAGTAATGTTAGTTATGCACCAACAATAGCACCAACCAGCTATTCTCAATACAAGCTGCTGTAAAATACACCATTCATTTTATTTTATTATTTATTGGGTGTTTATAATGCTCATATACAGCAAATGGTGTTTCAAGGTGCCACAAGACAAAGAGGGGGGTGGAAGGTGGACAGGGATAAAGAATAACAAAAAAGGTCTTACTATGCCTTGAGTCAGCTATTCAGATCACGCTTGTGTAGTAACAAGTAGTGTGAGGATGGGGCTGGATCGGGCTCAGTAGGAGAGAGTTGAGTGTCATCCGAATAACACTGAAAGTTAGAGGAGAAGGTAGAGATAAGGTGGGACAAACGGGGCCAAGCAGACAATGAAGAGCCAGGGTTAGAGGTTAGAGTCCTTGGGAACAATGCATGTGGCGCGAGAGGTGGTGGAAAGAAAGGACCCAAGTTGGATCTGGGACAATCGGTCCAGGAGGCAGGACGACAACCACTAGAGGGCCTAATCCGTGATGCCCTCGAGAATTAATGTTAACACAAAAGTGATAGTTAGGAATGGGTTTCAGGTTAAATGCAGGATGGATTAGTTAAGCCAGATTTCTGGCTCTGTGTCTCTGACTAGCTACTGGGAAACTAACCTCACAAGGGGTTTTGAGACTCACTTAGATGTAATTAAGCCAAGATTAATGCGTACACTGTACATCAAACTAAGATTTGGTATTCTTCCTGTTGCATGTTCATTGAATAATTGGGATAATAAGTTGTCAAACAAATGTCTGTTTTGTAAGGTCAGAATTGAAATAGTGATCACCTTCTTTTAGCCTGCCAAATGAATTTACACTTTAGGAGTGTGTTACTAGAGGCAACAATTTGTATTAGTATGAATAATCTCTACTGAAGAAGCCAAGCTATTCAGCAAAAGAACTAATAATGAAGTTCTAAATTTGTATACTAGGCATGACTTTGGAGAGCAGTATTAATGAAGTGTCATGCATAGACTGTTGTGTGAGAGGTCACGCGTCCTGCATTTAGTGAAAATAAGAAGGGAAAACAATCGATTAAAAAACATTGGCATGCAGGGTTTATTAGCATGAAGCCCTGCTCGCCGCGATGAATGGAAGTTACCTTGGAAGCTAAGGGATCCGTTGCAAAGGAGACGCAACGTTCACCTGAGATCACAACGTTAGTCATGTGAATTTGGTTATTTAACCACGCCTTCGCAAGTGTCCAGTGCTTCTGATCGAGCATTTTCTGTGGTGTTCGGTTTCTAGCCTCTGTTCGTGTGTTTTGATTACGTTCGTGCTTTGACCCGGTTTTTGGAATTATTCTTGCATCTGTATTGTCCTTGTCTGTTTAGGTAATTAACTCTGTTTTCCTGGTTTTCAGACCCTTGCTATCGCCCCTGGACTTCGTCTGGTATTACGCCTTGTCTTTGGTACTGCTTGCTAGGTTTATTGACCCAGAATGAATTTTGGACTTCTTTTCTCTTGTTAACGTTTTTTGCTGCTTTGTTGAAGTACTTACCTTCAGGATCTGTAGTTCGGGACTGCCTCCGCCGCCCCATGGGACAGCCTCTGCTGCGCCATGGGACAGCTTCCGCTGCACCGTGGGACAGCCTCCGCTGCGCCGTGGGACAGCCTCTGCTGCGCCGTGGGACAGCCTCTGCTGTGCCGTAGGACAGCTTCCGCTGCATCGCGGACTTCTCTACTACATCGCGAGAGATTCTCGGCTGGAACACAGAACTCAGACTACCTCTGCACTTTTTAGACATTCCTGAGCCGAATTGTTTTTCAACTGCAGAACACCTAAAGTTTTCATTTTAGCCAACTATCTCTTTGGAAGTGTTTTCGCACTTCATGAGCCTGACGAATGGAAATCTTCGAGTAAGAGGATCTAGTCAAAGTGTATCTATAATTATCGTTCACCAATTCGCTGTGAATAGTAGTATCATTAGTGCCTAATTCTTTTGCAGAAAAAATAAAACTAGTGGATATCGCCTTAGTTGTATTTTGTGGCTACTCTTCATAGTTTGTCATTGCTATTCAGGTTAGTTGAATTTACGGAAAGGAACTGCATTGTGAAGCCTTAGTCAGTATTGTCCTAAACTAATCTTGTTTGTTGTTTGCTCCCTACAGCCACGAGGTCTCGGTGGGAATCCAATCCAATCTTTGAATTAATAGATCACTTTGTATGTGTATTCCGTCATTCAGAGTGATACATTAGTGGGAAGAATTATTTTTCTACACTACGGGGTCAAGTTTCAGAAGTGGAATTCTGACATAATCAGAAGCCATTATAATGGATCCCAACGAGACCCTGGCTAATTTACTTCAGTTAGTGGCCGACCTAACAACCGACATGGCTTATGCTCATGCCACTACCCAGCAACAGATCCTAGAATTACAAACTGCCATACAACCACTTCCCCAAGTGGCCCCAGTGGTACCTAATGCCCCTGTTATAGAACCCG